>NC_137796.1:111105709-111755212 GCF_963383645.1 Muscardinus avellanarius
CATTTACGTCACCTGGCCCTCCACCCACACAGACCTAGACGCCCAGACACCCGGGGCTCACCCTGAGGGCGCCAGCGAAGCTTGGCTGGGAGGTGGAAGGCGCAGGGGGGAGCCCGTGGGGAGCTCCCCAGAGCTCGGGCCGAGCGTCTGCTTGGCTGCTGCCAGGCTGCCCAGGTGCTGGCATGGGCCTGCTCAGGACCACAGTACCACTCCAGCACAGCCTGCCCCCCCAGGCAGGGCCAGCCTGGGAACACAAGAACTTTAGGACCAGGAGCCCTGGCCAGCCGGCAACCTGTTGGCAGGGGGACTGAACAGAGGAGCGACTTCTAGGTACTCCTAGAAGGCAGAGCCAGGGCCGTGAGATTGGCAGCCGGGCAGCCGGGCTGCTGCAAGTGCAGCATGAGCCACTGCCGGAAATGGCACAGCCAGGCAAGGGCCTCTGGTCAGCTGCTGGCCCAGGCGCACCTGTGAGGGGAGGAACTCAGGGACAGCTGGGCGGCAGCCAGGCGCCTGCGGTAGACCCCTCTGCGCTGCAGCTGTGCTGCTGCGCCTGGGGCCTCAGCTCCTCTTCCCTGGGTGGCTCTTTAGCCCCAACCTTGCTTCAGCTGCTCTGGCACCCCTTCCTAGGTCCTCCCTCTGGGTTCCACCCACATGGTGCAAAGCTGGCCCCCTCTCCCACCCACCTGCCAGTTTATTAAAACCTTGTGCAAGCCAGGCATGGTGACTGTAATTGCAGTACTTGGGACGCTGAGACTGGAGGATCGCAGGTTTGAGGACAGCCTCAGCAAGTAGTGAGACCCTTTTTCAAAAACAAAAATAAAAAAGCCGGGCATGGGGGCGCATGCTTGTAATCCCAGCATTTGGGAGGCTGAGACAGGAGGAGGTTTGTGGACAGCCTCAGCTACTTAGTGAAGCCCTCTGCAACTCAGTGAGACCCTGTTTAAAGAATAAAACATAGGGCTGGGGCTGGGGCTGGGGCTGGGCGTGGTGGCACACACTTGTAATCCCAGCGCTTGGGAGGCTGAGGCAGGAGGATCGCACAGGTTCGAAGCCAGCCTCCGCTACTGAGTGAGGCTCTCAGCAATGCAGTGAGACCCTGTTTCCAAATAAAGTATAAAATAGGTCTGGGAGTGTAGCCTGGAGGTAGAAAGCCCCTGGGTTCCACCCCCAGTAACCCCTCCCCCCCCACACACACACAAATAGGGCTGGGGATGCAGCTCAGAGGTAGAATGCCCCTGGGTTCCATCCCCAGTACTAAAAAAAAAAAAAAAGATGTAAATGTACATTTAACAAATACCTTAAAAGCAAACTCCATGCAACCATACTAGACCGCGGCCAAATCCTGGAAGCATCTACCACAGTCCCTCCCTCCTGAGGACGCGCAGAGCTCCGTCCGAGCCGCGGCCTCGCCTTTCTGAAGGTCCTCTTAATCTTCTGGGGCCCTCTCCGCCTGGGGGAGCCAGGGCGGGACCCGCGGGAGCTCGTGGGTGCGCTGGCGGCGACAGGACACACGGGGGCGCGCGTTCTCACCCGGACCGGGCTGGTGGGCGTTCAGAAGCCAGGGGCTGGTGTCTGTCCCTGCGGCCTCGGGTGGGTGGAGGAACCCGTCCTCTGTTTTGGGGGGCCTCCTTAAGAACTGGGAAGCACCAGTTGCTCCCTGCTGTGTGCTGGGCCCTGGGCCTGTCGCCGGCATTTGTTTTATTCTCTGCTAAAGCTTATTTCCTCTGAATAGCTGTTATTATTTTCATCCTATTTCACAGAGGCGGTGACTGGCCCAACAGGATTGTCGCCCGGATTCCCTGACAGCACCTGCTACTTCTACTTACTACACCCCCACCCCCGTAATGGGGATGGGGCCCAGGGGGCAGTCATCTCAGAGCCGCACCCCCTGCCCTATTTTGTATTCTTTGTTTTGAGACAGGGTCTCACTGAGTGCAGAGGGCCTCACTAAGTAGCTGAGGCTGGCCATGAACCGCGATCCTCCGGTCTCCGCCTCCCCAGTGCTGGGATGACAAGCGCGCGCCCCACGCCCGGCTTTATTTACTACATTTAAGGACTGCCAGTCTCTAGAGAGTGAGGTGTCTTATTAGAAGCATGCTGTTAGCCAGGTGTCTCACCGGCACCATGCACTGGCCTTGAACCTCCTGCCTCAGCCTCTCAAGTGAGATTACAGGCATGTGCCACCACACCCAGCTGCCAGCCTTTTGAAATTTTATTTTGAAGCTGGGCATAGTGCCACATGCTTGTAATTCCAGTATTTGGGAGGCTGAGTCAGGAGGATTGCAGGTTGCAGTCAGGGTCAGAAACTTAGTGAGGCCCTTGGCAATTTCGTGAGACTCTTTCAAAATAAAAGAATAAAGTAGGGCTGGGGATGTAGCTTGGAAGTAAAAAGCCCCTGAGTTCAATCCCTAGTAACACACACACACACACACACACACACACACACACACAAATCTTTTTATATTGAGACAGGGTCTCACTAAATTGCCCAAGCTGGCCTTAAGGGTGCGATTTTTCTGTCTCAGTTTCTTAAATTGCAAGGATTACAGGTGTAGGCCACTAGGCCAGCCCTATTTTTAATTTTTTTTTCTTGCAGTACTGGGGATGGAACCCAGGGGCATTCTACCTCCGAGCTATGCCCCCAGCCCTATTTTTTTTTTTTTTTTTTTTTGGTGGTACTGGGGTTCCTGGAAGCCCTTCTACCTCCGGGCTACACTCCCAGACCTCTTTTTACATTTTATATTTGGAAACAGGGTCTCCTAAGCCAGCGCGCGCAGCTGGCTTCGAACCTGCGCGATCCTCCTGTCTCTGCCTCCCAAGCGCGGGGATTACAAGCGTGCGCCACCACGCCCGGCCCTATTTTTTATTCTTTCTTTTTTATATTATTATTATTATTATTATTATTATTAATTTTGGTGGTATTGGGGTTCCTGGAAGGCCTTCTACCTCGAGCTACACTCTCAGACCTATTTTAATATTTTTATTTGGAAACAGGGTCTCTTAAGCCAGCGTGACTGGCTTCGAACCTGCGCGATCCTCCTGTCTCCACCTCCCAAGCGCAGGGATTATAAGTGTGTGCCACTGCGCTCGGCTTTTTAAAAATCTTTTATTATTTTGCGGGTCTGGGGATGGAACCCAAGAGCATTCGCCTCCGAGCTACACCCCCTGCCCTATTTTTTATTTTTATTTTTTATTTTGAAACAGGGTCTCACTAAGTTTCGGAGGGCCTCACTAAGTAGCTGAGGCTGTCCTCGAACTGTGATCCTCCAGTCTCAGCCTACTAATGCTGGGATTACAAGCCTGTGCCACCACGCCTGGCTCTATTCTTTTATTATTTATTTATTTATTTTGCGGATATGGGAATAGAACCCAGAGGTATTCCACCTCTGAGCTACACCCCCTGCCCTATTTTTTATTCTTTATTTTGAAACAAGGTCTCACTAAGTTACAGAGGGCCTCACTAAATAGCTGAGGCTATGTGCGAACCATGATCCTCTGGTCTCAGCCTCCTGAATGCTGGGATTACACGCGTGTGCCACCTCACCCGGTTTATGCTTTCATTGTTTTTGGGGGGTGGAACTGGGGGTGGAACCCAGAGGCTTTCTACCTCCGGGCTATACTCCCAGACCTATTTTATATTTTATTTGGAAACAGGGTCTCACTAAGTTGCTGAGAGCCTCACTAAGTAGCTGAGGCTGGCTTCGAACCTGCGCGATCCTCCTGTCTCAGCCTCCCAAGCGCAGGGATTACAAGTGTGCGCCACCACGCCCGGCTTTCATTCTTACATTTTTGAAACAGGGTCTCATTGAGTTGCAGAGGGCCTCACTAAGTAGCAGAGGCTGTCCTCAAACCGCGATCCTCCTGCCTCAGCCTCCCGAATGCTGGGATCACACGTGTGAATCACCACGCCCCGCTCCTATTTATCATTTTAATTTAATTGTTTTGAGACAGTGTTTCCCTATATTGCTCAGGCCGGTCTCCAATTCCTCAGCTCAAGCAATTTTCCTGCCTCAACCTCCTGAGTTCTGAGGCGACAGGCGTTTTTTTTGTTTTTCTGTTTTGAACTCATTGTGAATTCGACTTTGAGGAATGGGCAGTTGAAAGTCATCTGGAATTTCATAGAGAGACACGTGACCCAACAAAGACAGAACTGGAGGGAGGCTGGCCCTGAAGCCAGACTCCCCACCCCCCTGAGAAATGGATGCAGGTGCCCTGCTCTCAGAAGCACTCTCCACCCAGCCTCGCTCTGCGGGCTCCTGCTAAGTGCTGTAAGAGGATCATCCCCAGGTCACATTTATAGGAGAGAAGACTAATCCCAGGCTCAGAAAAGCCCAGTGTGTTCCCAAGATCCTTCAGCCAGGAAAGGGCTGAGAGGGATCTGAGCTGAGCTCATGGCCCAAACCCCAAGAATGGGGACAGCAGCCTCAGAAGTGGCTGAGGCCGCCGGGCAGTGGCTCATGCCTGTTATCCTGGTACTTGGGGGCTGACACAGGAGGGTCCCAGGTTCGCATCCAGCCTCAGCTACTTGGGCCCTCAGCTACTTAGTGAGGCCCTCTGCTACTTAGAGACCCTGTCTCAAAATAAAAAATTAGGCAGGGGATGTAGCTCGGAGGTAGAATGCCCCTGGGTTCCATTTCCAGACCAATAAATAAATAAATAAATAAATAAATAAATAAATAAATAAAGAATAGCCTGGCGTGGTAGCGTATGCTTGTAATCCCGGCCTTTGGGAGGCTGAAACAGGATCACGGTTCGGGGACAGCCTCAGCTACTTAGTGAGGCCCTTTGCAATTCAGTGAGACCCTATTTCAAAATAAAGAATAAAAAATAGGGCTGGGGGTGTAGCTAGGAGGTAGAATGCCCCTTAGGTTCCATCCCAAGTGCCAGGGGGGAAAAAAAAGTAAAGAATAAAAACTAGGGCTGGGGGTGTAGCTCGGAGGTAGAATGCCCCTGAGTTTCATCCCCAGGACTGCACAAAAAAAAAAAAAAAAAGAAAGAAAGAAAGAAAGAAAAAAGAATGAGGCCTGTCCAGAGGGAGACTGAGGGCAGGCGACGCCCAGCCAACGAGGCTTCCTGTAGGTGGCGGCATTTTCTGGTTCCAGAAGCCCTGCAATTGTTGGGAGTGGGCAGTGTGGCTATGTGGCTCCCATTGGGAGAGGAGGGGACCTGATCCCATCTGGACTTCTTTTGTGGTTTGGGGATGGAACGCAGGGGCATTCTACCTCTGCGTTACACCTCCAACACTTCTTATTGCTTTGAATCAGAGTCTCACTAGGTTGCAGTCTCGCTACTTTGTTGAGGCTGGTCTTGAACCAGGATCTCCTGTCTCAGCCTTTTAAGTACTGGGATTGCAGGCCGGAGCTGCCGCCCCCGGCACCGCCTCTTTTTAGGGACCCAAAGAATAAGGGAGTGCAGACCGGGCGCCCAGGGCCCCGGCCGGGCCTGCTGGGCCGCGGGGGAACAGGGCAGAGGCTGGGACGCACGAGCCTGCGGCGCCGTCAGGGAGAACGCAGTGCGCCTGCGCAGCGAAGCGCGAGGGCGCGCGCACGCAACCCGGCGGCGGCGCGCGCGCCGCGGGGCGGGGCGGGGCCGGCGCCTCTGACAGGCCGGGGCGGGGCGGGGCGTCCTGGGCGGGGCCTCGGGGCGGCTTTGGAATTTTTGGCGCGAGTCGGTCCGCGCGCGCTCACGGGCCGTTCCCCTCCGCACGGCCCTCCGCCCCGCCGCCCGCCGCCGTCGACCGCCGCCGGCCCTGCCGCCGCCCCGCGGCCCGCCACCCGGGACCCGGCGCCGCGCGGCCGCCGCTCGCCCAGGTGAGCCCGCCCTCAGATACCGTGGGCTTCCGCCGCGGCGCCCGCGTTTGCTTCTGGTTTTTGTTTGAATACAGCGTGATTTTGCCTGAGGAAAGAGCGGCCTCCGCGGCCGGCCGCCGGGCGGGCCCGTCACTGCCCGGCGTTTGCCAGAGCAGGGCTTTGGGCAGCTGTCCGGATTTTTGTTTGTTTTGTACTAGGGCCTGAGCCCCGCGGCCTTCCACCTCAGCGCTACCCCCAGCCCCTTTTAAAGTTTTATCTATTTTTTGGCCTGTGTGTGGGTACCGGGGACGGAACGCAGATGCCTTCTACCCCAGGCCACACCTCTAGACTTATTTTGTGTTTGGAAACAAGGTCTCGCTAAGTTGCTGAGGCTGGCTTTGAACCTGTGATCCTCCTGCCTCACTCTCTCGGTTACTGAGATTCAAGAATGTGCCGCCATGCCTGGCCCCCAAGCTATTTTTATTATTTATTTATTTGGGGGTACTGGGGGTTGAACCCAGGGGCATTCTATCTTCAAGGTACACCCTCAGCCCCATATTTTATTTTTTATTTTGAAACAGGGTCTCACTAAGTAACTGAGGCTGGCCATGAACCTTTGATGCTCTGGTCTCAGCCCCCCAAGTACTGGGATTACAAGCATGTGCCACCATGCCTGGCTAAAGCTCCTTTTATTTTTGAAACAAGGTCTTGCAAAGTTGCTGAGGGTTGTCTTAAACCTGCGATCCTCCTGTCTCAGCCTCCCAAGTACTGAGATTACAGGTGTATGCCACCATACCCAGTTATTAGTTTGTTTATGATAGCATTATGCCAGACAGCAGGGTAAATATTCCATGAGGTCAGTACAATATAACAGGTCCACAAAGCCTTGGGGTCAGATGCATTTCAGAATTCAAAATGTGCCAGATGTGGTGGCATATGCTTTTAATCCCAGCATTTGGGAGACAGGAGGATCCAGATTCACGGACAGCCTCAGCTACTTAGGCCTTCTGCAACTCAGTGAGACCCTGTTTCAAAATAAAGAATAAAAAATAGGGCTGAGGGTATAGCTCTGAGGTAGAATGCCCCTGGGTTTCATCTCCAGTACAGAAAAAAAAAAAAAGAATTCAAAATGTTTAAGATTTAGAAAGGTAATGTGGTACGTTGCATATTTATTGACAACACTCATGGGTATGGGAGATCATTCCATGATCAAACACATTAGTATTTCTTTTTTTTTTTTTTTTTTTTTTTTTGCGGGTCTAGGGATGGAACCCAGGGGCACTTGACCTCCGAGCCACACACCCTGCCCTATTTTTATTCTTTATTTTGAAACAGGGTCTCACTAAGTTGCTGAGGGCCTCACTAAGTAGCTGAGGCTGTCTGGGAACTGTGATCCTCCAGTTTCAGCATCCCAAATGCTGGGATTACAAGCATGTACCACCTTGCCCGGCTCACATTAGTATTTCTATCAAGAAATATATGAATATTTTCCCTGAGAGGGAAAAATAGGTTGTCAGATTATTACTTTGGTACTGAGGATTGAACCCAGGGGTGCTGTACCACTGAGGAACATCCCCAATTCTTTTTATTTTAAGACAGGGTCTCACTAAAACACCCAGGCTGGCCTTGAATTTGTGATCCTCCTGCCTCTGGGATAAGCTAATACACCCAACAGATTTTCTGCTAAATTAGTTTTGCATGTAGATATACTATTGTCTCAGTGACCTTTGTATAAAAGACTGGTATTTTTCCCATTGAATTTTTTTGGCACCCTGTGCCAAAAGTGTCAGGGTTTATTGAACATAAATGTCAGGGTTGCCAGGCATGGTGGCTCACACTTGTAATCCCAGTACTTGGAAAACTGAAATAGGAGGATCACATGTTCAAGGACAGCCTCAGCAAGTAGTGAGACTCTTATCAACCTAGCAAGATCCCATTTCCAGATAAGAAATAAAATCAAACTGGGGGTATAGCCAGGAGGTAGAAGGCCCTTAAGTTCCACCCCCAGTAAAACACACACACACCAAAAAAATCCAGCTTTTTTTTTTCTGAATCCTCAATTCTGTTCTCTTTATCTATATATCCTTACGTGAGTACCACACCATTTTGAAATGTGAAAGTGAGTTCTCCAATTTTATTATTATTATTATTTTTGTGTGTGTGTGATACTGGAGATTGAACTCAGGAGTCATTCTACCTTGGAGCTACACCTCCAACCCCAATTTATTTTTTAATTTAAAACAAGATTTTTTTATGAGCTGGGCGTGGTGGCGCACGCTTGTAATAAAGTATAAAATAGGTCTGGGAGTATAGCCCGGAGGTAGAAAGCCTCTGGGTTGCACCCCAGTACCACCCCCAAAAAAAATTATATATATATATATATATATATATATATATATATATATATATATATATTAGCCAGCTATGGTGGCACGCACCTGTAATCCCAGTGCTTGGGAGGCTGAGACAGGAGGACAGGAGGATCATAGGTACAGGTACAGCCTCAGCAAATAGTGAGACTCTCATCAACCTAGGAAGACCCTGTTTCAAATAAAAATAAAATAGGGGTGGGGAATGTAGCTCAAAGGTAGAATACCCTTGGGTTCAATCTCCAGTACCACACGCAATAAGTAAATAAATAAATAAATGAAAACCAGCTCCTGCTTAATGACTGCACACTGGGATGTTCCTGTGATGTTCCTGTCTTAGCCTCCTTGTGCTGTCATGCCCAGCCAACTTTATTTTATTTATTTATTTTTTGTGGTACTGGCAATTGAACTCAGGGGCATTTTAACTCCAAGCTACATCCCAGCCTTTTTTATTTTATTGGAACCCTAGATTGTCTTAGCCTCCCAAGTACTGGGATTACAGGTGTATGCCATCACGCCTGGCTTTTTTTTTTTTAAATAGGGTCTTACTAAGTTGTTGAAGTTGGTCTGGAATCTTTGATCCTCCTGTCTCAGCCTCTCAAGTACTGGCCTTCCAGGCATGGGGCTGGCACATTGTTTTCTGTAATGAAGCCAGCTGAGATTCTGACAGGAATTGCATTGACTTTTTTGGAGACGTGTTTTGTTTCTTTTCATTTTTTGCTGTGAATCAAACCCTGTGCTTTGGTGCAAACTAGGCAAGCACACTAACACTGAGCTATACCCCCAGTCAACAATTCAGAGAGTTTTGCCATGTTATCTATTTGTATATTTTGTGTCTAGTGGGAGGTACAGGGGATTGAAGCCAGAAGCAGCCTATCTCTGAGCTCTACCCTCAGCTCTTTTTTTTTATTTTGAAACACAGTCTCACTAAGTTGCAAAGGTCCTCACTAAATTGTTGAGGCTAGCCTCCAACCTGAGATCATCCTGTCTCATCCTCCCAACTACTGGATATTATCTGTGTTATAGGAAGTCTTTGTGTCTGTGAACATATAGTATCTTTCCATGTAGTTAGGACTTTAGTTTTGTGGGGTTTTGTTTGTTCATTTTTGGTTTTGGTTATTGAGCCCAGAGCCTTGCACATGCCAAGTACACCTTTTCTAGCATTAAGCCACATCACCTGACCCCAGGGTCAGCCTCCTCTCTCTCTCTCTCTTTTTTTTTTTTTTTTTTTTTTGGTACTAGGGATTGAACCCAGGGGCATTCTACATCTGAGCTATAACCCCAGCTCTTTGGACAATTTATTTATTTATTTGCGGGTCTGGGGATGGAACCCAGGGGCATTCGACCTCCGAGCTACACCCACTGCCCTACTTTTTATTCTTTATTTTGAAACCGGGTCTCACTGAGTTGCAGAGGGCCTCACTAAGTAGCTGAGGCTGTCTGCGAACCGCGATCCTCCGGTCTCAACCTCCCAAATGCTGGGATTACAAGCGTGCGCCACCACGCCCGGCTCTGACTTTTTATTTTGTAACAGGGCCTTGCTAAGTTGCTGAGGCTGGCTGTACGCCTGAGATTCTTCTGTCTCAGCTTCCCACATACTGGGATTGCAGGTGTGTACCACCATTCTCTGCTCCAGGCTTTTCTTAATAGCTCACCGTCCTAACCTTCATCAACTTTGACAGCACCCTTATGTGTGAGCTTGCCCACACTGTTTCAGTTTTGGGGGAGTACAGCTTCAGGTTGTCTGCTTTACAGCCTGCCTCTAACGCTGGGCAAAATCTCTGAGCCCTGCTGTTGTGCTGGGGCAGGGACAGTGGTGTGCCACCTGCAGACAGCACTGCTGCCAAGGGGCAGGGTGCACGTTCCCAGTGTGGCACCTTCCTAGGGACAGCTGGGCCTGGGCCTTCAGGGCTCCTTGGCCTGCTGGGCCTGGGGCAGAGCTTTCACCCTGTGAGTCGGGGTGGGTGGCAGAGAGGCCCTGTCCTGTCTGCCACACTCAGCAGGAATTTGGCCTCTGCCATGGTGGGGGGGCTGAGGAATACTGAGAACCTGCCCCTCTTAAGTAGATACTCTAACTTTGACAGAGAGCTGGGGGTGGAACTGGAGCCCCATCTTCTTAGACACACCCGCCCACAGCACTGGTAGACCTTCAGGTGCCACACATTCTTGGTCTTCTACCCCCCAACCCAGTACTTTGGGGATTGAACTTAGGAGCACTTCACCACTGAGCTACATCCCCAGCCCTTTTTATTTTTTTATTTTGAGACAGTCTCTCTGTTGTTCCAGCTAGCCTCAAGCTTGCAATCCTGCCTGTGCCTCCTGCGTTGCTGGAATTACTGTTGTGCACCCCCACGCCTGGTGTTTTTGGTGTTCTTATGAGATGTTGTAGATTTTCCTATGCTTCCTTTGCGGTATGCCCTCAGTCCAGAGACTTTAGTACTTGCTGTGAACACTGTCCCCTCCCTGCCTGGGGCACTGGGGGAGGCCCACAGAGCTCTTCACACTTTCATTCTGGAGGCAAAACTGCACTATCATTGTGAAAATTAAAGAAAGGAAGAGAGAAACTTGGGATTCAGAGCTGCGTTTACTTAGAATTGGAGAGGAGGGATGGTGCTGCTACTTCTCTAAGGTGGCAGGGAGGAGGGCTGGATGCCTGGCTGAACACGGTGGTGGTGGATGGACAGGGTGCCTGACTCCAGAGCCGCCTTGGTGGGAACCTCTCTGGGCTGTGAGCCCCGCGGGGATGAACCTGGGCCACCTCGAGGTGCAGGCAGCACAGTGCCGTGCGTGACTGCTTCTTCTCTGCCTTTCCTGCAGGTGCTCGTGGCCCTCACCTTCATGTGGAAAGCAGACCGCACGTGCAGTGTAGACCAGGCACTGTGTGGTCGCCCTGCTCAGTACTCGGCCCGTCTCTGCCCCTAGGGCCTCCTGTGCAGGCCATGCCTGTGCCCACTGAGGGCACCCCGCCACCCCTGAGTGGCACCCCAGTCCCAGTCCCGGCCTACTTCCGCCACGCAGAGCCTGGCTTCTCCCTCAAGAAGCCCGGGGGGCTCAGCCGGAGTCTTCCACCCCGGCCCCCTGCCAAGGGCAGCATCCCCATCAGCCGGCTGTTCCCTCCTCGGACCCTGGGTTGGCACCAGCCCCAGCCCCGGAGGGTGTCATTCAAGGGCGCAGCCTCAGAGACCCTGCAGAGTCCTGGGTATGACCCAAGTCGGCCAGAGTCCTTCTTCCAGCAGAACTTCCAAAGGCTCAGCCGCCTGGGCCATGGCTCCTACGGAGAGGTCTTCAAGGTGGGTGAGGGTTCCGCTTCCCAAGCCTGTCTGTAAGAGCCCTTTTCCTCTTCCCCACTCTGCCCTGACAGCCACCACCCCAGGGCTTCTAGCCCTCTACCCCACGCAGGCCTCTCGGGTGCTGTGAGCACACTGGCCCCTTGTCCCACGCCTGGCACACCCGGTGCTTCTGGCTGCCATCTCTGTCTGAAGCCAGCTATGCTGGGGTCCTTGGCAGGCTTTGCCCAGCTCCCAGAGCTGGCCGGAGTGCAGTGCCCACCCACCCCTGGGCTGGCAGGCTTAAAGCCTCCCCCCCCGCCCACCACCTTTTTCCCCCTAAAATACATTTTCCAATCATTTATATTTCCTAGCTTTCCTTGCACAAGTGCTATTTGAAGACAGTTTTGTTTAAAATGCAAGCAGCATAGGTCCTGGGTCAGCTCTCCTGCCCAGAGGAGAGCTGGTGGAGCAGAGCTGCTGTTCTGGAGCCAGGGTTTTGCTCAGCGTAGCACCCTGGGGGGTCTCCCAGGCCAGAGCACGGCCACTGCCTCCATCCTGGGGGCAGCTAGCCGTTCTGCTGGGGGAGGCTTGTCCAGCTGCGTCGTCGCCGTTGCAGGGGTCTATGTATCGTATCTGCCATGTATGTGTTGGTGTTCCCCCATGTGCTGTGGCGCGCCACCACCTTGCCTGCAGCGCCACTTCCATTTTAGGTGAGGTCTAAGGAAGATGGCCGGCTCTATGCTGTCAAGCGCTCTATGTCACCATTCCGGGGCCCCAAGGACCGGGCTCGCAAGCTGGCCGAGGTAGGCGGCCACGAGAAGGTGGGGCAGCACCCACGCTGTGTGCGGCTGGAGCGCGCCTGGGAGGAAGGCGGCATCCTGTACCTGCAGACAGAGCTGTGTGGGCCCAGCCTTCAGCAACACTGTGAGGCCTGGGGAGCCAGCCTCCCAGAGGCCCAGGTCTGGGGCTACCTGCGGGACACCCTGCTGGCTCTAGCACACCTGCATGGCCAGGGCCTGGTCCACCTTGACGTCAAGCCTGCCAACATCTTCCTGGGGCCCCGGGGCCGCTGCAAGCTGGGTGACTTTGGACTGCTGGTGGAGCTGGGTGCAGCTGGAGCCAATGAGGCCCAGGAAGGGGACCCCCGCTACATGGCCCCTGAGCTGCTGCAGGGCTCCTATGGGACAGCAGCGGACGTGTTCAGGTAAGGGCTGGGATGCGGAGGGATGATGGCAGGCTGCAGGTGGCACTTTCAGGGGGTGGTCAGCAAAGAGCGGGAACCCCCAGAAGAGGAGCTCCATCCTAGCTCCAGGTCAGGAGCACACCAGGCCTCGGGCCTGGGAGGTGCTGCCTCCCCTCGGCTGCAGGGCAGGGCAGGCTGCCCATAAGCAGTGAGCCCTCTGGAGCCCTTGCACATAGACCAGTCTCCTCCTCACAGCCACGTGGAGGGGCGGCTGTTACTCTGACCAGGAAGGAATGGGGCAGGGAGGTTAAGGGCCTTCTGAGCACCCAGCAGTGGGCCTGGGCTGGCAGCTCCCGTCCTGCTGCCAGCAGTTACACCTGATCGTCTCAGCAGAGTGGGGATGGTACTGGTAGTAGCCGTAGAAACCATGATGCCTGACGGTGGGGTGCGGGTCCCCATCCTGCCTGGAGCTCATTAGCCCTGTTGCAGTCAATCCCCCTTCCCTTTCTCCTTCTCTCTGGCTTATGGTGGGAGAGAGCAGCCCTGTCCTGCCCTCCAGTGGGCCGCCCAGGATGGGGGTCTGTCCCAAGGCCAGCTGTGTCCACTTCTATCCCTCCTAGTCTTGGCCTCACCATCCTGGAAGTGGCCTGCAACATGGAACTGCCCCACGGTGGGGAGGGCTGGCAGCAGCTGCGCCAGGGATACCTGCCCCCTGAGTTTACTGCTGGTGAGTGGGTCCTGAGGACAGGCAGTGAGGGGCACGCTGGGCTTAGGGTCGAGTCAGCACCCTGGACCAGCACAGCCTTGCTGTGGGCAGGTCTGTCTGCTGAGCTGCGTTCCGTCCTGGTCATGATGCTGGAGCCGGACCCCCAGCTGCGGGCCACAGCAGAGGCCTTGCTGGCCCTGCCCATGCTGAGGCAGCCTCGGCCCTGGAGCGTCCTGTGGTGCGTGGCTGCTGAAGCCCTGAGCCGAGGCTGGGCCCTCTGGCAGGTGAGCCCCCATGGCCCACGGGCACCACCTGCTCCCCGCCCTGGCCTGCCTGGCCTTCTGAGCCCCTCTCCCTACAGGCCCTGCTCACCCTGCTTTGCTGGCTCTGGCATGGCCTGGCTCACCCCGCCCGCTGGCTACAGCCCCCAGGGCCGCCGGCCACCCCGCCTGGCTCGCCCCCCTGCAGCCCGCTCCTGGACAGCAGCCTCTCCAGCGGCTGGGATGATGACAGCATAGGGTGAGTGGAGGGGCGCCCAGGCACGGTGTGGGCATCCAGGCAGTGGAGGTGACTGGAGAACAGGTTCCTCCCACAAGCCTGACCCAGTCGCACCTTCAGGGGCCTGCAGCCTGGCCGCGTGGGACAGCTGCTGCTTACAGCACAGCTGCACAGTGTGCGGCAGGCAGGACAGGCTGCGGGGGCCCAGGGCCGCGGCACCTCCTTCCCTGGGCAGAGAAGGCCTCTCTCCCAGAGCCTAGCGAGTGCCGCCCTGAAGGCTCCCTGGTCTCAGGTGCCTGGTGGCCACGTGAGAGCCTGTAATTAAGCTGCCGCACAGGAAAGCCACGTGTTCTGCACAGATCTCAGGGAATCCCTTCTGCATAGCGGTGTCACCCTCGCTCTGGGGCACTTTTTATCACAGGGGAACTTCCAGAAATGTTTCATTTACCAAAGGCCACTTGCCAGGCAGCTTAGCTGAAGCCGGTGTGTTCTGCACAAGACCGAGGTCTTTGGGCGTGGCTCGTGGAGGACTTGAGGTGGTCAGAATGAACATGTCTTTATTGTGCTGACGGCTGCCTTCGTCCCTTCATTAGGCAGGGCCTGGAACCGAAGCAGGGCCAGAGTGGGTCTTGTCTGGCACTCCCCATCCCTCAACACCCCGCTTGTTTTGCCCACCCTCCTGCAGGCCCTCTCTCTCCCCGGAGGCAGTCCTGGCCCGGGCTGCCAGGAGCACCTCCACCCCGCGGAGCAGGTGCACACTGAGGTGAGCTGCCAGGGCCAGGGGCTGGGCAGGGTGGGCTTTGGGATCCTGAGTGTCATCTGCTCTTCTCCCTCCCCCAGGGATGCCCTGGACCTAAGTGACATGGACTCAGGGCTTCCTCGGGGCCCCTGCCCCTCCTTTGAGCCTCGGAACCTCCTCAGCCTGTTTGAGGACTCGTTAGACCCAGCCTGAGCTGCAGGGCCAGCCTCGTGCTTTTAACCTCTTGTTCCCTTCCTGCCCCTCCCCTTGGGAAGCTGGGGTCCCTCTGAGAACTCCTGTGTCTAATAAAAAGTTTTTGAATCTTGGGAGCACCCAGTGTGCTCCAGTGTCCACACAGTGCTTCTCGCCCCTGTATTGATATGACTCCAGGGCCTGGACCCCAGGCCTCGAGCTAGTGGACTAGAGCCATCGCTGTGTGGGGTAGATCTCCTGAGTGGGCACATCCCTGGTGGGCAGGTGGACCCATGGGCTCCTGGCACTGAAGGTGGAGAGGGCAGGCCCTCAGCCAGTGGGACTCGCGCCTCAGCCCCTCACTCCATGTCTCCTATTGCTTGGGAAGGCACCACTGCCTCAAGTCCCTTGCTCAGCTGGTACAAGAAGGGCCAGTGCCCACCTGGTCTTGGGAAAGGGGCTGGTCCTGTTGTCCTGGGCCCTGACTCCAGTCTCTGGATGGGAAGAGGCAGGGAGGGGCAAGCCTCTGGGACTGGCAGGTTGGCATGCAGGGCCGAGAGGAGTCCAAGAAGCAGAGGCTAGGGAGGCTGGCCCAGGGACCAGAGGTGCCTTATGGGAGGGCGGGATGGGGCTGGCTCCAGGCTGGCAGGTGGGGCAAGTTAGCAGGATTCCAACTGTCAGGAAGATGAGCCTAGCGTCCGTCCTGTCCAAGCCTCGCAGAGGGTGAAACTGAGGCCCGGAGAGCAATGTTTCCTTCCAGGGAGGGAAGCTGGGGTTCTAAGGCCCGGGTGGAAGCAGAGCCAGTCCTCAGGGAAGAGTGAAGACGGCTCAGGGCTCGGCCTGGAAGTCGCAAGCAGTGGGAGCATCCAAGGACCCAGCCCCCTGTAGACCGGCAGCAGGAGGGAAGGCGGCATGGGGCCCAAGGGCTGTGGGCAGGCCGGCATGGCGGGCAGGAGGCACTCAGTCCGGGGGACAGGCATGGCGGGCGGTCCAGAGCAGGTCAGGCACAACACCGGCGTGCAGTTGGAGGATGGACCCCACGCTGAGCAGGTGCATGATCTGGTGGGAATTGCCCCAGTAGTCGAAGCGGCCGGGTCCCCAGCGTTCTGGTAGGCGGGCCACGTTCACCAGCCCTCCGAGCAGTGCCAGGGCATCCATGCGCAGGTAGCAGGGCAGGGAGCCTGGTGCCCCCGAGCCCAGCCCCACCCCACGGGCCCCAAACACCAGCAGGCGGGCTCCAGCCTGCCAGCCGAAGGCTCGGAGACGGGCGCTGGTGGAAGGGGCAGTGAGGGCCCTCCAGCCGGCCACCCCCGACAGCAGGGTGTAGCCCACCAGGGCAGCGGGGCGCAGCCAGGGCCTGCAGGCCAGGGTGCAGTGGATGATGGGCAGGGCCCCTGCGGAGAGAGATCAGGAGAGCACATCAGTCCCCGCCTGCCCGCCCAGCCCTCCCGGCCCTGCCCTGCCTCCCTCCTTGGGACCCTGGCTCACCGAGGGTGTTGACGAGGCAGACCCCACACATGTCCAGGGCCAGGAGCCGGGCATACACGGGGCTGCCCCCTTGGTGGCACATGAAGAGGTGGTACAGCACGGAGGCCGCGGGGGGGACCAGGCAGGCCACACAGTGTGTGCCCCCCAGCCAGCCATCCTTGCCCAGCTGACCCCAGGGCATGGTCATCGGCACCAGCACCAGGAACCCCAGCAGGGCCAGCCCTGGGGGAGGGAGAGTTAGCCATCAGATTCGGCACAGAGGACGTGTCACGTGGGAAAGAGCCAGTTCGGAGAGAACCCAGAACACGGGTGAGCCAGTGGCAAGACAGGTCTCAGTGGGTGCTGCTGCCAACCAGCAGAGGCAGGCTTGGGATACGGACTTCAGAAACTGCTTCCATGGCTCACCACAGTTCTGGGAGCAGTGCCATGAGCCCCGCTTTATAGGGAGCTTGGAGGCCAAGTGGACTGGCCTGGCTGAGCCGGGGCACCAAGGGCAGGGAAGCCTCCGGGCAGGAGGCCCAGCGGCCTGCCTCAGAGCCACGAGGCACGACTTCACCAGAGTTGAGTAGGCTGAGTGGTGAGCTACACAAGCCCAGGGCTACGAGCCTCACCTCTCCCCAAGTGTCCGCACAGATGGAGGCTTTGGGCCTTTCTGTGTGCCAGGATGGGGAGCGCTAGGCCCGGGAAGGGAAGTCCAGAATGAGGGAGTGGGGCCGAAGGAGCCCAGCCATCTCCTGCCCAAGGGCCTCCCTTCTGGGGGTTCCCCCTCCCCAAAAGCAGTTGGCATTGCCCCACGGGGTCAAGCAAGGCGCCAGCTGGCTGCCTATGCCAGGCAAGGCCTGGTGACCGGAGCCCCACGGGAGCCCAGGAAGGGCCCGGAGCTGGCCGGCTGGCTCCGGCCCCTCTCCCAGCTGGGGCGGCTCAAGGACGGGCAGGGCTGTGTCAGCAGAGCTCCGGCTCCGGAGGAGGGGCGGGCGCCGGCTGGGGGAGGAAGGAGCTGCCGCCAGGCGGAGCCCCGCGACCGGCGGCGGGGGCGGGGGCTGCCCGCGGGAAGGGGCCGGGGGGGCCCCTTCTGGCCAGTGAACGCCCACCTCCACGGCGGGCGCCGCGCCAGGCTTCGCAAGGGGCCGGGTCCAGGCTTCCGCCCCCGCCCCGCCCGCTCGCCCCGCAGGCCGGTCGCGGAAGCCCACGGGGGCGCGGGACAATGGCAGCTCTGTCGCCGAGTTCCTGGCCGAGCCCGGCCGGGGCAGCCAGGACCTGGCACATCCCTCGGCCTTCGGGCCAGGCGCTCACCGTGCGTGTAGATGTTGCCCAGCTCGTTGTGCAGGTAGAAGAGGCTGCGCAGGCAGCCCGAGCCGCTGCTGGCCGGCCGGTACCCGGTCAGCACGAACTTGTTAAACTGCAGGTGCGGCGGCGAGCTGGCCCAGTCCAGCAGGCGCGGCCCGGCCAGGAACGCCATGCCCGCGGCGCGGCCGGCCGGCGCCTGCTCCCGCGGCCTCCTCCTCAGCGCGGCCGCCGCGCCCGGGCGCTCATCGCCGCCGCCTCGCCGCCCCCGGCCCGCGCCGTCCCGGGGTGGAGGTCCGCCGCGCCCCTCCCGGCTGCGCACGCGCGGGTCGGCGCCCCCGCGCCGGGGCGGTGGGCGGGCGCCGGGCGCGGAGCGGGGCGGCGCGGGCGGCTCGCCGGCCGGTGGAGCCGCCGCAGCCGGAGGACGGGCGGGCGCGGCCCGACGCGGGAGGGGACGCCAGGCTCCGCCCGCCCCTCGCCCCCGCCAGGCGGCCGCGTTTCGCGCGCCGGATTTCTGACGTCCACACGGCCAGAACCAATGGCGCGGCCGGAGCGAGGGAGGCCCCGCCCGAGCCCGCCCGGGCCTGGTCCTCGCAGCGTGCTGTGAGTGGCTCCGCCGCGCTCGCTGGCGCGGGCTTTGTCGGCCTGGGGCCCCAGGTCCCGGGTCCAGCAGGCTGCGTCGGGGGGGCCCGGCGCCTCGCGTGCCCCTGCATCGCGCGGCTAGCTTTCCGAGTAACTCGCGGGTCGTGGCACCTCTGGGTAGCCCACCCTCGACTGCGCAGCTTCACCACCCGGCCCCACCCTGCAGCCGGGGCTCTGTCCAAGGTGCTACTGGCTCGGCCCGTTCGGGCGGTTCCCGCCAAGCACCGGCGCGCCCCCATTTAGAGGTGATCTCTTCACTAGTTCCAGATGCCCGGACCTCGGAGACTCGAGGCGCACCTGGAGCCCTCGGGCGAGGCCCGGCTGGGCTGCTCCAGCTTGGGCTCAGCCCAACACCTCCTATCATGACCCACAAGGCGCACCCTCCGCCCTGCCCAGGACAAGCAGGAAACACGGGAGCCAGAAGGCAGAGGAAGGTCGGCCTCCGCCCTGTCCCCTCCGGGGCTGGAACCAGGAAGGCGCCCCGTTGGCATACCTCTGCCTACCACGAACCTCTTTCTGTGTGTGTGTATGTGTTGGTGGGATTGAAGCCAGGGGCATTCTACCTCCAACTCACACTCCCAGCCCTTTTTATGTTGAAACATTGTCTCTCTAGGTTGCTGAGTCTCCCTAAATTGCTGAGGCTGGCTTCGAACCTGTGATCCTCCTGTCTCAGCCTCACAGTACTAGGATTACAAACGTGCGCCACTATGCCCTGCTCCTATTTTATTATTTGGAAACTATCTCGTTGAAAGCCTCGCTAAATTGCTGAGCCTGGCTTCAAACCCACGATGCTCCCGTCTCAGCCTTCCAAGGACTGGGATTACAGGTGTGCACAGCAGGCCCAGCAGCCCATCCCTCTTCTACAGGGGCGGGGCGGGGCCTGCCCATGTTGACATTCCAGAAGGCTCAGTCAAGCTAGGAGTGTGAGCCGCCCTTCATTTGCACGGACATTCATAGCCCTTCATTTACAGATCACCCCCAGTGCCTTCATGAACAGAGCTTCACCATGCAAGGACTCGCAGAGGCCTGTGCCAAAATGTTATTTTACCTAAAGCCCTTTATTTAAAGTCAGTGGTGGGTCTTCCCACCACTTGACCTCTGACCTCTCACTGAGGGCAGCAGTCCAGGACAACCCTAAGAGGGGCTCAAAGACCCCTGAAACCAAAGGCCACCCCCACATCAAGGTCCATGGATTGGGCAGCTGGGTTCCTCTTGCTCTTTGGCCTGGAGCATCTGGCCCCTGATGATCAGGCCAGATTCCCCTAACGGCACCAGGATGCTTCCTGTCCAATTTCTGGTCTCCTCGAATGGACAAAGGCCAAGCTGCCTTTAAAGGGGCAGAAGGCCGAGGTAGAGTGCAGCATAACTTCCCGGGCGTCATCTCGCCGGCAGCGGGTCCGAGGGACCCTGGGGTCCAGAGTCAGAGAGCGGAGACAAGTGAGCGCAAGGAGCTCTGGCTGGAGGCACTTAGGGGCCGGTAGCCCGCGACAGGACCCTCAGCCTGCGGGTCCCCGGCGGGACAGGCCAGGGCCACCCCTCGGGGCCCGCGGTACCACACGGCCCAGCTTCTCCCAGGGCCCCGGGAAGGTCCCGACGCCGCGGGCCCTTTTCCTGGAGCCAGCAGACAGCTCCTAGAGAGGGAGCAGACGTCAGCTGCACCCGTCCCGACCCCACCCCCAGCACCCTCCCCTGCCCGGGCTCTCCTGCGCGCCTCCGTGCGGACCCCAGGCCTCGCCCACTGCAGAACCCGGGGGTCCCTTCCCAGCCTCTTGGCCCTCGGGCTCCAGGGCACAGAGCGCCAGGCACCCGGCTGCAGGGTCCCTCAGGGCCAGCCCAGCGCCCGCACCGTCGGCGCCGCAGCCACAGCAGCAGCAGCAGCAGCAGCAGCAGCAGCAGCAGCAGCAGCAGCGCGGAGACCGCGGTCACGGTGGAGAAGACTCGGGCTGCGGACAGGCGGGTGCAGTGAGCGCGGGGCCCTCCCGGCCCTCCCGGCCCTCCCGCCTCGCGCCCGCTCACCCCCCGCGGCAGCCTGGGGAGCCCCGGGCCCGGGGCTGCAGCTGGCGTCGGCCCCGTCGGGGAGCTCCGCGGGGGTCCGGGCCGAGCCCTGGGCGGGCGCCAGGTCCTGCGCGGCGTCCTGCAGCCCTGTGGGGAGCGGCGTGAGCGCGGCGGGGCGCGCGGGCCGGGGGCGGGCGGGGGCGCGCCGGGGCTCACCGCGGTAGGAGAGCGCGAAGCCCTGCGCGTGGCCGCGCGCGTCGCTGCGGAAGGCCAGCCCCAGCGCCGAGGCGCGCAGGCGCAGCGGCCCGGGCGGCGGCGGGCGCGCGCCGTCGAAGGCGCGGAGCAGGCGGCCCGAGGCGGCGTCGCGCAGCTCCAGCCGGTCGTGCGGGTCGGCCAGCTCGAAGAGGCGGAAGGTGAGCTCCAGCGCGGCGGCGCCCGGCGGCGCGATCGCCCAGCTGCAGTTGCGGTCCGGCCCGTACTCGTCGGGGAAGTCCGGGGAATAGATGACGCCCTGAGGCGCCGTCCAGTTTTCCTGGCAGGAGCCCACCGACACTGCGGGCGGGGCGGGGCGGGGCGGAGCTGAGGCCGGCGGCCGCCGCTCCGCGCAGGGACCCACGTCCCGGGGCCGGGTTCCGCTCTCATTGGCTGCCCGCCCCGCCCACGTCCTTAGGCCGCGCCCTCCGACCCCTCCCTGCGCAGGCCCGGCTCTTGGCCCCGCCCACGTCCTTAGGCCGCGCCCTCCGACCCCTCCCTGCGCAGGCCTGGCTCTTGGCCCCGCCCACCGCGCCCTTTCCGGATTCGGGCCCTCCCAGGGCGTGGCGCGGGGGTCCCCTCCGCGTCCACGCCTCACCTTCGTAGACGCCCAGTCGTCCATCCCCGCCGCACAGCTGGCCCGGGTGGCCGAAACAGATCTGATCACAGTCGGTGGCAGGGACCGCACGACCCCGGGCCAGGTCGCTTTCAGAGCCGCAGAAGCAGGCGTAACCAGCCTCGACGCCCGCCAGCTGGGAGCATAGACGGGGGTGACCCCAAAGGCAGGCACGAAGGGAGGGGGCGGCAGAGTGACGGGGCCGGAAAGTGGGACTCAGACGGAAGGTTCCGAAACCCAGGCCGAGGTTTGGTGTCAGAGTGTTGGGAGCTGAGCGGGGTCCTGAGGCCAAAGTCAGGGGCCAGGGGACTGGGCTGGCGGGCAGTACCTGGTAGCCCTTCAGGCGGCAGAAGCGAAGGCACACCTGGACCGTGAGCTTCGTGGACGTGCCACTGGGGCCGCTGAGAGCAGGGGGCGCGCCCGAGTCCACGAAGCACCCGAGGTAGCCAGGCACTGCGGGGGCAGCAGTCAGCCTCCCGCTCTGAACGCCGCCCTCCGCCCGGGCCCGGCGGCCAGGCCCACTCACTGTGACACGTGGGGATGTCGCAGTAGCGCCAGTAGATGCCCTCCTCCGTCTCAGCCACGTAGCACCAGGGCTGCACATCACCGTCTGGGTTCCTGCGGGTGTGGGGAGGGAGGTGGTCCGACCCCCGCGCAAAGTCTAGTTTTTCCCATGTGCTTCTGGACACGTGAGAAGTCATTAAACAGGCCTGGAGGGCTGTTGTTGGGTCTGGCTGTTGCCAGGCCTGGATCTTGTGTAAGAGGACTTTTTCCCCTCTCAGCTGTGGGCCTTAGCACTCTCCTCGCTTCAGGACCCCCCTTTAGAACCCTGCTGTATTTATTTATTTATTTATAGAGCGATATTAGGGGTTGAGCCCAGGTGGCTCTACCACTGAATTATACCCCCAGTCCTTTTGTTTGTTCTGTTTTGAGGCAGGGTCTCTCTAAGTTGCCCAGGCAGGCCTTGAACTTGCAGCCCCCTGCTTTAGCCTCCCTAGTAGTAGGAGCCACTGCTCCAGGTTCAGAACCCTGCGGGGGGTGTGTGTGTGCGTGTGTGTGTATGTGTGTGTGTGTGTGTGTGTGTGTGTGTGTGTGTGCATGTGTTACTGGAGATTGAACCTGGCTGGGTCATTCCACCTCTGAGCTGCACCCCCAGCCCTATCTTTATTTATTTTTTTGTGTGGTGGTACTGGGGGTGGAACCCAGGGGCTTTCTAACTCCGGGCTATACTCCCAAAACTATTTTTTTATATTTTATTTGGAAACAGGGTCTCACTAAGTTGCTGAGAGCCTTACTAAGTAGCTGAGGCTGGCTTCGAACCTGCGCGATCCTCCTGTCTCAGCCTCCCAAGCGTGGGGATTACGAGCGTGCGCCACCACACCCGGCTCCAGCCCTATCTTTAAATTAATATTTTTGGTACCAGGGATTGAACCTAGAGGCAGTTTACATCCAAGCTACACCCCCAGCCCGATTTTATTTCTTATTTGGAAACAGGGCCTCGCTGGGTTGCTGAGAACCTCGCTAAATTGCTGAGGCTGTCTTTGAAGCTGCCATCCTCCAGTCTCAGCCTCTCAAGTACTGGGATTACAAGTGTGTGCCAACATGCTCAGTTTATTTTATTTTTATTTATTTATTTTTAAACAGGGTCTCAGAAAGTTCAGAGGGCTTCGCTAAATTGCCGAGGCTGGATTTAAACCTGCGATCCTCCTGTCTCAGCCTCCCAAGTACTAGGATTACAGGTGTGCGCCACCACGCCCGGCAGGAACCCCGCTCTAAAGCAAAAATGTTGAGTCCTAAACTTTGCGGCTCATCAGAGCAGTGGCCTCCTGCTCTGGCCCTCTCCGGACAGCAGCTGTCGCTCAGACCTCCCCCAACACCACCCTTCCTGGATAATACATGTCTTTCAAAGAAGTTGTACCGCAAGAGCTGGTCATCCTCTGACCAGGTCCCGCCCTCGCGGGCCCCTAGAGTGCCCATGCCCGCCCCGCCTCTCCCGTCCCGGACCCAAAGCTCGGCCGAAGTTTGGCATCTAAGTCCGACTTCTTTTGTGCAAAGGTTCTGCGCGCCCACCTCTCCCCGGGGCAAGTAGGCCCGCCCCCCACCCGGAGGCCCCGCCCAGCCGCCGCGCCCCTCACCGGCAGAAGTTGTGCGCGCCCAGCCCCCAGCGGCCCTGGGGGTCGCTGGCGCTGCTGTAGCTGTGCTGCTGCGTCTGGTCCCAGGAGAGGCACGGGCGTCCCGCCCCGCGCGGGCCCGTGTGGTTCTGGCGGCCGCGGTAGTCGGCGCCATTCACCTGGAAGCACTCGGACAGGCCTGCCCGGCCACCGCGGCGCCTGAAGAGGTCTGGACCCTCGCTGGGCATCCTCACCTCCCAGCGCGAGCCCCTCCGGGCCGCGGCCAGCCGGCACCCCGGCGCCGCCCCGCGGGCACCCTCGGGTGCGCAGCTGCCCCGCTCTGCGGCCCCCGCCCCGGGCGCGGCCGGGCCGTCGTGCGGACTCACCTGGACTGTGCAGGCTCCCGGCCGACGCCCAGGGCGGGGGCAGCAGAGGGAGGAGGAGGAGGAGGCCCCGCAGGGCCCGGGTCCCCATCGCCCCCAACCAGGGGCGGGCGCCCGGCCCCCACCCGGCTCTCGGGGGTCTCCCAGGCGACCTGGGGGCGTTGTCCTGTCAGTCTCCTGGGGGGCTCTGCCTGCAGAGTCTCACGCCGTGGAGGGTCTCCGCCCCGGCCTGGGGTCTCTGGGGGCGTCTGGCTGGCGGCTCCCTCGCCCGGTCCCCCCGCAGCGCCGGCTCTGCGCCTCCCGCCCGGCCGTCCCGCCGCCGCCCCTCCCTCCCCCTGAGGGGGCCGAGAAGCCCCGCCCGGGACTGCAGCGCGGGCGGCAGGTCCAGACGCCTCCCACGCCCGCCCCCGGGACCCCCGCGTGCCCCTGCAGCCTCGCCCTCGCTCCCGCGCCCGGGCGGGGTG
Source organism: Muscardinus avellanarius (assembly GCF_963383645.1). Taxonomy (NCBI): domain Eukaryota; kingdom Metazoa; phylum Chordata; class Mammalia; order Rodentia; family Gliridae; genus Muscardinus; species Muscardinus avellanarius. The sequence continues at coordinate 111,129,690 of NC_137796.1, forward strand.
CGGGTCCAGGAGGGCGGGCCGGGCGAGCCGACCCCAGACCCGGGGGGCTGCGGACCCGCCCCCGTGGGGTCCGGGGCAGAGCGCCCCTCGAGCGCGCGCTGCCACCCGGTGCCCTGCCCGTCACACTCGCAGGCTCGCTCCCCCCGCCCCCGCCCCGCGGCTGCCGGCCGGAGGAGGAAGTGCCACCCCTGCCCCCGCACCCGCGAGACGGGCGGGAACCGTGGACGCTCGGCCCGGACAGGCAGGGGCAGCTGGTGTCTGCGGAGGAAGGCAGCTGCGCCCCTGGTCCCGGCCCGCCTCCGCGCCCTCCCCTCCCCTCCTCGCTAGGAGGACCCCGGCCCAGGCTCTCCGCAGCCTTCCCGTGTGGTGGAATTCCCCAGCAGTGCCCCCCACCTGGCGGGGGAGGGGGAGGGGAGCAGGCCCGGGCAAGCGTGGGGGGAAATTCCCCGCCCCCTCCCCCTGGGCCCGACTCCTCCGAGTCCTCTGATCTCCCAGCGCTGCCTGCCCGCTGCCCCCAGGGCTTGGGGGGAGGCCAGCGCAGGTGCGTGGGAGGGCGGGGGCAGGGGAGGGAGCTGGGGGCCTGCCCCCCCCCCAGCAGCGGGTCTCGCCCAGACCCCTTGTCCCATCAGTCCAGCTGGTTCCCTCCCGGGTGCACCAGGGCCCCCAAGGCTGTGGGGCCCAGGACGCCCTTCCAGTCCTGTTCATTCAGACCGGGCCCCCTGCACGGGGAGAGTCCAGAGCAGACAGAGAAGCAAGGTTGTGGGTGGGGGCCTGTGAGGACTCCGGGAGGCCCAGGTGGGATCTCGCACTTAGGGTCTCACCTGAAGACTGGGCGGGGCACTGATGGGGCTCATGGAAGGAGATGGTGCTGATATGCAGGCCAGCCCCCCCCCTCCCGCCTTCTCCAGGCGCTCGGACTGCGGGGACTGCGGGGGGCTGAGGTCCTCCTGCACTGACCACCCCAGCTGCCCGAGAGCCAGGGAGGGCCCCGGGGCCATGGCCAAGGCCAGCATGCAGGAAGGGGTGAAGTGGGGGCAGTGACAGTGATCCCCTGTGCCGAAAGGGGATCATGTGACAGCTGGCAGAGGAAGCCCCCAGGCAGGACTGTGGGCCTAAAGGGATGTCCACTGCCGGGTCTGGTCCGCCCAGTCCTGTCTCCAGCAAAGGGGGCAGCTGGGAGAGGGAGAGCGAGAGGGTTCGTGCGGGGCACTGAGCTCGGGGTGGAGTGTCCCTGCTGCAAGCTCCCGTCTCAGGTCCCCAATGGAATCTTCAAGAACTAGGAAGAGCCTCGGTGGCCCGCACACCTCCCGCCCTTTCTCAGCCTTAGGCCCTCAGCCTGCTGCAAGCAGCAGCCTGTCTGCGCTCCCAAGGGTGGAGGGAGGAAGTGTGTTGGATATTTGCATCTCCCCATTCTGCAGACCCTCAGGCTGGGGCTTAGAGGCCCTTGGCGTCTGGCGGTGCCCCCAGCTATTGAGTGTTGGAGCCAGGATTCCATTGCTCCGTACAATTTGTAAACTGGGAGCTAGGCTGCGCCCATCGCTTGCCCTTCTGGGGTCCCTGACTGCACAGGGACCTGTGGGTTCACCACCCCCGCCTGCCTCCACTTGATAGTCCCGAGGCCGCTACCCTGCCCCTGGTGTGAGCTAAAGCTTTTGGAGCAGGGTCTCCACCAGCCTGGTTCACAGCGAGGAGACAGGACAAGGAGGGGCCGGGGTTAGCCTAGGGTCTGCCTCCAGCGGTCTTGGGCAGGGGTGGGTAGGGAAGGGTCTCCGGCCAGGTGGGTTTTGCCCTCCCTTCCTTTGGGCCATGTGATGCCGGACTTGCCAGGTCCATTGGGGAGATGGTGGAAAGTCGGGGAGGAGCCCGGTCTTTGACCCAACAGACCCCCAAGGAAGGGGAGCAGGCAGGCGTTCTACCTGAGCTCCCCAGCACCTCCCCACTGTGTGTGTGTGTGTGGTTCAGGGGATGGAAGCCAGGGGCATTCTACCTCCAAGTGAAACCCCAGCCATATTTGTTTTCTTATTTATTTTGAAACAGGGTCTTACTGAGTTGTAAAGGGCCTCACTAAGTAGCTGAGGCTGGCCACAAACCACAATCCTCCAGTCTCAGTCTCCCAAATGCTGGGATTAAAAGCCTACACCACCATGCCCGGCTTTTGCGGTACTAGGGATGGAACCATTGGGGATTCTACCTCTGAGCTACACCCCCCCTATTTTTTTGGTGTGGAACTAGGGTTCCTGGTAACCCTTCAACCTCTGGGCTACACTCCCAGACCCATTTTATACTTTTTTATTTGGAAACAGGGTCTCATAAACCAGCGGGCTGGCTTCGAACTAGCGCGATCCTCCTGTCTCCGCCTTCCTAGCGCGGGGATTACAAGCGTGCGCCACCACACCCGCCCCCCCCCCCATTTTTTATTGTTTATTTTGAAATAGAGTCTCACTAAGTTGCAGAGGGCCTCACTAAGTAGCTGAGGCTGTCCATGAACTGCAATCCTCCTGTCAGCCTACGGAATGCTGGGATTACAAACCAAGTGTGCGCCACCACGCCCCGCTTGAGACCCTGTTTCTTCCTTCCTTCCTCTTTCTTTCTTTCTTTCTTTCTTTCTTTCTTTCTTCCTTTCTTTCTTTCTTTCTCTCTTTCTTTCTTTCTTGGTGGTACTGGGGATGGAACCCTTCTACCTCCAGGCTACACCTCCCAACCTATTTTATATTTTTATTTGGAAACAGGGTCTCTTAAACCAGCGTGGCTGGCTTCGAACCTGCGGGATCCTCCTGTCTTCGCCTCCTAAGCAGGGATTACAAGTGTGCGCCACCATGCCTGGCAAGACTCTGTTTCTAAAGAAAGTAATAATTACAAAAGGGCTGCGGGGCCAGGTGTGGTGGTGCACACTTGTAATTCGAGTGTTTGGGAGGCTGAGACAGGAGGATCACAGTATCACGGCCAGCCTCAGCTACTTAGTGAGGCCCTTTAGCAACTCAGTAAAACCCTATTTCAAAATAATGAATAAAAAATAGGGCTGAGGGTATAGCTCAGAGGTAGAATGCCCCTGGATTCCATCCTCAGTCCCATAAAAACAAACAAACAAAAAACAGGGTCTCGCTAAGTTGCTAAGTCTGGCCTTGAGGCTGGCCTTGAACCTGTGATCATCACCTCAAGAAGGTGCCTCCTCCTGCCCCACCATGCTCCTGCTCATGGCACCCTGGGGCCAGCTGCTGCCCTCCTTACAACCCAGGGCTGAGGCAGCACCACCCTGGGAAGGGCTTGCAGCTGGTCTCCATCCGTAGCCCAGAGGAGGGACAGCTGCAGACACCTCTGCAGAGCCCAGCACCTCCTCGCCATCTCCCGACGGCCCCCTGAAGCCAGGCCTGGTGGCACACACTTGTAATCCCAGCATTCAGGAGGCTGAGACAGGAGGATGGGTTTCAAGGACAGCCTAGCTACTTAGTGAGGCCCTTTGAAACTCAGTGAGACCCTGTTTCAAAATAAATAGAAAATAGGGCTGGGGGTGGAGCTCGGAGGTAGAATGCCCCTGGGTTCCATCACCAGTACCGAAAAACCAACCAACCAAAAATAAATAAATAAATAAATAACAACACCTGCTAATGTGGGCTCCGTACTGGGTGAATCCATGGGGACCTGCATCCTGGCCCCTAGGTGTCAGGGATGATGGCGGAGCAGCACCTGCGGAAGTGGCTGCTCCCCGCCCATGGCCCTGACTTCACCCCAAGGTAGCAGGGGTCCTGTTACCCCTTCCCTTAGCAGTACCCTTGTCTGTGGGGGTGACAGGGTGACCCAAAGGAGCGCTGGGAGCAAACACCTTGGCCTGGCGAGTGGCAGAGCGGGCAGGGGGGAGGCCAGGCACGGCTGAGCAGGTAGGGCTGTCGCCCACGGATCTCTGGCATCCCAGGACAATGCACCCCTTCCTCGCACAGCCTGACCTCTCCCCAGGGCCATGCAGAGGTCCACTCGGGACCCCCACAGCTCCTCAACTGCCTTGGCCAGCATGTGTGGGGTCACTGGCTCGTGGGCACAAAGCTAGGGGGCCTTCCAGGCCAGCCCCCCACTCCTTCCTGGGCGTGGGGCTCCTGAGGCTCAGCCCTTCCTGGGTCTGGGAGGGCAAATGTGTAAGGCAAGTTGGTTTGGGGCTGTGGCAGGCAGAATTCTAAGACAGTTTCCAAGATTCCTGCCCTAGGCATCCACATGCTCTGCGAGTGCCCCCCCAGGGGATATGGACGGACCCCTGAGTATACCAGATGTCTCTCGTGTTATATGTTATGTGGCAATGGTGAATGTTTTTTTGCGGATGTATTTAAGGTCTCTAATCAGTTGCTGAGTTAATCAAAAGGGAGGAGGGGCTGGGTCCACCTTAATTCCGGTATTTGGAAGTCTGAGACTGGAGGATCATAGGTTTGAGGCCAGCCTTAGCAACCTAATGCAATCCTATCTCAAAATAAATAAAATGGGCCAGATATGGTGGTACACGCTTGTATCCCCGGTACTTGGGAAGCTGAGGCAAGATGATTGCAGGTTCGTGGCCAGCCTAGCTATTTAGTGAGGCCCTCTGCAACTTAGTGAGATCCTGTTTCAAAATAAAGAATAAAAAATAGAGCTATGGGGTATAGCATAGAGGTAGAAAGCCCCTGGGTTCAATCCTATCAAAATAAAGAATAAAAAATAGAGCTATGGGGTATAGCATAGAGGTAGAAAACCCCTGGGTTCAATCCTAAGTACTGCAATAATAATAATAATAATAATAATAATAATAATAATAATAATATAATGTATAAAAAATAAATAAGTAAAAAGGGCTGAGTGCTTAGTAGGCTGAGACAGGAGGATCGTACAGGTTCAAAGCCAGCCTCGCTATTTAGGCTCTCAGCAACTTAGTGAGACCCTGTTTCCAAATAAAGTATAAAATAGGTCTGGGGGTATAGCCCGGAGGTAGAAAAGCCCCTGGGTTCCACCCTCAGTACCAAAAAAAGAAAAAAAGAAAATAAAGGGCTGAGGGTATAGCTTGGAGGTAGAATGCCCTGGATTCAAACTCCAGTACCCGCCTCCCAAAAAAAAAAAGAAAAAAAGGATTGAGCGCAGTAGCACATATCTGCAGTTTCGGCTCTTGGGGGAGCTGAGGCAGGAGGATCCCTGAGCCCAGAGTTCCGGGCTATACCCCCAGACCTATTTTATACTTTATTTGGAAACAAGGTCTCACTAAGTTGCTGAGAACTTCACTAAGTAGCTGAGGCTGGCTTCGAACCTGTGCAATCCTCCTGTCTCAAGCCTCCCAAGCACTGGGAGTGAGACGCCATCTTAAAAAAAAAAAAAAAAAGCCAGGCGTGGTGGTACACACTTGAAATCTCAGTACTTACGGGGCGTGGTGGCACACGCTCATAATCCCAGCATTTGGGGGGCTGAGACAGGAGGATCGTGGTTCGCGGACAGCCTCAGCTACTTAGTGAGGCCCTCCGCAACTTAGTGAGACCTATTTCAAAATAAAGAATAAAAAAATAAAGCTGGGGGTGTAGCTTGGAGGTGGATGCCCTGGGTTCCATCCCCAATACCACAAAAGAAAGAAGAAAGAAAGAAAGAAAGAAAGAAAGAAAGAAAGAAAGAAAGAAAGAAAGAAAGAGAGAGAGAGAGAAAGAAAGAAAGAAGTAAGTAAATCTCAGTACTTGGAAGTTGAGACAGGAGAATCACAGGTTGACAATAAGCCTCAGCAAATTAGGGAGGCCCTTTGCAACTTAGACACTGTTTCCAAATAAGAAATAAAATAGGGCTGGGGGAATAGCTCAGAGGTAGAAGGCCCCTGGGTTCAATTTTCAGTACCATAAAACAAATCAATTAAAAACATAAGCCTGGCGTGGTGGTGCACGCTTGTGATTAGCTTGGGAGGCTGAGACAGGAGGATCGCACAGGTTCAAAGTCAGCCTCGGCTACTTAGTGAGGCTGTCAGTAACATAGTGAGACCCTGTTTCCAAATAAAGTATAAAATAGGTCTAGGCCGGAGTTAGGGAAAAAAACAAAACCATAGGAGGTGTGGAGGAGCATGCGCGTGGGCAGCCTGACGCTTGGTCAGGGAGCCTTTGAGTCTGAAGTCTAGATGGTTCTCTAGCTGCCCAGAAGCAAGTAGCCCTGAGTTCCACAGCGCGTGGAAACGCACTGTCCACAGGCGAGTGTAGGAGAGGACCTGGGGCCTAGATGAGCTGCCCCGGCTGCCACCCGACTGTAGCCTGGGGCCCCTGGTTCCCGACTGGCAGGCCACAAGCGGGCATTTTAAGCCACTAAGTTTGTGGTCATTTGTTTAACAGCAATAATGTGTGCTGGGCGGCACAGAGGTGGGCAGGACTGAGGGCAGCGTGAGGTGGGGTTCTTGTGGGCAGGGTAAGGGGAGCTGGATCAGCCCAAAGGCAGCCCTGATAGCCTCCTCCTCGGCAGGTCCCTGGGCAGCTGGGCCTATTTACCTGGCAGTCCTTTCCCTGGGACTCTGGGATGGGAATAGGAGGCTAGTTTGCGTCCTGGGAAATTGGACATCTCTCTGGGGAGCTGGGCATCTAGTGGCCGGGGAGGCAGAGGGAGCACTGGAAGGAGGTACCGGAAGGCAACCGTGATCAGGGGCTGGGCAGCCTGTGATGCCCTGTCCTTCCCGTCTATCCCAGGGAATCCTCTTCTGGCCCTTGCTTAAGCCAAGTCGTCTGACACAGAACCAGGGCAAGGGCTCCTGGAACAGGTGCAGTGTGATGAGATTTGCATTTTATTAATTTGTTGGTGCTGGGAATTGAACCCAGGGACATTTTACCTCTTAGCTACACCCCTAGCTCTATTTTTTTGTTCTTTATTTTGAAACGGGGTCTGCGTTGCAAAGAGCCTAAGTAGCTGAGGGTATTGGTGTATCAAAATCCTCCTGTCTTAGTCTTCCAAGCATGTGCCACCACGCCTGCCCCCCTAGTCCTTTTTATTTATATTTTGAAACTGGATCTTACTAAGTTGCAGAGACTGGCTTTGAAGCTGTGATCCTCCTGTCTCGCCTCTCAAATCCTGGGATTATAGGCATGTGCCCTGTACCCAGTTCACTGGACCATGTTAACTGGTGGCGGGTCTGGTTGGGGGGCCCAGGGCAGCCGGCAGTCACAGTCAGGTGCGGGTCAGGATGACAAATGGGGAGTCACCTGTCCGGAAGGGAGCCAGGGTGTGCGGGGTGCCACTGCCCCTCCCGCCTGCCCCAGCTCATGCAAGGCTGTACTCGGAGGATCGGGCCCAGGGTGGCAGCGAAGAATCAAGCCTCTCCCAGCCCGGTGACCTGCTCCTTCGGGGCCTGGAGAAGGCCAGAGCAGATCCCCTCAGCCCCTCCTGAGCTCCTCCCGCGTGCTCTTGGTCCGGGGCACCTCTGGGCCAGGTGGCCATCGCTGCCCAGGTGTGTGTGAGGGTCTCCCCAGGAACTGCCTGCCCAAACCCGCGGCACTGAAGGCTGCGAGGCTCCACGGTGACGTCATCACAGCGGGACGTGAACACACCGCAGGCAGGCACAGCGAGCCTAAAATGGTGTTTACTGAGGGAAGCATGAGCAGCGGCCCAGCGGGTGCTGGCCTGTCACTGTCGCACAGCGGGCCCGCGCGCCATGGCCAGCTTGCCAGGACTCTGTGACAGCGCGGGGACAGGGATGTCCAGGGCGCAGCCTTGTTGGCACGCAGGGCTCTGCAGACCCCCGTGGGTGTGGGGTACCCCTCCTCAGAGGCCTCAGACCCTGAGCTTCCCAGCAGGCGGGGCCGCACCCCGCCACCAGCCATCTAAGTCTCATCGGGCCTTGGGTGCCCGCGGGAAGCCAGGTGGAGCAGCCCTGGAGCTGCCAGGGCCGCGGGAGGTGGAGCAAGGCCTCTGCTTGACCTGTAGGCGGCAGGTGGCCTAGGAAGGCCCGTCCCCCCATGGCCTGCGTTGGCGGGGGTGGGGGGGTTGCGGCGGGCCCCTCCCACACGCCCGGCTCCAGGCTCGCTGAGCTCAAGCAGGGTCTTTGGCAAAGCCGCGCACTCTGAGGACGAATGGGCGATGGGCGCCTGCAGCTTGGGTGCGGAACACGACAACGACGCTGCCCTAGCGCTTCCAAAGGTCAGGAAGGCAGCGCAGCCACCTCCCCAGCCACGCCAAGGCACTGGCACGGCGGCGTCTGCCACCAAGCTCTCCTCGCAGGAGGCCTCTGAGGGAGCCTGAAGGCCTTTGCAAGAGTGAAAGTTTGCCGAGTGGATCTGCGTGGATGGGAGACGCCTGCGTGGCGAGGAAGCACGTGGGCGCCGTGCGGCGGGCGCAGGGCCCTCCGCTGCCTCCGAGGGGTCCTCACGGGGACTCACCGTCCAGGTTTCTCTCTTCAGTGTTCCTGATTGTGAAGAAACGCCAGGTGTTAAAAGATCCCAACGTGGTGCAAGTGGATAACAAAGAAAGTTACGGATTCCTGAAATGTTTTTTTCTAGAGATAACCATCGGCTAGATCATATACGCCTACCTAGGGCCTCAAACACACTAGCCAGCACTCTACCGCCAACAGGTGTGCCCAGCCCAGAGTGCAGGATCTGTGTGTGTGAGAGACAGACAGACAGACAGAGATGAATACTGACAGACAGACAGGCTCAGATTAGCAACTGGGGATGAACCCAGGGGCACCCTACCACTGAGCTGTATCCCGGCCCTTCTTACTTTTCATTTTGAGATAGTAAGTTTCAGCTTCCAAGGCTGGCCTTAAACTCTCCAGCCTTTTGCCTCAGCCTCCTCAGCTGCTAGGATGTAAGTGTTTCCCTCTGTGCTCAGCTGCTGCTGCTACAGCTTCTTTTTTAATTTATTTTTATTTTCGGTGGTACTAGAAATGGAATTTAGGGATATTCTGATACTGAACTACATACCCAACACTTTTTTTTTTTTTTTTTTTGGTGGTACTGGGGGTGGAACCCAGGGGCTTTCTACCTCCGGGCTATCCTCCCAGACCTATTTTCTATTTTATTTGGGAACAGGGTCTCACTAAGTTGCTGAGAGCCTCACTAAGTAGCTGAGGTTGGCTTCGAACCTGTGCGATCCTCCTGTCTCAGCCTCCCAAGCGCAGGGATTACAAGCGTGCGCCACCACGCCCGGCCCCAACCCTTTTTCTATTTTATTTGGAGACAGAGTCTCACTAAGTGCTGAGGCTGGGTTTGGATTTGTGATCCTCCTGTCGGTCTCCCAAGTACTCGGATCATAGACGCACAGCAACTTCTTATCTATGTGTTGGAACTAGGGGTTGAACTCAGGGGCATTCTACCCGATTTATACCCCAGCCCTTTAATTTTTTCCCCCCCAGTACTAAGGATGGAACCCAAGGGCATTGTACCTCCAAGTTACATCCCCAACAATATTTTTTAGTCTATTTTATTTATTTATTTATTTATCGGTGGTATTGGGGTTCCTGGAAGCCCTTCTACCTCCGGGCTACACTCCCAGACCTACTTTATACTTTTTTTTTAAATTTGGAAACAGGGTATCTTAAGCCAGCGTGTCTGGCTTCGAACCTGCGTGATCCTCCTGTCTCCGCCTTCCAAGCGTGGGGATTACAAGCGTGCGCCACCACGCCCGGCCTTCTTTTTTATTTTTGAAACAGGGTCTCCATAAGTAGCTGATACTGTCCGTGAACCGCAATCCTCCGGTCTCAGCCTCCCAAATGCTGGGATTACAAGCATGCGCCACCAGGCCCAGCATTTTTTTTTTTTTTTAATTTAGTTCTCACTAAGCTGCTAAAGATCTTACTAAATTGCCGAGGCTGACCTGGAGCCTACAATCCTCCTGTCTCAGTCTCCCTAGTCCTAAGGCATGCACCACTGCACCTGGCTTCTCAGTCTTGACCCACACAAGCTATGAGGCCCAAGTTTTGGGGTGACTTAAGCACAGCATCAGAGAACTAATACATTACCCACAAATTGGCTGGCTCTCGGGAGAGCAGGTGTTGAAGCACAGTTGATCGTCAGGCAGGTTTGTCTCTTCTGAAAAACAAAATGGAAAATATGAATTAGAATTATTTTCCTAACCAGGTGTGATGGTGCAGGCCTGTAATCCCAGCACTTGGGAGGCTGAAACAGGAGGACCACAGGTTTGAGGTCACCTGTAGTAACTTACTGAGGCCCTCTGCAACTTAATGGGACCGTGTTTCTTTTGGCTCTGAGTATGGAACCCAGGGGCAATCTACCTCTGCACTACACCACCAACCCTATTTTATTTTTTATTTGGGCCTCACTAAATTGCTGAGGCTGGCCTTGAACCTGGGATCCTCCTGTCTCAGTCTCCTAAGTGTTGGGATTACAAGTGTGCAACATCACGCCTGATGAGACCGTTTCAACAAAATAAAAAATAAAATGGGGCTTAGGGCAAAGTTTGGAGGTCCAACACCACTGGGTTCAACCCCAGTACCACACCAAAAAATTATTTTCCTGCGGAAGTTGAACCAATAACACATTGGTTAATGATCATCCTGAGGCCTGAAGGATAAAGGAAAGCAGAAAAGTGGCAGAGGGAGTCACAGGGAGTTCGAGGCTTCCCTCATCCCACTCCAGCACCAGGGCAGAGCTGCGTGGGACCCTCAGGGCTCTAGCCTGTCGCCCAAAGAACTGGGGGCCACTAGAGGGCAGGAGAGATGCGTCGTTCCAGGGTATCTGCCGGCTTTGCCATGTCTGTTTTAGGCAAACTGTGGCTTCCTCACGGACATCTGCCTTCAAACAGAGATCAAGCATCTTTTGGGTATTTATTTATTTATTTTGCAGCACTTGGAATAGAACCCAAGGCATTCTACCTTCGAGCTACACCCCCAGCCCTATTTCTTATTCTTTTTTTTTTCTTTGCAGTACTGAAGGTGGAACCCAAGGGCATTCTGCCTCTGAGCTGCACAGCTCTTCCTTTTATTCTAAGTGCCTTAACTTAACTTATTTATTTATTTATTTTGGTGGTACCGGGGTTCCTGGAAGCCCTTCTACCTCAGGGCTACACTCCCAGACCTCTTTTATATTTTTTTATTTGGAAACAGGGTCTCTTAAGCCAGCGAGGCTGGCTTTGAACCAGCACCAGCCTCCTGTCTCTGCCTCCCAAGCGCGGGGATTACAAGTGTGCGCCACCACGCCCGGCGTGCCTTAACTTTTTAAAGGTCATTATCTCTTTTTTTTTTTTTTTTTTTTTTTTTTTTGCGGGTCTGGGGATGGAACCCAGGGGCATTTGACCTCCGGGCTACACCCCCTGCCCTATTTTTTATTCTTTATTTTGAAACCGAGTCTCACTGAGTTGCAGAGGGCCTCACTAAGTAGCTGAGGCTGTCCGCGAACCGCGATCCTCCAGGTCTCAGCCTCCCGAATGCTGGGATTACAAGCGTGCGTCACCACGCCCGGCTTTCATTATCTCTTTTGAAGATCTAATGAAAAATATAGACTACTGCAGCCAGGTGTAGTAGCTCACACTTGTAATTCAAGTACCTGGAGGCTGAGAGGATTGTAGGTTCAAGGCCAACCTCAGCAACTTAGCAAGACTCTATTTCAAAATAAAAAAGATAAAGAATGAAGGTATAGGTCAAAGTTAGGATGCCCTGGGTTCACTTCCCAGGACCAAAATCAGTCAATGAATAAAACTCGCAAGCCGGACATGGGCGCGCACTTATCATCCCAGCATTCGGGAGGCTGAGACAGGAGGATCGTGGTTCGCGGACAGCCTCAGCTACTTAGTGAGGCCCTCTGCAACTCGGTGAGACCCTGTTTCCAAATAAAGACTAAAAAATAGGGCAGGGGGTGTAGCTCGGAGGTCGAATGCCTTGTTCAATCCCCAGTACTGCAAAAAAAAAAAAAAAAGAGAGAGAGAGAGAGAGAGAGAGAGAGAGAGAGAGAGAGAGAGAAATAATAGCTGAAATGGGAGCTACTTTTAAGGACAGGACAGATGGAGGTGTGGTTTCAGCGTCAGGAGAAGAGGAGAGATGAAGTCTCTAGTGAGGCAGAAAGGCTGGTGGGCGCTCCGAGGCCGCCTGGCCGCCAGCTCCGGCGTACCTGCGTCCTCCTGCGGGGCAGGGTTGGGGAGCCGCTCCCGCTGCCGCAGGGCCTCGAGGCCCGCCAGGTCGGGCGGGTGGCAGTGCCTGCGCATGACCATCACCCGGCGGCCCTGGGTGATGGCGCGGCTGCGGCAGCCCAGCCGGGCCTGGTCCCGGCACATCCAGTACACCTTCTCGCCCGCAGCCTTCTCCTTCCTGTACAGGAAGGACTCGTACACCAGGAACCTGCCTCCCAGGGAAGTCCTCAGGAACTCCAGGGGCTCCAGGGGCTCTGCAGGGGAAAGCGCCAGTCAGGTGTGGCCCTGGCCAGCCCCAGCTGGACATGCGGGCCTCAGGCAGGCGCCTGTGCTCGCCCTTCAGTCTGCCCTCGGGCCCTGACACCGTGAGCGCGGTGTGGCGTCCCTTCCCAGGGCTCCCCAGCCCTGAGTGGCCTCTCGGACTCACACTTGCTGCCGTGTCCCTGGGCAGAGGCGGGGCTGGCCTAGGGGTCCCCCAGGGGCCTCCCAGCTCCTGTCCCCCACTCCTCAGCCACCTGGCAACCAAGCTGACTTAGACATTAAAGAAAATGATCCAAAAGTCACGTGATGTTAGGGTGCAGCGGCCAGAGAAAAGGAAGTGGGAACAGAACAGGGGCCGCAGCGGGAGGCCCGGAGGGGACGGGGGTCTCTGGGTGCAGATAATGCCACCCCGCCCCCACTGCCCTTTTCCTGGAGGTCTCAGCCATTTCTCCCGCCCACAGCCAGTCCCAGGCTGGAGCCAGCGCCGCGGGGCAGAGCTCGGAGCCCAGGGCCGCACGCCCGGCGCCCGCACCTGGGCCTTCCCAGTGGGTAAGGTTGGGCAGGTGCTCCCGCTGCCGCAGAGCCTGCAGGCCCGCCATGTCGGGCGGGTGGCAGTGCCTGCGCATGACCATCACCCGCTGGCCCTGGGTGATGGCGCGGCTGCGGCAGTTCATGCGCGCCTGGTCCCGGCACGTCCAGTACACCTTGTCACCGGCCGCCTTCTCCCGCCGGTACAGGAAGGACTCGTAGACCAGGAAGCTGCCCCCCAGGGGCGTCTTCAGGAACTCGGGAGCATCTAGGGGAAGGCAGAGAGGGAAGACCATGAGGGAGGAGTGGCCGCAGCCCAGGCCCTGGGGAGAGGGAGGAAGAGTCCTGTCTTCAGAGCCAAGAGCAGCAGGGCCCCTGAGTGAGACCCCACCCCGTGCCCCCGCATCCCCTGCTCACAGGCGTGGCCCTCGAGCCCAGCACACAGACCCTGCATCGCCCAGCCCGCTGAGCTGCCACTGCCCGGGCTCCCTCTCCTGGTCCTGCCCCGGCTGCTGGCTCAGGAGGGGCCTTCCCCACCACAAAACAAGGGAAGGAGACGCAGGTCTGGCAAAGGGGACTGGGGGTGCTGGCCGGCTGCAGCAGGGCCGGAGGCCACCACGGGGAGAGGTGCTGCGGTGTACTGAGTGATCAGGAAGGGAGAGCGAAGGAAGGAAACAGCGATAGAAAACCAGGCAAGTAAGTAAAGTAGCTGCTGGACCACAAAGAACAGAGCTGGACAGGGAAGGAAATGGACTGCAGGACGCTCCCAGCTCAGCTGCCACGGGGCTCGACAGCAAAGACAAAAGGAGCTGTGCAACAGGTGCGCCTCTGCTGGAAACCACCGCGACAGGGCACTGGGATGCCGAGCAATCGAGCAATCGCAGGAACACAGTTTAAGAAACAGGAGCCCCGCGTGGTGGGTGGCGCACACCTATAACCCCAGCGTTTGGGAGGCTGAGAAAGGAGGATCTGGGTTCGCAGAGCTACTACTTTGTGAGGCCTTTTGCAACCCAGTGAGGCCCTGTTTCAAAACAAAGAATAAAAAATAGGGCTGGGGGTGTAGCTCAGAGGTAGAACACCTCTGGGTTTCATCCCCAGTACTGGGAAAAAAAAAAAGAAAAAAAAAAAAGAAAGAAAGAAAGAAAAAGAAAAAACCCCCGAAACCCCAGGACTCAGAAGCCTAGGAGCCTGGGGAGCATGAAAGTCTGGGCAGGACAGCTTTTCTCGGCCAGACAAGGCCAGGAATGCTTATGCTGCGGGCCCTAGGATGGAAGGATGGAAACACCGTGCCCGGCGGGCGGGGCTCAGAAGCCCTGGGTTCCGCCCTAGCACTGCAAACCCTAGCAAACCAGGCACTGTTGGGGTGACCTGCTGGAGAGGCTGAGACACAGAGCCCAGCTGTGTCGCGGCGCAGTGTCTATGGGGAAAGCCGAGCGGACACCTGGATTCCGGGTCAGTTTCACCTCCGGTCAGCTCCTGCGCTGCGGGAGGGGCTCGGCGCCTGCGGTTATGTGTGTCTGCTCCACTGTAAGGGTGAGAGCCTGGTGCAAACTCTCCTACGGGCACTACGGAGGGGGAGGGAGGGGAGCAGGCGCCTCAGGATTGAGGACTCCCCAGGAGGCTGTACTGCGCGGGGCAGGTGTGAGGGGACACGGCTGAGGACACCGGTCTAGAACGTCCCCGGGCGGAGGGAAGGCGGCGGTCGGGCCTGGGGAGGGCCTGGGCAGTACCTGGGCTCTCCCACTGGGCGGGCCCGGGCCGCCTCTCGCGCTGCCTCATAGTCTCCAGTCCCAACAGGTCGGGCGGGTGGCAGTGGCCGCGCATGACGGTCACCCGCTGGCCCTGGGTGATGGCGCGGCTGCGGCAGCCCATGCGCGCCTGGTCCCGGCACGTCCAGTACACCTTGTCGCCCGCCGCCTTCTCCCGCCGGTACAGGAAGGACTCGTAGACCAGGAAGCTGCCCCCCAGGGGCGTCCGCAGGAACTCGGGGCCTGGGGGAGGCGTGGCGGTCGGGTGGGGGCGTGGCATGGGGCAGGGGTGGGCGTGGCGTTCAGGGGGCGTGGCGGCCGGAGCCTAGGGGCAGGGGGCGTGGCGGGCAGGGGTGGGCGTGGCGGCCGGAGCATAGGGGCAGGGGTGGGCGTGGCGGGCAGGGGTGGGCGTGACGGCCGGGTCGGGGCGTGTCCGGTGGGCGTGGCCTCCCGGTGGGCGTGGCCGCCCGGGCACTCACCGAGCGCGGCGTCCTCCTCCGGGCCGCGCGGGGCGGGCGCGCGCTCCTTGGGCCTGGCTCGCCGCCGGGGCCGGGCCGGGCCGGGGTCCGGGGCGCCCCCCTCGACGGCGCGCGGCGCGCCCTCGCAGCCCCCCGGGCCGGGCCGCGGCGCCCGCAGCGCCTTCTCCTGCTGGCGGCGCGCCTCCAGGCCCTCGCGGTCGGGCGGGTGGCAGTGGCCGCGCATCACCGTCACGCGCTGGCCCTGCGTGATGGCGCGGCTGCGGCAGCCGTGCAGCGCGTGGTCGCGGCACGTCCAGTACACGCGGTCCCCCACCGCCTTCTCGCGCTTGTAGAGGAAGGACTGGTGCACCAGGAAGCTGCCGCCGTAGCACGTCTTCAGGAACTCCAGCGAGGGCGCCAGGCGCGGAGGGGCGCCCCAGGACAGGCCTGGGAGGGGAGGGGGCTGACGCTGGGGCCGGTGGGGCGGGGTCCACCTGGGCCCCTCGCGGCGGGCCAGGCTCCAGCCCAAGTCCCCGGTCCTTCTTAGCCACATTTTAATTTAATTTA
This sequence comes from Muscardinus avellanarius, assembly GCF_963383645.1. Lineage (NCBI taxonomy): Eukaryota > Metazoa > Chordata > Mammalia > Rodentia > Gliridae > Muscardinus > Muscardinus avellanarius. The sequence continues at coordinate 111,145,297 of NC_137796.1, forward strand.
TTTTTTAAGGTACTGGGGATAGAATCCAGGGGCATTCTACGCCCAAGCTACACTCCCAGCCTTATTTTTTTTATTATTTTGTTTTGCTTGGGGTTTTGGTGCTGGGGATGGAGCCCAGGGGCGTTCTACCTCAGAGCTATACCCTAGCCGTTTTTTTATGTTTTATTTTGAAACAGGGTCTCCCTGAGTTGCAGAGGGCCTCGCTAAGTAGCTGAGGCTGGCATGAACCTCCCGCCATCTTCCCATGTCAGCCTCCCAAGTACTGGTATTACAAGCGTGGGCCACCATTCCTGGCTCATTTTTATTTATTTTTTTATTTTTTGTGGTACTGGGAATGGAACCCAGGCACATTTTAACTCTGAGGTACACCCCAGCCCTATTTTTTTAGTCTTTTATTTTTAAAGGGGTTCTTTTGTCTTTAAAAAAAAATTTTTTTTTCCGGGTCTGGGGATGGAACCCAGGGCCATTCGACCTCCAAGCTACACCCCCTGCCCTATTTTTTATTCTTTATTTTGAAACCGGGTCTCACTGAGTTGCAGAGGGCCTCACTAAGTAGCTGAGGCTGTCCACAAACCGCAATCCTCCGGTCTCTGCCTCCAAATGCTGGGTTTACAAGCTTGCACCACCATGCTTGGCTTTTTTTATTTTTTTGTCTTTTTGGAACCAGGAACCCAACCAAGAGCGCCACACCTGCAAAGCAGGCGCTTTGCCACTGAGCTACATCTCCGCCCAATCTTTTATTTTTTTATTTTTTATTTTTTGGTGGTACTGGGGGTGGAACCCAGAGGCTTTCTACCTCCGGGCTATACTCCCAGACCCATTTTTTATAATTTTTTTGGAAACAGGGTCTCACTAAGTTACTGAGAGCCTCACTAAGCAGCCGAGGCTGCCAACCTTTTATTTTTGAAACAGGTCTCAGTTGCGAAAGCCTCACCAGGTAGCCGAGGTCAGAACCCTAATCTTCTGGTCTCTGCCCCCCGAGTGCTGGGGTTAAAGCATGCGCCTCCATGCCTGGCTCATTTTTATTTTGTATTTCTATTTTTTAGGAATTTCTTTAAATTTTTAATTTGCTCTTTGAATAATACATGCACAGGGGGCTGTAAAACTCCAGTGGTACTGAAAGTTACCACTGTGAAAAGCTCTCACCCCCTGCCCAGTGCTGCAGGAGCCTGAAATCCTAAGTCCTTTCTGGGTCAGGAGATACTTGGGCCTTCCCGAATGCAGGCCCACCTCCTAATTACTGGTAATAAAAATGACCACCCAAACCCCCAGCTACCTCTCACCCAGCCCCGGCTAGCTGGACCGGTGCCGAGCTGCCGAGCGCGGCTCTGCGGCGCCCCAGGCTACTTCGGAATTGAAGCGCATTTTCCGGGGCTAAAGGGCCAACATCAGGTGGGGCTGGGATTTGGCCCTGGGTGCCAATGCCCAGGGCTCTTACTTGACGCCTGCCCATACTTAACACCAGAATCATGGCAGCCTGATAAGAGTCCCAGGTCAGGGCCCCGTGCCAGGCCCTGCTGCAATGGGAAATTCTGGGAAGACCCCCCCACACCCCCAGTCCCAAAAGAACGGCCAGTCCAGAAGCAGTAGGACTACCCAGGAGCTTGATGCTTATGGGACATTTTTTTGGGTTTCCTTCAAGCACTGTTTTTTTTTCTTTTGAGCACATTTTGAAAAAAATGTCCAGGACCCCACATTTCTGTTTCGGCGTGAAAGGACCTGTGGTTCCTACCCCAGTGGAGGTGTGGGGGTGGAGGCGTACTTACCCATCCCCATCTTTTGCCGTTTCTTGAAGGGCAGGCTCAGCAGGGGTCGGGTCACTCTCTGCTCCTCCAGGGCTGGCTGGCTCTGTACCTGCACAGGGGTGGGCTCGGGCTCCTCCGGGCACGGCCATAGGCTCACCTCCTCCGGGGGCTCCTGCACAGGGCCCCCAGGGCCCTCAGGAGCCTGGGGGTCCTCCTGGCCCTCTGGCAGGACTGGGCCGGGCAACTTCTCCTTCTGGCGCCGGGCCTCCAGGCCCTCCTGGTCGGGCGGGTGGCAGTGGTCGCGCATCACGGTGGCCCGCAGGCCACGGGTGATGGCCCGGCCCCGGCAGCCCAGCCCCGCATGCTGACGGCACTTCCAGTACACCTTGTCCCCCACGGCCTTCTCCTGCTTGTACAGAAAGGACTCGAGCACCAGGAGGCGGCCCCCGAACGGGGTCCTCAGGAACTCCAGGGGCTGCGTGGGGGCTGGGGGCAGGGAGGCTGGATTAGGTGCTGGAGATTACAGGAGAGCCCTAGCGGGGGCGGGGGCGCCAGATGAGGTGCCTGCCAGGCACGAGGCCCAGACTTACTTAAAATGTTCTACCTTGGAACTACACCCCCAGCCTGATTTTATTTCTTATTTGGAAACAGGGTCTTGCTAGGTTGATGATAGTCTGACTACTTACTGAGGCTGTCCTTGAACCTATGATCCTCCTGTCTTAACCTCTCAAATACTGGGATTATAGGCGTGCACCTCCATGTCCAGCTCGCCAATTCATTCATTCCTTCCTTCCTTCCTTCCTTCCTTCTTTCCTTCCTTCCTTCCCTCCTTCCTTCCTCTAGAGATTGAACTCGAGAGTATTCTACATTTGAACTACACCCCTAGCCTTCCTTTTTTTGTAGTGCTGGGGGTGGAACCCAGGGGCTTTCTACCTCCGGGCCACACTCCCAGACCTATTTTATATTACATTTGGAAACAGGGTCGCACCAAGTTGCTGAGAGCCTCACTAAGTAGCTGAGGCTGGCTGCAAACCTGTGTGATCCTGTCTCAGCCTCCCAAGTACTGGGATTAGGAGTCTGCACCACCATGTCCAGCTCCTAGCTCCTTTTTAAAATCTTTCTGGTTTTGAAACAGGGCCTCACTAGGTTTCTGAGAGTCTCCCTACGTTGCTGAGGCTGTCCTTGAACCTGTGATCCTCCTGTCTCAGCCTCCGGATTATTGGGATCACAGGTGTGCATCACCATACCTGGCAAGCCCAGACTTTCAAGCTGTTTCTTTTTGTTTTTGTTTTTTAGAGTCTGAGGATGGAACTCAGGGGCATTTGACCTCCGAAATACACTGCTGCCCTATTTTTTATTCTTTATTTTGAAACCGGGTCTCACTGAGTTGCAGAGGGCCTCACTAAGTAGCTGAGGCTGTCCGCAAACTGCAATCCTCTGGTCTCAGCCTCCCAAATACTGGGATTACAAGTGTGCGCCACCACGCCCGGCTTGTTTCTTTTGTTTTTTTTATTGTTTATTGTTTTTGTTTTTGAACTGGGGACTAAACCTAGGGGCAATGTAACTCTGAGCTACACCCCCAGTCCTATTTTATATTTTTATTTTGAAACAGGGTCTCACTAAGGACCTAAGAAGTTGAGGCTGGCTGTGAACCTGAGATCTTCCTGTCTCAGCCTCCCAAGTCAAGGCTACTTCTGAGGAATCTAAGGAATTCTGCACATCATTGCAGTCCCCATGAGCTCAGGAAGGTCAGGTGCCCAGGTGGTGCTACACTGCACAGGGATGGTGCTGCCCGATGGGCACCCCAGCCAGGACAGAGTTAGAGACCAGGAGGTGCTGCGGGAAGCCAGGCAGGACACTCAAGCACACCACCCTGGGAAGCACAGTGCGCAGGCTGCGTCTCAGCACGCGGGCCCGCAGTGGCGGGGCCAAGGAGGGCTCACCTGTGTCCAGCCTGCTGCGTTTCTGCACCGGGCCCCGCAGGTGTGGTGGCACTGGGGCCCGCGGGCGTGGCTTCGCTTTCGGTGGTGGTGGCGGTGGCAGTGGTGGCGGCTGCTCTCCCTCGGCTGGAAGGATCTGGAGGGTGCCTGCCAGGGCTGTCGGGTCAGAGGTCTCCAGGGACACAACACAGTGCACTTCCACTGGCTTGGAGCCCACCCCATCCCCATCCTCGTCGGAGACTGTCAGCAGAATCAGGTTGAAGTCCTGGGGCTTCTCGGGGTCTACCAGGATGACATCTGTGCACGCCTCGGGGGCTGGCTCCTGGCCGGCCTCCACGCTTTCGCCCTCCTGCTCCCTGGGCTCCGGCAGGGGCATCTCGGGATTGACAGCTGCGGCGGCCCTCCGCCCACACTCAGCTCTTTGGTCAAACAGGTGCCTCCTCCTCCTCCTCCCTGGTCAGGAACCTGGGAGTCCAGGGGCTCTGTCCTGAGAGAAGAGGCAAAACCCCAGTCAGCAGAGGAAGGCCCTTGGGGCTAGGGCTCTGGAGTACAGACCTGGGATGGGGCTTGGGGCTTGGGGGCGTTGAGGTAGGGACTCCTGATGGAACTGGAGGCCCTGGCCTGGTTCCTCTTCAAGCAACTTGGGATGTACCCAAACCTCACCCTTGCTGGGCGTGGTGGCGCACGCTTGTAATCCCCGCGCTTGGGGAGGCAGAAACAGGAGGATCGCGGAGGTTCGAAGCCAGCCGCGCGCGCTGGCTTAGGAGACCCTGTTTCCAAAATAAAAATGTAAAAGTAGGTCTGGGAGTGTAGCCCGGAGGTAGAAGGGCTTCCAGGAACCCCAGTACCACCAAAAAAAAAAAAACCTCACCCTTCCCATCTGCACACTATGCGCTGGGGCTGTCAGATGACTGATGTACTATAACCGAGTTTCCATCCATGGAGACTTGTCTGTCACAGGGTCCCTTGCCCTCTACCATTGAACCTCAAGCTCATGAGTAGACCACTTTTTGGGGGGCTGGGGATTGAACCCAGGGACAGTCTACCTCTAAGCTACAACCCCAGCCTTACTGTATTCTATTTCTTTTTTTTGGTGGTACTGGGGATGGAACCCAGGGGCATTTGACCTCAGAGCTACACCCCTAGCCTGATTTTTTTATTCTTTATTTTGAAACTGGGTCTCACTGAGTTGCAGAGGGCCTCACTAAGTCACTGAGGCTGGCCCCGAACCACGATCCTCTGGTCTCAGCCTCCCGAATGCTGGGATTATGTAAGTGTGTGCCACCACGCCCGGCTCTATTGAATTCTTTTATTTTGAAACATAGGCTCACTAAATTGCGGAGGGCCTAAATTGCTGAGAATGGCTATAAACCTGTCATCCTCCCAAATCAGCCTCCTAAGTGCTAGGATTACAGGTGTGCGCCACCACCATGCCTGGCTATGAATCAACTGTTCTTTTTTTTTTTTTGGTGGTACTGGGGATGGAACCCAGGGGTCTTCTACCTCTGGGCTACACTCCCAGACCTTTTTTATATTTTATTTGGAAACAGGGTCTCTTAAGCCAGCTGAAGCTGGCTTTGAACCCGCACCATCCTCCAGTCTCAGCCTCCCAAGCGCGGGGATTACAAGCGTGCGCCACCACGCCAGCTAAATCAACTGTTCTTATTGACCCAATTGACAGGTGAGGACAGAAATCTGATATGCCTGCGGTTGAAGAGGCAGGCAGTTGGGCTCCACTGTCTCCGCTCAGATGCCCAAGGACTTGCCTGGGGTTTTCTGGTCCCAGGTAGTGCTTGGTAGTGCTTGGTGCTATGGGCCAGGCCAGAGCTGGCTCTTTAGCCTAATCCATACAGTTGAAATCCTCAGTAGCAATACTCCAGATGACCACAGGGTGGCGATGTTTCTCCCTAAGATTTTCTTTTTTCTTTTTTTTCCTTTCCAGTACTGGGGTTCCTGGCAGCCCTTCTACCGCTGGGCTACACTCCCAGACCTATTTTTTATATTTTTTTAAATTTGGAAACAGGGTCTCTTAAACCAGCATGGCTGGCTTCGAACTTACGAGATTTTCCTGTCTCGGCCTCCCAAGCACGGGGATTACAAGCGTGTACTGCCACCACGCCCAGCTCTCCCTAAGATTTTCTATAGTCTTCATGGTAAAATTTAACCGGTGACTGACTGATTTATTTACTTACTTATTTTCGTGGTACTAGAAATTGAACCAGAGTCATCTACCTTTGAGCTACACCACCAGCCCTATTTTCTATTTATTTATTTATTTATTTATTTATTTATTTATTTATTTTTAGTGTGGTATCAGGGATGGAACCCAGGAGCATTCTACCTCCGAGCTATACCCCCTGCCTATTTTTTTTTATTATTTATTTTTTGTGGTACTAAGAATGGAACCGGGCATTCTACTTTTGAGCGACACCCCTAGCTCTATTGTTGTTGTTGTTGTTGTTGTTGTTGTTGTTGTTGTTGTTGTTGTTGTGTGGTACTGGGAATTCTACCTCTAAGCAATGCCCCCAGCCCTATTTTTTTTTTTTTTTTTTTTTTTTTTTTGCGGGTCTGGGGATGGAACCCTGGGGCATTCAACCTCTGAGCTACACCTCCTGCCCTATTTTTTACTCTTTATTTTGAAACCGGGTCTCACTGAGTTGCAGAGGGCCTCACTAAGTAGCTGAGGCTGTCCGCAAACCGCGATCCTCCAGTCTCAGCCTCCCAAATGCTGGGATTACAAGCGTGTGCCCCACGCCCAGCTTTATTCTTTATTTTGAAATAGGGTCTCATTGAGTAGCTGACACTGTCTGCGAACCATGATCCTCCTGCCTCAGCCTCCCAAATGCTGGGATTACAAGTGTACGCCACCACGCCCAGCTTTAGCCCTATTTTTTATTATTTTGAAACAGGGTCTCACCGAGTTGCAGAGGACCTCACTAAATAGTAGGTGAGGCTGTCCTCGAACTTTGATCCTCCAGTCTCAGCCTCCCAAATGCTGGGATTACAAGCATGCACCACATCTGGCTATGTATGTATGTATTTATTTATTTATTTGTAGTACTGAGGATTGAACCCAGGGGCATTCTACCTCTGAGCTACACCCCCAGCCCTATTTTTTTTGTGTGTTGTTCTTTGTTTTGAAACAGGGTCTTGCTGAGTTGCAAAGGGCCTCACTAAGTAGCAGAGGTTGGTTTGAACCTACAATCCTCCTGTCTCAGCCTCCCAAGTACTGAAAATACAGGTGTACACCACCATACCTGACTGCACTTTTTTTTTAAAGTTTAAAATAATGTAAAAATACAAAATTTCTGAAAATCCAAGCTTCAAACTTACGAAAGCAACAGTTGACACAGACAATGAGCAACACAGAGACCCCTGTACAGAACGAGAGACAGAGAGACAAAAGAGGGAGCGCGCGCAGCACGCCACGCGGGCGCCGCGGGGCCTGCCCGGCGCTACCTCACTGGTCCTTGACCTGGAGCCCGAGCCGGGGACGAGAGCCTATGACGTCAGCCCGGCCTCCCCTCAGTAACCTAAAGGCCTCCCTTTCAGGTGTCACCACCATCCCTGCTCTGGCCCTGGGAGACGGTGGCCTCAGGCATTAAGTGAGAGGCCCAGGACTAGAGCCCAGGCGGGCCGGCCCAGAGCTGAGGCACGCCCTCCTCTGCCCAGAGGAGCCGTCGCTCTAGGAACTGCTCCGGAGCCGGGTCATGCCTTGGGAGCCAGCACCCCACCCACGTGTCCCTGCAGACCAGCTACTTTATCCTTCAGATAGTTCTGCATCATAGTGGCTCCAGCTGAAACTGGCCAATGGGAGACACCATAGAAGCCTGGAGGAAGAGCCAGGGTTCTTGCAGCTACTGTCGGGGCATCTCCACCAGCGCCACCCGCGCCAGGGCCCCGCAATCACCCCGATGTGTAGGGTCGCCACCTGCTGACCTTGACCCTCAGGCCTGGCTATGGTGGCTGCTTCCGGCCACGCTAATCTCTGGGTTACCGCGTCCTTTCCTGTCTAGCTGCTGAGCTCTTCGACCTCTGAGTCGAACTACGAAATTCCCAGCCAGGCCCAGCGTGGGGCGCGTGTAACCCCAGCACTCGGGAGGCCGAGACCAGAGGATCGCGGTTCGCGGACAGCCTCAGCTACGTAGTGAGGCCTCTGCAACTCAGGGACACCCTGTTTCAAAATAAAGAATAAAAAATAAGGCTGGGAGTATAGCTCAGAGGTAGAATGCCCCTGGGTTCAACCCCCAGTAACACACACACACACACACACACACACACACACACACACACACATCTCTCTAGCCAGTCGTGGTGGTGTACACTTGTAATCCCAGAATCTGGGAGACTGAGATGGGAGGATCACAGGTTCAAGGACAGCCTCAGCAACTTGTGAGGCCCTCTGTAACTTAGTGAGACCCTATTTCAAAATGAAGAATAAGCCGGGCGTGGTGGCGCATACTTGTAATCCCAGCATTCAGGAGGCTGAGACCTGGAAGATCGCGGTTCGGGGACGGCCTCAGCTACTTAGTGAGGCCCTCTGCAACTCAGTGAGACCCGGTTTCAAAATAAAGAACAAAAAATAAGGCAGGGGGTGTAGCTCGGAGGTCAAATGCCCCTGGGTTCCATCCCCAGACCCGCAAAAAAAAAAAAAAAAAAGAATAAAGCCGGGCATGGTGGCGCACGCTTGTAATCCCAGCATTTGGGAGGCAGAGACAGGAGGACCATGGTTCATAGACAGCCTCAGGTACTTAGACCCTTTGCAACTCAGTGAGACCCCATTTCCAAATAAAGAATAAAAAATAGGGCTGGGGGTGTAGCTTGGAGGTAGAATACCCTGGGTTCCATCCCCAGTATCACAGAAGAAGAAGAAGAAGAAGAAGAAGAAGAAGAAGAAGAAGGAGGAGGAGGAGGAGGAGGAGGAGGAGGAGGAGGAGGAGGAGGAGGAGAGAGGAAGAGGAGGAGGAGGAGGAGAGGATGAGGAGGAGAGGAGGAGGAGGAGGAGGAGGAGGAGAGGAGAGGAGGAGGAGGGGTGGAGGAGGGGAGGAGGAGGTGGGGAGGAGGAGGAGGAGGAGGAGGAGGAGGAGGAGGAGGAGGGTTCAATCCATTGTGCCACACATATATACACAAATCTTTCTTAGCAGGGCTTGGTAGCACATGACTATCACCCCAATACTTGGGAGGCTGAGAGAGGAGGTTCACAAGTTTGAAGTCATGCTGGGCAACTTAGGGGAACCTCTTTCAAAATAAGAAGGGCTAAAGCCGGGTGTGGTGGCGCACGCTTGTAATCCCCGTGCTTGGGAGGCTGAGACAGGAGGATCACACGGGTTCGAAGCCAGCCTCAGCTACTTAGTGAGGCTCTCAGCAACTTAGTGAGACCCTGTTTCCAAATAAAATATAAAATAGGTCTGGGAGTATAGGTCAGAGGTAGGAATCCTCTGGGTTCCATCCCCAGTACCACCACCAAAAAAAAAAGGGCTAGCTCAAATGAGTTGAGTACAAAGGAGGTCAAGGAGGGAAGCTTTCAAAGGCCTTGTCCTGTTAGATACACGCACGCTCTGGAGCTGGAGCAGCCCCCTGGTTTCAGATTATTTTTCTTTCACTAGGTAACAGAGTCATGCAAAGTTGCCAAGGCTGACTTTGAACCTGTGATCCTCCTGTCGCAGGCTCCCAAATGCTGGGATTACAAATGTGCACCACCACTCCTGGCTCAGAATTTTTTTTTTTTTTTTTTTTGGCAGTACTAGGGATGGAACCCAGGGGTATTCTACATCTGAGCTGCACCCCTAGCCCTATATTTTATTCTTTATTTTGAAACAGGGTCTCACTGAGTTGCAGAGGGCCTCACTAAGTAGCTGAGGCTGGCCGAGAACCACAATCCTCCTGTCTCAGCCTCCCAAATGCTGGGATTACAAGCATGCGCCACCACGCCCGGCTTAGATTTTTTTTTTATATTGAACATTGATTAGAAGAATAAAATCAGATGACACTTGGCTGCAAAAATGTTTATAAGCAAATAGCCTATCATTCTTACATTTTGGTATAAAGCTGTGAACTTAATAACCTTTATTTTATTTTTTTATTTTTTGCTGGTCTGGGGATGAAACCCAGGGCACTGGACCTAAGAACTACACCCCCTGCCCTATTTTTTCTACGTGCCTAACTAAGTAGCTGAGGCTGTTGGGGAACTGCAGAACCTCCTGTCTCAGCCTCCTGAATGTTGGGATTACAAGCATGTGCCACCACGCCCAGCTCTTCATAACTTTTTAAAGCAAGATATAAAGCAATCCCAGTGTGGTGGCACAGGCTTGTAATCCCAGTACTTGGGAGGCTGAGACAGGAGGATCACGCAGGTTTAATCAGCTACTTAGTGAGGCTCTCAGCAACTTAGTGAGACCCTATTTCCAAATAAAATATAAAATAGGTCTAGGAGTGTATCCCAGAGGTAGAAAGCCCCTGGGTTCCATCCCTAGTACCACACACACAACAAAAGTTCTAATGCAAATACTTTTACTAAAAAAAAAATTAAGTAAATAAAATAAAAAGGGCTGGGAATGTAGACTAGAGGTAGAATGCCCCGAGTTCAATCTCCAGTACCACACAGACACATGAAAAATAAATAAAATAATGCTCACTTTTCTCATAGCAATGCAAACTAATGTTTTCTACGTCATTTAAAAAATCTCTGACTAGCCAAGAATCCCAGAATTCAGGAGGGGGAGACTGGAGGTTCGCAATTCCCGGCCAGCCTCAGCTACTTAGTGAGGCCCTCTGCAACTCAGTGAGACCCTGTTTCAAGATAAAGAAGAAAAAATAAGCCAGATGTGGTGATGCACGCTTGTAATCCCCGCGCTTGGGAGGCTGAGACAGGCAGATCGCACGGGTTCGAAGCCAGCCTCAGCTACTTAGTGAGGCTCTCGGCAACTTAGTGAGACCCTGTTTCCAAATAAAATATAAAATAGGTCTGGGAGTATAGGTCAGAGGTAGGAATCCTCTGGGTTCCACCCTCAATAACACACACACACACACACACACACACACACACACACACACACAATTTTACTTTATTGTTAGAGAACCAGTAAGATAGTACAATCAGTTTGCACGAGAATCCAAAGGAGATTCTAGAAGACTACAGATCAGGAATACTGAAGTGAATGTGCAGAGGGGGCGACTCTCGCAGTGAGAGGTCTACTTACATGACAAGAACTCATTTCCTGTCTGCACATAGGATTGTCTTTTGTGCCAGTTACTGTGACAGCAGCTCAAAGTCAATGAAAGAACAGCGGCGGGGGCCTGGAAGGGCGCGCCGGGCACGCAGCTTCTGGCCGCCGGAGCCACCTTTCCATTCAGTCCCATTGTGAAAGGAAGGGTTTTGATGTGTGCTGTGCTAGGGATCGAGCCTGGACCTCGCGCTTGCTAGGCAATCCAGGGGCGTTCTACCTCCGAGCTACACCCCTGCCCTGTTTTTTATTCTTTATTTTGAAACAGGGTCTCACTGAGTTGCAGAGGGCCTCACTAAGTAACTGAAGCTGTCCCTGAACCACGATCTTCCTGTCTCAGCCTCCCGAATGCTGGGATTACAAGTGTGCGCCACCAACCTGGCTTTTAATTACTTGATTTATTTTGGGAATTTGAGCCCACGGGGCGTTCTGCCTCTGAGCTACACTCCCTGCCCTTTTTACTTTGAAAGAGGTTCTTGGTAAGTTGCCCAGGATGGCTTCAAACTTGTGATCCTCCTCCCTCAGCCTCCCAATGCTGGGTGTGTGGCACTCAATCCAGCTAAAAAACATTGAGAGAGAGAGAGAGAGAGAGAGAGAGAGAGAGAGTGTGTGTGTGTGTGTGTGTGTGTGTGTGTGTGTATGTATTACTAGAGATTGAGCCCAGGGGCATTCTACCTCCAAGCTACACCCCCAGCCCTTTTTATTTTTGTTGAGACAGAATCACACTAAGTAGCTGAGGCTGGCTGTGAACCTGTAATCCTCCTGTCTCAGCCTCCCAAGTACTGAGATTACAAACCTATGTCACCATGCCTAGCTGAGTGTTATTTTATGGAACTTTATTTATTTATTTATTTATTTATTTTTGTAGTACAAGGGATTGAACCCAGGGATATTTTACCTCTGAGCTACATCCCCAGCCCAATTTTATTTTATTTTTTGAAACAGGGTCTCACTAGGTTGATGAGAGGCTCCCCAAGTTGCTGAGGCTGTCCTTGAAATAGCGATCCGTCCTCCTGTCTTTTACAGGCATGCGCCATCACACCCAGCTTTATTTTTATGAAACTTTTGTCATACCTACGTATACTTACTCTAGATTGATTTAAATATTTTTTGTTTTTGTTTTTGTTTTGTTTTTGGTGGTACTGGGGACGGAAGCCTTCTACCTCCGGGCTACACTCCCAGACCTATTTTATATTTTTAGTTGGAAACGGGGTCTCTTAAAGCCAGTGAGGCTGGCTTCGAAACTGCGCGATCCTCCTGTCTCCGCCTCCCAAGTGCGGGGATTACAAGCCTGCGCCACCACGCCCAACTTAAATGTATTTTTAATTTTCCCCGTTGTTTGGGGCTCTGATGTATGTATCTTATAATATTCCATTTTCGTGCAACAGAGACTGCGAGCAGAGTACTTTCAAGTCAGGTAAGGTCGATGTAAATGCCACATCGAGAGCCTCAAAGTGGGCGGGGCGTGGTGGCGCACGCCTGTCATCCCAGCATTCGGGAGGCTGAGACGGGAGGATCACGGTTCGCGGACAGCCTCAGCTACTCAGCGAGGTACTTTGCAACTCAGTGAGACCCTGTTTCAAAAATAAAAAAAGACTAAAAATTAGGGCTGGGGGTGTAGCTCGGAGGTACAATGCCTCCGGGTTCCATCCCTGGTACCGCAAACAAACCAACAAAAAAGAGGCCCTGACACACACACACACACACACACACACACACACACACACACACTGGCGGAGGGCACGGAACAATCCAGTATAACACTCACCCAGCCTTCTCCAGCTCCGCTGTCCTGCTGGAGGTCCCAAGGCCCCAGAGCCACCGGATGCTAAGCGCTGCCCCCTGCCTCTTGGACAGCAGGATCCACGCTGTCTGTGAAGGCCCACAGTCTGTCGGCCGCTGATGACGACCGCCTGTGTCCTCTTCGTGCAGCAGGGAGTACTACACGGCCATCCCCCGGCCTCGGGCTGGGCACTGGTGAGTGCTCGGACACTAGGAGGACCCGTCACTTCCCTGGCCGCTCCCACCTGTAACAGGAAAAGTGGCAAAAGAAACACCGTAGGTCTTCAGTAAACAGTACACCACTGAGCGGCACAGGAATTCCTGTGTGTGTTATACTGGGGATTGAGCTCAGGAGCATCTACCTCCCAGCTACATTCTCAGCCCTGTTTATGTTTAGTTTGAAACAGGGTCTCACCGGGTTGTTGGGTCTCGCCACTTGCTGAGGCTGTCCTCGAACTTGTGACCCTCCTGTCTCAGCATCTCAAGTACTGGGACTACCAGCATGTGCCACCATGCTCAGCTATGAGACAGGAATTCTTTTTTTTTTCCAGTACTGGGGATGGAACCCAGGGGCATCCTACCTCTGAGCTACACCCCCAGCCCTATATTTTATTCTTTATTTTGGAAATAGGGTCTCACTGAGTTGCAAAGGGCCTCACTAAGTAGTAGCTGAGGCTGCCCACAAACCACAACCCTCCTGTCTCAGCCTCTCGAATGCTGGGGTTACAAGAGTGTGCCCCCATGCCTGGCTGAGACAGGAATTCTTTGCCCTGGCCCAGTAGAGCCCTGAAGGTTAGAAGAAGGTAGAGGGAAGTTCCTCCTGTCTAAAAACATCTTCTGAGCCAGGTGTGGTGGCACATACTTCTAATCCCAGCATTTGGGAGGCTGAGACAGGAGGATCTCAGTTCTTGGTTTGAGGTCAGCCTAAGCTACTACTTAGTGAGACCCTTTGCAACTCAGTGAGACCCTGTTTCAAAATAACCAATAAAATCCAGGCGTGGTGGCGCACGCATTCGGGAAGCTGAGACAGGAGGATCGCGGTTCACGGACAGCCTCAGCTACTTACACCCTCCGCAACTTAGTGAGACCCTGTTTCAAGATAAAGAATAAAAAAAATAGGGCAGGGGGTGTATCTTGGAGGTCAAATGCCCCTGGGTTCCATCCCTAGATCCCCAAAGTAATTTAGAAATGTAGACGTGTAGTAAGGGCGATCCCAGCTAGAGGGAGCCCAGCTCCATATGCCTGTTACTCTCTGGATCAGGAAGATCCCAAAGGCTCCTGGGTTAAAGGGCTACTCCCCAGGGTGGGGCTATTCCTGGGTGGAAGAGCCTTTAGCGGGTGGGACCTAGAGGAAGGTCCTTTGATCTTGGGGCACCCTTGGAGGGGGGCCCTGGCCCCTCCTATGCTCCCTGCCTCCTGGACAGGCGGTGGGCAGGTTGCTTCAAAATGGGCTCCTCCCTCCTGTCACCCAGCAACCTCCAAGGGGCCCAGAGCAATAGGTCCGCCCCATCGTGGACCAGAATCTCCAAAATACGTGAGACAAAGTAAACTTTCCTTTTTTTTTTTTTTAATTTTTTGCTAAACTGGGGATGGAACCCAGGGGCATTCTACTCTGAGCAACACCCCAGCCCTATTTTTTTTTTTTTTTTGGTGGTACTGGGTCCTGGAAGCCCTTCTACCTCTGGGCTACACTCCCAGACCTATTTTATATTTTTGAAAGAGGGTCTCTTACGCCAGAGCGGCTGGCTTTGAACCTGCGCGATTCTCCTGTCTCCGCCTCCCAAGCACAGGGGATTACAAGCGTGCGCCACCACGCCCGGCCCAGCCCTACTTTTTATTCTTTATTTTGAAACAGGGTCTCACTGAGTTGCAAGGGGCTTCACTAAGTAGCTGAGGCTGTCCGCAAACCTTGATCCGTCTGTCTCAGCCTCCCGAATGCTGGATGACAAGTGGCACCACCACGCCTGGCCTTTTCTTTTTATAAGTTACACCACAGGCTCTTTGTTTTATCAACAAGAAGCTGGTTGAAACATCCGCAGGCGCCGTAGCTCAGCATCCTGGCTGTTCTCAGGCCTCCTTTCCCTAGCCGAAGCTGTCCTCCAGGCTCCCTGACCGGGATGACAACCCATCCTCAGTCTTCTTTTTTTCTGTCACTCGACTTCTTTTCTCCCCACCCCTCCAGGCCGGCACCAAACCTGGCAGTGTTCTGCACCTCCAGCACGAACGCACTCAGGTTGGCTTCCATCTGCCTCTCCAGGAGAGACCATGCCTGCGTAGCTTAGCACTTGGCCAGGGCCACTTCTGGAAAGCTCCAGAGTCTAGCCCCAACCTCCCACGCTGTTCCCCCCACCAGCCCCACCTGTAGCGTTTGCACCAGAAACAAGACAAGCCTGAGGGAACTGCACCGGAAAAATCTAAAGCAAGCCCTGGAAATAACACTGGCCCTGGAAAGCAGAACCGTAAAAATAAAAATATGCCTTTCTTTGGAAGCGAAGTGTACGTGTGGGTATCTGCTGGTGGGAGTGGAGCACCCGCAAATGCAGGGACTAAAGCGGGCTTAAAGCGAGGTTTCGCGTCGTCAGACCCGGCAGGTCCCGAGTCCGCGGTTAGCTAGTCTTTTGGAATGGAGCGGAACGGAATGGATTAGAGCCGAGCTAGAACAGACCTGCGTCATGTGAGCGGGGGGCGCTATCCCTCTGAACCTGCGGTCCAGCAATCTGCACCCACAGGTGCAAGGGATACACGGGAAGCATTTCTCAGGGTAGGCTGGGTCAGAAAGTTTGGAAGCCACAATGGGCCACCTCTAGAGTCAGAACTGGGAGGGGGTGGGCGACAACCAGCAGGAAGCGCAAGGTCACCAGGACCCCAGCCCGGGGGGCCGGCAGCGGCCGGTGCGGGATGGGCGCGGCCGGGGAGGTGTGCGAACGTGGGGCTCCTCGATCTGGGGGCGCCGGGCGCGGTGCAAGGGTCGGGTGGGCCGGGGAGGAGGAGAAAGGAGGCGAGCCG
Organism: Muscardinus avellanarius; assembly: GCF_963383645.1. Classification (NCBI taxonomy): domain Eukaryota; kingdom Metazoa; phylum Chordata; class Mammalia; order Rodentia; family Gliridae; genus Muscardinus; species Muscardinus avellanarius. Next base: position 111,160,993 of record NC_137796.1, read on the forward strand.
CGGGGGGCGGACGGGGCCGGCCCGAGCCCAGAACGCCGGAGCCGGTCCCCTCCCAGCACAGCAGCGCGGGCGGAGAGCCGGGCCGGGCGCGTCCGCCGCGGGGCGGGCCCCGACCCTCCCGCCCGCTGGGCCCGTGCTCACCCCGGCGGCGCCTCGGTCTCCAGCACTGCAGCCGCGGGCGCCGATCCCGAGGCCCAGGCCGCTCCGGCCACCGCGACCCCGGCGCCCGCTCCCCGCCCCCACCTGCCCTCGGGAGCGAGCGCCGTGCCCGCGCGCGCGGCCCCGCGGGGAGCCGGCCTCGCGCAGGCCCCGCGGGCTCCCAGAGAGCATGCGCGACAGGGCGCGGAGCCATTCCGCCCTCCACCCCGGGTCTCCCGGCCTTCGCCGCGCGGCGCCGGGCCGCCAGCTCAGCCAATCCGCGTGCGGGGGCGGGGCCTCCCGTGAGCGAGAGGCGGGCCCGGCCTGCGATTGGGCAGCGGCGCCGGGGGCGGGGCGCCCGCCCCAGAACGGGGCGGGGCGGCGGGCCGGAGTGAGACCCCGGGACGGGCGGGCGTTTGGCTGCGCTGACAAAGCCCCGCGTTTGCGTAAATGAATCCTCAGGCCCGGCCCTTTCCGGAGCCAGCGGGAGGACGTTTCTGATGCAACTCACTGAGTCTTCAAATGGCCCCACCCAGAGCGGGGATAATTTGAGATTCAAAATAAATAAGGAGAGCCGGCGCTGTAGCGCAGGCATGTTAAAACGGGACTTGGGAGTCTGAGACAGGAGGTTCGCAGGTTCAAGGACAGCCTCAGCAACTCAGCAATTTAATAAGACCCTGTCTGATGTTATTCAAGATAAAAAAAATAAATAAAACAGGGCTAGGGGGGTAGCTCGGAGGTAGAACGCGCCTGGCTCCAGCCCCCCCATACCCAAACTAAACAAAAAACATAAGGCTCTCATTGATGACAAAGGGGAAATACTAATTTTACAGTAAAGAAATGGCTTTCAAACTCTAGTGTGGTGCTGCAGCCTCTCGTGCAGATCTTGAGAAAGCTCCATCAGGGGTCCGCCACGGCGCAGATCCCCATGAAGTGTGTCTGGCATTCCTTTCTTCATAAAATTATTTTAGGATTATTTGGATTAATGTGTATAATTGGAATTTTATGTATAAGCATTATAACTAAAACTGATGGGCAGCGGCTTGTGAGAGACTCAGGCAGCAAAGATTTTTTTCCCGAGAATAAAGTTTGGGCCAAACATTAAGTTCAAACTGACCTTAGTTTGGGCCAATGTATAAGATTAAGTTTGAGTCAGCCTTGTGAAGTAAGACAAAGCATACTATGATTATTTGAATGTCTGGCACCCGCCCTGAAGTCTATAAACAATAAAACTTTCCCCGTCCTTGGAGTTCCTGCCTGCATGGCCATGCCCTTGCTTTTCTGCCAAAACAGAAAGTATAAAAATTGTAACAAATCCTGAATAAAATGGAGAAGCTTAACTCTGATCTCCTGTGACGGTTCTTCTCTCATCGACCTCGGCTTTCTCTCACCAACACACGAACCTCTTGCTAGGGCTGGACCCCGGCAGTGTGGGAGCCAGGCATGGCGGCGCCTGTCTGTAATCCCAGTACTTGGGAGGCTGAGCCAGGAGGATCGCGGGTTCCTGGGCAGTTTCAGCAAATAGTAAGATTCTCACCAACCTAGCAAGACTTGTTCCGAAATAAAAATAATAAAGTAGGGCCGGAACCGCAGCTCAATGGTATAGTGATCTTGGGTTCGATTCCCAGAAGTGGGGGAGGGGTGAGTAAGATGATGCCACCATTCTCACTTTTACTTTTTTGGTTTGGAAAAATATTGTAATTTTCATAAAAATTTGTAAACACAGCCAGGCATGGTGGCACACGTTTGTAATCCCAGTATTTGGGAGGCTGAGACAAAAGGATGTCAGGTTCATGGCCAGTCTCAGCAACTTAGTGAGGCCCTCCACAATTTAGTGAGACCCTGTTTCAAAATAAAAAATAAAATATGAGTCAGGTGTGGTGGCACATGCTTGTAATCCCAGTACTTGGGAGGCTGAGACAGGAGGATCCAGGTTTACAGCCAGCCTCAGCTACCTCCACAACTTAGCGAGACCCTGTTTCAAAATAAAGAATAAAAAATAAAGCTGGGCATGGTGACGCAGGCTTGTAATCCCAGCATTTGGGAGGCTGAGACAGGAGGACGGCCCCAGCTACTTAGTGAGGCTGTTTGCAACTCAGTGAGAACCTGTTTCAAAATAAAGAATAAAAAATAGGGCTGGGAGTGTATCTTGGAGGTAGAATGTCCCTGGGTTCCATCCCCAGTACTGAAAAAAAAAAAAAATTTAATTAAAAAAATTAAAAAAGAATAAAAAATAGGGCTGGGGGTGTAGCTTGGAGGTAGGATGCCCCTGAGTTCTATCTTTAGTACCGCAAAAAATTAATTAATTAAACAAATAAAATAGGGTGGAAAGGCACTTGTAATATATTAAAAATATAGCCTGTTGTGATGGCACAGTATTTGGGGGGCTGAGACAGGAGGATTGCAGATTAGTGACCAGATTCAGTAACTTAGTGAGGCCCTTTGCAATTCAGTGAGACCCTGTTTCAAAATAAAGAATAATAATTTAAAAAAATAAAAGGGCTGAGCCGGGCGTGGTGGCGCACGCTTGTAATCCCCGCGCTTGGGAGGCTGAGACAGGAGGATCGCACAGGTTCGAAGCCAGCCTCAGCTACTTAGTGAGGCTCCCGGCAACTTAGTGAGACCCTGTTTCCAAATAAAATATAAATAAGGTCTGGGAGTATAGCCGGAGGTAGAAAAGCCTCTGGATTCCACCCCCAGTACCACCAAAATAAATAAATAAATAAATAAATAAATAAATAAATAAATAAATAAATGGGCTGTAGAATGTCCCTGGATTCAATCACCAGTACTTGGAAAATAAAAATATGTCCGGCCCTCGCGCACTGGTCACCGCGGCAGACACTGGACAACTCATCCCGCAGCAGGACGAGGTGTGGGCAGTCGCCGCTGGGGTTGCTTCGCTGGGACACTTAACAGCCCCGGGCGCAGCCAGCCTGCCCTCCAGGACACCCCCATTAGTCCACTCTCCTCTCTGCCCCCTTCTGGCCCTGTGCGTCCCGGGGAGACCCCGCAGCCCAGCCCCCGGCCCGCGGCGTCTGCACCCGGCCTCCAGGGACCTCGCCCTCCGCCCCGGGGCGGCTCCCCCGCGTCCTCCGGCTTCCCCTGCAGCCCCCGCGCCCTTGAGCGGCGCCCCACCCCGGCTTGCCCCCACGCGCGCCCGCTGCCCGCTGCCCGCTGCCCGCTGCCGGTTCGCTCTGGGCACCTCAGGGACCCCGGGCGACACAGCTCCCTTCCCTGGAGCTGGGTTTCTGTCATGGCGTGCACGGGGCTGGGGGGCCGAGAACAGCAGGTACAGTAAATGCCGTGCGTGCCCCGGGGGACCTGGAGCAGGGAGGGCGCCTTGGGCAGCGGTCCTCTACCGGGGGCCCTCCCCAATCGCCCACCTCCCAAACCCGCAGAAAGCACCGAAGCCGGCGCCGAGTGGAGGCCGGGGGTCCGCAGTGCGGGACACGGGGCCTGCCTGCCCCAACGCGCGCCGGGCGGCAGCCCCCCGGGGTCCGCCAGCCAGGCCCGGCGGAGGGGACCAGGGGTCTCGGGATGATGCCCGTCCAGGCTAACCCAGGGGGGCGACACGGCAAAGCGGAGGGGGCTTCATCGCCACCATCATCATCGCTATCATTTCCTTAATAGTAATAGCGAACAGGGCCTGCTGGCACACACCTGTAATCCCAGTCCTTGGGAGGCTGAGACAGGAGAATCACAGGTTTAAGGCCGGGGTCTGCAATTTGGTGAGCCCCTGTTTAAAATTAAAAAAAAAAAAATTCAAAAAGGGCTAGGGTGTAGCTTGGAGGTGGAATGCCCCTGGGTTCAATCCCCAGTACCACAAACCAGCAAAAAGAAAAAATAAAACTAAGAAGGGTGGGGTTTAGCTCAGGTAAAATGCCCCTGGGTTCAATCATATATATATATATATATATATATATATATATATATATATATATATATATTTGTGTCTGTGTATGTCTGTGTGTCTGTGTATACATATGTGTATATATTTGTGCATGTAATTTACATTTACCACCAAAAATTGAAATATTAAAAAAAAAAAAAAACCAGCAGCCGGGCATGGTGGCGCACACTTGTAATCCTGGCATTTGGGAGGCTGAGACCAGAGGATCATGGTTCGCAGCCAGCCTTTTTTTTTTTTTGCGGGTCTGGGGATAGAACCCAGGGGCATTTGACCTCTGAGCTACACCCCCTACCCTATTTTTTATTCTTTATTTTTGAAACCGGGTCTCACTGAGTTGCAGAGGGCCTCACTAAGTAGCTGAGGCTGTCCAAGAACCGTGATCCTCCTGTCTCAGCCTCCTGAATGCTGGGATTACAAGCGTGCGCGTGCGCCACCACGCCCGGCTCCACAGCCAGCCTTAGTGAGGCCCTCCACAATTTAGTGAGACCCTGTTTCAAAATAAAGAATAAAATATAGGGCAGGGGCTATAGCTTGGAGGTTGAATGCCCCTGGGTTCCATCCCCAGACCCACAAAAATAAATAAATAAATAAATAAATAGCAGCAAAAAGCCAGCTGAGGTCCCGGCCCGGACCCACCAGGGGCGGGGGCAGGTCTGTCTCACCTGCGAGCCAGGTAGGGCCTGGGTGCTGGATGAAGTCACTGAGTCAGTGGAGAGGCCTCCTTTTTTCTTTTAGGTGCTGAGGCTCAAACCCCGGGGTGCTCTACCACTGAGCTATGCCTCCAGCCATTTTTATTTTTTATTTTGAGACAGGGTCTTGCTAGGTTGCCAGGCGGGTTTTGAGCCTGCGATCCTCATGCCTCGGCCTGTGCGCCCAGGTGGAGACTCCTCGACAGGCAGTGCAGTGAGGTGAGCGGCTGGAGAAGCACAGGCGGCTGCTGAGGGATGTGGGAGGAGAGCCGCTGGGTGTCTGCGCCTGCACTTAGGTGTCTGGCAAAGCGCAGGGTCTGTGGGGTGCGGCAGTTGGACGTAGGTAAGGCTATGCAGCAAGCAATAGTAATCCCAGTGCTTGGGAGGCTGAAACAGGAGGATCGCAGGTTTGAGGACAGCCTCAGCAAGTAGTGGGACTCTCATCAACCTAGTGAGACCCTATTTCAAAATAAAAATAAAGGCCGAGTGTGGTGACACAGGTTTGTCATCCCAGTACTTGGGAGGCTGAGACAGGAGGACTGCAGGTTTGCAGTCAGCCTCAGTTACTTAGTGAGGCCCTCTGCAACTTAGTGAGACCCTGTTTAAAAAAAAAAGAAGAAAAAAACAGGGCTGGGGATATAGCTCAGAGGTAGAACCCCCTAGGTTCAATCCGCAGTACCAAAAATAAATCAACAAATAAAAAATAGTGCCAGGCATGGTGATGTATGATTGTAATCCCAGTACTTGGGAGGGTGAGACAAGAGGGTCACAGGTTCGAGGCCAGTCTCAGTTCAGTACCATGGGGAATGGAACCCAGGGCCCGGTGCCTGCCACACAAGTGCCAGCCACTGAGGTGCGGTCCCAGATCCTGTGGGTATGTGGGTATTCTTTTTTGTTTTTTTGCAGGTCTGGGGATGGAACCCAGGGGCATTCGACCTCCGAGCTCCACCCCCTGCCCTATTTTTTATTCTTTATTTTGAAACCGGGTCTCACTGAGTTGCAGAGGGCCTCACTAAGTAGCTGAGGCTGTCCGCGAACCGCGATCCTCCGGTCTCAGCCTCCCGGATGCTGCGATTACAAGCGTGCGCCACCACGCCCGGCTCCGGTGGGTATTCTTATCATCAAACACAAACAGACACAACCAAGAACACCCCGGTAGGAGATGCCATACTGGACTCTATTTGAATAAAGAATTGAAACAGAAGAACTTTCCATATCACAGGTCAAAATAGAAAAGTTACAAACAGCAGCGCTCTAAAGGGAACATGGCAAAATGGAGAGCTGGGGAGAAAACACACCACGTAGCTCCTAAGGGCGTCCGTAAATGTGGCTTAATTTTGAAAAAATGTTTGAAATGTTTGAGAACACAAGTCTCAAAGGCGGCCCTCAGGGGCTTGGGGAGGGGCTCCTGCAGCCTCCAGACTGCCTGGAAAGAACATAGGGGCCATCTTGTGCTTTTGAAAGGGTCCTCTGCAGCTCCCCCACCCCTGGAGCTGCAGGCTGCCCCTTCCTCAGCAGGACTGGGCCACCGTTCTTAGCAGGGAGGGCTCAGTGCCTGGGAGGCGTGGGTAGGGGAGGTTTCCTGGAGGAGGGGAGGCTTGGGCCAGCGAGGGCAGTGACCCAGCAGGATGGAGTCTGAGGCTCCTGGGGATGGCCCATGGGTCAGGCTGCAGGGAGGGTCTCGGGGCCCCAGGCCCCCCGGCAATAGGGAGAGAAACCTCAGGGACCCCTTCGTGGTGGCCAGTGGCTGATTTTTGGACTAAGGGAACTGTGGTATGAGGCCTGGGGGTTGGAGGCCCCAGGACAGCATCCACTTGGGCCGAACCAGGCAGCTCTTAGGGAAGGGCCAGATGAGGGCTGGGTGGGGGGACCCAGAATCCTGGAATGATTAAGCCTGCCGATGATAGCATACAGATTATTTAATTCTCCTTTTGAAGCCGGGCGTGGTGGCGCACGCTTGTAATCCCAGCATTTGGGAGGCTGAGACAGGAGGATTGCAGTTCACAGACAGCCTCAGCTACTTAGTGAGGTTCTCTGCAGCTCAGTGAGATCCTGTTTCCAAAAAAAGAATTAAAAAATAGGCCTGGGGGCATAGCTCGGAGGTAGAATGCCCCTAAGTTTCATCGCCAGTACCACAAAACAAAAAAATAAAAATTCTCCCTTTGAAATTTTTTTCTACTTAAAAAAGTAACATACTTGATTAAAAAAAAAACAACCACAAGATTGAATATGAAAACCCACTGATGAGAGGACGGGGGACCCTGTGGACCAGCAGAACCCTCTGTCAGGCAGCGAGGATGCTGCAAGGGTTGTTGCCAAGGTTACAAGGATGCACTGGGTTCCGGGGGGCAGGCGCCGGCCTCCTCCCCCAGCCCTGCTGCCAATCTGCAGTCTTCCTTGCCATCTGCATCTGGAAGAAAGGCAGGTGGTTAGGCTGGTGGCAAAGGACAAGGAAGGGGCTGGGCAGGGCTGCCCTGGGCATCTTGGCGTCTACCCCATGCCTTGAGTCTCCCAGCCCCAGCCTTGATGGGCTGCCCTCAGTTGGCCAGGGGATGTTCCTGGGCCAGAAGCCTCCACTACCTGATTGAGAGAAATAATTGCCACTCTGGGGACACTGCTCATAGCAGCCATCAGCCTGGGACACAAAGGCTGCTCAAGCCATCTCCAGGGACTTGGGCTGAGCAGGAGGAAGTTGCTGCCACGCCACTCTTGGCCTGGGTGGGGGGAGTGAGTGAGGAGGTATAAGGGGGACCAGCGCCAGGTGGGGGAGGCTTTCTGCTGGGAGGGAGCGCCTGCCTGGCCTCCCCACGCCTGAGCACAGGGCCCTGAGGCTCATCCGAGGCGGCGCAGCCGTGTGCCCATTCTCCCAAGGCAGCCGGGCTCCAGAGCTGGACAGAGGCCAGTGGCGAGCAGAGGCCTCGGATGGGTGGGAGGGACCCTCGAGTGCCACGAAGCTTGGTGGAACAACCTTCCCGCTAGAGTGGTCAGCTGGGGGCCACCACAGGTCCTGGGGGCCCTCTACCCCGGGCTGGTGGGGACCCTGTGGACATGTGGAGGACTCAGAGTCAGTCGGGCTGTGGGAAAGCTCACAGTGGGAGCCGAGTGCTGCAGGGGCCTGAGGCTTAGTGGATCCGGTGCTCGGACTCCCCAGTACTGCTCCATCTGGCCTGGGACCCCCAGCAGGGGATGAGGCTGCACCTTTGGGCCCCTGAGAGCTCAGGCCTGTAGCTGGGGTCACCACATCTCAGGTATCCAGGGCAGGCAGTGGGGCTGTGACCCCCCATGACCTCAGGCCAGCCCCCCTAAGTATCCATCAGTGGAGTAGGGTCCCCTCCACTGCCCCCCTAACTAATGGAGACTAAGGCCCCTCCTTTCCTTGTGCCTGGCTGACCCCAGGGGGCACCAGGAAGCAGTACACCAAGGCCCAGGACTGTGGCTTTCATTGTCCCCACCTTCCAGGCATGGCAGACCCCACTTCCGGTTGGGAAGAAACCCACTCGCCGGACACTTCCCCTGGGTACTCTCAGAATTTACACCGAAGCCGGGCGTGGTGGCGCACGCTTGTAATCCCAGCATTCAGGAGACTGAGACTGGAGGATTCGGTTAGTGGACAGCCTCAGATACTTAGTGAGGCCCTCTGCAACTTAGTGACACCTTGTTTCAAAATAAATAATAAAAAAAATAGGGTAGGGGTATAGCTCGGAGGTAATGCCCCTGGGTTCCATCCCTAGATCCACACACACACAAAAAAAAAGAATTTAAGAATTTAAGAATTTACACCTAAAAAAGTGAATCTGGGCTCTAATATCCACTCTAATATTCTGGGTCTGCTTGAGTACTCAGAGGCTAACTCAGAACCACACACCTGTCCTCCTAGGCAAACACAAAGAAAGACAGAACCCTTGGCACACATACAGAAGACAGAGATAAAGTGGGCGTGGTGGCGCACGCTTGTAATCCCAGTACTTAGGAGGCTGAGACAGGAGGATCGAAGGTTCGCAGCCAGCCTCAGCTACTTAGTGAGAACCTGTTTCAAAATGAAAAAGTAAAATAGGGCTATGAGTGTAGCTCAGAGGTACAATGCCCCTGATCAATCCCCAGTACCACAAAATAAAAAATAAATAAAATAAAAATAGAATGGAAATGGACAGAGATGGTTGTGTGGACAGCGACTCCCACACAGGACACACCGCTCTCCCATCAGCCATGGGAGTCTACCCACAGAGTGCCCAGGCGTCAGGGAGGCCCCAGGGAGGTGCGGCTGCTGTCCTTTGTGGGCCCAGGGCCCTGGCCTCAGCACCAGTGACATCAGGAGACACGGGGTCCACCAGGTGGGTCCTCCTAGCCCAAAGCTTACCCAGCACCTTGGCTTCTCTAAGTGTCTCCTGTGGCCACGGCCCCGGGGCCACCGCGCTGCCCTGTCCTCAGCACCCCAGGCTCGGCCCCTTGCCCCTCTCGTCTGCTCCCTGGCTGCTCAAAGGATACCCACCAGCCCCTGGGGTTATCCCCAGCCCATTTCCTCTGCTGCCCAGGCTCCTGACCCCCACCTTACCTCACCGCTCCCGCACAACCCAACACACCCGTGGGCCCTGGGAACCTGGCTATGTGGCAAGCCCGAGGTGGGTGCGCAGAAAGGGGCAGGCAGGCCCTCGCCACCGCGTCTGGCTCAGGGGAGGTCGCGGGGAGCAGGGGCAGAGCCGTGGGTGGTAGGGAGTGGAGGATACGGCCAAAGGTCCCAGCACATCCCAATCCCAACCTGTCATCCAGTCATGCCAAAACAAGAGGGAGTGCGGTACCTGGCCCAGCCTCCGCTGCTCCCCTGGCCACCCTGCATCTGCCAGGGCCACTCCCTGGCCGCCTCCCACAGCCCCTGCCAGCCCGAGCTGCCCTCCCCAGGGGCCCACACGGTGGCTGCTCAGAAGACCCAGGACGAATGGCTGAGGGAATGAAGGGACTTTCTATACCGCCATAAATCAGTGCTAGAACATATGGAAGGTGGACCTTAAAGCCCAGGCTTCTCGGGATGGGGATGCTGATCCTGCGGTCGGTCGAGGCCTTGAGGAGCACCGCGCCGGGGCCTGCAGCACGCGATGGCAGCCCTCTCACCCAGACCCTCCCGTGATGGAGCGAGGCTGCAGCCAGGGGAGAGAATGGATCCTGAGGGGCCAGGTTATGTCACAAGCCCTGGGGGGTGAATCAGCATCAGCCCTCTCAAGGGGTGCCCAGCCTGCACCTGAGCTCACAGGAATTAGGGGAAGGAAAGCCAGGGGGCAGGGGGAGCAGCGGGGACCCCAGGAGCAGGCGCTAGCTGCGTGGGCAGCGCTGAAAGGGACCGGCTTGTCTCCCAGCCCCAGCCCCCAGAGCCTCACCCGGGTCCAGTTTGCTCCGTTTCTGCTCCGGCTCCGGGGGGGCCGCCTCGATGGCCCGCTGAGCCTCTGGGTGGGTCTTGAGGAGGGCCTTGGCCAGGGTGGCGGGGCCCGGCACCCCCAGGGACATGATGCAGTGCACGCCTTTGCGCTTGGCCCCAGCCACCTTGGCGCTGTCTTTGGAGGCCGTCAGCAGGACCAGTTTGGAGAATTTTCGGGGCTTCCTGGGGGCTGCCGGGACAACATCTGTGCCCGCCTCGGGGGATGGCTCCTGGCCAGCCTTCACACTCTCACCCTCCTGCTCACTGGGCTCCGGCAGGGGCATCCCAGGACCGAATGCCTGGCCCTTGGACCACGCTCAGGTCCTGGCAGATGGGTTTCTCCTCCTCCTCCTCCCTGGCCACGGACCTGGGAGTCCAAGATCTCCGTCCTAAGGGAGGAGGCAAAACCCCAGTCAGCAGAGGCAGCCCTTGGGCCTGGAGCTCTGGAAAACAGATCTCGGATGCAGCTTGGGGCAGTCATGCAAAGAGTGATTTCATTTTTCACTAATCTATTATTTTTTCAAATTGTCCATGAACTCAACTTTTTTCATGAACTAATTTTGCAATGGTAACATATTTAATAATTAAAAATAGGATAAGCCAAGTCAGGTGTGGTGGCACACGCTTGTAATCCCAGTACTGGGGAGGCTGAGACAGGAAGATCAGGTTCATGGCCAGCCTGAGCTACTTAGTGAGGTCCTTTTTAACTCAGTGAGACCCTGTTTCCAAATAGAGAATAAAAAATAGGGCTGGGGGTATAGCTTGGAGGTAGAATGCCCTTAGGTTCCATCCCTAGTACAGAAAGAAAGAAAGAAAGAAAGAAAGAAAGAAAGAAAGAAAGAAAGAAAGAAAGAAAGAAGCCAGCCAGCCAGGCATGGTGGCCCATGCCTGTAATCCTAGTATTTGTGAGGCTGAGACAGGAGGACCACAGGTTGGAGGATAGCCTCACCAAGTAGTGAGATTCTCTGTACCTAATGAGGCCCTGTTTCAAAATAAAAGTAAAATAGAGCTGGGGGTGCAGCTTGGAGGTAGAATGCTCCTGGGCTCAATTCCCAGTATCGTACACACACACCAAAAAAAGGAGACATTTACTCCCAAGGTGATTTCTTCACTAGTACATTGCTTGGAGAAAAAAGGTCTCCATTCCCATGCAAGGTAATGTCAGACAAGAAAGTAAAGGTTAATATTGGGCCAGGAACAATGTAGCTCAGAAGCAGAGCTCATGCTTAGCACACACGAGGCCCTGGGCTCCATCCCCACAACATACACACACATGCATACACACGCGTGCACACACAATAGCAAATAAAAGATTAATAGCCTGGCCTGGTAATAAATGCCTGTGATCCCAGTACTTGGGAGACTGAGATAGGAGGATCACGGGTTGGAGGCCACAGTGTGGCAATTTAGCAAGACTTTGTTTTATTTATTATTTTTTAGTTTTTTAAAATTTTTTTGGTGGTACTGGATGTGGAACCCAGCTTCTTTCTACCTCCAAGCTATACTCCCAGACCTATTTTATACTTTATTTGGAAACAGGGTCTTACTAGGTTGCTGAGAGCCTCACTAAGTAGCTGAGGCTGGCTTCAAACCTGTGCGATCCTCCTGTCTCAGCCTCCCAAGCGCGGGGATTACAAGCGTGCGCCACCACGCCTGGCAAGACTTTGTTTTAAATATAAAAGTAGGAGCCAGCTATAGTGCGTGCCTGTAATCCCACTACTTGGGAGGCTGACACAGGAGGGTCACAGTTCAAGGACAGTGTCAGTAAGTACTGAGACTCTCATCAGTCTAGTGAGACCCTATTTCCAAATAAAATAAGGTTGGAGTGTAGCTCAGAGGCGGAATGCCCCTGGGTTCTCGTCATTCACTCATCCTCACCAGCTCTCCTGATGTGACGACAAAGGAGACACACGTCAGACAGATGGCTCAGCGCAGACCCAGGCCCAGGGTTACCCCGTGTTAGGAGCAGGCAGGAGTCACACACCATCAGGTCTGTGGGAGGCAGAGCAGTGGCCCCCAAAGATGTCCAGGTACTAATTCCTGGAGCCTATGAAGGTATTACTTTATTTGGCAAGGTGAAATTAAAGCTGCTCACCTGGAGATTATTCTGGTGGGCCCAACGTCATCACTGGGGTATTTAAAAGTGGGAGGGGAGCTGAGCGTGGTGGTGCACACCTGTAATTCAGGCACCTGGGAGGCTGAGGCAGGAGGACCTCAGGTTCAAAGGGAGCCTCACCAAAAGGGCACCTTGGCAACTTCATGAGACCTTGTTTCCAAAGTCTGAGAGAACAGTAGAATTTCCTGGTGTTCAGTGCCCAGCACCATGCCAATAAGTAAGTAAGTAGTAGGCGGGAGGCAGAAGGAAGATGTACAGAAGGAAGCAGACCTGGCTTCGAGGATGGAGGAAGTGGGTCACAAACCTAGGAATGCAGGCTGCCTCCAGCACCTGGGAGAGGCAAGGAAACCATTTTCTCTAGAGGAATGCGCTCTGCCCACCCACACCTTGATTTTAACCTAGTGGTATCCATGTCAGACTTCTGGCCTCTATAACAATGTATTATTTTTAAACTAGGGATTGAACACAGGGGTGTTCTACCTTTGAGTTACACCTCCAGCCTTTTAATTTATTTTATTTATTTTTTTTTTGGTGGTACTGGGGGTGGAACCCAGAGGCTTTCTACCTCCGGGCTATACTTCCAGCCCTATTTTATATTTTATTTGGGAACAGGGTCTCACTAAGTTGCTGAGACCCTCACTAAGGAGCTGAGGCTGGCTTTAAACCTGTGCGATCCTCCTGTCTCAGCCTCCCAAGTGCAGGGATTACAAGCGTGCGCCACCACGCCAGCCTGGCTTTATTTTTTATTTTGAAACATGGTCTTGCTCGGTTGCTGAAGCTGAACTTGAAACTGATTCTCCTGTCTCAGCGTCCCAAATACTGAGATTTCAGGCATGTGCCACCATGCTTGGTTTAGTTGGTGTGGTGTGTGTGTGTGTGTGTGTGTGTGTGTGTGAGGTACTGGGGGTTGAACCCAGGGCCTCCGAACTCCAGGCAAGTGTTCTGCCACTGCGCTGTATCTTCAGCCAAGTTGTGTTGCTTTTTCTTTTTTGTGGTACTGGGGATGGAATCCAGGGGCTTTCTACCTCCGAGTTACATCTCCAACCCTTATTTTTTATTCTTTCTTTTGAAACAGGGTCTCACTAAATTGCGAAGGGCCTAAGTAGCTGAGGCTGGCAGAAAACCTATGATCCTCCTGTCTCAGCTTCCCAAGTACTAAATTACAAGCCTATGCCACCACGCCTGGCTAGTTGTTGTTTTTTGTTTTTGTTTTTTCCGTACTGGGGATGGAACCCAGGGGCATTCTCCCTCCGAGCTACACCCCCAGCCCTATTTTTTATCCTTTATTTATTTATTTATTATTTTTTTGGTGGTACTGGGGGTGGAACTCAGGGGTTTTTCTACCTCTGGGCTATACTCCCAGACCTATTTTTACTTTATTTGGAAACAGGGTCTCACTAAGTAGCTGAGGCTGGCTTTAAACCTGTGTGATCCTCCTGTCTCAGCCTCCCAAGCACTGGGATTACAAGCGTGTGCCACCACGCCCAGCCACTTATCCTTTATTTTGAAACAGGGTCTCACTGAGTTGCAAAGGGCCTAAGTAGCTGAGGCTGTCTGTGAAGCCCATCCTCCTGTCTCAGCCTCCCAAGTGCTGGGATTAAAAGCGTGCGCCACCACGCCCAGCTAGTTGTATTGTTTTAAGCCACTAAATTTGTGGTAATTTGTTATGGCAGCCATAGGAAAATAATACAAGGCCAATCCCTTATTGATGAGGTTGGAAAAGCCTGGAATCTTGCCTGGTGTCTAGGTGGATCGACAGAATCACCTCCACGTGTGTCAAGGACTACCAACACCTGCAGCTGCAGGACAAAGCCCTACCTCTGTGGGCCGGTTCCATCTGTGTAATGGAAACAGTGGCGGGCTTAGTAGGGAAGGGTAAAGTTTGCCAAGTCCTGGCGATGCTTCCCAGTCCCTGCCCGGGGAGGGCTGTCTGGACCACTTCTGAGATGCGCTTCACCTAGATGTGCAGGATACGGCCTCCCAGCGAGACCTAGCAAGCACGCAGCACTCCCCGCGAAGGGTCAAGAGCTGCCCTGCGGTATGCAGAGTTCAACGAGGGCGCCTCCTCCCACTAATCATCGAAGCTCAGAGGCTCACTTTCCTCCTCCTTACCCAAGGCGAGCTGCTCAAATGCCGTCCAGGCCGCAGCCAAATGGCCCCAGGTCCCTGCTCCTCTTCCTCCGACGCCACTACCTCCTGACTCAGCCTCTGAAGAGTCTCCCTAGCCCCCGGACTTGGGGCCTCAACTCGCTGCCATTGCTGCAGGGACCACAGGACACGAAGATGGGACGAGCCTGTGGCGGGTGCGGGATGGGCGCACACAGGGGTAGGTGGGCGAATGTGGGGCTCCTTGAGTCGGGGGCACCTTGCTCAGTTCGTGGGTCGGGTGGGGTGGAAGAGGAAGGACGAGGGAAAAGGAGGCGAACAGCGCCTGGCGTTCAGAAGGCAACCCGAGCCGGGGCGCAGAGCCGGGGACCCCTCCCCAGCACCGCTGCCCCGGGACCCCGCAGAGCCCGACGGGGCGCGTCCATCGCGAAGTGGGACCCGGACCCCCCCGCCCGCTGGGGCCCGTCCTCACCGACGGCGGCGGGCCCTCCCTCTCGGCGACGGAGCCGCGGCGGGTCCCTCGGCCTCGGCGCTAGGGGTCCCCCGCCTCGGCTCCGGCCGTCACCTCAAGCTGGGGTCAAGGCGCGAGCATGCGCAGCAGGGCCTTGGGCCCCATTCCCCGGCGCGGTCCGCTGCTCCTGAGCTTCCCCGCGCCGCCAGGGCGCGGGCGGGGCCACGGACCGAGAAGGGGTGTGGCCAGCGCCGGATTGGGTGCCGGGATCGGGGGCGGGGCGTCGGGGCGGGGCTTCGGCTGGACCTGGGGCGGGGATTCGGGTGGGCTGGTGCTGCACCAGGCCAGGGAGGCGGCCTTGGCCCAGACCTCCAGAACCCCCTGAGGTTTGGCTCCTGCTCCGTGCGGAGGAAGCCGGAGCGTTTGCTCACCGGCCTTGTTCGCCCCCGGGGCACTGAGACCACTGGCCGGCTCCGCAGCATCCGTGATAGAAGTGCCAGTTACACAGTTGAGATCACCACGTGGGTTTATGTTTTTAGCTATCTCCCCTCTCTCATCCTGCTTGGCAAAAAGTTTTTCTTCTTCCAAAAGTAGCTGCAGGTCCGCTAATTATTTTTGTCTCTGGCATTGAATTTATGATAAAACATGTTAATTGGCTGGCAAAGTCAGGGGTTACATGGTACATTCCTACTTTTGCTCCCGCCATTGCTCCCGCCCTCGCCCTCCGCGTATAATCACTGGATGCTTGTCATCCTCCACCAACCCTGTCCCGGGGTTGGGTGAAAGTGGGAAAAAAAAAAAAAAAAAAAAAAATATATATATATATATATATATATATATACACACACACACACACACACACACACACACACACACACACACACTTTGTAGCAGGGTGTGGTAACACATGCCTTTAATCCCAGTACTTGGGAGGCAGAGATAGGAGGATCACAGGTTTGATGACAGCCTCAGTAACTTAGACCCCGTTTCAAACAACAACAAAAAGCCGGGCGTGGTGGCGCACGCGCTTGTAATCCCCGCTTGGGAGGCAGAGACAGGAGGATCACGTAGGTTCGAAGCCAGCCTTGCTGTTTTAAGAGACCCTGTTTCCAAATAAAAATATAAAATAGGTCTGGGAGTGTAACCCAGAGGTAGAAGGGTTTCCAGGAACCCCAGTACCACAAAAAAAAAAAAAAAAAGAAAAAAAGAAAGAAAAAAAAAAGGCTGGGCATGGTGGCGCACACTTATAATCCCAGCATTTTGGAGATTTAGACAGGAGGATTGTGGTTCCCGGACAGCCTCAGCTACTTAGTGAGGCCCTCTGCAACTCAGTGAGACCCTATTTCAAAATAAAGAATAAAAAATAGGGCTGGGAGTGTCACTCAGAGGTAGAATGCTCCTGAGTTCATCCCCAATACCGCAATGAAATAAAATAAAATAGGGCTGGGGGTATAGCTCCGAGGTAGAATGTTCCTTGGTTCAATCCCCAGTACTGCAATAAATAAATACTTTTGTATATAAACCTCTGATGAGGACATTTTATTGTAATTTCTACAAGGTGTTGATAGAGGTGATGGTAAGGAGTACTGGGGGTTAAACCCAGGGAGCTTTACCACTGAGCTACATCCCCAAACTTTATTTTTATTTTTTTAATTTTTATTAATTAATTTATTTATTTATTTACTTATTTTTGGTGGTACTGGAGGTGGAACCCAGAGGCTTTCTATCTCCGGGCTACACTCCCAGACCTATTTTTACATTTTTATTTGGAAACAGGGTCTCCTAAGCCAGTGCGCGCGGCTGGCTTCGAACCTGCGCGATCCTCCTGTCTCTGCCTCCCAAGCGCAGGGATGACAAGCGTGCGCCACCACGCCCGTTTATTTTTATTTTGAGACAGGGTCTTGCTAAGTTGCTGAGGCTGGCCCTGAACCGCCTCCTCAGCCTCCCAAATAGCTGGAACTATAGGTGTGGACCACCATGCCCAGCAGGACTTTCTTGAGTGACAGAGCTTTTCTCCTGCTCGTAGGTGGGGTAAACAGTTCAGTACCATTTGATGTTACTACATTGACTCAAACACTTCCCACTTCTAAGGTAGAAAGGGCAGGCGAAGTTGACCCAATCCTTAAGAGCCATTCTGGGTCCTTAAGGAGCCTGACTCTGGACTTGAGTAACGACCAGGAGCTGAGTGACCGTGCGCCCCTCGTGCGCCCCCTCTTGGCCGGGAGCCTCAGCCACCAAGTCTCCAAGGAGGGGACCTGGGAGAGACCTGGCCAACTTTCAGGGCTGACCAGGGAAAGTGGAGAGAGCCACTCTGTGCACCTGTCCCCTTCCCAGCCCCTCAGGGTGGGCAGGACGCAGGTGTGGAAGGACTCCATTTTAGATCTGTCACTTCATTGTTCCATCGCAGTTTCACTCAAAATATCCCTGAGTGTCACGGTTGATGCCACACATCTTTTCCAGCTTTCCGTTGCTGTGAGAAATACCTAAGAAAATTTCACCTTGGCGGAGGAAGGATTCCATTAGGGCTTCTGGTTTCAGAGGTTCGTCCACGGCCGGCCGGCTCCATGGCTCTGGGCGGGGGTGGGGGGTGAGGCAGAGCATCCTGGCGGAAGGCCCGGGCACAGCGATGCTGCTCAGCTCATGGCAGCTGGGAAGTATGCATGCACACACGCGCGTGTAGGCACACACACACACGGCCTGGGGACAAAGTACACCATCCAGGGTGCGCCCACAGCGACCTACTTCTTCCAACCATGGTCTACCACCTACAGTTTCCAATAGTGCCATCTGATCATTAACCTATCAGACGAGGTGACACAAGCCTGTAATCTCAGTACTTGAGAAACTGAGACAGGAGAATCACAGGTTTGAGACCAGCTTGTTTCATAAAATCAGGCTGCAGGTTAGGTCAGGGGTAGAATGCCCTTGGGTTCCATACCAATAACACACACACACACACACACACACACACACACACACACACACACACTTTTTTTTTAAATTGTGGTACTAGGGATGAAACCCAGGGCATTCTACCTCTGAGCTGCACCACAGCCCAATTTTTTTTGTTCCTTATTTTGAAATAGGGTCTCACTAAGTAGCTGAGGCTGTCCACAAACCACAATCATCCTGTCTCAGCCTCCTGAATGCTGGGATTACAAGTGTGCGCCCCATGCCCGGCTCACAGAATATTTTTAATCTGAAGGATGTTGTGGCACATACCGTAATCCCTGTACTTGAGAGACTGAGACAGGAGACTGACAGGTGCAAGGACAGCCTCATCAAGTAGTGAGACTCTCATCAAACTAGTGAGACTCTGTTTCAAAATAAAAATAAAAAGTAGGGCTGGGAGTATAACTCAGTTAGAATGCCCCTGGGGAGCCAGGCATGGTGATGCACACTTGTAATCCCAGTACTTGGGACGCTGAGACAGAAGGATTGCAGGTTCGCCGCCCAGCCTCAGCTAATTCGTGAAGCCCTCTGCAACACACACACACACACACACACACGCACACACTCACACACTCTCTCTCTCTCTCTCTCTCTCTCTCTCTCAACCTAGGTTATACAGTTCTTTTTTTTTTTTTTTTTTTTGGTGGTACTGGGGTTCCTGGAAGCCCTTCTACCTACGGGCTACACTCCCAGACCTATTTTTTACATTTTCATTTTGGAAACAGGGTCTCCTAAGCCAGCGCACGCGGCTGGCTTCGAACCTGCATAACTGCATAACTTAGCCAGGCGTGGTGGCGCACGCCTGTAATCCCCGCGCTTGGGAGGCTGAGACAGGAGGATCAATCGCACAGGTTCAAAGCCAGCCTCTGCTTTTGACATCCTATATATCTGTGACTAGATGTGTACATCTGAGGGCTAAGTGTGCTGAGTGTCTGAGGTTCACCTAAATGTTTCATGAAAGCTCATTTTCAAGTTAAAGGAGTGTGGGTTGAGCTGGGCTTGAGGGTTCACTTTTGTAATTCCAGGACTTGGGAGGCAGAAGGATTGCAAGTTTGGGGCCAGCCTCGGGTACTGAGTGAGGCCCTCTGCAATTTAGTGAGACCCTGTTTCAAAATAAAAAATAGAGCTGCGCGTGGTGGCAAGCGCTTGTAATCCCGGGATTTGGGAGGCTGAGACAGGAAGATCAGGGGTTCACAGCCAGCCTCAGCTACTGAGTAAAGAATAAAGAGTAGGGCCAGGGTAGCTGCTCAGAGGTGGAATGCCCCTAGGCTCAATCTCCAGTACTGCGAAAATAAATAGATGAAATTGAAAGCACTCTGAGCGCTCGCTCGGGGGAGCTCAGCACCACCCAGGTCATGTGGCTTCCTGGAAACCACTGCTTCTCCTGTGGCCTCCTGCGAGGGCAGGGCAAGGGGCAGCTGCCTTAGCTCACTTTTGGTTCCTGGTTGCAGACCAAGAACGGGTCCTCCTGCTTACCAAGGTGAGGGGAGGGGGTGGGGAGAGCCCCCCAAGTGTGGGTTCCTCAGATGGCTCATTAGTGGGAGGGGCGGGACTCACTGGGGAACAAACAGGTCTCTGGGGAGGAAAGTAGAGGCCAGAGAGGGTTCTCGGCCAACAGGGGAGGGCCATGAGAAGCAAGGATTGTCTTTGCAAGTAAAAATCAGACCTTAGCTGGGCATGGTGGTACATACCTGTAATCAAGTGCTTGAGAGGCTGAGACAGGAGGATGGCAGGTTCGAGAACAGCCTCATCCACCTGATGGGACGCGGTTTCAAAATAAAAATAGAACTGGGAGCGTAGCTCACCGGTAGAATGCCCCTACGTTCAATCCACAGTACGATTTTTTTTTTTGGGGGGGGCCGGTCTGGGGATGGAACCCAGGGGCATTCAACCTCTGAGCTACACCCCCTGCCCTATTTTTAGTCTTAATTTTGAAACAGGGTCTCACTAAGTTATGGAGGGCCTCACTAAGTAGCTGAGGCTGTCCTTGAACCGTGATCCTCCGGTCTCAGCCTCTCAAATGCTGGGATGACAAGCCTGCGCCACCACGCCCAGCTGTTCCACAGTACTATTAAAATAAAAAATCAGATCTTCCTTCTAGAAGGGATCTCAAGGGGCCATAGGGCCCTGCAAGATAAGACTATAGGGCCTGTACGGTGGTGCACACTTGTCATTCCAGCATTTGGGAGGCTGAGCCTGGAGGATCACTGTTCAAGGACAGCCTCTGGTACTTAGTGAGGCCCTTTGCAACTCAGTGAGACCCTGTTTCAAAAATAAAAAGAAAGCTGGGCGTGGTGGAGCAATTCCAGCATTTGGGAGGCTGAGATCTGAGATGTTGCCTCCTCCTCCATACTTCCCAAGGTGAGCGATACCACTCCCTGGGGTGGGGGGGGCTACCGAAAGACAGATGCATAAAAGAACAAGACTTGTCACTGCCTCTTTTATTTACACATCTGTAATCCCGGTACCTGGGAGGCTAAGAAAGGAGGATCACAAGTTTGAGGCCAGCCTCAACAAGATAGCAAGACGCTATTTCAAATAAAAACGGGCTGGGGTTGCAGCTCAGTGATAGAGATTCCTGGGTCCCACCCCAGATATGGCAAAAAAAAAAAAAAAAGGATTTCTGGGGAGGAGTGCTGAGTAATGTTTTTTCTTTTGAAAAAGGGGTAGTAAGCCGGGCGTGGTGGGCACGCTTGTCCTCCCCGTGCTTGGGAGGCAGAGACAGTTGGATGGCCCAGGTTCAAAGCCAGCCGGTTCAAAGCCAGCCGTGGGCGCGCTGGCTTAGGAGACCCTGTTTCCAAATAAAAAAAATGTAAAAATAGGACTGGGAGTGTAGCCCGGAGGTAGAAGGGCTTCCAGGATCCCCAGTACCACCAAAAAAAAAAAAATGAAAAAAAAAAAAAAAAGAAAAAGGGGTAGTAAGCCAAAATAAGTGTGGGAACCTCTACTGCACACAGAGGCCGGGGTTCTGCAGGAGCAGGGAGGTGGGGTCAGGAGCCGGGCACAGAGGAATCAGCTCTGAGCACCCAGGGAGCACAGCGTGAGGTGGGCCTGGGTGCTCAGGGTGGGGGCTGCTGGGGGCCCTCCAGATGACAGACTGTCTCCACAGCGGGTCAGCAGACCAGAGGCCTGGAGACCCTGGGGCTGACACCAGGGGCGGCTCTCACCATCCCGGGGGCGGCAGGGACCCCAGTAGCGAGCAGGGCTGCGGCTTGAAGGAGCCACAGCTCAGGCTTCAGCGAGCTCAAGGCCCGCGAGGGAGGCGGGCGGCCGAGCGCTGCCCTCCTGCCGCTTTCTGTAGCTGCTTCCGGTGTCAGAACCATCCAGAAGCCACACTGTGGGCCAGAGAGGAGGGGTGTGGCGTGGGGGGAGCGGCCTCGCTGGCCATCCTGAGCACTGTGGCTGGCGGGGGTCCCTGGGCTGAGAGGGGGCTCAGGCAGGGACCTGGAGCCATGGCCGGGCGGCTGGTCCTGACTCCTCTCTTCCCTGTGGCCCTCCAGGCAGGGTCCATGTGAGATGGGGCCCTGCCCTGGCCTGGGGCTGCAGGGCTCCCAAGATGGGGGGAGGGACAGAAGGTGATGTGTGTTTTCCTCCCCGCAGCACTGGAAACTCTCCAGCCTGCCAGCCCCTGGCCTGCCGCAGTCATGAGCACCGCGGCTATTGTTCTGGTGAGAGTCCAAGGACTTGCTCCCAGCTGCCGGGTTGGCCATGCCCAGACGCCAGCTCCCGGGGACTGTGACCCTGCCCGACCCAGGATGACCGAAGACCCCGGCCACCTATGGGGAGGGCTGGGGCTTGGCTACTTCGCCCGTGAGACCCGGGACATCTGAGCTGGGGATGTGCCAGCCACCCGCTGAAGCTCCCAGGGGACCTGAAGGGTCCCTCCACCTCCTTCCCCCACGGGGGTCCCAGCCTGGTGGCCCAGTGCTGGGAGACCCCCCTGCGACATGCGGCTCTCACTGTGAGCGCTCCATGGGCTAGGTAGACTCCCAGCACCCCACGTGTCCATTGGGGTCCCACCAGCCAGGTCAGAGGGGGCCCAGGACCTGAGAGGCCACCAGCTGGTCACTGCAGAGGGAGTCGTGCTTCCCCCCAACATGGGGGCGGGATTCCTCCCTTCTGCCCCAGCATCCTGTGGGACTACGCCCATCCTCCCCTTCATGTCCCAGATATGTGGGGTGGGCATGGGGTCACTGAGCTTACCGGGCCCCTTCTTCCCTTATCCAGAAGGCGTTTGAGTTCTCTTTGGAGATGACGTTCTCAGGGCCCGTGGTGTGGCTTATAGGGGCTGCGGTGGCTGTGGTCATCGTCGGTGGTGCCATGTACTATTTGCTGAAGAAGGTCAGCACAGGCAGCCTCTCTCCTGGCAGGGCCTGGGCGGGGGCAGCTCCGGGGCACACGAGGGAGGGGGAGGCCCAATTCCCCCCTGGCATCCCTCGCCCTCTTTTCAGGGACTCTGCTGACCTGTCCCTCTCTTCCAGGAGAAGAAGCTGATTAAAATAAACTGACAGGAATCCTGTCCTGGTACCAGCAAGCAGAGAGGCCCTCACTCACATCACTGCGTGGGGAAATGTGCTATTGTATACGGCTCGATTTTTGAGTATGAATTAAGTAAACTCTGGGCCCCTCAAAATTATTAAACACACAATGATTGAACGCTGTGTGTCTGACTCATTTCTAGAACTAGACTCTGAATTCTGGGGTTTGGGGTCCTTCGAGACCCACCCTCCCAGCTTTACTCTGGACCCTTCCCCTACCTGGCCTGGGTCATCAGACCGGGCAGATTTTCTCCAGGGGTCTCCGACCCCCAGGCCTCCACCACGAGCCCCCAGCCTGGAAAACCAGCTGCAGCCATCACCAGGTCCCTGAGGCTCCTCGCTGCTGCCCCGGCCTGAAAGGGGACGTCCCTGGAGCCCCAGAGAAGCCAGGGAGCCCCGACTCCCCCTGCAGGGCCTGCAGGTCAGTTCTGTGGGGCGACCTGGACCAGACCAGTTCTCCCCCTCCTGGCTTGTAGTTCTGAGGGTCCACATTCTGAGATGGGGAGGAGCTGCCTTTCCTAGGGGATGTAACAGCCTGCATCTGGGCGGAGCTCCCTGGGAAGGCAGGCCATCCCACTGAGCCCCAGCTGGTGAGCCCAGAGGCCAACCTGCCACTCCCAGGGTCCAGCTTTGCCCTCCCCTCTGCGAAGTGTCTCTCGCTGAATGACTCCTGGCCTCCCAGGATGATGAATTTGTGGGCACATCTGACTTTCTCTGAGTTGTAAGTGGAGGACCCAGTAAGGAGGCTGACGGAGTGGGAGTGCTGACTGCGCTGGGCTGTCTGCTGGAGACTTGTGGTACTGTTGCCAGAAACCCTTGGGTGGGGGGGGGGGGAGGCTGGCCTGGGCCTGGTGGTGCTCCCTGCTCTGGAGATGGCCCACACTCCCTCTTTTTTTGTGTGTGTGGTACTGGGGATGGAACCCAGGGGCATTCTACCTACTCTGAGCTGCACCTCCAAGCCCTACTTTATTATTCTTTATTTTGTTTATTTATTTATCTTAGAGAACTTTTTTTTTGGTAGTGCTAGGGGTGGAACCCAGAGGCTTTCTACCTCCCAGACCTATTTTATACTTTATTTGGAAAAAGGGTCCCACTATGTTGCGAGAGCCTCACTAAGTAGCTGAGGCTGGCTTTGAACCTGTGCGATCCTCCTGTCTCAGCCTCCTAAATGCTGGGATTATAAGTGTGCGCCACCACGCCCGGCTTAGTGGGCATTATTTTTATCTTTATACATATACTGGCCACTCATGCAATGCTGCCTTCACTGGATGACTGGGCCTGTGGTGGCAGACCTTTCATCTCGCCTTTATTGTTTACCATGACGCCTGCGTTATCCTCAAAGTAAAGGAACACGCCATCTTTTCTCTGGTATGACTTTCGTTGTCGAAGTACAACTGCTGGATGCCTTCTTTTGAGCTCTGGTTTGTTTGCCCTTCTTGATGGTGGCCGTCACCATGTCACCCACACGGCAGCGGGAAGTCTGTCCAGCCATCCCTGATCCCCTTCACAGAGATGACGCACAGACTTGGCTCCTGTGTTCCCAGTGCAGTTGATGATGGCTCCTAGCGAAGACCCAGGGAAATCCAGAACTTTGCACCGGGGGGACCCACCACGTCCTCACTTCGACATCCTGAAGGCCAGAAAGAGACAGAAGGCTTATTCTTTCCTTTTTTTTTTTTTTAAACAGGGTCTCACTGAGTTGCAGAGGGTCTCACTAAGTAGCTGAAGCTGTCCGCGAACCGTGATCCCCCGGTCTCAGCCTCCCGAATGCAGGGATTACAAGCGTGCGCCGCCACACCTGGCTCCACATTCCCTCTTTAATGTGTATTTCTTTCCTAAATAAACTTTTCTATGTCTCTGACTGGTTCGTGCTGAAGTTGTTGGCTGCGAAGTAAGCCAAGAACCCCTCCGGTCCTGGGCTGGATTGCCCTCTCTCCACTGGGAGCTCTCTTCTCCCACCCGACCACCGTGCGTTGTGTAGTCTCACTCAGGCCAGGCACTCCCTGGTCCAGATCTCCTGTGTGCACTGCTGCTGTCCTCCCAGCGTTCGGGACAGGCCCAGGCTCCTGCAGGGCCTGGGAGGGAAGTTGAAGGACCGAAGTCACCTCCGCAGAATGACAGCTACCGAGTCACGTTTAGGCAGGCTCGCCCCTACAGCCAGGGCTGCATGGCTTCCTAGAACGCTCGACTTTCCCGTAGACCCACGAGATTAGGAGGCAAGATACCAGGACTGCTTCCAGGTATCACAGGGCTGTGAGTTTCTCTCGGTTCTTGTCTTCCAACAGGAAGATTTAATTCTGGGAACACAGGTAGGGTAAGCATAGAGCTGGCCAGTTGGGAACGGAGTAAAGGAGAAAAGAAGGTCTGGTCTGCTGCATGGTGAGTCTTTATATTGTCCAAACATTCTTTTTTTTTTTTTTTTCCAGAACTGGCGATTGAACCTAGGGGCATTCTACCTCTGAGCTACACCCCAGCCCTATTTTTTATTCTGAATTTTTTTGAAACAGGGTCTCACTTTGTTGCAAAGGGCCTCACTAAGTAGCTGAGGCTGTCCGTGAACCATGATCCTTCTGTCTCAGTCTTATTCTTTATTTTGAAACAGGGTCTTGCTAAATTGAGGAGGGCCTCATTAAGTAGCTATGGCAGGCCATGAGCCTGCAATTTTCCTATCTCAGAATCCCAAGTACTGAGATTACAAGCGTGGTTTGACGCTCAGGTAGCCTCCCAATCTTTACACCACTGTCTGAAGGGGCTGCTGCGGGAGGAGCTGGTGCTCATAATTTCCAGGAAATGCTATCTTTACAAAAATACAAGCACACATAAGAGTATACAAGGGCATCTTTACAAAATGGAGCCTCAGTTAAGCTATGGCTTTGATAAAAAAAAGACCTACTTATATCCTCACACCACGGTACAGGTATGTACCACTGAGCCTGGCGGTTTATGACAATTATAACATCAACAAGAAACTCGAGTGAGGTCCAAACACATAGTTCACAGAAAAGAAAAGGAAACAGGTTCTAGGTTCCTCACACACAAGGTTGTGGTCAGCCTCACTTATGGGATGAAAAAAACCTCGCAGAGACCATTTCCCCTCGGAGGGAGAGGCAAAGAGCCCTACACTCTGGTAGCAAAGTTCTGTTGAAGCTGGGTGTGGTGGCACATGCCTATAACCCCAGTACTTGAGAAGCTGAGACAGGAGGGTCGCAGGTTCGAGGACAACCTCAGCAAGTAGGGAGCCTCTCAGCAATCTAGCAAGACCCTATTTCAAAATGAAATAAAATAGGCTGGGGTGTTGTTCAGAGGTAGAATGCCCTTGGGTTCAATCCGCAGCGTCAAAATAAACAAATACCTGCATTTGGCTCTTTCCAAGAGATGGAGCCTCAGGCCAGGCAGGGATGCCACACACTGCTCTCTGGCCTAGGGAAGACAGTCCTCGCTTTTGTCTGAAGGGGGTTAAGGGTGGATGGAGCTGATCATAGTAGTGAACACAGGGAGGATGAGTTGAAGGGGAGGAGCAGGTGCAAGCGGAGCTCTCCACACCCTCCAAATTTCTGGACCATTTCAAACCACTTCCTGCTGGAACATTTCCCAGTTAATACGGAGGACAATCCGTCTGCAAGCTGTGGCTGGCTGTCCCTGGAGGCCTCAGAGGAGCGCCAGGGCTTTGCTGAGTGAGAAACCGCCCTGGGGCCCAGAGAGCAGGGCTGAGGTGGGGGTGGAGCTGTGTGTCCTGGTGGGGAAGGGCACAGGAGACCTCTGTGAGGCCCCCAGGGGCGTGTCCCTTGACAGGTCACTGAGAGAGCTGGCCCTGAGCCTGGGGTGCGCCTCAGCTTCCTGCTTCCTCCCCTCTCGCCCCCCAGGTAAGAAAGGTCCCCTGTCCAGGTGAGTGGGTGAGTGGGACTCTGGCTTCTGCTATCAGCCCAAGAGCAAAGGGTGAGGAGGAGATATGTTAATGGCATGCTAGCCTTGGACCTGTGACCCTCTGGTATCAGGCTCCAAGTACTGGGCATGCCCCACTACACCCAGCAACATTTTATGTTTTGGATACATTGGTATAAATAAGGCCTTGTGAGAGTCGGGCCCAAATATTTTATTTCTATTTCCTCCTTTGCAGCATGCAGATGCTGTGTACCTCCAGCATCAAAACTGAGATCAGAAACCACACTGGAAGGCTTCCAGAGGCTTCTTTCGATTTCTCTTGGGGCCATAGTGTTCTAATTAGAAGGGAGGGGACAGGCGTGGTGGCACATACCTGTAACCTCAGTATCTGTGAGGCTGAGACAGGAGAATCACAGGTTTCAGACCAGCTTCAGCAAGCCAGTGAAGCCCTCAGCAACCTAGAGACCCTGTTCCTAATAAAAAATAAAATAGGGCTTGGGCTGTGTGTAGCTATCAAAATACAAAAGGAGCTGGTGGGAAGCTCCCTGTGCAGCCCTGTGCGCGGTAGTGTGCTCCAGTCTCCCTGGGAGCAGGGAGCTGGGGCTTCGTCCTTTGCCACCTGCTGTGGAGACGTGCAGGCGTGGCTTGGCGGCCTCAGGGACCTTCCTGGAGCTGGTCCTGCTGTAGGTGCCAGGGCCCTCACCGAGATAAAGACACAGGCCTGCCTGTGAGCACCCAGGAGATGGGGATGGTGGGCGAAGGAGCTTTAGGTGCCGCGACACAGACCGTTGCTTCTCCCCTGTGACTGGTCAGGATGTCCCAAACCTCCAGTCCATGAGAACTGAAGGATCTCCGTCATATACCTGGGAGCTCTGCTGCCAGGGTGTGGGTCTGAGGGGACCTATGGAAGGGACCTCAGGCCATCCCTGGGAGGTAGGAGAAAGTCCAGCAGCTGTAATGTTACTGGGGAAACTCCTAGAAATCAATATTATGGGGTGGTAATCTCTCTTTCTCAGTTCTTGCTTCCTGAGAAAACTATTTCAAGCAGAAAGCACAAATAGGAAATAGAAGAGGTTTATTTAAACTGGATGTGGTGGGGGATGCCTGTAATCCTAGTACTGAGAGGATGAGACAGGAGGGTTGCAGGTTCAAGATCAGCAGCCTTAGCAATTTAGCACGACTTCCTGAAACCTAGTAAGACTCTGTTTCAAAACAAGAACAACATAACCGGGCATGGTGGCGCACGCTTGTAATCCCAGCATTCGGGAGGCTGAGACAGGAGGATCCGGGTTCCCAGACAGCCTCAGCTACTTAGGTCCTTTGAAACCCAGTGAGACCCTGTTTCAAAATAAAGAAAAAATATAGGGCTGGAGTCTCACTCAGAGGTAGAATGCCCCTGGGTTCCATCCCTAGTACCACAAAAAGAAAAAAAAATACCTACAGAACAACAACAATAACAAAGCCGGGCATGGTAGAGCATGCTTGTAATCCCAGTACTTGGGAGGCTGAGACAGGATTGCAGGTTTGAAGCCAGCCTCATCAACTTAGTGAGGCCTTCTGAAACCTAGTTAGACCCTGTTTTATAATTCTTTTTTTTTCTCTTCAGTACTGGGGATTGGACCCAGGGGCATTTTACCTCCGAGCTACACCCTCAGCCCTTCTTTTTAAATTTAAAAAATTTTTTTCTTGGTACTGGGGATGGAACTCAGGGACATTGTACCTCCGAGCTACACCCCAGCCCTATTTTTTAATCCTTTTAGTTTTTGAAATAAGGTCTCACTGAGTTGCAAAGGGCCTTGCTAAATAGCTGCGGCTGCCTGGGAACCCGGATCCTCCTGTCTCAGCCTGTCAAATGCTGGGACTACAAGCATGAGCCACCACGCCCAACCTCAGCCCTTTTATTCTTTATTTTGAAACAAGGTCTCGCTAAATTGTGGAGACCTAAGTACCTGAGGCTGGCTGCAACCTGCGATCCTCCTGTTTCAGTCTCCCAAGTACTGGGATCACAAGCTGTGCCTCCACTTTTACCTGAGACCCTGTTTTTTTAATTTTACTTTTTGTGCTGCTGGGGATTGAACCTAGGGGCATTCTACCTCTGAGCTAAGCTATACCCCCAGCCTATTTTATTTTATTTTGAAATAGGGTCTTGCTAGGTTGATGAGTCTCACTACTTGCTGAGGCTGTCCTGAAACCTGTGGTCCTCCTGTCTCAGCCTTCCAAGTACTGGGATTACAGGAATGTACCACCATGCCCACCAAATTGAGTCTTTTTTGATAAGCACATCTACATAATTCTGAAGAGCCTTTTTTTTGTTTTGTTTTGTTGGGCTTTGGAGATTGAACCCAGAGGCAGTTTACCTCTGAGGTATGCCCCCCCTCTTTTGCTGAACTGGGGATTGAACCTGGGAGCATTCTACCTTGGAGCTACACCCCTAAACCAACCCTATTTTTTATTGTTTTGCATTACTGGGGATGGAACCCAGGGACATTCTACCTCTGAGCTACACACCCAGCCCTATTTTTTATTCTTTATTTTGAAACAGAGTCTCACTAAGTTGCTGAGGGCCTAAGTAGCTGAGGCTGTCTGCAAACCTGCAATCCTCCTGTCTCAGCCTCCCAAATACTGGGATTACAAATTTATACCACCATACCTGGTTTATTTTTTTGTTTTTATATAGGGCTTCACCAAGTACCTGAGGAACCTTGCTAAACTGCTGAGGCTGCCCTTCAATCTGTGATCATACTATCTCAGCCTCTCAAGTACTGAATTTACCAGTGTGCACTACCATTCCTCCTCCTCCTTCTATCTTGCGGATGGAACCCAAGGGCATTCTACCTCTGAGCTACACCATCCGTCCTGTTCTTTATTTTGTGACTGGATCTCATTAAGTTGTGGAGGGCCTTGCTAAATTGCTGAAGCTGGCCGCAAACCTGACATCCTACAGCCTCAGCCTCCCAAGTTCTGGGTTTACAGGCTCACAGCACCATGCCCATGTCTCGCTAAGAACTAATTCTTTCCTTCCTTTTTTTTTTTTCTGTTACTGAGGATTGAACTCAAGAGCATTCTACCTCTGAGTGACACTCCAGCCTTTTTTTGGAGGGGGGGCATACCTGGGGGATTGAACCCAGGGGCATTCTACCTCCAACCCACACCCCCAGCCCTAGTTTTTATTAATTTTGAATACATAAATAAATAAATAAATAAATAAATAAATATAGGGCTGGGTTTAGCTCAGAGAGAAAATGTTCTTGGGTTCAATCTCCAGTACTACAATAAACAAACAAACAAACAAATATTGGGCGTGATGGCACACATTTGTAATATCAGTACTTGGGAGGCTGAGACAGGAAGATCACAGTTTCAAAGCCAGCTCAAGCCAGGCATGGGACACATGCTTGTAATCCTAGCACTTGGGAGGCTGAGACAGGAGGATCAGGGTTCTCAGACAGCCTCAGCAACTTAGTGAGGGTCTCTGCAACTCAGTGAGACCGTTTCAAAATAAAGAAGAAAAATAGGGGGTGTAGCTTGAAGATAACATGCCCCTGGGTTCCATCCCCAGTACCACAAAAAAATAAAAAAAAAGAAAAGAAAAGAAAGAAAAAAAGAACGAAAGGAAAGGAAAGGGCTAGGTGTATAGCTTAGAGGTAGAATGTCTCTGCGTTCGAGTCCTACCTAGTACAACAAAACAAAAAAATGATTTGAATAAAAAATGATTTGAATACATGTTTCTCCAAAGAAGATATACAAGTAGCCAACAAGGACAGGAGGAGGTGCTCCACTTTACTCCAAGGGTGGTGGCGCACACCTGTAATGCCGGTGCTTCCGAGGCGTGAGGCGTGGCTAGGAGGAACGGATTGTAGGCTAGTCTCAGCAACTTAGTGGGACCCTGTTTCTAATAGGACTGGCGGTGTAGCTCGAGGTCAAATGCCCCTGGGTTCCACCTCCAGTACCACAAACAAATCTACCCAGAATTGCCATGTTTTGCTTATCAGATGGACAAAACATTGAAAAGCATAGCAACTCCCTCTACTGGTGAGTCTGTGGGAAAGCAGAAACTCATTTTGCTAGTGGCAAGTGCAAATTAATATAGCCCTTACTGAGAGGACTTTAGAATTACTAATAAACTGCTTATGTCTTTCCCCCTTTTTTTTTTTTTTTTGCGGATTTGGGGATGGAACTCTGAGGCATTTGACCTCTGAGCTATACCCCTGCCCAATTTTTTATTCTTATTTTGAAACAGGGTCTGAGTTGCAGAGGGCCTCACTAAGTAGCTGAGGCTGTCCACGAACCTCGATCCTCCAGTCTCAGCCTCCCAAATGCTGGGATTACAAGCATGCGCCACCATGCCCGGCTTTTTCCCTTTTTTTTTTTTTTTAATACTAGGGATGGAACCCAGAGGCATTCTACCTCCAAGATATACCCCCAGCCTGATTTTATTTATTTGGAAACAGGGTCCCACTAGGTTCCTAAATTGGCTGGCCGTGAACCTGCGATCCTCCTGTCTCAGCCTCCCTTGTACTGGGATTACGAGTGTGCACCACCACGCCAGGCTTCTCTCTTTCCTTTTTGCCTCAGCATTTCCACTTCTAGAATTTACTCAGAAGATATATCTCCAACAATATAAAAATACATGTGCCCTTGGTTACTCAGCGCAGCACTGTTTGTAATTACAAAATACTGGAAACAGCTTAAAAATCATACATAGAAAAGTGGCTGAAGGATGACTGACAGGACATCCACGTGTCTCTGAGCTGAGGACCGAGGTCCAGGATATGTTGCTCAGTGGAAAAGGTAAAGTGGGAAAAAATGCCTACAGTATGTCAGTGTGTGCGTAGGGTGGTGGTACTGCCTTGACCCCGGGGCATTCTACCTCAGAGCTCCACCGCTGCCCTTTAGTTTTTGTTTTGAAACAGGGTCTCGCTAGGTTGCTGAGGTTGGTCTGGATCACCATGTCCTGCTAGTATGTTGCCTTTGTGGACAAAACCCAAAAGAAATGCAGGAAAGAAAAAACAGAGATGACGGGTTGGCTGTGAAGTAGAAAGTGTAGGAACCGTGAGAGGGCGCTGGGCAAGGAGACTTGTCTGAATTTACCTTGCTGTGTAGGTCTGAGTTTTGGAAGCCTGTTGTTATTGCACATATTTGAAAATCTGAAATAAAAATATAGAAGGATGTGGAGGAATCCTAAAGTTTAATACAGAAACAAATGAATCAAAAGTATATTTCCAATGAATAATATAAATATACTTAAAGGTAAAACTGAAACCAGCTAGCTAGAGTTTAAAAAAAATAAAATTTTTTTGGTACTGGGGATTGAACCCAGGGACGTTCTACCTCTGAACTACATATACCACCAGCCCTATTTTTTATTCTTTATTTTGAAACAGGGTCTCACTAAGTTGTGGAGGCCTCACTCAGTAGCTGAGGCTGGCCACAGACCTGCATGATCCTCCTGTCTCAGCCTCCCAAGTACTGGGATTACAAGCTTGAGCCACCACCCCTGGTTCAGCTAGAGTAAATTTTTTTTGTGGTACTGGGAGTGGAACCCAGGGGCTTTTCTACCTCCGAGCTATACTCCCAGATCTATTTTATACTTTATTTGGAAACAGGGTCTCACTAAGTTGCCAAGAGCCTCACTGAGTAGCTGAGGCTGGCTTTGAACCTGTGCGATCCTCCTGTCTCAGCCTCCCAAGCGCGAGGATTACAGGCGTGCGCCACCACACCCGACCTGAAGGTACTTTCTACAATTCTAGAATGAAGAAAATTATTTAAGTATGTTGGGAAATTGGAAGCCACATTTCCTACAGATGAAGAATTACAAAGGGGAAACGACAGAACAAACCTATCAACATCATTTGGAACTGGAGAAATCAGTGTGAACCCATGGAAACAGGTATCTCATCCACTGTCCAGTCCCATCCTCTAGGAGGGCCTAGATGTTATGATACCGCAATAACTATACATTTAGCTAGCATTCAGATCTTGGCTTCTAAATACGTTTTCCTAGATGGGTGCAGTGGTGCACACCTGTAATCCCAGTACTTGGGAAGCTGAGACAGGAGGATGGCAGGTTCAAGACCAGCCTCAGCTTCTTAAGTGAGGTTCTCAGCAACTTAACAAGACTCTCAGAATTTTTTTTTTTTTTTTTTTTTTTTGATCTGGGGATGGAACCCAGGGGCAGTTGACCTCCAAGCTACATCCCCTGCCCTATTTTTTTTTTATTCTTTATTTTAAAACAGGGTCTCACTAAGTTGTAGAGGGCCTCACTAAGTAGCTGAGACTGTCCGCGAACCACGATCTTCCGATCTCATTCTCCCAAATGCTGGGATGCGCCACCATACCCAGCTGACTCTCAGCAATTTAGTGAGACCCTGTTTCAAAATAAAAAGGCCTGGGTGTGTAGCTCAGAGGTAGAACACTCTTGGGTGCAATCCCTACCAACACATAGACACAACAGAGAGAGAAGAAGCCGGGCGTGGTGGCGCACGCTTGTAATCCCAGCATTCGGGAGGCTGAGACTGGAGGATCGTGGTTCGTGGACAGCCTCAGCTACTTAGTGAGGCCCTCTGCAACTCAGTGAGACCCGGTTTCAAAATAAAGAGTAAAAAATAGGGCAGGGGGTGTAGCTCGTAGGTAAAATGCCCCTGGGTTCTATCTCCAGACCCGCAAAAAAAAAAAAAAAAAAAAAAAAAAAAAAAGAATAAAAAAATAGGGCAGGGGGGTATAGCTCAAAGGTAGAATGCCCCTGGATTCCTCCCCCAGACCTCCCCCCACAAATAAAAATAAAAAAGAGAAAAAAAACTGTACTGTGGATATCTAAGAGCATTCACTGCTCTCACAGGAAAAGAATATTTTCCCCAGGGGGTTGTTATGAATGATAAGTTGGGTCCTGCACTCCTGTGACGTTGCATGACCTCTGCACGACCTCTGCACGAGTGGGGGGAAGGTGAGGGCGCAAGAATTGGGCATTCCGGTGAGTAAGCCCCCCATCTTAGGAGATGCATACCTTGAAAAGGAGAGCCCATGTCTTTCCTGGCGCATGGGTCCCACAGTGCCTCGCCCTGATCCCCAGGAGAGCCATGCAATTAAAACTTTCCATGCCATGTGTACCGGACCTCTCTCGTGTTTTTCACACTGCCGTACTCACGTATTTTTAATTTTACTTCACATTTTTTATTTTACTTAACAATGAACATTTGATACAGATTCAGGTACAAAATTTAGCACAAAAAATGTAAAATATCATCAAGAATTTAGCTGCAAGCCAGGCTTGATGGCGCACGCTTGTCATCCCAGCATTCGGGAGGCTGAGACAGGAGGATGGTGGTTCGGGGACAGTCTCAGCTACTTAGTGAGGCCCTCTGCAACTCAGTGAGACCCTATTTCAAAATAAAGAATAAAAAATAGGGCAGGGGGTGCAGCTCGGAGGTCAAATGCCCCTGGGTTCCATCCCCAGACCTGCAAAAAAAAAAAAAAAAAAGAATTTAACTTAACTGCAGGAGTCACTAGAGGTGATGAGGTCTTTCACTAAACCACCAATCTTTCCTCGGCCCATAAAGACCAAGGCTTTGCGCACTGCCATGTTAGCTCCAGAGGTGCACGGTTTGCCAACTCCCTAGGCACTGGAACTGTACGTTACATTTCCATACAAGATGGTGGGCCTACCAGTTCTGAGACTCAGTTCTAGCACCTGAGTATACAGTAATATTACTGGTATTAAACTCCTCACTTCGTGTGTGTGGTACCGAGGGTGGAACTTGGGGGCTTCTGCCTCGGAGTCACGCCGCCAGCCCTATTTACCTGGTGATGTCTCACCAAATGCTGAGCTGTCCCCACACCTGCGACCCTCCTGTCCTCAGCCTCCTCAGGACTGAGATGAGGAGTGTGCGCCACCGTCCTTGGCGCAACTCGCTTTCAAATGGCCAGAGGTTCACTCCGTGGTATTACGTCCTGTTAGGGATGCCAGCACCTGAGGTCACCTGGATGGCTGAGGTCGGATCCTGGGTCGCTGGCCGGAAGCAGGGGCCAGGTTTAGAGGTCCAGCTTCCTACAATTCTGCTTGTGTGAGCCTGGCTGCTTCTCAGGCCCAGAAAAAGGGATTTACACGGGCCAGGGGTGCAGCTCGTTGGTAGAGCACTTGCCAGCATGAAACGAGTAAACCCCACAGGAAATGGCACAGAAATGAGAAAAACTTAAGGGTGCTTATGTTTTTCTACCGCCACGTTCCTTGTGTGCGCGGCTTCAGGGGCAACACGCCCTGGCCCTGCAGGAAACAGCCGTTTCCCGCCTGGCCTCCAGCAGGAAGGTCAGTGACCTCGCGGGTCCCGAGGGGAGAACCCGAGTGGGCAGGGGGCCGACCGGCCTCTGCTGCAGGCCCTGGGCTCGAGGCTGGGTTCGCGGGCTCCGGGGGCCCGGCTGGCTGGCCTCTGGGGAGATCCCTCTCGAGCTGGGGAAGCCGAATGCCACGCGGCCAAGTATTTGCTGCGCAGGCCCAGCTCCACGGGTGGCCATCGCCGCCCAACATGGGGAGACAAGATGGCTGCCGCGCCCCGGGCCGAGGCCACATACGGGTCCCGCGCCGCGGCTGAACTACAGCTCCCAGCGTGCCCTGGGGCGAGGGCGGGCGCAGGGAGAACCGCCCGGATCCGCTCGATGTGGCGCTAGACCCGCCGGTCCCCGGGGCCCCAGCGGACGGCCTCCGGCAGGCGCTGCGGTCTGGGTCCGCTCTCCCTCTCCTCCCCGCGCTGGCCGACGGG
The DNA here is from genome assembly GCF_963383645.1 of Muscardinus avellanarius. NCBI lineage: Eukaryota > Metazoa > Chordata > Mammalia > Rodentia > Gliridae > Muscardinus > Muscardinus avellanarius. Next base: position 111,195,938 of record NC_137796.1, read on the forward strand.
ACTAGTAGTTTTTCGGCCGCGGAACCGACCCTCCCTCGTGCTTTAAAGAACTCGATTTTTCCCTGTGGCTTTGGCGCCTGCGCACAGTCACGAGGCGTACTACGGCTCCCAGCGTGCCCCGCGCGCCGCCCCCTGCGGCTGCGTGCTGACGCAGTTAGGCGTGCTGACGTGCAGCGCGGCCCAGGCGGGGTGCGAGTGGCGCAGTCGGAGCCCGCTGCGGCCCCTGAGGAAGCGAGGCGGCGGCGGCTGAGGCGGGCGGACCGGGGAGGCGAGCGGCGGCTCCCAGCCCCGAGGCTCTCGGGCGCTCGAGCAGCGGCGGCACCTCTGCCCCTCGGCGGCGGCGGGCGGAGGCGGCGGCGGGTGAGAGGGAGCGGGAGCGCGCGACGGGTGGGGGAGGGGTGGCGGCCCGGCGCGAGGCCAAAGCGCGCGGAGAACGGCCGGGCCGCCGCGCGCGCGCCTCGCCGCCCGCGGCCCGCGGGGACGCCCTGGCCGCCGGCCTCCCTCCTTCCCGCGGCTCCCGGCGCGCGCGGCCTCCGGCTCCCCGCCCCTCCCCCATGGCAACGGCGCGCGCCGCCGCCCGCGCTCGGGCTCGCGCGCGGCCTCGGGAGAGCGGAGCGCGCGCGACCCGGCTGCTCGCCACCCCCGCGCGTGCGGCCCGGCGGCCTTGAGGTGGCGGGGAGGGGCCGGCAGCGCGCTCGGGCCCCGGATCCCAGTTTCCCCGCCGCTCCCGGCGGCCGGTGGAGCCTCCCAGACTGCGGGGCGCCGCGCAGCCCCCTCCCCCACAGCCCGAGGCCGAAAATAGGCTCCGCGGCGCCGGGAAGGCCTCGGACGAGTGGCCCGGATTTAAACCGTTGGGCTCGTTAGTATCAGAAAGTAATTGGGGGAAAGAGCTGGAAGCTTCGCCAGTCAAGTAGCCTATTCAGTCTGCGTATGTAAAGTAGACCTGCTGCTCCTTATTTTGATCTACTTTTTAAATGTTTCCCCCAAAGTCGTGTTAACGCTAGGGAGGGATTCGGTCATTGCTTTCTGTTGGGGAAAAAATTCTGTACTGTTTAAGTGCTCTGTCTTCTTCAGGCATCATTTGGTACGAAAGTCTTGAGAAACCCGGTTCCCATTTACGGCTCTCTCAGGTATTTCTGAATCCGAAACTCAAGAGTCTCGTCCTAAGTACGTGGGCTCAGGCCTCTTCCCAAGGTTGCATTTTAGTTTGATAATTTCTGTAGTGTCAGCTCTGCTACAGTGCCCGAAGTTCACTGTCCTGGACACCCTTTCCCCCATTTTGGTGCCGTTTTCTTTCTGGAATATTTTAATACAGAATTTCAAGGTACTCTTCGTTGCCATTCTGGTAACATTCCAAGAGAAAAAAGTTTTGTCTGTAGCTTCCTTTTACATGCATACTCAGTCTGTGGACTGTAGTTTTATTTAAGAGTTTTTGGGTTTAGGTAGTTTGTTCCTCCTTTCAATGTCTTAGGCATTACCTTGAATGCTGTGATACCTTTTTTTTTTTTCTTATCCTTTCCCATTTTTGTCCGTTCTCCAAAAGTTATCCAAAATGTTGTGATTTAATACCCTTTGCTTAGCAGCTATTGGTTTTCCCTCAAGGGAGGGGGGGATTTTTGTGTAAAATGGTATGAAGTGTGGGTGAGTGGTTAGACTGATGAATTGATTGCGGGTCAGAAGTGTTTTTGCAAGGGAAGCAGAAATGAGGGATATGGAGAGGCAACAACCTTAGGTTTAGGGTGGGGAAGAATGAATGATTTTAGAAAACAATGAGAGTTGGAAAGTAGAGAAGCTAATTTCTTGTGCTGTAAAGAGTTTTCTCATTTCTTCTTACATTTCCATTTGCTTTTCTTAAATTTAGCCCCATCCGTCACTCATTTGCTTTGGCATCATTATCTTTTATTGCATTTGATTTTCTCTTGGATCTGCTACTCTGATTGGTCAGGGACTTGGGGTGACGCAAGAGCAAAACAAACTGGGCAGCCCTCTTCATTCAGCGTTTCCTCATATTCTTCAGGCTTTAGTATTTTTGATTGGGCATTTGTATTGTGCTTTTTATTTTGGAATTTACTAAATGCAGTTGTCATCAAATTCTGTTTCCTAGCCGGGTGTGGTGGCACACGTTTTAATCCCAGTACTTGGGAGGCTGAGACAGGATGATCTGGATTCCCATGGACAGACTCGCTTACTTAGTGAGGCCCTGTACAACTTAGACTCTGATTCAAAAATAAAGAATAAAAAATCAGGCTGGAGGTTTAGCTCAGAGGTAGAATGCCCCTGGGTTCAATCCCCAGTACCCCCCTCACACACACAGAATTCTATTTCTTTTTTCCATCTGCTTTGCTTAATTTTCCAACTTAACTTTTCCTTTGGGTTTTCCCTGGTGTTATTTTCCCTCACATTCATGCTCTGTGAAACTTACTTGGAGAGGATTCATTGGAAAAGAAATAGAGCATATATAGCAGGAGAAAGGAATTGAATGTCAACAGGTAATCTGGCCAGAAAAACTAGGATGTGGGGGGTGTTTCAGAATCTTGTTGGGGAACAGATTGAGAGTGTAGAACCTGGTTTGAGGCATAGGATTAACAGGTGAGAGGAATAAAGCAGGGCCAAAAGAAAACCCTAGAGAGTGCTACAACAGGGGCTTGGTAGGGAAAACGAGCAATTGGACACTAATAAAAAGGTATATTTAGAGTATTTTAGATAAGCTTAGTGCAAGCGGTGTATGGTGGCATATACCTATAGTCCCAATACTTGGGAGTCTGAGACAGGAGGATCGCAGGTTCAAAGACAGCCTCAGCAAGTAGTGAGACTCTGAGATCCTGTTTCAAAAATAAAATAGGGCTAGGGGTGTAGCTCGGGGGTAGACAGTCTCTGGGTTCAATCCCCTGTACCAAAAGAAAATAAATATAAAAATAAGCTTAGGAGCCAGATGAGGTTTTGCACACTTGTAATCTCCGCGGCTTGGAAGGCCGAGACAGGAGGATCTCACAGGTTCAAAGCCAGTCTCAGCTACTTAGGCTCTCAGGAACTTAGTGAGACCCTATTTCCAAATAAAGTGTAAAATAGGTCTGGGAGTAAAGCCTGGAGGTAGAAAAGCCCCCTGGTTGTGCGCACATACACACACATACACACCACACACTTAGGGCAAAGTATATAGGAAAAGTGTGGTGGAACAGAGAAGGTTGATTTGATGTGTTTAGCGCATTGAATTGAAAACAGGATATTTTTAACCAGAATTAGAGACCTGGAGAAGCTGCAAGTCATATAGTAAAATACTAGTGTATTTGACAAATGGTATAACTGATTCTTGGAATCAAAGAAATGTATCCTTCCATGGGGGATGAAGGATGAGATTATTTATGTGTTTCAAATATGTGTGCTGGCTGTAGTCTGGATGAGGCAGTATAGGTCACTTAATTTGCCTTAACCAGTCATTCTAGAGACTGTTGAGTTCATTTTTTGTTGATATTGGATACTTTGAAATCCTTAGGTAAGTTTTGGGATATTTCTTAAACATGGACTGGCTTTTTGGCGCTGCAGATCTGTCTGGTGGTGTGACTTGTTTGGAGAACTTAGTTACCAGGGGTTAGACATTAGAGTAGTTGGTAAGACACTATGCATGTACTGGGGCCCAAGAAGAATAAAGAATGTGAAAAGATTTGAGAGAAAGAGGAATTTATGTTAGCCTAGGGTGGAAAAAGGAAATTTAGCTGTAAGGAGGAATGATTTAGAAATCTCAAGCATTGAGAGAAAGGGCTGTAAGAACTAGGCCATGATTTTGGTAGAAAGAAAGCAGCGTGGGAAGGATGGAGGAGTTTGTAGGAGACTAGAAGTTTTGTTCAGTTAATGGAGTGGTAATGTGAGGACAGGAGAGCTGGAGTGTGGGAGGTGGTAAGTGGTTAGTTTGGGGCCATGGGCCTGACCCGTGTCTCCCCGCTCCCCCCCAGGAGCGGTGGTGCCCCCGGGCACAGGGCCATGTACAACGGGATCGGGCTGCCGACGCCCCGGGGCAGCGGCACCAACGGCTACGTTCAGCGCAACCTGTCCCTGGTGCGGGGCCGCCGGGGTGAGCGGCCTGACTACAAGGGAGAGGAGGAACTGCGGCGCCTGGAGGCTGCCCTGGTGAAGCGGCCTAATCCTGACATCCTGGACCACGAGCGCAAGCGGCGCGTGGAGCTGCGATGCCTCGAGCTGGAGGAGATGATGGAAGAGCAGGGGTGAGGGGAGGGCTGGGGGAGAGCCAAGCACTGAATGAGGGCAGAGCTGGGCGTTAGGTGGGATATATGGAGCTTAGGGTTGGTTGAAGGAGGTCTGGAAGAGGAGTTGTAAGGGAGAAGGTAAAAATGAACCAGAAATTTGAGGAGTTAAGGGGCAGTGCAAAGTGGGAAGTGAGGGAACTGTCTGGTGTGCAAATGGGAGCCTGAGGGAGACTCAGTTACTTAGATGGATGCACATGGGGAAAGGGGGAAATTGAGGAACAGAAATACGCTGTAAGGAAGAGATGGGAAAACAGAGATGAGAGGCAGGAGAAAAGCTAGGTGAGGTGTTAGATGGTGTCATTGGTAGGAAATAGAAAGGTAAAAGGATGTAAGATTGAGGTAATTGGAAGAATATTTGAATAAGTATCATGGGCTGTGTAGGAGAGTGAAATTTTGGAAAAGGACATTAAGGCAGAAAACCTTTTAGAGTGGTGGTTTTCAAACTTCATCAATGGCACCCCTTTTATCCAATATACCTTTCTTTGGAATCTCAGGAAATAAAAGATGTGTCCTTGTTGAAGTTGGGGAGGCACACTGGGATCTCTGCCAGCAAACTTTCCTCTCTTTGCCCCTGGTTTTGGAGCTTGTTTAAAGTCCAGTGTTCTAAGGGACATAATGAGTAGAGGGAAGAAAGCTGTTGGGAAAAGATCAGAAGGACTTAAGGGACTTTAGGGTGACAGTGAGTGAAAAGGTCTGTGTGTGCATGAAGAAGGAAGGGACCCTGTTGGGAACGAGGGGGATGTAAGCCTGGGACTGGGGAAAGTGTCTTATCAAGCTCTAACCCTGAAGGGATTTGTCCTTCAGGTACGAGGAACAGCAAATTCAAGAGAAAGTGGCGACCTTTCGACTCATGTTGCTGGAGAAGGATGTGAACCCTGGGGGCAAGGAGGAGACCCCCGGGCAGAGGCCAGCGTGAGTGTTGAGCTCTCCCTTGGCTCCCTCAGACTGCTGCTGCTACCTTCTCTCCTTGCCTGGGAGTTCCTGCTTACCTTCATCTTTCTTATCCCATGGCTGTTTGGCTCCTGCTTATAACTTATGTTCTAAATATTGCTCTGCCCTTTGTTTTTTGTATTCCTCAGATTTTTGCCTTTTTCCCTCTAGGGTAACTGAGACCCATCAGTTGGCAGAATTGAATGAAAAGAAGAATGAGCGACTCCGTGCTGCCTTTGGCATCAGTGATTCCTATGTGGATGGCAGCTCTTTTGATCCTCAGCGTCGTGCTCGAGAAGCTAAACAACCAGCTCCGGAGCCTCCCAAACCGTACAGGTACTAAAGACCAAGAAACCAGTATCAGCTTCTCTTTCTGGTTCTAAATACCCTCCTCTAATGTCTTCCCAAACTCTTCAGGTTGTTTTTCTGAGATTGAAATGTCTGACAACTTCTCTTAGCATCTATCTTTTATTTATCTTTTCCCAGCCTTGTTCGGGAGTCTAGCAGTTCTCGCTCACCAACCCCAAAGCAAAAGAAGAAGAAAAAGAAGAAAGATAGAGGGCGGTAAGTTGGTTGAGAAATTACTTTTGTATACAGAAGACCAATCCTGTGATGTACTTTCTAGAAGATGAGGATTTTGCTTTCAGAGAGCGGGAGACAGCTGTTAGGAAGAAGGGAGTTACCATTTTAGGTCTCAGCTGAGAGAAGAAATGTGTGCTTCTTAGTGGGAGAGATTGAGTCTGTAGCTATGACAGTTGAGAAGTGGTTGGCATTTTGGATTTCTGTAATTTTCTTCATTTTCAAAAGGTTTGTTGATTTAAGGAGTTAGCTATACATTTGTTTTTTGTTTTGGGTGTAGCTAGGAGTGAAACCCAGGGGCCTTCTACCCCCGAGCTACACTCCCAGCCCTATTTTTTATTTTTTATTTTTTATTTTGAAATGGTCTCACTGAGTTGCAAAGAGCATCACTAAATGACTAAGGCTGTCCGCGAACTACGATTCTCCTGTCTCAGCCTCCCAAATGCTGGGATTACAAACATGTGCTACCATGCCTGGCGTCCAGCTAGCTATACTTTTGGAAGAGTAAAGAAATGTCTGTGACATTGACGCTGTTGGGTTGTTTGGGTGCTTTAGAAACTACTTCTGAGCCAGGCATGGTGGCATATGTTTGTAATTCCAGTACTTGGGAGGCTGAGGCGGGAGGATCATGCAGGTTTGAAGCCAGCCTTGGCTACTTAGGGTCTCAGCAGTGTGGTGAGGCCCTGTTTCCAAATAAAATAAAAAATAGATCTGGTAGTATAGCTCAGAGGTAGAAGGCCCCTGGGTTCCATCCCCAGTACCACCAAAAAAACAAACTACTTTTGAAGGGTGGGTTGTAGATCAGAGAGACAGGGAAGAAGTCAGTAAAATGAGATGTGTGTCATGGCACTTGCCTATAATCCCAGTACTTGGGAGGCTGAGACAGAAGGATCACAGGTTCAGCACAGCCTCAGCAAGTAGTGAGGCTCTAATCAAATGAGACAGTGTTTCAAAATAAAGATAAAAAATGGGGCCGAGGGTGTAGCTAGGAGGTCAAATGCCCCTTGAGTTCAATCCCCAGTACCAAAAAAGAAAAGAAACCAGCAAAATGACCTTGCCTCTAAACCCATCTTCAGCAGGTCTGAGAGCAGCTCTCCTCGACGGGAGAGAAAGAAGAGCTCAAAGAAGAAGAAGCACAGGTATGAGGTTGTTGAAGTGCTTAGGAGTGACTGGACAGGGCGTGTTGGAATTAGGCACAGGTATAGGTTTATGGTTTTGTTTTTCTCTCTCTCTTTTCTAATAGGTCGGAATCTGAGTCCAAGAAACGAAAGCACAGGTGAGTGCGCTTTGGCTCATGGAGGCATAGTGAAGTGGCACAGGGAGTGATGAGCCGGTGTGGTGACTTTGCTCTTTACGTGGCCTGTGAGAGGCTTCTTTCTGCTGTCACTAAAGCCATCTAGTTCTTTTCGCTTTTAGTTTTCTGTTTTAAAAGTTGCTTTCTAACAACCTTGCCTTTTTTTCCAGGTCTCCCACTCCAAAGAGCAAACGTAAATCTAAGGACAAGAAGCGGAAGCGGTGAGTGAATTTGAGGGGAATTTCTTTAGTAAGTAGATGAATGAGTCCCCATGGGGAGAGGGCAGAATCAGCTATGTCTCTGAATGGTAAAGGGAATGAGGGATGGGCAAAGAGAATTCATTGTGACAGCCTCTTGAGCTCTGTGGTGGTCTTCATTCAGGTCACGAAGTACAACACCAGCTCCCAAGAGTCGCCGGGCCCACCGGTCAACCTCTGCTGACTCTGCTTCCTCCTCTGATACTTCTCGCAGTCGGTAAGGGGTAGTCCAGGAGGAGGGGAGGGAAAGGGAGTGATGGGTTAATTGATTTAATATTTATTGAGCGCCCACGGTGTGCTAGGCGCTGCACAGACCATTCGGAAGACACGGTCCCTGCCCTCTAGGAGCTGACAGGCTAAAGCAACAGGATGGACAGACATATACATTTCCCCTTCTCTTTTTTTTTTTTTTTTTGTTTGTTTTTTTTTGTTTCGTTATGATGTATATGGACTGCCAGAATAGGGGGGAGGGTGATTTGTTCGTGGTGTCTGGGGGAGGAAGGAATCCTTACCCTGGCTTCCTTAATCGGGGAAGGCTTCCTGAAGGAGGTGGGCTCAGAGGTGAGTTTTGAATGAAGTGGGTAGGGAATGGGCTGGGTGGAGGGTCTGGGATGTTTGGGGGAGGTGAATAAAGGGGTAGAGGGAGAACATTTCTGGGATTGTGTTGGGAAGAGAAGGAACAAAGTGGACTGAATTTGCTTCTCGATGAATGATTTGAATCGTGACAAGGTTTTTTGGAAGAGGGCTGTACAATTAGGAAAGGTGGATGGGAGCTGGGGAGGGGGTTTTCTGTTCTCCCTTGAACTGATTTCCTTGTTCTTCCCTGCCCTTCATTAACTTTCATAGGTCCCGAAGTGCCGCAACCAAAACCCACACAACTGCCTTGACTACTGGACGAAGTCCTTCCCCTGCTCCAGGGCGTCGAGGGGAAGGAGATGGGCCTTCTGCTGAAACAAGTACCACCAACACACAGCGGCCTAACAGCCCAGAGCCCTCTACAAAACAGCCTAGCAGCCCTTGTGAAGACAAAGACAAGAAGGAGGTATGTCCCCAAGATAGTGGATGTTGATTAAGTGGCCTAGGGTATATAAAGTGTAGGGGAGAGATGACAGTTTATTAAGAAAAGTTTAAATCTAAGTAGGTGTGATGGTGCATATACCAGTATGTGGGAGGTGGGGCAGGAGGACAACCGTAGCAACTTAGGAGACCCTGTTTTAAAAGAAAAAATAAAAATGGCTGGAGGTGTGTAGTTCAGAGGTAAATGCCCCTGAGTTTAATACCCAGTACTAAAACAAAACAAAACAAAACTGGCTGGGCGTGGTGGCGCACGCTTGTAATCCCAGCGCTTGGGAGGCTGAGACAGGCGGATCGCACAGGTTCGAAGCCAGCCTCAGCTACTTAGGCTCTCAGCAACTTAGACCATTTCCAAATAAAGTATAAAATAGGTCTCGGAGTATAGCCCTGAGATAGAAAAGCCCCTGGGTTCCACCTCCAGTACCACACACGCCAAAAAAACTGTAAATGTGTAAATTTGGAATTTTTTTTTTCCTGCATTCCTACCCCGTTAACATTTCCACAAATAATTTAGGATCATGACTTGTTGAATTGTGAAGTTTTTTTGCTGGTCTGGGGATGGAACCCCGGGGTATTTGACCTCCGAGCTATACCCCCCTGCCCTACTTTTTATTCTTTATTTTGATATGGTCTCACTAAGTTGCAGAGGGCCTCATTGCGTAGCCTGAGGCTGTCCATGAACCATAATCCTCTTGTCTCAGCCTCCCTAGTGCTGGGATTACAAGCGTGCGCCGCCATGCCTAGCTGAATTGTGAAGTTTTTAGAATCAAACTTTACGAGATATAGGTTTTGTGTCATTGTCATTATCTTGTTTATAGATGTTCATAGAACTTAAAGATTTTTTTAAACCAGCATTACACTTAAAATACTTAGGGCATTTGTATAGTTTATGCTGGTCATAGCTTACAAAAAATTTTCAACTGACTGGGATTCCTGTCAGTAGTCTGATAACCCTTAAGGGATTAGTCTCTTCAGTAGTTCATGTTGCTTTGTATTGTCTATACAAGTTCTGATTCCTGATCAATTTTTTTCTTGTTTCAACTATTACATTGTGTAGTTTATGTCTCAGTTTTTTTTGTTTTTGTTTTTGTTTTTTTGGTGGTGCTGGGGATGGAACCCAGCGGCCCTCTACCTCTGGGCTACACTCCCAGACCTATTTTGAGACAGGGTCTCTTAAGCCAGCTGGGCTGGCTTTGAACCTGCACGATCCTCCTGTCTCAACCTCCCAAGCGCGGGGATTACAAGCGTGCGCCACCATGCCCGGCTATATCTCAGTTTTATAGCTCATCTAGTTAACTTTCAATTATAAGTTTATTACCACAGAAAGTCTGTTTCCCAACTTTTTTGTTTTTTATACTAGGGATTGAAATCAGGGGTATTCTACCTCTGATCTTCAACCGAAGCCCTCTTTTTTTTTTTTTTTTTTTTAACAAGGCCTCCCTAAGAAGCTGAGGCCCTTGGTAAGTTGATGAGGCTGGCTGTGAAGCTGCAGTCCTGTCTCAGCCACACAAGTGCTTGCATTACAGGCCTGTGCCACCATTCCCAATATTTTTTATTTTAAAAGAGTTTTGCTTAATTACTGAGAGTCTCACTAAGTTGCTGTGGCTGTCAAACCTGCAATCTTTCTGTGCAAGCTTTCCAAGTACTGGAATTACAGGTTTGTGACACCATAGTCAGCTCATGCTACTCCTTTTTAACATAGTTATTCTTAAAGGATGTGTCCAATTATCACTCACTTTAGGAAACTACATTCTCTTTGCATTTAAAAATACTCTTTGCCGAGCATGGGGGCACACACTTATAATCCCAGCATTTGGGAAGCAGAGACAGGATCGCAGTTTGCAGACAACCTCAGCTACTTAGTGAGGTCCTCTGCAACTCAGTGAGACCCTGTTTCAAAATAAAGAAAAAATTGGGCTGGCGGTGTAGCTTGGAGGTAGAATGCCCCTGGTTTCCATTCTCCGTAACCCCCCGCCCCTCTCCCTGGCGCACGCACGCCCTCAATGCCGTTTTTGATTTGGTTGTAGTGGCACATTCTGGGCTTCCCAGTATTAGGGAGGTTGAGATAGGAGGAAACACAGGTTCAACACCATCTTCAGCAACTTAGCAAGACTGTTTAAAAATCTTAAAAAGGGAGGAGTGAAGCTGTACCTTTTTTAGCTTGTCCCTGGTTTTAACCATTAGTACTTCTCCCCCAATTCAATTCAATTCAATTTTTTTTTGGGGGGGGGGTGAGGCAAGGAAAGTTAGATTGGACAAAGTTCTGGGTTCATCCCTAACACCCAAACAGAACAAAACAAGAAAACATAGTTTTCCTCTTTTCAGAGTGCTTTCTAGTAGTGTTTGTTAAATATAGTGCATCTTTTTTCTAGGTAAGACTCGGGGGGGGGGGCCTCACAGACTTTTCCACATCTTTATGTTTTCCCATTGTGCTTTATGTTACATGCTGTCTTGTTAATGAATGTTATTACCTGTGGTGAGGAAAAGGACCAGTTGGTATAATGTGTGTGTTGATATTGGTATCTTATGAGTGATGGGAAGATTTGGTGTTTACGTATTCCTATCCCTACTCTTTCTTCCACTCTTAGAAATCTGCAGTTCGACCTAGCCCCTCTCCGGAAAGGAGCAGCGCAGGCCCAGAACCACCTGCTCCCACTCCGCTCCTTGCTGAGCAACATGGCGGCTCCCCACAAACTCCTACAACAACCCTTTTGAGTCAGGAACCAGTGAACCCCCCATCTGAGGCCTCCCCAGCCCGGGGCCCTTCACCAGCTAAGTCTCCTGACAAACCGCCCCAGTCATCATCCTCAGAGAGTGGTCCACCATCCCCTCAACCTACCAAAGTTTCTCGGCATGCTAGCTCTTCCCCTGAGAGTCCTAAACCCACACCAGCTCCTGGGGCCCACCGAGAGCTTTCTTCTTCTCCCACATCAAAGAATCGGTCCCATGGCCGAACAAAGCGGGATAAATCACATTCTCCTAGTCCTTCTCGTAGGTTGGGGAGGTCTCGTAGCCCTGCTACTACTAAGAGGGGGCGATCTCGGTCTCGAACCCCTACTAAGAGAGGTCATTCTCGGTCCCGGTCACCTCAATGGCGTAGGTCCCGATCTGCACAGAGGTGGGGAAGATCAAGAAGCCCCCAGCGGCGTGGCCGCTCTAGGTCTGCTCAGCGACCAGCTTGGTCTAGAAGCAGAAATAATCAGAGAAGAGGCAGGTCAAGGTCAGCAAGGCGTGGCAGATCACACTCTAGATCTCCAGCCACCAGGGGCAGATCTCGTTCTAGAACACCAGCCCGGCGGGGCAGGTCACGCTCTAGAACACCTACCAGGCGGCGATCTCGCTCCAGAACACCCACCAGGCGAAGGTCTAGATCAAGAACACCAGCCCGGAGGGGTAGGTCTCGATCAAGAACACCTGCTAGGCGCAGATCCAGGACCCGGTCACCAGTACGACGACGATCTCGTAGTAGGTCACCAGTCAGGAGAAGTGGCAGGTCACGCTCTAGAACCCCAGCCAGGCGTGGTGGCGGCCGCTCACGCTCTAGAACCCCAGCCAGGCGTGGCGGCCGTTCACGTTCTAGAACCCCAGCCAGGCGCGGTGGCCGCTCACGTTCTAGAAGCCCAGCCAGGAGAGGGCGATCTCGATCTAGGACCCCAGCCAGACGAGGAAGGTCCCGCAGTAGAAGTCTAGTCAGACGTGGAAGATCTCACTCTAGAACACCACAAAGAAGAGGCAGGTCTGGATCATCATCAGAGCGGAAGAACAAATCCAGAACATCTCAGAGGAGAAGCAGGTCCAATTCAAGCCCAGAAATGAAAAAATCTCATGTTTCCTCAAGGCGGAGCAGATCTCTCTCTTCACCTCGATCCAAAGCAAAAACTCGCTTGTCTTTGAGGCGAAGCCTTTCTGGGTCCTCTCCATGCCCTAAACAAAAGTCTCAGACTCCACCTAGGCGCAGCCGCTCTGTATCGTCCCAGCCTAAAGCGAAATCTATAACACCATCAAGACGAAGTCGTTCTGGCTCTTCACCATCGAAACAGAAATCTAAAACACCATCAAGACAAAGTCATTCCAGTTCATCTCCTCACCCAAAAGTAAAACCTGGGACACCACCAAGACAAAGCTCTGTAATGAGCCCCCAGGCCAACGAACAATCTGCAACACCACAAAGACGGAGCCATTCTGAATCATCACCTGACCCTGAGGTGAAGTCTAGGACTCCTTCGAGACATAGCTGTTCTGGGTCCTCTCCTCAAGTGAAAGCCAGCACATCTCCAAGACGGAGCCCATCTAGATCGGCATCTCCACAACCCAAAGTAAAGGCGATAATGTCACCTAGTCGAAGAAGCCATTCTGGCTCCTCTTCTCCAAGTCCTAGAACACCTCCAAGGCAAAGTAGATCAGTATCTCCCTGCTCCAAAGTGGAATCTGGACTGTTAACAAGAGAGAGCCATTCTAGATCTTCCTCGCCAGATACCAAAGTGAAGCCAGAAACACCACCAAGACAAAGTCACTCAGGGTCTACATCGCCGTACCCCAAAGTAAAGCCCCAAACTCCACCGGAGCAAAACCTTTCTGAATCAAAGTCACCACATCCCCAGGAGAAGTCTAAAGACTCAGCAGCACAAAGTTGCTCTGGAGCCTTCTCCCTCTGTCCTGGGGTAGTATCTAATACGACACCAGGAGAGAGCTATTTTGGCTCATCTCTGCAACAAAAAGGACAATCTCAGACTTCACCAGACCCTAGATCTGATATTTCAAGTCCAGAAGTGAGGCAGAGTCACCTAGAATCTCTGTCTCTGCAGAGCACATCTCAGACACCTCCTAAGGGTGGCCAGTCCAGGTCCTCATCTCCAATCACTGAACCGGCACCCAGATCTCCAACAAGACAAGCTAGAAGTGAGTTACCAACAAGTCCTGTGCTTAAATCAGGAATGTCTCCTGAGCAAAGCCGGTCGCAGTCTGACTCTTCCCCATATCCTCCAGTGGACTCTAAATCTCTTCTGGGACAAAGCAGATTGGAGTCTTCTCCTGAACCAAAAGAAAAAATTGGCTCACCCCTTCAGGAGGATGTTACTGTGTCATTTCCTAGACAGAGAGGCAAATTTAGTACTCCCATGCAGGATAGACCAGAGCCTTCACTACTGGAAGACACACCGAGAACCCCATCAAGGGAAAGAGGTGGCGCTGGTTCACCTTCAGATACAAAAGACCAAAATAGTGTATTACCTAAGTCGAGTCAGGATGAGGAATTAATGGAGGTAGTAGAGAAACCTGAACAACCTTCAAACCAAGTCCTGCCCCATTTGTCACCAGAACTTAAAGAAATGGCTGGAAGTAACTTTGAATCATCCCCTGAAGTAGAAGAAAAGCCTGCCGCATCTTTGGCTCTTGACCAAAGCCAATCAAAGGCTGCCTTGGAAGTGGTAGAAGCCCCTACAGTGGCCTCCTGTTGGGGAGGTTCACGTTTTCCTTCAGAACATAAAGAATTGTCTAACTCGCCTTCCCAGGAGAACAGCTTTGGATCACCTTTAGAATTTAGAAACTCAGGTCTGGCCACAGACATGAGTACTGGGTTTTCATCTGAAGTTAAAGAAGATTTGAATGGCCCTTTTCTTAATCAACCGGAGACAGACCCATCTCTAGACATAAAAGAACAATCAACAAGATCTTCAAGGCGCAGCAGTTCTGAGTTATCCCCAGATGTGGTAGAAAAGGCAGGAATATCTTCAAATCAGAGTGTCTCTTCACCTGTACTTGATGCTGTACCCAGAACACCCTCAAGAGAAAGAAGTAGTTCTGCATCTTCTCCTGAACTGAAAGACGGTTTACCCAGAACTCCCTCAAGGAGAAGCCGGTCTGGGTCTTCTCCAGGACTTAGGGATGGGTCTGGGACTCCTTCTAGGCATAGCCTCTCTGGGTCCTCTCCTGGAATGAAAGATGTACCTAGAACTCCAGCTAGGGGGAGAAGTGAATGTGATTCTTCCCCAGAACCAAAAACATTGCCTCAGACACCTAGGCCAAGAAGTCGTTCTCCATCATCCCCAGAGCTCAACAACAAGTGTCTCACCCCTCAGAGGGAGAGAAGTGGGTCAGAATCATCAGTTGAACAGAAAACTCTGGCTAGGACCCCTGTTGGGCAGAGGAGTCCATCTGGATCTTCTCAAGAACTTGATGGGAAACCCAGTGCATCGCCTCAGGAGAGAAGTGAGTCAGAGTCTTCTCCAGATTCTAAAGCTGAGACACAAACCCCACTTAGACAGAGGAGCCGTTCTGGATCATCTCCAGAGATTGACAACAAATCCCGACCTTCTCCTCAGCGTAGTAGATCTGGCTCATCTGAAGTGAAAGATAAACCAAGAGCAGCACCCAGGGCTCAAAGCGGTTCTGATTCCTCTCCTGAACCCAAAGTACCTGCCCCGCGGGCCCTTCCCAGGCGAAGCAGATCGGGTTCATCAAGCAAAGGGAGAGGCCCTTCTCCTGAAGGAAGCAGCAGTTCTGAGTCCTCACCAGAACATCCACCCAAATCCAGAACAGCCCGAAGAGGCTCCAGGTCCTCGCCAGAGCCAAAGACCAAGTCTCGCACACCACCTCGACGTCGCAGCTCTCGATCATCTCCTGAGCTAACCAGGAAGGCCAGGCTCTCTCGTAGGAGCCGCTCTGCCTCTTCATCACCAGAAACCCGCTCCAGAACTCCCCCAAGACGCCGAAGAAGTCCTTCGGTATCTTCCCCAGAGCCAGTTGAGAAGTCCAGGTCTTCACGGCGGCGGCGCTCGGCTTCATCTCCACGCACTAAGACAACTTCGAGGAGAGGTCGTTCTCCTTCACCAAAGCCTCGTGGACTCCAGAGATCCCGTTCTCGCTCACGTAGGGAGAAGACTAGAACAACCCGACGTCGAGATAGGTCTGGATCTTCTCAGTCAACTTCCCGGAGGAGACAGCGGAGCCGGTCCAGGTCTCGGGTCACTCGTAGACGCAGGGGCGGCTCTGGTTACCACTCCAGGTCACCTGCCCGGCAGGAGAGTTCCCGAACCTCATCTCGACGCCGAAGAGGTCGCTCTCGAACACCTCCAACCAGTCGGAAGCGTTCTCGGTCACGCACATCACCAGCCCCTTGGAAACGGTCTAGATCTCGAGCCTCTCCAGTGACTCACCGGCGATCCAGGTCTAGAACACCCTTGATCAGCAGACGTAGATCCAGGTCTCGAACCTCACCTGTGAGTCGGAGACGGTCAAGGTCCAGAACATCAGTGACTCGACGAAGATCTCGATCCAGAGCATCTCCAGTAAGTCGAAGGCGATCCAGGTCCAGAACACCGCCTGTAACTCGCCGCCGTTCAAGATCCAGAACTCCAACCACACGCCGCCGCTCCCGATCCAGAACTCCACCAGTGACTCGCCGAAGGTCCAGATCTAGGACCCCGCCAGTAACCAGGAGGCGATCTCGAAGCAGAACTTCACCTATCACTCGTAGAAGGTCGAGATCTAGAACATCCCCAGTCACTCGAAGGAGATCTCGATCTCGCACCTCTCCAGTCACTCGAAGGAGATCCCGCTCTCGAGCCTCTCCAGTGACTCGCCGCCGCTCTAGATCCCGGACGCCTCCAGCCATTCGGCGCCGCTCTAGGTCTCGAACACCACTGTTGCCACGGAAGCGTTCTCGAAGTCGCTCACCCCTTGCCATTCGCCGGCGTTCTAGGTCCCGTACCCCACGTGCAGCTCGGGGCAAACGGTCCTTAACGAGATCTCCTCCAGCCATTCGCAGGCGTTCTGCATCTGGAAGTAGTTCTGATCGTTCACGTTCTGCTACTCCTCCAGCAACAAGGAATCATTCTGGTTCTCGGACACCTCCAGTAGCACTCAATAGCTCTAGAATGAGCTGTTTCAGTCGTCCTAGCATGTCTCCAACTCCTCTTGATCGATGTAGGTCACCCGGAATGCTTGAACCCCTTGGCAGTGCCAGAACACCTATGTCTGTCCTGCAGCAAGCTGGTGGTTCTATGATGGATGGCCCAGGTCCCCGAATACCTGATCATCCAAGAGCATCTGTGCCAGAAAATCATGCTCAGTCTAGAATCGCGCTTGCTTTGACAGCCATCAGTCTTGGCACTGCCCGACCTCCTCCGTCCATGTCTGCCGCTAGCCTTGCTGCAAGAATGTCCCAGGTTCCAGCCCCGGTGCCTCTCATGAGTCTCAGAACAGCTCCAGCTGCCAATCTTGCCAGCAGGATTCCTGCGGCCTCTGCAGCAGCCATGAACTTAGCCAGCGCCAGGACACCTGCTATCCCAACAGCAGTGAACCTGGCTGATTCACGAGCACCAGCTGCAGCAGCAGCCATGAACTTGGCCAGCCCTAGAACAGCAGTGGCCCCTTCAGCGGTGAATCTTGCTGATCCTCGAACCCCCACAGCCCCAGCTGTGAATCTAGCAGGAGCCAGAACTCCAGCTGCCTTAGCAGCTTTGAGTCTCGCAGGCTCTGGCACACCCCCGACTGCTGCAAATTATCCCTCCAGCTCCAGAACACCCCAGGCCCCAGCCCCAGCAAACCTGGTGGGTCCACGATCTGCACATGCTACAGCTCCTGTGAATATTGCTAGTTCCAGAACCCCTGCAGCTTTGGCCCCTGCAAGTCTCACCAGTGGTAGAATGGCTCCAGCATTGTCTGGGGCAAACCTCACCAGCCCCAGGGTGCCCCTTTCTGCTTATGAGCGTGTCAGTGGCAGAGCCTCACCCCCCCTCCTTGACAGAGCCAGGTCCAGAACACCACCATCTGCCCCAAGCCAGTCTAGATTGACCTCTGATCGAGCTCCCTCTCCTCCCTCAAGAATGATTCAGGCTGCTCCACAGTCTCTTCTCCCTCCAGCACAAGATCGGCCTAGGTCCCCTGTGCCCTCTGCATTTTCGGACCAGTCCCGTTCTGTTGCCCAGACCACCTCTGTGGCAGGGCCTCAGTCCCTTTCTTCTGGGACAATGGCAAAGGCCACATCCTCTGGTGGTGACCATAATGGCATGCTCTCTGGCTCTGCTTCTGGGGTGTCCCATCCTGAGGTTGGGGAGCCACCTGCCTCTACTGGGGCCCAGCAGCCTTGTGCAATGGCCACCCTGCAACCAACAAAGGAACGGCGGAGCTCCTCCTCTTCCTCCAGCTCCTCCAGCTCCTCCAGCTCCTCTTCATCATCATCATCATCGTCCTCTTCCTCCTCTGGCTCCAGTTCCAGCGACTCAGAGGGCTCTAGCCTTCCAGCTCAACCTGAGGTGGCACTGAAAAGGTGAGGGGATTTCACTTTTTGGAATCTTCTGTGGGAAGGAATTGGGGTGGAATGGGGGAGGGGGAGGGGAAAACCATGCCACAGGTTCTTGGCTCTTTGAGGAGGTATGGGGGACCTTGACTCACAAGCTGGGGGTAGAAGAGAATGCTGGGGTGGGGGGCATGGGGGAAGGGATGGGACAGATAAAAATCTCCAAAGGTTAATTCTCTAGAGGATAATGATAAGTTTTCCATCTCTACAGAGGACAGAACTAGAGGAAATGGACTTAATTTTACAGCAGGAGGGATGGCAGTTAGACCTCAAGAGGAACTCCCTGGGCTGGAAGGATCTTCAGAGGTCATCCCATCCCTCTCCCTGCCTCCAGGCAGGACGGCCCCTCCCCAGCCAGCCTGCAGTCACAGGGGCCTCCCCAAGCTGCGGCTCTCCGAGGAAGGAGACCACCCAGCTTCAGCTTCCACATCTGAGCCCAGGGGCCTTATTCCTTCATCAGGGATATTCTTGAGGTTTAACCTTGATTCCTTGTGCTGCGGGCCCCAGCCTGTTGCTTGTGTTAGCAGAGGTTGGGTTGGCTCGGCTCGGGCCTCTGCTCTTCAGAGGAGCTCGCTGGCTGGCCTTCGCCTTCGCGTGTCTCCATGAGCTCCCAGGGCCTCTCTCAGGCACCCCTCCCCCACTGCCGTTCCTCCAAGCCAAGGAAGGTAGGGTTGGGGCTGGGGCAGCTTGTCTCCTTGTAACCCTGCTCTTCTCCCACAGGGTCCCTAGCCCCACCCCAGCCCCAAAGGAGGCTGTTCGAGAGGGACGTCCTCAGGAGCCAGCCCCAGCCAAAAGGAAGAGGCGCTCTAGCAGCTCCAGTTCCAGCTCCTCCTCTTCCTCCTCCTCCTCCTCTTCCTCCTCCTCTTCTTCCTCCTCCTCCTCCTCTTCCTCCTCCTCTTCCTCCTCCTCCTCTTCCTCTTCCTCCTCCCCATCCCCTGCGAAGCCTGGCCCTCAGGCCATGCCCAAACCTGCAAGCCCCAAGAAGCCACCCCCTGGCGAGCGGAGGTGAGAGTGCTGCTTCCCCCAGCTGGAAGGGGTGGGGGGGCTTCTCCAGAGCCGGGGCCCTGGGCAAGGTCTGCTGGGGTGCCTTGTGGACTTCTGGTGTCTGGTTGTATGGGAGGAGTTGGGCACTCTCCTCCCTGCTGTTCTGTGCTGCCTGTCCTGGTAAAGGCTGTACCAGCCAAGTGGGTCCTCAAGCCAGATTGGGAAGTCCTAGGTTTCTTCCTCCCCCGAACATGCAGCCTGGATCAAGGGTTTCTAGCTCTTAAGTCTCCCCATTACTACCGCAGGGCTCTGGTCTGGCCACCGTCATCTTCTCCCGACTCTGTCCACAGCCTCTTCCCTGTCTCCCTGCCTCCACGCCATTCTCTTCCACACGTAGCCAGAGGGATCTTTCTAAAATGTACATCTGGTTACTTCCCTCCACTCCACAAATCCTTCCGCGACGCCCTGTGGCCTGCAGGATAAAGCCCCACCTCTGCGGGAATGGCGTGTGAGGCTCTTCACCAGCTGGCCTTGCCCACCCTGTGCTCCTCCTGCCCGCCCCCACACATGCCCTGTGCTCCAGCCACACCCGGCGCCTTGCAGTCTAAGGAGAGCCCATGCCTTTGGACATGCTGTTCCTTCTGCCTGGGATTCCCTTGTCCGCCTGGTGAACTCCTCGTTCTGCAAGACTGCACTCAAACAGCACCTTCGAGAAGACTGCCCTGCCCCTTCCCCCCCGCCCGTGCCCTGCCCCAGACCCCAGACCCACGCACATCCATCCATCCCTCTGGGGCTGCTTCCCATACATGGGGCCCTGCGTGTCTCCTTTGTTGGCCTTCCTCCACTACCAGACTGAGCTCCTCAAGGGCAGGGACTGTCTTTATCTTTGCGTCCCCCGCTGCACCCTGTGCTCTGCCCACTGGGGCACTCGGTGGAAGGTGTGCGGGCGGATGGGTGAGTGCGGACAAAGGTGGGTCTGAGGCTGGCCCTGCGTGGTGTGAGGTTTGGTGGTCAGGACCTGGGCGGGTGGTCCTGAGTTGTGGCTGGTGGCTTTGGAAGGGTGTGGTGCTATTGGGGCCTACTCTGCTCCCCAGGTCTCGCAGCCCCCGGAAGCCAATAGATTCCCTTCGGGACTCCAGGTCCCTGAGCTACTCACCAGTGGAGCGGCGCCATCCCTCACCCCAGCCCTTGCCGCGGGACCAGCAGAGGTACGACCCACAGCAGTGGCCTTGTCTGAACCTTGTGTGGTTTGGGCAAAAGCTTGAGGTCGGTGCTGTCCTGGGCCTGACTTCTGTTCTCTTGTAACAGCAGTGAGCGGATATCCCGGAGAGGCCAACGTGGGGACAGCCATTCTCCGGGTCACAAGCGCAGGAAGGAGACGCCTAGTCCCCGGCCCACACGACACCGCTCCTCCAGGTATGTCCCCCTCGGGGCCATTTTCCCATCCTGAGTATTGAGTGTTATATATGTGGGTGGGGGGGCGGCTCAGGAAGCAGAGCTTGTAGATGGGGGCCCTCAGCAATCTCTCCTCTGTCGTAGGTCTCCTTAAGTCTTTGGAGGATGACACCGTACCCCATGCTCTGGAGTCACAGGAAGTGTCTACTTTTGCCCCAGTAGAGCCATGGGAGGGTCATTGTCTTTCCCCTTTAGAACCCTGGCAGCATCATGGGAGGAGGGCTCTCTTCCCCTCCTCCTTTTTTCTTTGTTCCTGTGAAATGTTAATCTGTGAGTTTTTTTTCCTGGTTCATGTATTTTGGGGGGTGGGGTGGGAGGGAATGCTGATGGGAGTTGGGGGAGGGGAAGATACAGTTCAGGATACCCTGGCCTAGCCAGAAAGGTCCTGGGAGATGTGGCTTCCAAGTTCTTGGGGGTGATGGTTTGTGAGTTGTGTGGTATGCTTTGGAGGGGCAAGAGTTCAAATTGGTTGCCCCAACTGCCCCCCTCGTGCGGTTGTTGCCCCTCCCCCAACTTTTCTTCACGTTTCTTAAAAGGCATTTTGGTTTTTTAAAATCTGTACAGCAAGAGCAACTTTTTCTGTCAAATAAAAATGAGAAATGCAGGAACTGGGTCTGTATACGTGTTTATTTTCAGTGGTGAGAGCAAAGGGGAAAAGACCTGCATTCTACCCTGATGGCAAGTCCCACCCAAAGGCACAACCAACACAGGCTCTAAGGGCCTTGGGAGACTCAGAAAAACACCTGCTGGCTCCAGTCTTTTGCCCCTCAGCAAGGAAGCCTGGAGAGGCGGCGGGTTGGGGGGGGTGCGCCTAGAACAAAGCCTAGGATTGTCTCCTACAGCATCAGTCTGGACCAGGCCGCAGTCTTCTGGTGACTGGCTGGTGGGAGCAGCTCAGCCACCTGGTAGCCCAGTCTCAGCCAGACGGTGGATCTGCCAGCCTGGTGAGCTGGAGCTCAAAGTAGTGGGGGAGCAAGACCCATCCCAGGGAGGGGAGTACATAGAAAGAGGCAGCAACCAGGCAAGAGACCCAAATCTCTTTTATTGGGGGGAACAGGCCTCCAGGAGCTGGCCTGGGGCTCACTGCACGGCTTGCTCGTTGGTGCTGCCTCCGGAGTCTTGAGGCTTCATCACATCCGGTAGCTCTGGTGGACTAGAGAAGGGCTCGATGTGCAGGGCCTCGAAGGTGTCATCTGTGGGGAAGGGCTACTTGTGAGGTTGGTGCGATCCCAGGATCGTAGCCAGCTGGGCCTTGGCGTCCGCTTTTGTACATCATCGTGACTCTTAATGTCCAGCTGGCTTTTACCATGCCCGCCAACCCCGGGAAGGCCACTCTGGGCCCTTTTCTTGTCGGGCACCCACCTACTTCTCCACAGCCAATGTTGCCCTCCACCTAGAATCTCCCTGTTCCTCCCAATCCCTCTAGCAGCCAGTGAGAGAAAACCAAGTACTGCCTGCTCTGCACAGAACACATCTCTGGTTTCACATCATCTTCCCCAACAGTCTTGGGTCCCTGCCCTTGTCTTTCCAACCAAGTGTTTCCAGTGCTCACCTCTCCTTGGTATTTCCATCTGAGTCTTTCCAATGTCTGGCCTGCCAGTCAGCCAATCAGGCTGGCAGCTTCTGGGTAGTCGCTTAAATGGCACTTCAGAGAAACCTTTTCAGCCCAATATAAACATCCACTGTTCTGTAGCAGCCAGGGCTGCCCTGGGAGCACTTAGCACTGGCTGAAATTGCCCTATTTGAACGAAGAAACGGCCCCGTATAGAACAAATAAACCCCATCCACCCAACAGATTTTCTCCTGCTTTCTTTAACCTAGCACTCCTCCTGACTCAGTTCTCAACTGATGGGCCCCACAGAGAAAGTTTTGTCCAGGGAAAGCTGGCCTGTCTGTAGATGGCATTGGCCAGCAGGTAGGGGCTACAACTGGCAGTTTGGGAGAAGCCAAACACCCACATCTTGTAGTGCATAGGATCCCGTCTCCCATGCAGTTATCCTGCCCAGATGCCAACAGTGCTAAGATTAAACTTGACCCGCCTTCACCTAATTTAAGCTACAAGCCTACAGCAAGAACTACTGCCTTCACCCTCATTCTGCAAATTAAGGCCACTGCCATTTCTCACTCCTCAGCCCAGACAAAATGGGAGTGCATGTGGCAGCCAAGGTCCAGGAACCTATGCTGATGGGTCAGGTTCGTGAGAAAACCAAAAGCAACCAGCCTACAATGCCTGTCACAACAGCCACTGCCGGCCCAACAAGGATGGGACGTGGGATCCAGAGTCCCCACCACATGCAGCACCATACTACAGGCAGTGGGAAAGACAAGTCACCTCCCCGAGCCTTGATTTTTAAATCTGTCAAATAAGGCCATCAATATCTGCCAACCCACAGCAAACCTCTAGGGATGCCTTTGTTCAAACTAAGGATGGTGGAAACGGAGGCAGGAGGATCACAAGTTTGAGGCAGCCTGAGCAACTTAAGACGACTCTCAAAAAGAGTTGGACCTGGTGGTTCACACTTGTTATCTCAATACTTGGGAGGCTGAGACAGGAGGATCAGGGTTTGTGGCCAGCCTCAGTTACTTAGGTCCTCTGCAACTTAGACCCTGTTTAAAGACTAAAATAGGGCTGGGAGTATAACTCAGAATTAGAATGCTCCCAGGTTCCATTCCCAGTATCAAAATAATAAAATCTTATAAAGGGCTTAAGAGAACACCTCTGGGCTCAGTTCCCAGTACCACCACCATAAAGTTTAAAAGCGGGGAGGGGCCGGGCATGGTGGCACACCATGCTGGCTTGAGACCCTGTTTCCAAATAAAAATATAAAATAGGTCTGGGAATGTAGCCTAGAGGTAGAAGGGCTTCCAGGAACCCCAGTGCCACCAAAAATAAATAAATAAAGCGGGGAGGGACCTCTTTGAAACCTGGCCTAGGCAATGTCTGCAGCAGCCTGTAGGCTCAGGCCTCCCCACTGCAGGCAGGGCTGGTCCTCCACACTGCAGTGAAGACAGGATCTTCAGGCTGGGTTGGACAGTGGCAAGTAGCTGGCCCCAGGTCATTGACTGCCCAGCCCTGGCCTGATGGAAACTGAAAAGGGAGGACTGTCTTCCTTCTCAGCTCTTGCTACATTTTCTTGCAAGGCAAAAAAAAAAACACAAAACTTTTATGTTTATTTTGTTGTATACTGAGGACTGAAACTCCAGGGTGCTTTATGTGAGCTACAACCCCAGCCCTTTTCATCTTTTAATTTGAAACAGGACCTAGCTAAGTTACCATGTGCTGCCCTTGAGCCTGCAATCCCATCAGCCTCACAAATAATGGGATCACAACACGTGTGTACTGTCAACCCTTAATCCTTCATCCACACGTATCCTCACAGCCATCCACACAGCCCCTGGATCCACAGCTGTGAAGATGCTCTCTGTTCTCTTAAGTTTCCAGAGGCAAAGAATGAATTTAAAATCCCCCCCTCCCTTTTCTTTGGTAGAAAAAAGAAACCACTCCCCAACCTTCAGGTTGTAAGAGTTTAGGCAGGGTGGGGTAAGGGCATCAAAACAGACTCAGGACTGAACCCTGGAGGTAGCATCCCAGCAAGCACCCAACCTGTCCAGACTCACTTGTCCTTGAAACAATATAATCCAAGGTGTGTGTGTGTTTGCACACGCATGCACACACGTGCTAGGGATTGAACCCAGGAGCATTCTACCTCTGAGCTACACCCCAGTCGTATTTTATTTGGAAACAAGCTCTAAGGTTGAGTCTCAATACTTGCCAAGACTGTCCTTGAACCTGTCTCAGCCTCCCAAGTACTGGGATTACAGGCTTGCACCACCACCTGGCTCAATCCAAGTCTTAACCACTGACTTGATAGGATTAAATCCATGCACTGTACAGAGTAAACCTGGGATGGTGTCTAGCCCCAGCAAGGACCTTACAGTCCTTGTATATAAAATGAGATGAGGGAGCTGGTTGTGCCGGCACACACTTGTAATCCCTGTAACTTGGGAGGCTGAGACAGGAGGATCACAGTTTCCCCGGGCAGCCTTCACTACTTAGTGAGACCCTGTTTCAAAATGAAGAATAAAAAAATAGGGTTGGGGGTGTAGCTTGGAGGTAGAATGCCCCTAGGTTCAATCTCCAGGACCAAAAATTAAAAAGTGTGTCTTGGGCATGACTCAGTGGTAAAATGCTCTGTGTTGATTCCCTACTACCTCTGCCCAGTGTGGACTGGAAAGACACTCCAATGAGTGTTTAGAAAAGCAAGAGCAAGCTCCTGAAAACCCTCTTCTTTGGCTGTGACCAGACTGCTTAGCTATCACCCCGCTCAGTCCTTACCTGCCCGAAAGGCCAGACCCACTGTGGCTGGAGCCTGTGGCCGTGCTGTCTGGCTGGTGAAGCCACACTCGCCCAGTGTTTTTCCATCATCTAGAAGCTGGTCGTCCTGAGGAGAGAGGAAGGGTCTTGTGAGAGGTCCTAGAAGAGACAAGGCCCACAGATCTCTGGCCAGCAATTTATACATAGAAAATGAGGTTAGCTGGGCGTGCTGGTGCACACCTACAATCCCAGCATTTGGGAGGCTGAGACAGGAGGATCGCAC
This sequence comes from Muscardinus avellanarius, assembly GCF_963383645.1. NCBI lineage: Eukaryota > Metazoa > Chordata > Mammalia > Rodentia > Gliridae > Muscardinus > Muscardinus avellanarius. The sequence continues at coordinate 111,220,669 of NC_137796.1, forward strand.
AGGTTCAAAGCCAGCCTCAGCTACTGAGTGAGGCTCTCAGCAACTTAGACCCTGTTTCCAAATAAAGTATAAAAATAGATCTGGGAATATAGCCCAGAGGTAGAAAAGCCCCTGAGTTTCATCCTCAGTACCACACACACATAAAAATTCCAGGAGCCAGGCAGAGTGGCACATGACTTTAGTAATCCTAGTACTTGGGAGGCTGGGACAGGAGGACTGCACATTCTCTAATCAATCTTATGAGACACTGTTTCAAATATAAAACAGGGCTGAGGAGGTATAGCTCACAGGCAGAATGCCCCTGGCTTCAATCCCCACATTTAAAACAGCTGTGTGCCGCCAGGCGTGGTGGCGCACGCTTGTAATCCCTGCGCTTGGGAGGCTGAGACAGGAGGATCGCACAGGCTCGAAGCCAGCCGCGCTGGCTTAGACCCTGTTTCCAAATAAAATATAAAATAGGTCTGGGAGTGTAACCCAGAGGTAGAAGGCCCCTGGGTTCCATCCCCAGTACTACCAAAAAATATAAAATAAAATAAAATAAAAATAAAACAGCTGGGCGTGGTGGCAAAGGCTTGTAAGGCCCTTTGCAACTCAGTGAGACCCTGTTTCAAAAATAAAAAGACTAGCCGGGCGTGGTGGCGCACGCTTGTAATCCCAGCATTCGGGAGGCTGAGACCTGGAGGATCACAGTTCGCGGACAGCCTCAGCTACTTAGTGAGGCCCTCTGCAACTCAGTGAGACCCGGTTTCAAAATAAAGAATAAAAAATAGGGCAGGGGGTATAGCTCGGAGGTCAAAAGTCCCTGGGTTCCATCCCAAGACCCGCAAAAAAAAAAAAAAAAAAAGACTAAAAACCAGGGCTGGGGGTGTTGCTCAGAGCTACAATGTCCTGGGTTCCATACTCATTACCGTATACGCGCGTGTACACACACACGTGCACGCGTGCGAGCTCTCTAGCACTCTCTCTCACACACAGAGAAAGGATACAGAATCTATTTTTTTGTCTGTTTTGTGGTACTGGGTATGGAACCCAGGGTCATTCTACCTCTGAGGTACACCCCAGCCCTATTTTTTCTTTATTTTGAAACAGGGTCTCACTGAGTTGCAAAGGGCCTAAGTAGCTGAGGCTGTCTGCAAACCGCAATCCTCCTGTCCCAGCCCCCCAAATGCAGGGATTACAAGCATGCTCCATCTTGCCTGGCTTAGAATATGTTTTTTGTTGTTTATTTTTAAAAACTTTCCAGCTGAGAGCCAGGCGTGGTGGCGCACACTTGTAATCCCAGCATTTGGGAGGGTGGGACCGGAGGATCGCGGTTCGCAGACAGCCTCATCTACTTAGTGAGGCCTCCGCAACTCAGTGAGACCCTGTTTCAAAATAACGAATAAAAAATTGGTCAGGGGGTGTAGCTTGGAGGTCGAATCCCCCTGGGTTCCATCCCCAGACCCACAACAAAACAAAAAACAACTTTCCAGCCGAGAGTGGTGGCACACACTTGTAATCCCAGCATTTGGGTGGCTAAGACAAGAGGATCATGGTTCGTGGACAGCCTCAGCTACTTAAAGTGAGGCCCTTTACAACTCAGTGAGACCCTGTTTCAAAATAAAGAATAAAAAATAGTGCTGGGGGTGTAGCTCGAAGATAGAAAGCCCCAGATTCCAAACCCAGTACTGGGGAAAAAGAAAAAGAAAAAAAAAAAAACCTTTCCAGGTGAGTGTGGTGGCCCACACCTATAATCCCAGTACGTGGAAGGCTGAGACAAGAGGATCAAAGATTCAAAGACAGTTTCACCAAGCAGTGAAACTCTCATCAAACTAGTGAGAATCTGTTTCAAAATAAAATAGGAAAGCCGGGCGTGGTGGCGCACGTTTGTAATCCCCGCCCTTGGAAGGATGAGACAGGAGGACTGCAAAGGTTCGAAGCCAGGCTCGGCTACTTAGTGAGCCTCTCAGTAACTTAGTAAGACCCTGTTTCTAAATAAAATATAAAAATAGCTCTGGGAGTATAGCCCGGAGGTAGAAAGCCTCTGGGTTCCACCCCCAATACCACAAAAAATGAATAAATGAATAAAATAAAATAGGAGTCAGTCCAGGACTTGGGGGGCTGAGACAGGAGGATCTGGGTTCGCAGCCAGCCTCAGCTACTTACCAAGTTGTCATTCGCAACTTAGTGAGACCCTGTTTCAAAATAAAGAATAAGCCTGGCTTAGTGGTGCACGCTTGTAATCCCAGCATTCGGTAGGCTGAGAGCGAAGGATCGCGGTTTGCGGACAGCCTCAGCGACTTAGGCCCTTTGCAACTCAGTGCGACCCTGTTTCAAAATAAGGAATAAAAAATAGGGCTGGCAGTGTAGCTTGGAGGTAGAAGGCCCCTGGGCTCCATCCCCAGTACCGTGAAAATAAAAAAAAATTTTTTTTAATTAAAAAGCTGGGCGTGGTGGCGCACGCTTGTAATCCCCACGTTTAGGAGGCGGAGACAGGAGGATGGCGCAGGTTCAAAGCCAGCCACACTGGATTAAGAGACCCTGTTTCCAAATAAAAATATATTAAAAAAAAAAAAAAGATCTGGGAGTGTAGCCTGGAGGTAGAAGGGCTTCCAGGAACCCCAGTACCACCAAAAAATAAAAGATGGGAAGCCAGGTGTGGTGGTGCATGCTTATAATCCCAGCATTCCGAAGGCTGAAACTGGAGGATTGAGGTTCACCAACAGCCTCAGCTACTTAGTGAGGCCCTCTGCAATTTAGTGAGACCCTGCTTCAAAATAAAGAATAAAGTCGGGCGTGGTGGCTAACACTTGTAATCCCAGCATTTGGGATGCTGAGACTGGAGGATTGCGGTCGCCTCAGCTACTTAGTGAGGCTTTCTGCAACTTAGTGAGACCCTGTTTCAAAATAAAGAATAAAAAATAGGGCAGGGGATGTAGCTAGAGGTCAAATGCCTCTGGGTTCCATCCCCAGACCTGCAAAAAACAAAAAAGAAAAAATTGGGTTGGGGGTGTAGCTTAGAGGTAGAATGTCCCTGGGTTCTATCCGAAGCACCAGAATAAAAAATAAATAAAATAGGAGTCTGGTATGGTGGTGCATGCTTTGTAATTCCAGCATTTAGGAGGCTGAGACAGGAGGACTGCAGTTCATGAACAGCCTCAGCTACTACTTAAGTGAAGCCCTTTGCAACTCAGTGAGACCCTGTTTCAAAATAAAGAATAAAAAATAGGGCTGGGAGTGTAGCTCGGAGGTAGAATGCCCCTGGGTTCCATCCCCAGTACCCCCAAAATAAATAAGTAAAACTGAGCATGGTGGCAGCGCATGCTTATAATCCCAGTACTTGGAAGGCTGAGACAGGAGGATTATACAGGTCTGAAGCCAGCCTCAGCTACTTAGCAAGGCTCTCAGCAACTTAGTGAGACCCTGTTTCCAAATAAAATATTAAAAAATAGGCCTAGAAGTATAGCCTGAGGTAGAAAGCCCCTGGGTTCCATCCCCAGTAACACATACAATTAAAAAAAAAAAATGAGTAAATAAGGCTGGAAGTATAGCTCAGAAGTAGAATGCTCTTGGGTTCAACCCCCAGCACACACACACACACACACACACACACACACACACACACACACACACACGACTTTCTAGGCAGTTCTAATCTAGGAGTCACATAGGTTGGAGAGAGATGGATTTATGGATTCCCAGCTCTTCCACCTTGGACAAAGTGGCTGAACTTTTTATGTTGAATACTATCAACTGTAAAATGGTAATTACTGGCACTCCTATCTCACAGACCAGCCAGGAGGTTTTTGTTTCTTTCCCCATTACTGGGGATTGAACCCAGGGATTTTTTACTTGAGCTACACCCCATCCCTACTTTTTATTCTATATTTTGAAATTGGGCCTAAGTAACTGAGGCTGGCCAGAAACCTGTGATCCTCTTGTCTAAGCCTCCCCAGTACTGGGATTACAAGTGTATGACACCACAGCCAGCCAGCCAGCCAGGAAGTTTTGATGAGCTAAAGTGGTACAGAAAGCACTAAATGCAGGCGGGTGTGGTTGTGCCCGCCTTTAATCCCAGGACTTGGGAGACTGAGGCAGAACTGAAGAACCTTTGAAGCCAGTCTCAGGAAGCTAGTGAGAACCTCTTTCAAAATAAAAACTAGGGCTGAAGCCCGGGGCGTGGTGGCGCATGCTTGTAATCCCAGCGCTTGGGAGGCCGAGACAGGATAGCACAAGTTTGCAGCCAGCCTCAGCTACTGAGTGAGGCCCTCAGCAACCTAGTGAGACCCTGTTTCCAAATAAAGTATAAAATAGGTCTGGGAGTGTAGCCCGGGCGTAGAAAAGCCCCTGGGTTCCACCCCCAGTACCACACACATACAAAAAATAGGGCTAGTGGTGTACTATCATAGGTGATAGTTTGAGCCCTAGTCACACACACACCACGGAGAAATGAGAAGCAAGCAAGCACTGGAAGGTATCAGGGAGGGCGGGCCTCAGCCGCTCCCGAGGCAGAGGCTCTCGGATCAGCTCTCCGGCTTTCGCATACTTATGTGACCGACCTTTTGCTACCAGAAGACCTGAAACGGGCTGAGCCATGGGCTTCCACAGTGAGGAGCCCCAGCCCGCCCCCAGCCACCCGGCTGAATGGCTGCAGTGGATTTTAAGAGGAAAGGCGCTTCCAGAACATCAGCGGGGAGCTGGCGGGCAAACAGTTCTTGCAGAAGCGCCGTGGCTCTGCCCTCTCTCCACACCCTCCATTTCTCGGCGCAGACGATCCCACCCCACCCGGCCGCGGGGACCCGGGGCCGCGGGAACGTGGCCCCGCCTCGGCCTCCGCCGGCTCGGCCCCGCCGCCGTGCCTCGGTTTCCTCGACTGCAGAGCCAGGCCGCGGGGCCGGCGGGGCGCGGCGCGGGCTCCCGCCGGGCAGACGCCGGCCTCGGCGCGACCCGGCCCGCGCCGCGCGCGCAACCGCCGCCGGCCGGCGCCCCGCACCTTGTACAGCCGCTGCTCGTCGGGCGGCCGCTTGAGGATGCCCTCGACGATGCGCTTCAGCTCGAACACGGTGCTCGACTCCTTGGCGTCCGTGAAGATGGTGGTCTTGTGGCGCCGGATCATGAGGAACACGTCCTGGGGACGGCGGGACGGCGTCAGCACCGGCCGCGGCCCCCCGCGCGGCCCGCCGCCCCCGCCGCCCCCGGCCCAGCCCCGCCGCCCTCCCCGCGCGCCCGCTCACCATCGCGGCGGCTGCCTCTGGCTCGACGCGCCGGCGCGGCCGCGCTCCGCCCCTTCCCGGCAGCCCGCGCGCGTCCCGGCGTGCCCCGCGCGCCGCCCCTCGCCGCCTCGCTAGCCCCGCCCCGCCGCCGCCATTTTAAGCAGTCATGAAGCCGCGCGCCCCGCCCCGCCCCGCCGCGCCCGCCCGCCGCGTGCAGCCGCCGGCCCGGCTCGGGCGGGGGCGGGGCTCGGCTCGGGCGGGGGCGGGGCTCGGCTCGGGCGGGGGCGGGGCTCGGCTCGGCTCGGGCGGGGCCAGCGCGGGGCTCGGCTCGGGCGGGGGCGGGGCCAGCGCGGGGCTCGGCTCGGCTCGGGCGGGGGCGGGGCTCGGCTCGGGCGGGGGCGGGGCCAGCGCGGGGCTCGGCTCGGCTCGGGCGGGGGCGGGGCCAGCGCGGGGTTCGGCTCGGGCGGGGGCGGGGCTCGGCTCGGGCGGGGGCGGGGCCAGCGCGGGGTTCGGCTCGGGCGGGGGCGGGGCTCGGCTCGGGCGGGGGCGGGGCCAGCGCGGGGCTCGGCTCGGCCCGGGCGGGGCTCGGCTCGGGCGGGGGCGGGGCCAGCGCGGGGCTCGGCTCGGCTCGGGCGGGGCACTGCTTTCCCCCCGGCTGTCCGGCTGTCCGGCTGTCCGCAGGTGTGGAGATCCCCGCCTCCAGGCAGGGAGACTGGAGACCAGGCCTGCCCTGCTGAGGCTCCTGGCTCGTGCTAGCCAGACCTTGCTCCTTGGCTGCCATTCTGCCGCCCACGCTTGCGCCAGGGGGTCGCTGAATCCAGCGCAGGGAGGCTTTCGGCCCGGGACCCGCGGGGGCGCGGCGATCTCGGGCACCGGCCGCCTCCCGCCCAGGACCCTACTTTCCCTATGGATGCACGTCCCACTAACGGCCCGTTTGGCGCGGCTTCGCGTCACCCCAAGTCGTCGCCCTCGAGAGAGGGCCCTCTAGTGCGGTCATTGCTGGACTCCAGCAAGGCAAGCGAGCTGAGAGGCGGCCCGTGGGTGCGTGGTCTGGGGCGCCCGCACCCCTCTGCTGGGGTGGGTTGGGCTTTCAGGATTGTCGGGAGTGGGCAGTCTCAGGGTGTTAGCTGCTAGGAGTCTTAGGGTTAGGCACTTGTGCTGGTGGGAAGCGAAGTTAGAAGTCTACCTGCCTTCCAAGTTTTTTGGGTTTTGTTTTTTCAAGAAGGGCCTCCAAAGCCGGGCGTGGGTGGCACATGCTTGTAGTCCCAGAATTTGGGAGGTGTAGACAGGAGGATCGCGGTTCGAGGACAGCCTCAACTACTAGTTAGTGAGGCTCTTTGTAACTCAGTGAGACCCTGTTTCAAAGTAAAAAAAAAAAAAAAAAATAGGGCTAGGGGTGTGGGGTGTAGCTTGGAGATAGAATGCCCCCGGGTTCCATCCCCAGTACTGCACAATAAAGTAAATAAGGCCCTCCAGAGAAGACTTAGAAGGTACCCGTTTAATCCATCCAAAATTACCCATTCACTCTTTTGGGTCACGTAAACTTTACTCATGATAATTCTTTGTTCTGAAACAGGGTCTCACCAAGTAGCGGAGGGCCTCACTAAATAGCTGAGGCTGGCTGCGAACCTATGATCCTCCTGTCTCAGCCTCCCAAGTATTGGGATTACAAGCGTGCACCACCACAACTAGCTTTTAGTTTTGTTTTTATCTTTTTTTTTTTGGGGGGGGGAGGTCTGGGGATGGAACCCAAGGGCATTTGACCTCCGAGCTACACCCCCTGCCCTATTTTTTATTCTTTATTTTGAAACCGGGTCTCACTGAGTTGCAGAGGGCCTCACTAAGTAGCTGAGGCTGTCTGCGAACCGCGATCCTCCAGGTCTCAGCCTCCCGAATGCTGGGATTACAAGCGTGCGCCACCATGCCCGGCTTAGTTTTGTTTTAAAATAGGGTCTTGCTGCTGGGCGTGGTGACGCACGCTTGTAATCCCAGCATTCAGGAGGCCAAGACAGGAGGATCGTGGTTGAAGGACAGCCTCAGCTAAATAGTGAGGTCCTTTGCAACTCAGTGAGAAATGTTGCAGGGATAGGTTGGGGGGGAAAGGTGCGTGGTGTGTGTGTGGAAAAGTAACCCCCACTACCACCCAGACAGACAAACAGAAAAACCGTGGATTCTTGTCCTAAGCTAAGAATAAGTATTCATCGCTTGGACAGCTGCTGAAGATTTAAAGAAGTTTATTAAAAAGATAGAAATATAGAGATAGTTACAGCCCTGTGCCGGAGCGGGGCACAGGGGGGCAATTCGAATGAAAATGCCAACGAACTCCAGTTTACTGAGTTTTTATCCTGTCTAAGTCCAGCAGGTCCCTCTGATTTTTGGAGATCATGTTACCCCTTATCTCTAACCCTGGCTCTGCTTCTGTTATCTCTCCAGCCGAATTTATGGCCTAAAGGGGGAGACATCTCTGTCTCCAAACACAGGCCCAGATTTATGGCCTGAGGGGGAGGCATCTCTGTCTCCAGACACAGGCTTTTACCTTTCGTCTTCTCCCCCAAAATGTGTTAAATTGTTCTTAGGAATGCAAGGACATGTTAGCTAACCCTGGCTTTCTTAGTAAAGAAGATATATTTCAAGATTGGACATCTTTCCCAGTATTGACACATTAATACATTTTAAACCCTCTTCCCAATACCAGTACAAGAAACCTGTTTCAAAAAATAAAGCCTAAGAAAATAGGACTTGGGGTGTAGCTTGGAGGCCAGATGCCCCTGGGTTCCGTCCCCAGACCTGCAAAAAAATAAAATAAAATAAAATAGGGTTTTGCTAAGTTACTGGCCACGGAACTGCAGTCCTCCCATCTCACCCTCCCAAGTACTGGGATTACAGGTGTGTACCACTGATCTGGCTCCATCAGCCACTTAAACATTCCATATGCAAAGAAGCATGATTCTTGAACTATGTGTGGGCAGAAATGTGCCCACTCCTTCCTAGTGCCAGGCCTCTCCAGTATGACTACCCATCAGTCACCCTGGTAAAATTCCTCTTTCTTTTGTTCAGGGCGACCCTGCATAGGGCAATTAACTTGAGTGCTGTCCCTGCTTGCTGCCGCTGATAAGCCTTCTTTTACTCCTTTTCTCCAGATTGTACTTACCAGGGGACAAACCTGATGTAGGATAGAAGAAATCAGTAGCTAGAAAGGGGCAGGAAGCCGGGCTGGAGCTGAAGTGCTTCCGTCGTTACTCCCAAAACCAGTTCCTTTTTTCCCAGGACCGACCCAACTCTCCCCATTCCTGGGAAATCTGTAGATCCTAGAGTTAACTAAAAGAAAGTATGATTGCCCTGTGCATTGATAACCAGGTAGGTAGGACATTCTGAGAAGCCTGTGATTTAGGCCATTCTCCAGCTCACCTGCCAAGCAGATAATGAAGACCCCGATCTAAGTTTCACCAGGCCCTGGCTCAGGACCACTGAAACGAGAGCATCCCGCAAAGCTGACCAGGCGACCAGAGCACCATATCCTGCCCCAGGGACTGCCGGGTGGAGAGCACCCCACCAGCTCCTCTAGCCCGGCCCTCACGAAAGCCCGATGAGGGCCCTCTGCTCCCCCAAGTGCCTTCCTCGTCCTGAGGTGGCCTGCATTCTCTCTTGAGCATGTATTTCTTTCCCCCGATAAACCTCTGACCATGTCTCTGGAGCATGTTGAAACCTTTTGGTCATGTTAGCCGAGGACCCTGCAGATCCCTGAGTTCCCAAGATGAGATCTCAACCCAACAACCCCACTGTTCATTAGGAAGGTGCTGCTGCCCAGTCCTCAGTCCAGCTGGCGGCCTCAGATTCTTGCTCCAATCTTGACCCTGTGGCTCGGGCACTTAACCTCACAGCCCAGCTCTCTCTCAGGCTACACCCCCAGCCCTATTTTACTTTTATTTAGAAACAATATGTCACTAGGGTTGGGCATGGTGGTGCATGCTTGTAATCCCAGCATTTGGGAGGCTGAGACAGGAGGATCACAGTTTTGTAGCCAGCTCCTGCAACTTAGTGAGAAACCTCCACAACTTAGTGAGACCCTGTTTCAAGATGTAAAAGTAGGCCGGGCGTGGTGGTGCACCCTTGTAATCTCAGTACTTGGGAGGCTGAGACAGGAGGATCGCAGGCTTGCAACCAGCCTCAGCTACTTAGCGAGGCCCTTCGCAACTTAGTAAGACCCTGTTTCAAAATAAACGATAAAAAAAAAAAAAAGACTGGAGGTATGACTCTGAGGTAGAATGCACCTGGGTTCAATCACCAGTACTGCAAAATAAATAAATAAATAAATGTAGCTGGGCGTGGTGGCACAAGCTTGTAATCCCCGTGCTTGGGAGGCGGAGATCGCGCAGGTTAGAAGCCAGCGTCTCTGGCTTAAGAGACCCTGTTTCCAAATAAAAAATATAAAAATAGGTCTGAGAGTATAACCCGAAGGTAGAAGGGTTCCATCCCCAGTACCACCAATAAATAAATAAATAAATAAATAAATAAATAAATAAATGTAAAGTAAATAAAATGGGCCTGGGAGTGTAGCTCAGAGGTAGAATGCCCCTGGGTTCCATCCCCAGTGCCACACACACAAAGGAAGAGCTGTGGCAGTAGGTACCACGGATTGCCGGGCAGGAATGGGCTGAGAAGATGGGCCTGGGAGGCTCCGACAGAGGAGAGGGAATAAAGAGCCCAGGAAGTGCCCCCCCCATAGTCCCAGTACAAGACCATGTGGGTATCCCAGCCAGTTCTCTCACCTGACAGAGCCTGGGGGAGGATCCAGGAGGACACGCAGCAAGGCCCCGCCCCGCACGTGTCTGTTAAGGGCTTGGCGGGAACAGTACTTTCTTTTAATGAACTCATCTCCTGTCCTTGGCCAGGCCCCTCTTCCTGTTTCTTGTTCTCTCTGGTCCTGGGCCTGGGGACAAGGCAGGCAGGCAGGGAGGGAGGGAGGGCCCCAGCACCCAGGCGGGGAGACAGCAAGGCGGACAAGGCTGGCGCCCAATGCAGGCCTGGGGGACGCGGCCTAGGCACCGTCCCGGCTCACCCTGGGAATCCGTGGGGACACCTGACCCAGCCTGGCTGAAGGCTCCATGCCAGGCTCACAGGCCTGGATGTAGAAGGCCAGCCCACCCTTCCCCTGGAACACCCCCATCCAGGTGGGGCACACTATTAGTTTTATAGCTATAATAACGAATTGTCACCAAGGTAACAGCTTAAAACAACACAGATTTATTAAGTCACAACTCTCCCAGTCAGAAGCCCAGGGGCTCACCTGGGCTGTCTGAAACCAAAGGATGATGGAGGTGGATCTCATGTGTGTGTGTGTGTATGTGTGTGTGCGTGTTACTGGGGGTAGAAGCCAGGGACATTCTACCTCCAGGCTATACCCTCAGCCCTATTTTATAATTTATTTGGAAACAGGGTCTCACTAAGTTGCTGAGAGCCTCACTAAATTGCTGAGGGTGACCTCGAACCTGTGATCCTCCTATTTCAGCCTCCCAAATACTGGGATTACAAGCCTGCTCCACCATGCCCTCGAGGCAGATCTCTGACTGGGGGCTGGGGAAGGCTTCACCTCTAATCTCCAGGATGTTAACTGACTCAGTTCCTGGCAGATGTAGGAACTCTGTGGTTTGGCCCTCCATCTTCAAAACCAACAATGGAGACTGTCTAGTGTTGAATCCTTCCCAGGCTTTGAATATGCCTGACTTCCTTCAGAAGGTGCGGAGTACCCAGGCCAGAAGGGAGCTAGTCTGCTGTGTCTGGGAGGAGCTACGGAGGGAGGGTCGGGTCCATGCAAGCCGGGCAGGGAGGGCGGGCGTGTCTTCCTTGGGTGTCCATTGTGGAGTGAATTTGGTGAGCCCCAGGAGGCAAGGGGATGGAGGGTGGACACTGGGTGGATGGGGCCCCTTAGCAGCTCAGCCTCAAGTCAAAGGGCAGAATGTGTGCAGGCCTCAGACCAGAAGGCTGAGACTCTAGCCTGGCTCCAGTCAGCACTACGGAGCCCAGCAGCATCAGAGGTTGAGACGAGCCTGAATCCAGGAGCTGTACTTGGCCACGTTGGTATAGACACCTGGGCGGTTGGGAAGGGCACAGCCCTTGCCCCAGCTCACCACACCCACCAGGACCCAGCGCCCAGACTGCACGCAGGTCAGGGGTCCCCCAGAGTCACCCTGCGAGAGAAAATCTAGCTGAGGTCCCAGTCCTTCCGAGTCAGCACTCCAAGGTCCCTGGGATGCTCCTTCTGGGCTGGGGGCTGGGAGACAGCTGGAGGTGGCATCTCCTGGGTGCTGAGCTCCAGGGAGGTAGGGTGTTCGGTGATACAGGGCAATGGACTCCAGAGCTTGGGGGTGGGGACACGCACCTGGCAGGCATCCTTGTGGCCCTCGACGTAGCCTGCACACAGGTTCCCAGGCAGCACGATGCGCTCGGCCAGGGGCACGTCGGCACCCAGGTGATAGAGGCGGTCACAGGCGCGCCAGTCCAGCAGTGGGACCCTCACTCCTTGCAGGGGCCGCCACTCTGGGAGGGGCACTAGGGAGGAGGGGAGACTTGAGAGAGCCCAGAGGAAACGAGGCGTAAAGCAGGGCTCAGGTGGAGAAGCTGGGCTTGACTGTCCAGCTTTCCAGGCAGGGGCTCCCTGGTCAGACTGGAGGACATTTTGGGGTTTGTAGGAGTGGCTCCAGTTCCCAGACCGGGCTTGTGAAGAGCCAGACTACAGGTCAGACAGGGAAGCTGCTGCTCCCCAGAGCCCCTGCCTCACCTCCTGGTCGGAGGCTGCCCCAGCCGGTGACCCAGCAGGGCGCGTCGGGTGGCGGGCGGGCACCTGGCTCCGGCAGGCAGACGGGCTGGACACGGGCACTCAGGCGCACTGGGCGGCGCAGCTGCAGCAGCGCCAGGTCACCGCGGGCCGTGTCCTCAGAGAAGTCCGGGGGCAGCAGCACATGCCGCACTGCCACCGTGGGCGCATAGGGTGAATGGGGGCCCAGGCGCAGCACCCCCAGGCGCACGCGATACTCGGAAGGCCGCACCCGCCTGTGTGACAGAAGCCGGGACGCTGACATCACCGGGACCTCGCGGTGGAATCCCAGTCCTCTGCCTTCCTGGGAATCTGCCCTGCCTCGCCTCCGCCAGGCAGCACCCCCCCCCCAATGGACCTCAGTTTCCCCCAGCCCAAACGAGCTCTCGGTGGCAACTGACCTGGGGAAGCAGTGGGCTGCTGTGAGCACCCACCGGGGCGTAACAAGCGACCCCCCGCACACGTGCACCCCACGCTGCTGGATGCTCGCCTGCCATGGCCACTCCCCTTCCAGGGCATCCCGGCCCCCCACAATACGGCTGGACAGGCGGGGCTGCCCGCAGGCTGCAGGAGGACAGGGGGCGGCGAGCGGTGAGTGCTGACGGGCTGACAGGCCGGAGCTGACTGGCCTGGGGCCTAGGCGCTGGGCCTGAGGTCCTTACCTGCAGCCAGGGGTGTTTCAGAGGCTCCTGCGGGAGGGGAGGGGAGGGACTGGATTACGCATTTGGTGTCAGATAACAGGGCTGGGGAGGATGTCAGCGATTAGGAAGGAGGTAAGACCTAATGTTGCATGGATTTTCTGCCAGGCTTCCTGATGTAACCCTCTCCAGTACCGTGGGGCATTGGTGGGGACCTCAGCCCCCACCAAAGAGCACATTCAAGGTCTGGTGAGTCCAAGACCCGGAATTAAGTTTAGAATGCCCCAGGGTGCCGGGTGTGATGGCCCACACTTGTAATCCCAGCACTCAGGAGGCTGAGACAGGAGACCACAGTTTGCAGACAGCCTCAGCTACTTAATGAGGCCCTCTGCAACTTAGTGAGACCCCATTTCAAAATAAAGTATAAAAAATAGGGCAGGGGGTGTAGCTCAGAGGTTGAATGCCCCTGGGTTCCATCCCGAGACCTGCCAAAAAAAAAGAAAAAAAAAGAAAAAGAAAAGAAAAAGAAAGAAAAGAATGCCCCCAGAGTGCTCTGGGGGAGCTAGGCCTAGAGGGGTGAGGGTGGCAACTGGACCCAAGGGCCCCATGGTCATCGGTCACCCCTGATCCCTGCCCCACTCACCCAGCACCAACAGGAGCAGGACCTGGAGGCAGGAGGCCGCCCTCATTCTGTCTTCAGGGCTGGGCGGGGTGAGGGTGGAACTGGCCAGGGCCTGGTCTGGTCTGGAGCCGGCAGGGAGCAGAGGGCATCCCAATCCTTAGGCTTGCCCTCACCACCCACCGCCTGCGCCCCCCTGTTTGCCCTCGGCCCTGCTTGGTCCCTGAAACCCAGGCTCGATACCCTATACCAGTTCCTAGGCCTTGGTAGGGGCCCCAGCCTTGCCCCCCACACCGCCGCCTCAGACCCTGCCCTCACCCTCACAGCCTGGGGCCCGTTCTGCTGACTGGGACTAGGGGAGGGCCTGGGGGCTTAAAGGGCAGGGGTTGGAGGCTGGGCCAGGGCGAAATTAACAGCACCGAGGCGGGGCCATGGCTCGACCTGATCAGCCCTGAGCATGAACAAAGATGCTTTAAGCCGCGCTTCAGAGGTGGGAGGAAAGGACAGCAGGTGCTGAGAACCGGGCCTGCGGTCAGGCCGGGAAGCTCTGAGGATCCTTGGCGGCGCGTCCCTGAATCTGACCCTGCCTTCTTGTGGGTTTGGTCACTGGGGCTTCTGAGCTCCATTGTTCTGTCCAGTAATCCCAGCTCAGCCTGAGCCAGCCAGCTCTACATGGGGCCCTGACCCCAGGGTCCTGGACAGCGGGCCTGGTTCACTGGCTCCACACAAGGACCCCAACCTGGCCAGCCGCTCCTGAGCCCTGTATGAGCTCAGAGTGAGGACTAATGGTTCCGAGTGAGCGGTGGGCCCTCCTTGCTTGACCAGAGGCAGAAGCAGTGTGGCCCTGGAGGACAGTCCATTCTGGGGCTTGGCGTAACTAGGACAGAGCAAGACCGCTGTTGCGGTGAGGCCAGGAGATGCTGGGGACCAGGGGATGGAAGGGTGAGGCCAGGGTGATGCCAGGCCTGTGTGTTATGGCTTGGGCTTGGGTTCACACAGCGCCTGGCTCCTCTGCCTCTGCCCAGAGTGTAGGGGGGGCTCCTTCCCCAGACCAGGCTCCTTTGTGCCATGTCAAGGCTGTGATTCGCACGTGCTGGGGAGGCTTGATGTGCTGTGCGTCTGTCTCTGCTCACACTCAGGAGGCGGAGTCTGGGTCTATGTCTGCATGTCAGTCAGCTCGGACTGGGTGGCTTAAACAGAAATGTATCCCCCGAGGTTGCGGGAGCAGGGAGTCCAAGATCAAAGTGGCAGCCAGGTAGGCTTTCGTCTGATGCCCCTCCTCTTGGCCTGCTAGGCAGGAGGGGAAGGACAGGGAGATTGGATTCTTGTCTCCTCTCCTAAGGACACTAATCGGATCAGGACTCCACGCCTAGGACTTCATTTGACCTCAATTACTTCCCAAAAGGCTAAGACAGTCACACTGAGGATTAGGGCTTGCTATGGGCTGCGTATGGCTGCCCCACCCCCAGCCTTCTTATGATGGAGTTTAATCCCCGAAGTCTGATGTTAATGGCTTAAGAGGATGGGAACTTAATACCACTAGGGTGTTTGAGATGGGTCCTTTGGGAAGTGATTAGGTTAGATTAGGTAATTAAGGTGGAGTACCCAGGAGGGAGGGAGACCGCACAGAGACGGTCATGGCACACCCCCTGGAAACGAGACGCCATTGCCCCCCTGTCGGGGCCCACTCGGCTGGACCGAGATGGCACCCAGGCTTGTTGCCAGCGTGGACTCAAGATGGCGCCTAGGCTTGCAGCCAAGTCACGAGGCTCACGAGGCTGGCGGTGCCCTGAGCCTGCGCAGTGAGCCCTATCAGGCGCCCTACGGATGATCAGTGACGCAGCGCCTCGTGCTACCACCAGCCCGCCTATGAGAGGGTTAGAAATGCGCATGCCCTAGCTGCGGGAAGCTTGGGGTTGGTGGAGTGATGAGGGAGGGGTTATGAGACATATATATTTGCCTGCTGTGCGCATTGGCGGCAGCAGCAGCAGCAGCAGCAGCATTATTATTATTGAGAAGGAAGCATTAAAGAGGAAGCATCATCAGCAGACTCGGCGTTTGTGTCTTCTTTCCTGGGGCTCTGCAGGACGGAGCCTTAGGGACGCGATACCCCCCCCCCCCAACCTGTCAGAAGGGAGAACATCCCTGTAGTAGGAGCCATGGATTCCAGTACTGGGGCTTAGGATCCCAGGACTTGGGAGGCTGAGATGGGAGGGTCTCAGCTGAGGCTGACCTTGAACCTGCACTCCTCCTGTCTCAGCCTCCCAAGTAGTAGGATTACAGGTGTGCCTCACCACACCCAGTTCTCCACTGTCTTTTGGACTGGAGTAACTGGAGGGGCTCTGCTGCTGACAGCCAAAACCTGGACAAGGTTTCGGAGTCAGGGACAGGTCCTGGGCCTGGCTATATAAACACACACAGTTGTCCACTCAGCCCCTGGGTCCCCAGAAAGCTCAGCAAGTCACTGATGCAGACCCGCTCACGTGTTTATTAGAAAACAGGACAGAAGGGGACGGGAGCCGGGTCCAGCAGACTGTCCCCACCCCACGCCAAGTGTCCCCAGCTGGGGAGGGTGCCAGCGCTGTGGCGCCCACTCTACATTCCTGGGCTCTAGTGGGCTCAGAATGGCCCCAGAAGCCAGGAGGCCCGGGTCAGAGTGAGAATTGGCAGCAGCGGGGCGGCGTCCAGCCTGGGCGCGCTGCCTGAGATCAGATTCTGGATCCATGTGAAGTGGTAACTGACGTTGGTGTAGATTCCAGGCCGCAAGGGCTGGCCGCAGCCCTCACCCCAGCTCACGATGCCAACCTGGTACCACAGCCCGTCCAGGTCGCAGACCAAGGGGCCTCCCGAGTCACCCTGGGGAGCAGCGCGGGTGAGCCCAGAGCTCGGCTGGGGAGGGGTGGCTGGCGTGGATCCCACTCCTCCCCGGGCACCTCCGTTTCCATATCTGCGGGCTGGGGGCTAAAGGACGAGCAGTCTGCTTTACAGGCTGGACAGGGGGCGGCCATCGCCGTCTCAGGAGCGAGCCCAGTGGCGGGGCCCGGGGGCACTCACGCTGCAGGCATCGGCGCTGCCGTCCTCGGCACCAGCACAGACCGTGTCCACGTGAATGAAGCCTTGGTAAGGTGACGTGGAGAACAGGTCGCTGCACCTGCTGTTGTCGATGATGGCGACCTGCACTTCCCGGAGGTGGTACGGAGGTGGCAGAGGCTCTGGTAGGACAGAGACGTCAGCAGCATCACAGAAGGATCTGACGGGTGGACAGATGTCATGGCCCCCCCTTGAGACTCGGTTTCCCCACTTGAACTACAGAGATGACAGCTCCTGCCTGAGCCGGTACAGATTCCTCAGCCACAGCACAGATGGGACGGTGTATTTACGTATTTATTCTGGTGCTAGGAATTGAACCCAGGGGCATTCTACCTCCAAACTACACCCCAGCCCTGTTTTGTATTTTTCATTTTGAAACAGGTCCTCACTAAGTAGCTGAGGCTGGTCACAAACCTGTGATCCTCCTGCCTCAGCCTCCCAAGTACTGGGACTGTGTGTGTGCACCACCGCACCAGGCTGAGGGAGGGTTCATGATGAACTCACTGGGGCGCAGGATCCAGGGCGGAAATTCCCATAATTTGATAAAAACATATGAATCTGCAGATTGAAGAAGTTAAACTCCAAGCAGGACAAAGAGATCTGCTCTTAGACCCACTGTAATTAAACCAGCAACAGAAAAAGAAAAACACACTGTAAATAGCCAGAAAGAAGCAAATCTTCACATACAAGGGATCTTCAAAAACACTGGCCTCGCCGGGCGTGGTGCGCACGCTTGTCATCCCCACGCCTGGGAGGCGGAGACAGGAGGAGCGCGCAGGTTCGAAGCCAGCCGCGCTCGCTTAAGAGACCCTGTTTCCAAATAAAAATATAAAATAGGTCTGGGAGTGTAGCCTGGAGTTAGAAGGGCTTCCAGGAACCCCAGTACCACCAAAATAAATAAATAAAATAAATAAATAAATAAATAAAATAAAAAATAAGATAGTAAAAAAAATCTTGTATACGAATATTCATAGCTCCTCTATTCGTAATACTCAAACAGTAGAAACAACCCAAGTATCGTCAGTGGACGACTGAATAAACAAACTGGGCAAGCCAGGAGAAGTGGCGCACGCCTGTGATCCAGCATTTGGGAGGCTGAAGCCTCAGCTACTTAGCGAGGCCCTCTGCAACTCAGTGAGACCCTACTTCAAAATAAAGAATAAAAAATGGGGCTGGGGGGTTGTAGCTCCGAGGTTAAATGCTCCTGGGTTCCATCCCCAGTACTGAAAAACAAACTGGGCTGGGGGTGTAGCTCGGAGGTAGAATGCCCTGGGTTCAATCCCTAGTCCTGTCAAATTAAATAAATAAATAAATAAATAAATAAATAAATAAATAAATAAAATGTCTCCCAGAAGCTGGACATGGTGGTGTGCACCTGTAATCCCAATACTTGGAAGGCTGAGACAGCAGGATCACAGGTTTGAAGCCAGCCTCAGCAATTTAGGCTTTCAACAACTCAATGAGAACCTGTTTCCAAAATTTAAAAATTAGTAAAATTAGGGCTGGTGGCAAAACTCAGAGGCAGAATGCCCCTGGGTCCAATCTCCAGCACCATAAAAAAAAAAGTCCCCCTGATAAAATGTGGTCAAAAAGGCAGAAGTGTACCAAGATGAACCTGGCTGCCAGGGTAGGGTTCCTGGGGTCGGAGCCGGGGACCCTGCTCTTTAAGGCCAGCTGCTGCAGTGCTCCCACGCTTGTGCTCTCTCTGTCTGTCTCTCTGTCTGTCTCTCTGTCTCTGTCTCTGTCTGTCTCTCTGTCTGTCTCTCTGTCTCTGTCTCTGTCTGTCTCTCTGTCTCTCTGTCTCTCTCTGTCTCTCTCTCTTCCCCACCACGATGCCCTGAGGACCTGCAGCCCCGGCTCCCGCTTCCAAGCTGGTCTAATACACACTACAATCTCCTGAACTACTAAAAGCAAATAACCTTGTTCCCCTGAGTTTTCTGCGTCAGCTGTTTGAGCCAAGGCGGGGGAGTGCTGAGCGGGCTGCGGAGTCTCAGGGCCCCAGAGGCAGGGAGGGGCCGCTGCCCTGCCGTCCACCCCGCCCTCCAGCCTCACCCAGGCTCTCCTGGATCACCCCCCAGCCGGCCACCCAGCAGTCGGAGCGGTGCAGGAACATGACGGTGGAGGACAGGACGCAGACGGGCTGGATGTACTTGCTGTAGGTGACGGAGGAGGCCAGCCTCAGCAGGGCGATGTCCTGCGACCTCCCGCTGGCCGTGGGGCTCAGGATGATGTCCCGCACGCGGTACCGGTGGAGGTAGGCCCGCAGGCTCCAGGGCGAGGGTTTGAGGGAGAGCTCCCCGAGCTGCACCACCCACTGGGAAGCGTCAGGGTACCTGGGGAGGCAGGGGGGGCGGCCACGGAGCACCCAGGCCCGAGACCCTGGGGCCGCTATTACCCGCTGGCCCTGGGTGCCATCAGCGAGGCCCCGCTAACGGCGTGATGTCTCTGGAAAGGCAGAGCCCACACAGGCCACAACCAAAGTCCCTGCCCTGGCCCGTGGGGGAGCTGGAGGGTGGCCCTGGGGGCCTGTCCCTCTCAGAGTTATTCTAAGGTCAGGAGAATGGCGCCATGTCCTCCAGGTGGACCCCTGAGCATCCTGAATAGATCAAGCAGATGTGGGGTCCGTGTGGGGCTCTCTGAAGGGTAGACTCAGACAGCTGTGTAAGCCAGGCATGGGGGGCACCCTCTAATCCCAGTACTTGGGAGGCTGAGACAGGAGGATCACAGGTTCAAGGCCAGCCTCAGCAACTTAGTGAGGCCCTCTGCAACTTACTCAGACTCTTTCAAAAAAATTAATAAATAAAGCCATGTATCCTGGCTCATAATTGTAATCTCAGGATCTGGGAGGCTGAGGCGGGAGGATTGAAGGTTAGTGGCCAGCCTCAGAAACTTAGTGAGGCCCTGTTTCAAATTAAAAAAATAAAATAGGGCTGAGAGTGTGGTTCAGAGGTAGAATGTCTCTAAATTTTATCCCCAGCACCACACCAAAAAATAAAATATAAAATGGAGCTAGGCGTGTAAGATGTAATAGAGTGGAAGGCGTGCGTGCCAGCCGAGAGGAAGCACGCGTGCCCAGGGGCGGGCAGGCTCACCTTCGGAAGCAGTGCGCGGCGCTGAGCACCCAGCGGCGGCCCAGCAGGCTGCCCGCGCACTCCCGGACCTTGGGCAGCTGCACCAGGGCCTGCCAGGGCCAGCGCCCGCGCCGCGACTCCGCGCCGCCCACTATCCGGCTGTGGATGTGCCGCAGGCCGCAGGGCTCTGGAGGACAGATGGACGGACGGGTGGTGAGCGGGACGGACGGCGGGCAGTGGTGAGCGGACAGACGGACGGACACGAGGTGCGCGGACAGACGGACGGACACGAGGTGCGCGGACAGATGGACAGATGGACGGACGGACAGTGGTGAGCGGACGGACGGACAGACAGTGGTGAGCGGGACGGACGACGGGCAGTGGTGAGCGGACAGACGGACGGACGGACAGTGGTGAGCGGACAGACGGACAGATGGACGGACATGAGGTGCGCGGACGGACGGACGGACACGAGGTGCGCGGACAGACGGACAGATGGACAGACGGGCGGACACGAGGTGTGCGGACAGACGGACGGACACGAGGTGTGCGGACAGACGGACAGATGGACGGACACAAGGTTTGCGGACGGACGGACGGACGGACGGACACGAGGCGCGGACAGACGGACGGACGGACACGAGGTTTGCGGACGGACGGACGGACGGACACGAGGCGCGCACAGACGGACGGATGGACACGAGGTTTGCGGACGGACGGACGGACACGAGGCGCGCACAGACGGACGGACGGACACGAGGCGCGCACAGACGGACGGACGGACACGAGGTTTGCGGACGGACGGACGGACACGAGGTGCGCACAGACGGACAGACGGACGGCGGCCGCCGCGCTCACTCTGCAGCAGCAGCGTGTTCCTGGGGCCCGGCGGGGGAGCACAAGATGGGGCGCCCGTCCCGGCCCCCCACGCCCGCGGCGGGCACGCTGGGCGGCGCCGGGGCTCCTGGCCGAGCTCGGGCTCCGGCGGCGCCTCTGCGGAGACGGACACGCGGGGGCCCCGAGTCTCCTCGGCCCGCAGCCCCGCGGCCCCGGCGCCCGGCCCACCCGTGTCCTCGGGGCCCGCCGGCCGCGGCGCCCGCAGCAGCAGCAGCAGCAGCAGCAGCAGCAGCCGCGGCCCTGGCCACCCGCCCATGGCCCTTCCCAGCCCGCCGCCGCGGCTCCGGCCCGGGCGCCCCCTGCGGGAGACGCCGGCGGGGCGCCCTGCCACCTCCTGCGGCCCGGGGCCCAGGCCCAGCGGCCCCAGCTCCTTGGCCGGCACCACCCTTCTCCCCTGCACGGGCTCCTGGCTGCGGCCCTGCCTTCCTCCCCACCCTCCCCTCCCCAGGCCTGAGGGCCAGGGCCCAGGAAAGCCCTTGGCAGGCCTGGCGGGCAGGCTTGGACCCCTCTATTTAGGGTCTCACTGAGTTGTGGAGGGCCTCACTAA
The DNA here is from genome assembly GCF_963383645.1 of Muscardinus avellanarius. Lineage (NCBI taxonomy): Eukaryota > Metazoa > Chordata > Mammalia > Rodentia > Gliridae > Muscardinus > Muscardinus avellanarius. The sequence goes on from NC_137796.1 coordinate 111,241,537, forward strand.
GCAGCTGAAGCTGGCCAAGAACCTGTGATCATCGTGTCTCAGCCTCCCAAGTACTGGGATTACAAGCTTGCCCAACCACGCCGGGCTTCTAGCCCCCCCCCCCCTTTTATTTAAAATTTTTTGGTCCTGGGGATGGAACCCAGGGGCATTCTACCTCTGAGCTCCACCCCCAGCCCTATTTTATTATTCCTTATTTTCGAAACAGGGTCAGTGGGTTTCAGAGGGCCTCACTAGGTAGCTGAGGCTGTCTGTATCAGCCTCCCAAATGCTTTAGCCCTTCTTTTTTCTGTATTATTGGGATGGAACCCAAGGGCATCCCACCTCTGAGCTACACCCCAGCCCTATTTTATTGTTTATCTTGAAAAAGGGTCTCACTAAGTTTTGGAGGGCCTTGAGTTGCTGAAGCTGGCCACAATCCTGTGATCCTCCTGTCTCAGCTTCCCAAGTACTGGGATAACAAGCGTGCACCACCATGCCCAGTTCCTAGCCACCTTATTTAAAAAATACTTCTTACTTTGAAACAGGATCTTACTAAGTTGTTAAGGGTCTTGCTCAGTTGTTGAGGCTGGACTCACACCTGCAGTCCTCCTGTCTCAGTGTCCTGCTGCTGTGATTACAGGTGTGCACCATTCCACTCATACCCCTTGGAAAATTCCAGGAGCTATTTGCAAGTGGCAAATAAGAATTAGCAGGAGCCGGGCGTGGTGGCGGACGCTTGTGATCCCAGCATTTGGGAGGCTGAGACAGGAGGATCATGGTTTGCGGACAGCCTCAGCTACTTAGTGAGGCCCTCTGCAACTCAGTGAGACCCTTTTCAAAATAAAAAATATGACTGGGGGTGTATCTCAGAGGTAGAATGCCCCTGGCCTCAGTCCGCAGTACCAAACAAACAAACAAAAAACAAAAGATGTAATCCTAGTACTTGAGAGACCGTGACTGGAGGATTGCAGGCTCAAGGACAGACTCAGCAATATTGTGAGGCTCTCAGGAACCTAGTGAGACCCTGTTTTCAAATAAGAAACAAAATTGGTCTGCGGATGTAGTTGGGAGGTAGAATGTCTCTGGGTTCAATTCCCAGTAAAACACACACACACACACACACACACACACACACACACACACACACACAGAGTTGGTAGTGTAACTTGGAGGTAGAATGCCCCTGGCTTCAATCCCAGTACTACAATAAATAAATAAGACAAAGCGCTGTAGGTGTAGCTCAGTGGTAGAATGCCCATGGGTTTAATCCCCAGTTCAGGGCCCCCCCTCCTGCCCCCCAGCCAAAGCAATGGACCTGGAGGGTTCTTCCTTTTTCGTCTTCCCCTGGCCTAATGGCTTACACCACTCCAGGGCTCTCAGGTGGGGTTGGGATGTAATAGGGGTCCAGGCCCCGGTGCTGGAGGCCTCCTTACGGCTGGGTCAGGTCTGGGCGCGTGACCCGGAGCCACACAAGACCCCATCCCGGCTAGTCCTGGCAGGCGAGGCCGCTTTGCAGCTGGCAAGAAACGTCAGAAAACAGGGAGTGGGGGCGAGTGCCCGCCGGGTCTGGAGGCAGCCCTAAATTCCTGTATCCTCCGGAGCCCAGGGGGCCCGGGGCCCCTGCGCACAGCCCCCCTGAGGTTGCTTGCCCGAGAAGAGGGTGTGCTGGGCAGGGAGGCTGCCAGGCTGGGGCCAAAGACACGGCCCTGGTGCCGTGACTCAGTTTCTCCCCTCAGCCTCTGACTCCAAGAGGGCGTGGGGCAGCCTCGGCCCACCTGGCCCCAGCCGCGCCTCCTGCTGAGGGCAGAGGGCTGGAGGGCGCCCCCTCGGGTCCGCTTCCTCCCCGCCTTGGGGCAGCGGGCGCCAGCCCCACCGGACTCCAGCCCGCGGAGCCAAAGCCGCCTCCAGCCTCCAAGCCCAGGGCTGCGGCCACCCGGCTGGGAAGACGACAGACACTGGCAGGGAGGGATAAAAAGGGTGTGCGGGGCAGGAGGACAGGGTCCAGCGGGGGAGCAGGCCGGGCAGGGGCGACACCTAGCGGGAGAGAGTGGCATCTGCAATGGCCAGGCAGGGAGGGGACGCTTGACCGCGGGCAGAGGCCAGGGTCCGCCCCGCAGGGGCGCGCAGTACTGGGGCGGGGCGCAAGGGGGCACTAGCTGCCGGCAGAACTTGTCCCAAAGGGTTTTGTAGTCTGCAGAGCGATATGCGAGAGAGAGGACGTCCACAGTTCAGGAAGCCCAGTGCATCCTCTGCTGCTACCGGGCCCCCAGGCCTGCGAGCAGAGCCCCTTGCCGCCTTCCTCCCTGGCTCACGGGGTCGCGCGTTTCCCACCGAGGAGGCTGGGGTGGCACAGGAGGGGCGTTTCCAGCCTCCCCGCTCACAGCAAGACACACTCTGCTTCAGTAGTTTGGAGCCCCAGGAGGACGTGGCCCTTGGCCATGCTGAGCTGGAGCCCCGAGGGGGCGGGCGGGCTGGCTGTGGTCCACTGCCCACCCCGCCACCTTATGGTGCTGCCGCGAGGCACCCACAGCCTCACCTGGGCTCAGCTCCAGCTCGGAAGGCTCCCACACCCCCGCGACCCCCTGCACCCATAGGGGGCAGGAGAGAATGCCCAGCGCTGCTCCCCGACCCCAGAGGGCCAAGCCGGGGGCCCTGCGGGGCTGTGTTATTTGCCACGATGATCATCCCATTCACGAGACTCCGCCTTTGCCTGCCTCAGTTTCCCCACTCTCTCGCCTGCGCTTCTGGGGGTCACCTCCCAAATTAACCTCCTGAGTGAAGTCCTGGCCCTCTCTTGGTTTGGGGGACCATGGTAAGACCTGGAACATCAGGCCCGTGTGTGATGGACACCTGGGATGTTCCCCAGCACCTGGGCTCCCAGATACCAGGAGCTCCTAGTCGGTCCATGAATTCTGATCGACCAGCCGGAGGGGCTTCTGCCGTTCGCAACTACAACTTGGCTGAAGCAGATGGTAGAGAGTTTTCGGAGTTAGGGATGAGTGTTGTGCCGGGCTGGGCGTGGGTGAACGGAAGGGGCCGTGCGGAAAGTGCGGGAAGCCACCGCGGGGCCAGGAAAGCTCTGCAGAGCTCCACTGGCAGCCTTTATTAGTGAGCAGGACAGAGAGGACCAGAGCTTGACTCGGAAGATGGCCCAACCCTCAAGGGCCGGGGGACTCAGGCAGGCCCCAGGAGCCGGGGGGCCCAGGGCAGAGCAAGGAGCAGCAGTTGCGGGGAAGAGCCCGGCCTGGGCGCGCCATTGCGGGCCATCACCTTCCGGATCCAGTTGTAGTGCTGACTGACGTTGGTGTAGACGCCAGGCCGGTTGGGCCGGCCACAGCCCACGCCCCAGCTCACGATTCCAATCTGATACCAGAGCCCTTCCATCTCACAGGCCAGGGGTCCGCCTGAGTCCCCCTGGGGAGCAGCGTGGGTGAGCCCAGCCTGGGCGGGGCGGGTGGGGTGGCAGGGGGCGGGGAGAACGGGGTGGCCGGTGTGGATCCCACTCCTCCCCTTGCCTCAGTTTCTACATCTGCAAAGTGGGGGACAGTCTCCCTGCCGGGGCTAGCATAAGACCAAGGACGACAATCTGCCGTCGGGCGTGGGGATGGGAGAGATGGGTGCAGGGGCCCGCCACCGCGGTGGGGTGGGGCGGCACTCACGAAGCAGGAGTCCTGGCCACCCGCAGCCTCGCCGGCGCAAACCATGTCTCCCCAGATGTCTAAGCGGAAGTCCGACTTGTGGAACAGGTGGTTGCACATGGTGGTGTTGATGATGGAGACCTGGACCTCCTGCAGAGTGTAGGGGTACGGCAGATCTGTGGGGCACAAACAGGCAGCTGGAGCCTCCTCTCTGTGGAGGGGCAACACCGGCTGTGGGGTGTGGGTGTCCCCGGGGCACCCACAGTGCCTGGGGCATCTCTCTGGGTGGGTTCAATCAACAGTGTCACAGCTGGGGGGTAGCCCCTTGGTAGAGGGCTCCCCGGGGGTGGGCCAAGCTCTGGGTTCTATGCCCGGCACCTTTAAACAATATCAGTATCACAGAGGGGCCAAGCACATGAGCACCAAGCCCTCAGCGCCTTCCCGAGACTCAGTTTCCCTGTATGTAGATAGACGCACCTGAAATCCCTGCCTGAGGCAGTGGTGGAGACACCCCTCAGCCAAAACGCGAATCAAAGGAGGAGGTTCTGTGATGAACGCAGTCCTGCTGGCGCTCAGGACAGCCCATTCAGTGCCCTCGGAGTGCTTTTTTTTCTTTTCTTTTTTTCTTTTGCGATAGTGGGGGTTGTGGAACCCAGGGTCATTCTACTTCTGAGCTACACCCCCAGCCTTCTTATTCTTAATTTTGTTTTGTTTTGTTTTGGTGGTACTGGGGGTGGAACCCAGAGGCTTTCTACCTCCGGGTTATACTCCCAGACCCATTTTATATTTTATTTGGAAACAGAGTCTAAGTTGCTGAGAGCCTCACTAAGTAGCTGAGGCTGGCTTCGAACCTGCGCGATCCTCCTGTCTCAGCCTCCTAAGTGCTGGGATTACAAGCGTGCGCCACCATGCCTGGCTTCTTATTCTTAATTTTGAAACAGGGTTTTACTAAGTTGCAGAGGGCCTAAGTAGCTGAGGCTGGCCATAACCCTGCGATCCTCCTGCCTCGGCCTCCCAAGTACATGGATTACAAGTGTGCACCACCAACCCAGCTTTGTGTGTGTGTGTGTGTGTGTGTGTGTGTGTGTGTGTGTGTGTGTGTGTGGTACTGGGCATTGAACCTAGGGCCACTCCTTGGTTCGAGATACACATCCACACATCCAGCCCTATTTTGTTTTTTATTGGGAACAGGGTTTCATTAAGTTGACTAGCGTCTCACTGAGTTGCTGAGGCTGGCCTCAACCTGTTATCCTGTCTCAGCCTCCCAAGTACTGTGATTACAGGTGTGTATCACCACAACTGACTCCTAAACCCCCTTTTAAATTAATTAATTATTTATTCATATTTGTAGGTCTGGGAATGGAATCCCATTTGACCTCTGAGCTACACCCCCAGCTTTATTTTTATTCTTTATTTTGAAGGTCTCACTAAATTGTGGAGGGCCTCACTAAGTAGCTGAGGCTGTCTGCGAACCACGATCCTCTGGTCTCAGCCTCCTGAATGCTGGAATTACAAGCGTAAGTCACCATGCTCGGTTTAAGCACCCCCCCCCCAATTTTTTTTTTTTTAATTTGGAAAACAGGGTCTCTTAAGCCAGCGCGGCTGGCTTCGAACCTGCGTGATCCTCCTGTCTCCTCCTCCCAAGCCCGTGGATTACAAGCTGCGCCACCACGCCCGGCAAGCCCCCCACCCACCTTTAAAAATTTTTTTTTAGCCAGGCATGGTGGCGCACGCTTGTAATCTCAGCATTGGGGAGGCTGAGACCAGAGGATCGGAGTTTGCGGACAGCCTCAGCTACTTAGGCCCTTTGCAACTCAGTGAGACCCAGTTTCAAAATAAAAAATAAAACATAGGGCTCGGGGTATAGCTTGGAGGTCGAATGTCCCTGGGTTCCATCCTCAGACACACACACAAAAAAAAACCCACAAAAATTGTTTGCTTTTTTTGAAACAGGATCTTGCTAGGTTCTGAGTGTCTCACTAAACTGCTGAGGCTAGCCTTGAACCTGTGCTCTTCCTATTTTAGCCTCCCAAGTACTGGGATTACAGGCATGTGCCACCATGTCCAGCTAATTTTTCAGGGGCATATACTGAAGATTGAGTTCAGAAGCATTCTACCTCTACCTCTAAGCTATACCCACAGCCTCTTTTATTTTTTATTTATTTAATTAATTAATTTATTTATTTATTTTATTTTATTTTATTTTTTGGTGGTACTGGTGTTCCTGGAAGCCCTTCTACCTCCGGGTTACACTCCCAGACCTATTTTATACTTTTTTATTTTTGGAAACAGGGTTTCTTAAGCCAGCGCGACTGGCTTCGAACCTGCACCATCCTCCTGTCTCTACCTCCTAAGTGCGGGGATTACAAGCGTGCGCCACCACGCCCGGCTTTTATTTTTTATTTTTTTTTTATTTTATTTTTTGGTGGTACTGGGGGTGAAACCCAGGGGCTTTCTACCTCCGGTCTATACTCCCAGACCTATTTCATATTTTATTTGGAAACAGGGTCTCACTAAGTTGCTGAGAACCTCACTAAGTAGCTGAGGCTGGCTTCGAACCTGTGTGATCCTCCTGTCTCAGCCTCCCAAGCGCGGGGATTACAAGCGTGCGCCACCATGCCCAGCTTATTTTTTTGTTTTGAAACAGGGTCTCAACTAAGTTACTGAGGCTGGCCTCAAACCTGTGATCCTACTATCTCAACCTCCCCAAATACTGGATTACAGGCATGTAAATTTTAGCTTTTTTCCCCCCATTTTCTTTTCTTTTTGGTACTGGGGATTGAACCCTGGGGTATTCCACCTCTGAGCTACATTCCTAGCCCTTTTTTAGATTTGTTTATTTTATTTTGGTACTGGGGATTAAACCCTAGGGGTGTTCTGCCTCCACGCTACACCCCCAGCCCTATTCTATTCTTTTTGTTTGTTTGTTTGTTTGTTTTGTGGTACTGATGGTGGAACCCAGGGGCTTTTCTACCTCTGGGCTATATTCCCAAACCTATTTTTATACTTTGTTTGGTAACAGGGTCTCACTAAATTGCTGAGAGCCTAAGTAACAGAGGCTGGTTTCAAACCTGTGTGATCCTCCTGTCTCAGCCTCCTAAGTGTGGGGATTATTATTATTATTATTATTATTATTATTATTATTATTTTTGCGGGTTTGGGGATGGACTTTATTTTGAAACCGGGTCTCACCTAGTTGCAGAGAGCCTAAGTATCTGAGGCTGTCCGCAAACCGCAATCCTCTGGTCTCAGCCTCCCAAATGCTGGGATTACAAGCATGCGCCACCACGTCCGGTTTAAGTGTGGGGATTATAAGTGTGCCCACCATGCCTGGCTTCCTATTCTATTCTTTATTTTTATGTTTAGAAACAGGGTCTCACGGCCAGGAGTGGTGGCGCACGCTCTTAATTCCCGTGCTTGGGAGGTGGAGACAGGAGGATTGCACAGGTTTGAAGCCAGCCGCGCTGACTTAAGAGACCCTGTTTCCAAATAAAATATAAAATAGGTCTGGGAGTGTAGCCCGGAGGTAGAAGGGTTTCCAGGAACCCCAGTACCACCAAAAATACCAAAACCAAAAAAACAAAACAAAAACAAAACAAAAAAGAGAGAAAGAAGGAAGGAAGGAAGGAAAGAAAGAAAGAAAGAAAGAGAGGAAAGAAAGAAAGAAGGAAATAAAGAAAGAGGGTCTCACTAAGTTGTAGAGAGCCTGGCTAAATTGTTGAGGCTGATTGCAAACCTGCAATCCTCCTGTCTCAGCCTCCCAAGAAACCGGGATTATAGGCAAGCACCACCACACCTGCTCAGTTTGGGAGTTTTGAGAAAGGGCCAGCTCTCCTGCACAGGCAGCAGAACGGATGGCTGGGAAGGCACTGAGGGCCCAGAGAAAAGCCGTTAGTGACGTTAGTGACGGGGGCTGAGGGGTGGGATGACGGTGCACGATAGAGGGGATACTGAGGCCCTGCAGGCCTGGCCCAGCGCTCGCCAGTCCCGCCTGCTTCTGGCCTGAGCTTCTGCGAGGGAAGGGACCTGAGCCCTGCAGGCGAAGCCAGAGGAGGATGCTGAGCCCGGGCAGAGGGGCTGGGGCTGCTGGGCCCGGTGTGGCTGGTGGGGGCAGGAAGCCCGCCCCGCTGTCCCCGGACTCACACTCATCCTCCTGGATGTCCCCCCAGCCGGTCACCCAGCAGTCGGTCCTGTTCTCAAAGTGGCGCGTGGAGGGCAGAATGCAGATGGGCTGGATGTAGTTTGAGTAGCTGACGGATGAGGACAGCCTCAGCAAGGCGATGTCAAAGGGGGCCGGCCCTATGTACTTGGGGTTCAGAAATATATTATCCACTTGGAAACGGTTGAAGTAGGCATTCAGGTTCCAGATGGATGGCACGGCGCTCAGCTCGCCAAACTGGACGGTCCAGGGATGGGACTGAAGGGAACTGGCGGGGAGGGGCAGGGAGAGAGCAGTCAGGACCCTGGGGAGGGAGGGAGGACCGCGCGTCCCCACCCACGGCGGCTATGGGGCTGCTACTCTCCAATCCTGGGTGCCACCAGCAAATCCCCCCCCCCTTTTTTTTTAGCTATACCCCCGGCTCTATGTTTTTATTCTTTATTTTTTTACTGAGTTGCAAAGGGTCTCACTAAGTAGCTGGAGGTGGACTCAAACTGCGATCCTCCTGCCTCAGCCCCTAATGCTGGGATTACAAGCGTGGCCACCAGGCTGGGCTTAGCCGGCCCCTCTTATGTGCTGAAGGGCCCTGTAGGAACTGCAGAGCCCAGACAGGCCACAGCCAAAGTCCCGGGCACTTTGACGGAGGGGCTGGAGGGTGACTCCCCCCAGGTCTCACTAAAATAGCTGAGGCTGGTCTCCAAGCTGGGGTCCTCTTATCTCAGCTTCCCAAGTACTGCAATTACAAGCAGACAAGCCCACCCCAGGCTCTTCCAGAGCTAGTCTACACATGAAAACCCCTGGGTAGTCCATAAAGAGATGCCGGGAGAGAGTGGGGTGCTGGGCAGGGTGGAGTGAAACAGCTATGCCGGAGTGGCCTCCACCGCCGGAGGCCAGCCCCGGCCTCTCCCCAGCCAGGTCCTCCACACTGCTGGGACACATCTGCTGGTAGGTAGCCCCAGAAGTTTGTTTGTTTTGCCGTACTGGGGATTGAATCCAGGGGCATTCTACCTCCGAGCTACACCCCCAGGCCGACTTTTTTTATTCTTTATTTTGAAACAGGTTTTCACTGAGCAGCTGAGGCTGTCTGCAAACCTCGATCCTCCTGTCTCAGCCTCCCGAATGCGGGGATTACACGCGTGCACCGCCTCGCCCGGCCTGTATTTTTTTAAGCAGGGTCTCACTAAGTAGTCCTGAGAGCCTAAATTGCCGAGGCTGTCCTTGAACCTGCGATAAGCCTCCCAAGTCCTGGGATTACAAGTGTGCGCCACCGCGCTTAGCTTGAAAAAACTCAAAAAAAAAAAAAAAAAAAAGATGCCTGGCGTCGCGGGGAGAACTCACTCCTGGAAGCAGTGCGCGGCGGTGAGCACCCAGCGGCGGCTCAGCAGGCTGGCTCCGCAGTGGTGCGTGCCCCAGTAGCGCAGGCTGCCCTGCCACGGCCAGCGCCCGAGCTCCGCGTCCTGGCCGCCCACGATGCGCGACGGGATGGGCCGGTGGCCGCAGGGCCCTGCGACGGCGCGGCTCAGCGGGCGCGGGGGGGGGGTGCGGGGGTCGGGGGGGTCAGGGGGTGCGGGGAGGGGGCGGCGGGGACGCCCATGGAAGGGGCACCCATGGAGGGGGCGGCGGGGAGGGGGCGGCGGGGACGCCCATGGAAGGGGCACCCATGGAGGGGGCGGCGGGGAGGGGGCGGCGGGGACGCCCATGGAGGGGGCGGCCGGGACACCCATGGAGGGGGCGGCGGGGGCACCCGTGGAGGGGGCGTCGGGGGCACCCATGGAGGGGGCGGCCGGGACACCCATGGAGGGGGCGGCAGGGAGGGGGCGTGCGGTGGGGGCGCCCGGGGAGGGGGCGTGGGGGGCGTGCCGCGGGACCCTTACCCGACAGCAGGTCCACCTCCTCGGTGTGCGGCTCCGGCGTGGCTGCGGAGGCAGGCGGTGAGCTCGCGGCCCCACGCCCCGTCCCCGCCACCCCAGGGCGGCCCAGCTCACTGGTCTGCTGGGGGCCCCCCCACGCCGGGGGCGGCGGCGGCAGCAGCAGCAGCAGCAGCAGCAGAGGCGCCGTCCGACCCCCAGTGCCCATGGCTCCGCCTGCGGCCGGCGCCCCCTGGGCTCCTTCTGCAGCTCCAGGCCCGCGGCGCCCCCTGCGGGGAGGCCCAGGCTGGGCCCACCGCCCCGTCCTCCCAGCGTGGCCTCGGGGCCGGGGCCACTTGGGCCAGGGTCCTGCCCTTCAGCCAGCACACGCTCGTTTTTATTCCTCCTGGTACTTCGGGTTGAACCCAGGGGCCTCCTCCCTCCGAGCTAGACCCCCAGCCCTATTTATTTATTGGTTTATTTATTATTTATTTTGCATTGTACCTCTGAGCTACACCCCCAGCCCTACTTTTTATTTTTTATTTTGAAACAGGGTCTCACTGAATTACAAAGGACCTCACTAAGTAGCTGAGGCTGCCTGTAAACCGCATCCTCCTGTCTCAGCCTCCCCAATGCTGGAATTACAAGCGTGCGCCAACGAGCCCGGCTTTTATTTTTTATTTTGAAACAGGGTCTCACTGAGGTACAAAGGCCTCACTAAGTAGCTGAGGCTGTCCACAAACCACAGTCCTCCAGTCTCAGCCTCCCAAATGCTGGGATTACACTATTTTTTATTCTTTATTTTGAAACAGGGTCTCACTAAATTTCGGAAGGCCTCACTAGGTAGCTGAGCTGGCCAAGAACCAGGATCCTCCAATCCCAGCCTCCCAAGTACAGGTGTGCACCGCCATGCCCGGCTCTTGTTCTTTATTTTGAAACAGGATCTCACTAACTTGCGGAGGGCCTCACTAAGTAGCTGAGGTTGGCTGCAAACCTGCAATCTTCCTGTCTCAGCCTCCTAAGTACTGGGATTACAGTGTGTACTACCATGCCCGGCTTCTTCTTCTTCTTTTATTTTTTAATTTCTGTTTTTATTTTCATTTATTTATTTATTTATTTATTTATTTATTATTTTGTGGGTCTGGGGATGAACCCAGGGGCATTGGGCCTCCAAGCTATACCCCCTGCCCTATTTTTTATTCTTTTTAATTTGAAACAGGGCCTCACTAAATTGAAGAAGGCCTCACTAAGTAGCTGAGGCTGTCCGTGAACCGTGATCAACCGGCTCAGCCTCCAAATGCTGGAATTACAAGCGTGCGCCACGACGCCCGGCTTAAATACACATTATTTTTAAAAGGCTGCTGGGTGTGGTGGTGCACACTTGTAATCCCAGAAATTGGGAGGCTGAGACAGAAGGATTGCGGGTTCATAGCCAGCCTCAGCTACTTCAGTGAGGCCCTCTGCTACTTACCGAGACCCTGTTTCAAAATAAAGAATAAAAAATAAGGCTGGGGGCGCAGCTTGGAGGTAGAATGCCCCTGGGTTCAATCCCCAGACCCAGACCCGCAAAACAAAGTATATTTAACCAGGCATGGTGGAACAGGCTTGTAATCTCAGTACTTGGGAGGCTGAGACGGGAGGATTGCAGGTTCACGACCATCCTCAGCTACTTAGTGAGACTCTGTTGCTCTTTTATTTTTTATTTTTTAATTTTTTTTGTGGTACTGGGGATGGAACCCAGGGGCCTCCTACCTCCGGGCTACACTCACAGACCTATTTTATATTTTTTATTTGGAAACAGGGTCGCTTAAGCCAGCGGAGGCTGGCGTCGAACCTGCGCCATCCTCCTGTCTCCGCCTCCCAAGCACGGGGATTACAAGCGTGTGCCACCATGCCCGGCGCTTTTTTATTTTTATAAAATAAGATTTTAAATAAAATTTAAATAAAATCTGGGCGTGGTGGCCCATGTTTGTCCCAGCATTCGGGAGGCTGAGACAGGAGGATCACGGTTCACAGACAGCCTCAGCTGTTTAGTGATGCCCTTTGCAACTCACTGAGACCCTGTTTCAAAATAAAGAGTAAAAAATATGGCTGGGGGTGGGTGTAACTTTAAGATAGAATGCCCCTGGATTCCATCCTCAGTACCGCAAAAAAAAATTAAATTAAATTAAATTTTTATTCCCCAGAGCCCCAGAAACTGCTGAGAGGGACATGCTGCGAGGTGGCTTGCCCTGGAGTGGGAGGGGTCCTGGCAGGGAGCAGGGAGCAGGCAGGAGCTGGGGTGCAGGGGCTGGATGATGGGGTGCCTGTTAGGCAAGTCCCAGGGAGACCGGGGTTCCGCTCATGGGAGCCAGGAGCAGCCCAAGGACAGAGACCAAGACGCCCGCGAGCCCGGGAGAGCATCTTCCGTCGGCGCCCGAGTTGCTGATGGTGCTGACGATCCAGGAGGCGTAGACGCTGACGTTCATGTAAACACCTGGCCTCTTGGGGAGGGCACACTCGGCCCCCCAGCTCACCACCCCTGCCTGGGCCCAGACGTCCCCAATGTCGCAGACCAGGGGCCCTCCGGAATCACCCTGGAGAAAGAAGGGCTTCGGAGGTGAAGGGGCTGCCCGAGGTGAGGAATCGAGCTCCCTCACCGGCCTCCCCTCAGCCATCTCCTGCCGGGGCCTAGGAGGGGAGGATCTATGTATTGGAAGTTTCTGGAAGGTGGTGGGGATGGCTGGTCTGGGCACTGGAGAGGGGTGAAATCCCTGGCAGATAGAACGAGTAATGCGGACCATCTATTCTCAAATTTTAAACTACAGAGCTGGATATGGTGGCACACGCTTGTAATCCCGGTGCTTGGGAGGCAGAGACAGGCGGATCGCGCTGGTTTGGAGCCAGCCTCGCTGGCTTAAGAGACCCTGTTTCCAAATAAAAATATAAAATAGGTCTGGGAGTGTAGCCCAGAGGTAGAAGGGTTTCCAGGAACCCCAGTACCACCAAAAATAAAAAAATAAAAATAGCGCGGAGGTAGAATGCCTCTGATGGGACTCAGAGCAGTGCTTGCGTTGCTAATATTATTGCTTGCTTTTTTAAAAATATCTTTTCTGGAAGATCATGGAGCAGAGAAAGAGGATCAGAGGGAGAGAGGAGGGACTGAGAAATTTAATTGACAAAGTTATATAATGCATGTTCACGAATATGTGACATGAATCCCACTATTACATATAATTATAATCCACCCATAGCCGGGCGTGGTGGTGCACGCTTGTAATCCCTGCGCTTGGGAGGCTGAGACAGGAGGATCGCACAGGTTCGAAGCCAGCCTCAGCTACTTAGTGAGGCTCTCAGCAACTTAGTGAGACCCTGTTTCCAAATAAAATATAAAAAAGGTCTGGGAGTATAGCCCGGAGGTAGAAAGCTTCTGGGTTCCACCCCCAGTACCACCAAAAAAAAAAAAAAATTATAATCCACCCATAAAATTAATTGAAACTGAGTAAAATATCCCTACTTCCAGGTAAAGCAAGAGAGGGGGGTTGGCAGTCAGGGTTGGTGTGAGAGCGGAGGAAGAGAAGCAGCTTAGAGCGACTTTCGCTGCATGAACATAAGGCTAAAGGCTTGGGGTGTTATTTTGAGGGGGAAAGGGGAAAATTCCGGCCCCACAGGAAAAGCTCTCAGAATAGAGATCAGAACCAGGAATATGGCAGGTTCTGATGTGTGTGTGCGTGCACGGTGTAGGGATGGAACCCAGGACCTGGGTTCACTAGGCAAGCGCTAACCACCCAGCTGCACTCCCAGCCCCCACCATTATTTATATATTATGATATTTGAAAGGAGGGAGGGCTGGGCATGGTAGTGCATTCCTGTGATACCTGAGAGGCTGAGAGAAGAATTTCAGGTTCGTGGCCAGCCTCAGTAGTTTAGTGAGGCCCTCAGCAACTTAGCGAGACTCTTTTTCTGTTTGTTTGTTTCAGTACTGGCAATTTAACCCAGAGGCCCTCTACCTCCTAGCTATCCTCCTGGTCCTATTTTTTTTTTTTTTTTTTTTTTGTGGTACTGGGGGTGGAACCCAGGGGCTTTCTACCTCCGGGCTATACTCCCAGACCTATTTTATATTTTATTTGGAAACAGGGTCTCACTAAGTTGCCGAGAGCCTCACTCAGTAGCTGAGGCTGGCTTCGAACCCGTGCGATCCTCCTGTCTCAGCCTCCCGAGCGCGGGGATTACAAGCGTGCGCCACCACGCCCACTATTTTTTTATTCTTTATTTTAAAACAGGGCCTCACTAAGTAGTTGAGGCTGGCCTCAAATCTGTGATCCTCCCCTGTATTGAAAAACAGAAACCAAGATGTTGTCCTCTGTCCTGGGAGGCGGCTGGGCGGCCGGGAGGGACGGCTGGCCAGGCGGCTTCCTCACCTGGCAGGCGTCCTTCTGGCCCTCCTCGAAGCCAGCACACAGCATGTCGTCCAGGATGGCGGGCTCCTGGCTGGAGACGGAATTCTCATGGTAGTAGGCATCGCAGGTCTGGGCGTCAATGAGGGGCAAGCACAGCTCCTTCAGGGTGAAGGGCGGCTGCAGCGCTGGGGGGAGGACCGGCAGAGATCAGCGGGGATGGCGCGGCCTCACTCCCGGCTCCCACCCGGGCTATCTCACACGTCCGTAAAGTTGACTGGATGGACCGCGACAGGTGCCGTTTCTGCTTCCCAGAGCAGGGGTCTCATCTGCTGACACAAAGTCCTGCCGATGCCCCATGGGAGCCACTGATTCGTCACCAGCTAGTGACGCATCCCTTCTCCAGCTGCACACACGCATCAGGAGGCTTCGTGGGTCTCACCCTCGCAAGGGGCAGCGGGGTGGGACGGGGCAAGCGACCAAGTTGCGTCCACCCTGGGACCCTACTCTTCTCAGCTTCCCAGGTCTCAGGTCAAAAGGGATCTGGTAGGTGGAGGGTGGGTTGAACTGTGTGACCTCCAAATTTGTGTCTGCCCAGAACTTGGACTGTGACCTTATTTGGAAAAGGGGCTCTACAGATATGATCAGTGAGATGAGAGAGAGCATCGGCCGGGCGTGTGGCACACGCCTGGAATCCTGTACTTGGGAGGCTGGGACAGGAGGATCGCAGATTTGAGGCAAGCCTCAGCAAGTAGTGAGGCTCTCATCAACTTATCAAGACTCTTTCTAAATAAAAAGGGCTGGGGTATAGCTCAAAGGTAGAATGTCTCTGGGTTCAATCTCTAGTACGAGAGAGAGAGAGAGAGAGCGAAAGAGAGAGCGAACGAGAGAGAGGAAGAGAATGCCACAGATTTGGGTGAGAACATCTTGTCAGAGGCAGGAGAGGAGACACAGGGACACACATCAGGTGCGACGTCTTCACGCTGAGTAAGATGGAGGCAGAGTCGGGGCAGTGCAGCTGGAAGCCAAGGCGGGCCGACACCCACAGAGGCAGGGAGAGACCCGCGGGGACCCTCCCTTGAGCCTCAGTGGACCACAGCCAAAACTCAGGCTTCTGGCCCCAGAACTAGGACAGAAGACCTCCTTTGGGTTTGAAGCCACCCAGTAACTTGACCCTGCAGCACTCGGCAGGACCCTCCCTTCAACCCAGCAGGTCCTCGCTCCACCCAGCAAACAGCCAGGCAGCTCCTGCAGGCCCACGGGGACGGGCCGAGAACGGTGGGGCCCAGCTCGCATGCGTGCGGGAGCGGTGGGCTGCGGCGAGGTTACCTGCCAGGTTGTGCCAGGCTCCCCGGGGTAGCTGTCCCGATGAGCGTGGGCTCGGGACTCCCTGCCGAGTGACCCACCCCGCCACCATCTCTGAACATCCTTACGCTGATTGATTTCCACGTTGCCCCAGCCGGTGACCCAGCACCAGGTGCCAGGACCCAGGGGGTCTCCGGGTCTGGGGAGGCAGATGGGAAGGATGAGGTCGCTGAAGGTGACGGGAGAGGCCAGCTGTACCAGGGCGATGTCGGCTCTGTGGAGGTCCTCGGAGTAGCTGGGGTGCGTGATGCTCTGGGCCACGGCGCGCAGCTCCCCCGCCTCACCGGCGGCAGGGTAGGAGGAGATGGAGCCCAGCAGCACTTGGTAGTCAGATAGGGGGTGGTTCCTGGGGCGGAAGGTCAAGGGTCCTATAGGCTTTGCTCCCCATGAGGAGGGGAGACAATCGTGTGTGTGTGTGTGTGTGTGTGTGTGTGTGCGCGCGCGCGCGCACGCGTGCGTGTATATATATGCGTGTTACTGGGGAATGAACTCATGGACATCCTATCACTGAGCTATACCCCAGACCTTTTTTGTTTGTGGTGCTGGGGATGGAACCCAGAAGCTTTTCTATGTCTCGCCTATCCTCCCAGACTTATTTTCTATTTTATTTGGAAACAGGGTCTCACTAAGTTGCTGAGAGCCTCACTAAGTATCTGAAGCTGGCTTCGAACCTGCGCGATCCTCCTGTCTCAGCCTCCCCGATGCTGGGATTACAAGTGTGCCCACCACGCCCGGCTAGTGCTGGACTTCTCTGAAGGCTGAGCACACAGCAGCAGCACCAAGCATCCTCTGACGGTCACACTGAAGTTGACTGCCAGCCGAGCGTGCGGTGCACACCCGCAACCCACTGCTTTAGCGGCTGAGACAAGAGGATCACAGGTTCCAGGCCAGTTTCAGCAACTTAGCCGGGCCTTCAGCAACCTGAGAAGACCCTCTTTCAAAACAGGAACACACACACACACACACACACACACACACACACACACACGGTGACCACAACCCTGGGAGTCCCCTGTCACCTGGCAGCTGAGGAACAGAATGGCGGAAGTCAAGCCAGACATCCAAAGGCCCCCTGCCTGGCGGACAGTGTGGCCGAGACCTTGGATCAATGAGGGACATTCTGATGTAGAAGAAAGCTAAAGGTCGACAGGGACAGTCATTTCTGGGGCGTGGGGCCGCCACGCCACGTCCTGGGGAAGGACGTCTCCCAGTCCTTCCCCACCCTGACGCCAGGGCCAGCCAGGGACGGGGCCATCCTGAATGGCAAAGCAATCTGCCGAGAGAGAAAATGGGGGTGCTGGGAGGGCCCGGGAGGTCAGGGGCCCTGGGAGACACTCACTGGCTGAAGCAGTGGGCGGCAGTGAGCACCCAGTCCTCCGCGATCAAGGATCCCCCACATACGTGCTCGCCGGACACTCTCAGGCTGACCTGCCAAGGCCACTCTCCGGGCTGGGCGTCCTGCCCAGACACGATGCGGCCGGAGGCCCGCGGACGTCCACACACTGCCGAGAGTGGGCGGCCCGTCACCACGCGGCCCTCCCTCCCGAGGCCTCAGTGTCCTCACCACTCACAGCACGGGGACCTGGGGACGCACCGTGGGTGGTGAGAGCGGCTCCCTAACATCACCAAGGAGCGGGCGCAGGCACCTCCCATCCGGCCCCAGCCTGGGCCCCGGTCCTCCCGCAGCTCCTGCCCACCTCTCTATGTGTCCTACCTGAGTCCAGGTCGACGCTGGGGGAGAGGCTGGGCAGGGGAGAGGAGGGGTCCTCAGCGCCCAGAAGGGCTCCGGGGAGCAGGGCGAGCAGGATGTGAGCGAGGGCCTGCGCCATCATGCGGCCACACCCCACTGCCGTTTTGGGTTCAGAGTTCCCTGCCTCTCCAGGAAGGTGGGAGGCGATTGCCGCTCACCCTGGGCTCGCCCTGGGGTGCGGCTGCACACCTGCCTTACCACCTGGGGCAGAGGCCCAGCCCCTCACAGGACTCCTCGACTCCTCCTCGCCTCCCTGCATCCTGTCCTGCAGGGTCTGGGGTCTTGGCACGACCCCCAGGGTGTCCCCCGCCCTGTCCCGGCCTTGGAATCATAGCACCAGGACCACCTGGACGCTGGCACATGCTCTGTGTACCTGGCCAAGCCCCACCTGCTCTGCCTTTATGGTCTCCACCTGCAGTGCAGGAACTGCTCAAGGGCAGAGGACCTGTCACCCTGCTGCCACCCGGGCAGAGCCAGAAAAGGCCACCTTCTGAGGCCGGTGCCCTGGGGAGCGGAAGGGAGGCAGAGCTGCAGCCCCCAGGGGTGTCCCCAACCCTGTGTGTCCTTCTGAAACTTTTGTCCCCACCACTGAGACAGGAGGATGCAGGCACACAGCCAGCCTCAGTAACTTAATGAGACCTTGTTAAAAAAAAAAAAAACGGCTAGCATCGGAGCCTGCCGTGAGGAAGGCTGGTGCTGGGGCCTCCGAGGCCGGGATCAGAACCAGCTGAGGGGTTAGGCCAGTGTCGGGGCCAGCGAGACCAGAACCGGGGCCTCCTATGAGGCAAGGCCGCTGCTTGAGCCAGTGAGGTCTGGATCAGTCCACTGGGTAGCCAGGCCACCACTGGGGCCGTCAAGAGTGGGATCGGTATTTGCAGCGCGGCATGCACAGAGAAATAGCGCAGAAAATTAAAACCAGATGCTTCCCCTAATCAGCAATAACTAGGAGGAAACGGGCAACAGGAAGAGGTCGAGCTATAGAAAGGGCCCTGTAGTGAAGCAATTAAGGTGACCAATCAGAGGGCATGGAATAGGGGAGGATGGAGCCTCTTTAAAAAGCAGGAAGTACATAAACATATGTATCAAAGTTAATCACCAAACAAGCATGGGATCCAGGGAGGGGGAGGGAAGGGGATGGGGACTGGATGAGGGCTAATTGGATGATGTGTGCTTTTATATCCTCTCAAGTCTTGTATTCCAATGTGATGTATGATTACAATGCACCAATAAAAATAAATTAAAAAAAACACAAGGCTGGAGATGTAGCGCGGAGGTGACTGTCCCTGGGTTCAATCTCTGGCTTCACAAAAACAAAACATCCACGTTAGCTAGCAGATTTTGTTTTCCTTCTGGTACTAAGGATTGAACTCAGGAGTGGTCTACCTCTAAGATACGTTCCCCGCCCTATTTTATTCATTTTGAAATAGGATTTCAAGCCGGGCGTGGTGGCGCACACTTGTAATCCCCTCGCTTGGGAGGCGGAGACAGGAGGATCGTGAAGGTTTGAAGCCAGATGCGCTGGCTTAAGAGACCCTGTTTCCAAAAATAAAAAAAAGTATAAAATAAGTCTGGGAGCATAGCCCGGAGGTAGAAGGGCTTCCAAGAACCCCAGTACCACAATAAATAAATAAATAAATATTAAAAAATAAAATAAAATGAAATAGGATCTCCCTAAGTTGTGGAGGTCCTCACTAAGTTGCTGAAACTGAACCCGATATCCTCCTGTCTCAGCCTCCCAAGTACTGAGATTACAGCCCTGCGCCAAGGTGCCTGGCTGGGATCACAGAGTTGAGTTCAACCTCAGCAACTTAGTGAGACCCTGTTTCCAAATAAAACAGGCTGGGGTATAGCTCAGAGGTAGAATGCCCCTGGGTTCAATCCACGAAAGAAAAGAAAAGAAAAGAAAAAGAGAAAGAGAGAGAGAGAGAGAGAAATCTTTCACAACCTCTCTCATCCAGAGTGCAATTTCTTTCACCAACACATAGTTTTTTATATTTATTTATTAATTTGGTACCAGGAATTGAACTCAGGGGTTTTCTACCTCTGCACTACACCTCCAGCCCGATTTTATGTTTTTATTTTGAAACAGGGTCTCACTAGGTTGCTGAGGCTGGCCATGAACCTGGGATCCTTCTGCCTCAGCCTTCTAAGTACTGAGGTTCCGGAAGTGAAAAACTACACCCAGCACAATGCAAAGTTTTCTGTTGTTTATTTTTTGCGGTACTGAGGATTGAACCCAGAAGTATTCTACCACTAAGCTACACCCCAGGCCAGTTTTATTTCTTATTTGGAAACAGAGTCTCACTAGGTTGCTAAGGGTCACACTAAGTAGCTGAGGCTGTCCTGGAACCTGCGATCCTTCTCTCTCAGCCTTCTGAGTACTTGAATTACAAGCATGCACCACCACTCCCGGCTCTGCCAGGATCTTTATTTTTTGCAGATCTGGAGATGGAACCCAGGGACATTTGACCTCTGAGCTACACTCCCTGCCCTGTTTTGTTTTTGGTTTTTATTTTCTTTTTCCTTTTTTGTGGTGCTAGGGATGGAACCCAGGGGCTTTCTATCTTTGTGCTACACCTACCGCCAGACCTATTTTATATGTTTCTTGGAAACAGGGTCTCACTAAGTAGCTGAGGCTGGCTTTGAACCAGTGCGATCCTCCTGTCTCAGCCTTCCAAGCGCTGGGATTACAAGCGTGCGCCACCACACCTGGCTCTGCCCTGTTTTTGTAATTCTTTGTTTTGAAACAGGGTCTCACTGAGTTGCAGAGGGCCGCAATCCTCTGGTCTCAGCCTCCCGAACGCTGGGATTGCAAGCATGCGCCACCACGCCCGGCTCACCAGGATCTTTCTGAGGGGCACCAGTAACAAGTTTCCCATGCCCTGCTTCCATGGTGCAAGCTTGGCTCTCTTCCCGACTCAGCCCACTGTGGCGGACGCTCGGGTGCATGCCTGGTTTCCTGGGGCGGCTTGTCACCTCGGTTGCTATGAACTACAGGGCAGACTGGGCGGGATCAGGGCGTTCAGGTCGACCGCCAGCCCCTGACCAGCTCTGGGGTGTAACAGGAGCCCTTGGAGTCTCCTGAGAAGAGCGTCCCGTAACCCTGAGGGTGGCCGCTCTGGGTGGCCCTGACAGAGATTCGCAGTGGGGGCCGGGGCCACTCGGCGTCAGGTGCGCACGTGGCGGGGATGGAGACCACGTCACTAAGGTCAGCCACGTGGCCCCTCATGCCTCCTCTGTAATGGTTTGAGATGTCGCTGTGGGTTCTTGTTCTTAGCTAGTTTAGGAAAAAAAGCCAGAATTGCATGGCTGCGAGCTTGAGCAAAGTTTATTTATTTATTTATTTATTTATTTATTTTGTAGAACTGGGGATGGAACCCAGAAGCATTCAACCTCCGAGCTACACCCCCAGCCCTATTTTTTAGTCTTTATTTTGAAACAGGGTCTCATTGAATTGCAGAGGGCCTCACTAAGTAGTAGCTGAGGCTGTCCTTGAACCTGGATCCTCCTGTTTCAGCCTCCCAAATGCTGGGATTACAAGCGTGTACCACCACGCCCGATTAAGCAAAGTTTTATTATTACAGAGGTAGAAAGAAGGGACAGGCCGGGCGTGGTGGCGCACGCTTGTAGTCCCCGCACTTGGGAGGCGGAGACAGGAGGATCGCGCAGGCTCGACGCCAGCCGCGCTGGCTTAAGAGACCCTGTTTCCAAATAAAATATAAAATAGGTCTGGGAGTGTAGCCCAGAGTTAGAAGGGTTTCCAGGAACCCCAAACCCCAGTACTGCAAAAAAATAAATAAAAATAAATAAAAAAAGAACTTCCTCCCATCCTGCTTAGCCAAGAGTTCTCTTTTCCACCAAAACAAGTCCAGATCCGCCAGCTCTGTCTGCCGTGAGTCTTTGCTGTTAGCCTTCTTTATTCGTCCTCAGAGACAGACAGGTCTGAGACATCACTGATAAAATGTGTTACTTGGTTAGCAAGTCCCGGGGCTGCAGCGTAGAAGTTCACTTTGTTTTGGGTTTTATTTTTATCCTTAAAGTTTAAGGCATGTACTGTTCACCTGTGTCCTTGGACACTTCTCAGTTTTTCCTTATTTCCAAGTTACTTACTATGTTGAAAACTTATTTTACAATAAAGAAAAGAAAGACACGGGAATATAGTCTTTAAAAGTATAGAGGTTAGCCGGGCGTGGTGGTGCACGCTTGTAATCCCCGCGCTGGGGAGGCTGAGACAGGAGGATCGCGCAGGTTCGAAGCCAGCCTCAGCTACTGAGTGAGGCTCTCAGCAACTCAGTGAGACCCTGTTTCCAAATAAAATATAAAATAGGTCTGGGCTATATAGTATAGCCCAGAGGTAGAAAGCCCCTGGGTTCTACCCCCAGTACCACCAAAAAAAAAAAAAAAAAAAAAAAAAAGTATAGAGGCTTTGGGCACTATAACTGTTTTATGTTACTGGTAATTAATATTGGGTTAATATAGCTTGCATTTTTATCTTTTAACTTTAGTCTAAACTGTTGTGAGAGTCTATATAATTCTTCTTCTTCTTTTTTTTTTTTTTTTTGGTAGTGGTACTGGGGTTCCTGGAAGCCCTTCTACGTCCAGGCTACACTCCCAGACCTATTTTTTTATATTTTTATTTGGAAACAGGGTCTCTTAAGCCAGCACAGCTGGCTTCAAACCTACGCGATCCTCCTGTCTCCGCCTCCCAAGCGCAGGGATTACAAGCGTGCACCACCACGCCTGGTTATATAATTCTTTTTCTAAGTGTAGGTGTCTGTGTTTTAACATTCAATGTTCAACTGGTCTAACAGCCCACTTTTATTTATTTATTCATGTATTTATTTTTGTGGTACTGCGAGTGAAACCCAGGGGCTTTTCTACTTTCAGGCTACACTCCCAGACCTGTTTTATATTTTATTTAGAAACAGGGTCTCGCTAAGTTGCTGAGAGCACTAAGTAGCTGAGGCTGGTTTCAGACCTGTGCGATCCTCCTGTCAGCCTCCCAAGCGCTGGGATTACAGGTGTGCGCCACCAGGCCCAGGTGAATCCAAGGAAATGTTACCTCCAAGCTACCTCCCAAGTGCTTTTTATAATTATTTTTTTTGGTGTGTGTGGTACTGAGGGTGGAACCCAGGGGCTTTCTACCTTCGGGCTATATTCCCAGACCTATATTTTTTAAAATATTTTATTTGGAAACAGGATCTCACTAAGTTGCTGAGAGCCTCACTAAGTAGCTGAGGCTGGCTTCGAACCTGCATGATCCTCCTGTCTCAGCCTCCCAAGCGCAGGGATTACAAGCGTGCGCCACCACGCCCGGCTAAAAGCCCACTTTTAGCTGACCAGGGTCAACCTTGGCTGCAGCTCTTGGCTGACAGCTTAGAGACAAAGGATTTTGTTGTTTTGTCTAAGTGAGAAAACTTGTTCTCATTGGCAATTAACTTCTCTTATTGGCAACTAATACAGGCTCAAGTCCCATCATCCCTGAAGACCCCAGTAGACCCCAGACCCCAGGGCTCGGCCGGCCACACTGGCACCACTTCGTGGAAGGAGTCTTGAGTTCCCTGACTGTCCACGGCCTCAGCTCGGGACCTCTGGAAGCTCCCGCTGAATTTGGAAAGGGTCCTTTCTCTGTGTAAACCTGAACCAGGGGCACTGCGACTCTCCTGAGTCCTGTGCGACCTTGTGGGGAACCAAGACCCAGGGCGCTGGTGTGGGCAGCGGCTAACGGTTCAGACCTGGGACGGCACAACTTCCAAACTGGAACCCTGCCCCACACCCAAGGAAGGCAGTTGCTGGGGCCCAGGGCAGTGGTGGGGTCTTTTACAGGACCACGTGCCTGTCCACTGTCAAAGCAGGGCCAGCGGTTCAGTCAGTGCAGCCTGAGAGGGGCCTTAGCAGCAGGCCGCTTGCTGCCGGCCAAGCCTGCCCGCCAGGCCTGCCAAGGGCTTTCCTGGGCCCTGGCCCTCAGGCCTGGGGAGGGGAGGGTGGGGAGGAAGGCAGGGCCGCAGCCAGGAGCCCGTGCAGGGGAGAAGGGTGGTGCCGGCCAAGGAGCTGGGGCCGCTGGGCCTGGGCCCCGGGCCGCAGGAGGTGGCAGGGCGCCCCGCCGGCGTCTCCCGCAGGGGGCGCCCGGGCCGGAGCCGCGGCGGCCGGCTGGGAAGGGCCATGGGCGGGTGGCCAGGGCCGCGGCTGCTGCTGCTGCTGCTGCTGCTGCTGCTGCTGCGGGCGCCGCGGCCGGCGGGCCCCGAGGACACGGGTGGGCCGGGCGCCGGGGCCTCGGGGCTGCGGGCCGAGGAGACTCGGGGCCCCCGCGTGTCCGTCTCCGCAGAGGCGCCGCCGGAGCCCGAGCTCGGCCAGGAGCCCCGGCGCCGCCCAGCGTGCCCGCCGCGGGCGTGGGGGGCCCGGCCGGGCGCCCCATCTTGTGCTCCCCCGCCGGGCCCCAGGAACACGCTGCTGCTGCAGAGTGAGCGCGGCGGCCGCCGTCCGTCTGTCCGTCTGTGCGCACCTCGTGTCCGTCCGTCCGTCCGTCCGTCTGTGCGCACCTCGTGTCCGTCCGTCTGTGCGCAAACCTCGTGTCCGTCCGTCCGTCCGTCCGTCCGTCCGTCTGTGCGCACCTCGTGTCCATCCGTCTGTGCGCAAACCTCGTGTCCGTCCGTCCGTCCGTCCGTCCGTCTGTGCGCACCTCGTGTCCGTCCGTCCGTCCGTCCGTCTGTGCGCACCTCGTGTCCGTCCGTCCGTCCGTCCGTCTGTGCGCACCTCGTGTCCGTCCGTCCGTCTGTCCGCAAACCTCGTGTCCGTCCGTCTGTGCGCACCTCGTGTTCGTCCGTCCGTCTGTGCGCACCTCGTGTCCGTCCGTCCGTCCGTCTGTGCGCACCTCGTGTCCGTCCGTCCGTCTGTGCGCACCTCGTGTCCGTCCGTCTGTGCGCACCTCGTGTCCGTCCGTCCGTCTGTGCGCACCTCGTGTCCGTCCGTCCGTCTGTGCGCACCTCGTGTCCGTCCGTCCGTCTGTGCACACTTCGTGTCCGTCCGTCTGTGCGCACCTCGTGTCCGTCCGTCCGTCTGTGAGCACCTCGTGTCCGTCCGTCCGTCTGTGCGCACCTCGTGTCCGTCCGTCTGTGCGCACCTCGTGTCCGTCCGTCTGTGCGCACCTCGTGTCCGTCCGTCCGTCTGTGAGCACCTCGTGTCCGTCCGTCCGTCTGTGCGCACCTCGTGTCCGTCCGTCTGTGCGCACCTCGTGTCCGTCCGTCCGTCTGTGCACACCTCGTGTCCGTCCGTCTGTGCGCACCTCGTGTCCGTCCGCAAACCTCGTGTCCGTCGGTCTGTCCGCTCACCTCGTGTCCGTCCGTCTGTCCGCAAACCTCGTGTCCGTCTGTCCGTCCGCACACCTCGTGTCCGTCCGTCCGCGCACCTCGTGTCCGTCCGTCTGTCCGCTCACCACTGCCCGTCGTCCGTCCCGCTCACCACCCGTCCGTCCATCTGTCCTCCAGAGCCCTGCGGCCTGCGGCACATCCACAGCCGGATAGTGGGCGGCGCGGAGTCGCGGCGCGGGCGCTGGCCCTGGCAGGCCCTGGTGCAGCTGCCCAAGGTCCGGGAGTGCGCGGGCAGCCTGCTGGGCCGCCGCTGGGTGCTCAGCGCCGCGCACTGCTTCCGAAGGTGAGCCTGCCCGCCCCTGGGCACGCGTGCTTCCTCTCGGCTGGCACGCCCCCTTCCACTCTATTACATCGTACACGCCTAGCTCCATTTTATATTTTGTTTTTTGGTGTGGTGCTGGGGATGAAATTTAGAGACATTCTACCTCTGAACCACACTCTCAGCCCTGCTTTATTTTTTTAATTTGAAACAGGGCCTCACTAGGTTTCTGAGGCTGGCCACTAACCTTCAATCCTCCTGCCTCAGGCTCCCAGATCCTGAGATTACAATTATGAGCCAGGATACATGGCTTTATTTATTAATTTTTTGAAAGAGTCTGAGTAAGTTGCAGAGGGCCTCACTAAGTTGCTGAGGCTGGCCTTGAACCTGTGATCCTCCTGTCTCAGCCTCCCAAGTACTGGGATTAGAGGGTGCCCCCCATGCCTGGCTTACGCAGCTGTCTGAGTCTACCCTTCAGAGAGCCCCACACGGACCCCACATCTGCTTGATCCTATTCAGGATGCTCAGGGGTCCACCTGGAGGACATGGCGCCATTCTCCTGACCTTAGAATAACTCTGAGAGGGACAGGCCCCCAGGGCCTCCCTCCAGCTCCCCCACGGGCCAGGGCAGGGACTTTGGTTGTGGCCTGTGTGGGCTCTGCCTTTCCAGAGACATCATGCCGTTAGCGGGGCCTCGCTGATGGCACCCAGGGCCAGCGGGTAGTAGCCGCCCCAGGGTCTCGGGCCTGGGTGCTCCGTGGCCGCCCCCCCTGCCTCCCCAGGTACCCTGACGCTTCCCAGTGGGTGGTGCAGCTCGGGGAGCTCTCCCTCAAGCCCTCGCCCTGGAGCCTGCGGGCCTACCTCCACCGGTACCGCGTGCAGGACATCATCCTGAGCCCCACGGCCAGCGGGAGGTCGCAGGACATCGCCCTGCTGAGGCTGGCCTCCTCCGTCACCTACAGCAAGTACATCCAGCCCGTCTGCGTCCTGTCCTCCACCGTCATGTTCCTGCACCGCTCCGACTGCTGGGTGGCCGGCTGGGGAGTGATCCAGGAGAGCCTGGGTGAGGCTGGAGGGCGGGTGGACGGCAGGGCAGCGGCCCCTCCCTGCCTCTGGGGCCCTGAGACTCCGCAGCCCGCTCAGCACTCCCCCGCCTTGGCTCAAACAGCTGACGCAGAAAACTCAGGGGAACAAGGTTATTTGCTTTTAGTAGTTCCGGAGATTGTAGTGTGTATTAGACCAGCTTGGAAGCGGGAGCCGGGGCTGCAGGTCCTCAGGGCATCGTGGTGGGAGAGAGAGAGAGAGAGAGAGAGAGAGAGAGAGAGAGAGAGAGAGAGAGAGAGGGAGAGAGAGAGAGAGAGAGATCACATGTGTTAGCTCTGGGGAGCAGAGGAGAGAGCAGCAGGGGCTGCAGCTGCTGGTCTGGGAGGCAGGGCCCCTGGCTGTGCCCCCAAAGCCATACCAGCCAGCAGTGGCAAGAGCCCCATCTCCCTGGGCCCCCACGCAGGCCTTCCTCCAATTCTGAGCTGTCTGCTCTGGGTGAATGGAACCCAGGCTGTGTGGCCTGTTGTGCCTGGCTTCCTTGATGCAATACAGTAGTTCAAAGTGAGTCCACTCTGCAGCATTCCTTTTTTATTTATTTATTTATTTATTTACTTACTTATTTACAGGACAGGTATTGAACTTGGGGGCATTCTACCTCTGAGCTACACCCCCCCACCCTGGTTTTGTTTTTGTTTTTGTTGTTTTGCAGTACTGGGGATGGAACCCAGGCATTCTACCTCAGAGCCACACAATCCCAGCCCTATTGTTCTTTATTTGGAAACAGGGTCTCACTGCGTTGCGGAGGGCCTCACTAAGTAGCTGAGGCTGGCCCTGAACCTTTAATCCTCCTGTCTCAGCCTCCCGATGCCGGGATGACGAGCGTGCGCCACAGCACCCGGTTTACAATGTCTGCTTTGAAATCAGGAAGTGTGAATCATCCAGCTTTGTTCTACTTCCTCAAGATTATCTCAGTTACTTAGGGTTCCTAGCTATTTCCTTGAATTTTAGAGGCAGCTTGTGGATTTCTGACGGAGGTCATTGATCTCTGGATGAGACCGCATTGGATCGGCAGGTTGTTGTAGGGAGTATTTCCATAAATCTCCAACAAGGAACACTCATGTTTCAGTTTATTTGGAGCTTGGTTACTTACTTCAGCAATATTTTGTCATTTTCTGTGCATGAGTCTTATACTTTCTCATTTAAATTCATTGTACATTATTCATTTGTTGGGGGGTACCCGGAATTGAACCCAGGAGCATTCCACTAAGCTACATACCTATCCCTCATTTATTTTTATTTTTGAGACAAAGTCTCACTAAGTTGTGAGGGTCTCACTAAGTTGCTGAGGCTGGCCTTGAACCTGCGGTCCTCCTGTCTCAGCCTCCAAAGTACTGGGATTACAGGCGCGTGCCAGCGTGCCCGGCTGATATCATTGTTTTCTAATTTACTGTGACTTTTTCGTGAGCTGCCATGGTGTATTACAGAAACTGTCCCACGTGTGCCTGAGGGAAGGTGTGATCTGATGTGCTTAAACGGCCTGCTCTGCGTGTCCATGAGATGTACTTGGTTTATAGTGTTCACATCTTCTATTTCCATATTGATTTTCTCTCTGCTTTTCCTATCCATTATTAAAAGCAGAGAATTAAGCCGGGCGTGGTGGCGCACGCTTGTCATCCCAGCATTCGGGAGGCTGAGACAGGAGGATTGCGGTTCGTGGACAGTCTCAGCTACTTAGGCTTTCTGCAACTCAGTGAGACCCTGTAAAAACTAGGGCTGGGAGTGTATCTCGGAGGTAGAATGCTCCTGGGCTCAATCCTTAGTACCAAATAAAAATCCCCAGTACTAAAAAATAGTAATAATAATAATAATAATAATAACAACAACAACAATAATGATGATGAGGAGGAGGAGGATACTGGTAGTGCCGTTACTTCAGAAGTGCTCTTCATTTCCCTGGAGGACCTCGAGATCCAGCAGTGTCCTTTTACTTCAACCTGAAGGATCCTCTTCAGCCGTGTTTTTCCGGCTGTAATCCCCTGCCTCAGCCTCCAGGTCCGAGGACTTCAGGTGTGGGCCGCCACGCCCGGCTCTCTCTGGCTCCTGGCTACTTTGAGGGTCTGTGGTTTCTGGATGTTAGCCAGCTGCTGAGCTTGTTTAAGGTCCCTTGATGTAACACCTGGCCTCTCAGCCGGGTGTGGTGGTGCACACTTGTAACCCCAGCAATTGGGAGGCTGAGACAGGAGGATCGCATGGGTTCGAAGCCAGCCTCGGCTACTTAGTGAGGCTCTCAGCAACTTAGTGAGACCCTGTTTCCAAATAAAGTATAAAATGGGTCTGGGAGTATAGCCCCGAGGTAGAAAGCCCCTGGGTTCCACCCCCAGTACCACTAAAAACAAAACAAACAAACAAAAACACCTGGCCTCTGCCCACTTGCAGACTCCATCTTTGTCTTTTCACAATTTGATTCTACTGTGTCTCCATGTGGGTCTCTACACTAGGAGGGCGTTCAGCCTCGTGACTCCGCAGTTTCATGTGTTTCGCCAGATCTGGGGACTTTGGTCCTGGCCCTGGAGCTCAGCCTCCGTAGCCCCTCCCTCTGTCTGCGTTGGCCTAGGGTGTCTCCACTGCTGACCTCAGCAGCCTCCACCTCCACTGTACAAATCGGAAAGTAGATTGAACCCAGGGCCTTGCTCACACTGGATTACGACATTCTCAGATACACGACGGCTAAAAGACCAATTGCTAGAGGAAATGGAGAAGGGGTCCTTCAGGTTGAAATGAAGAGACATCAATCAGTAATCCAAGGTCATCCAAAGAAACAAACAGGCCTGATAAAGGCAACTCTGTTGATAAGCGTAAAAGCCGGTCTCAGGGGCTGGGGATGTAGCTCAGTGGTGAAGTGCTTGCTTAGCATGCCCAAGGCCCTGGGTTCCATCCCCAGCACCACAAAAAAGAAAAAAGAAAACCAGTTTAATTGTACTATTGGCTTATGACTCCTCTTCTTCCCTACTCAATGTAAAACAGATGCAGCCGGGCGTGGTGGCGCACACTTGTAATCCCTGCGCTTGGGCTGAGACAGGAGGATCACACAGGTTCGAAGCCAGCCTCAGCTACTTAGTGAGGCTCTCAGCAACTTAGTAAGACCCTGTTTCCAAATTAAATATACAAGAGACTTCCGGGAAGATGGCGACGGAGAAAAGCAGGGCTTACGAGCCCCGCTAACAACCAATCTCTATAACCACAAAATCAGAGCCAGAAAACACTATCAGCAGAGAAACAAAAAATGTAAATACAAGGGACAGAGAAAAAGAGGGCTGGAAAAATGAGACACCAGAAAGAAACCAGACCGCAGTGCAGCGGCCAGAGCCGCGGCGCGGAGTGGCACGGGCGCCATCTTCCCTTGCAGCACCAGGCTCCAGAGAGGAGGGGACTCAGAACGGAGCTCTGAGCTAGAGAGGAGATACACCGGCCTCACGGCTGAGGACGTGCCATACTGCCGACAGCAGCAGCGAGCTCACCGGACGGCTCCAGACCAATGCACTCAACAGCCCACCAGGCTCCAGAGAGGAGCGGTGGACAGCGAGCCGAGGTGAGTGGCTGCGGATCAGCCGGGCTGAATTTGGCAGATTTTTCAGCGCAGGGAGCATCTAAAGCTCCCAGGGGCTGGGCTCAGCACACCCTGCAAGGACTCAGAGCGGAGCTCAAAAACAGAGAAGAAATATGCCAGCCTCATGACCGAGGGCGTGGCAGTGGTGCTATATTGCCATCGGCGGCAGCAGCAGCGAATTCAGCGAGTCCACTACAGCTCCATCAGTGCACTCAACAACAGTGCGTCAAATTGCGGCCCCTAGAGGAGATATCCCAGTACTGCACTCCCAGGGACTTGACCCAGTGGGGGAGTGGTGGTGGCAGAGACATCACACCATAGGAGAACGCCCAATCTGGCACCCCCCATAGTCTAAAGCAGCCTCTATCGACTCTCTGGGTCGGAGACTCTGTGATACAACCTAGTAAAGGAGTAGTGGGGACTGAGATACCACAGACTCGAGATCCAGAGCACCTTAAGTGAAGTCGTAGTGACACAGGGAAGAACCCAGAGAAGTCACAAACTTCCGAAATCATGGGAAAGAGGAATAACAATGGAGCAATGAATGCCCACAACCCCACAACATCAGAACCGGATAAAACAGAAATTCAGAGATTTCTAGAAGATCAAATCAGGAAAATAACTGTAGAAATAATAGAGGTGTTTCAAAAAGAATTCAGAGAGAGCCAAAAAGAGACAAAGGATGCAATTAATGAAGTAAAGGCCTCAATTCAAAGTACAAACAACCGATAAGACCACATGGAGAACAGAATCTTGCTCTTAGAAGATGAGCAATCCAAAAATGAACGCATAGTTTCTAATTTAGAAAAAAAAATCTGACAGCAGGAATCTGACATTGAAGAAATATGGGCCCATTTTAAGAGAGCTAACCTAAGAATAATTGGAATAGAGGAGGGAAAAGAAGGTGAAACCAAAGGGATCAACAATCTCTTCAAGGAAGTGATAGTAGAAAATTTTCCAAACATAGAGCAAGAGGTCGATACACAGGTCCAGGAAACTTATAGAACTCCCTTTAGACAGGATCAGAGAAGAGGATCCCCACGCCACATAATTGTCAAAATGACCAATGTGGAAGCCAAGCAGAGAATCTTAAAGGCAACAAAAACAAAGGGCCAAGTGACATTCAGAGGCAAACCAATTAGAATCACTCCAGACTTCCCAAACCAAGTCATGAGAGCCAGAAGGGCTTGGAGTAACATATTCCAAACTCTGAAAGAAAACAACTTCCAGCCAAAAATTTCCTACCCAGCAAAACTTTCTATCAAATTAGATGGGGAAATAAGAAGCTTCCATGACAAACAGAAACTGAAGGAAATTATGTCTTCAAAACCAGCACTAGAGAAAACACTCAAAGAGAATAACTACAAAGAAGAAATAGGTAACACACACCAACCAGAGAAACAAGATTTTCCATCCAACAGACAACTAAGATTGGTTATCTTTGGAGATTCATTATTTATGTTAGTCTTTTACCTATTTCTAAATTGTATTGTTTGCTTTTATTGTTGCTAATTTTTAGGATTTCTATTTGGAATATTAATATATCTCCAGATATAGCATTTGGAAATATTTTATCCCATTCTATCAGTAACTTTTAACTCTGTTTACATTGTCTTTGGATATATATATAGTGAGTTTGTTTACCCTTCTGTTACCTGTGCCATTGAAATCATATCCAAGAAATCACTGCCAATTTCAATGTTGTGAGGTTTTATGACCCAGGTTTTCTTCTAAAAGTATATAGTCTTAAGATTTATATTTATGTCTTTTATCTATTTTGAGTTAATATTTGTATATGGTGTTAGGTAAGGGTCCAATTTTATTCTTTTTCGTGTAATTATTATTTTTCAACAATATTTAGTTAAAAGATCATTATTTCCTCCACCAAATGTTCGTGGAAACCTTGTCAAAAATAACTTGACAATATATGGAAGAATTTAGCTCTAGGCTTTTATTTAACTCCAATGGTTTATATATCTGCCTTTATAACAGTACTACACTGTTTCAATTATTGTAGCTTTATAAAGTTTGAAATCAGAAAATATATATCTTCTAGCTTTGTCCTTTTTCAAGATCGCTTTGGGTATCTAGAGTCCATATTCCATATTAGGATACATTTTTTTCTGACGATGGCCATCCCCCTGCCCAGCCTGTAAAGCAGACTGCTCGTCCTTTAGCCCCCAGCCCGCAGATGTGGAAACGGAGGCGCCCGGGGAGGAGTGGGATCCACGCCAGCCACCCCTCCCCAGCTGAGCTCTGGGCTCACCCGCGCTGCTCCCCAGGGTGACTCGGGAGGCCCCTTGGTCTGCGACCTGGACGGGCTGTGGTACCAGGTTGGCATCATGAGCTGGGGTGAGGGCTGCGGCCAGCCCTTGCGGCCTGGAATCTACACCAACGTCAGTTACCACTTCACATGGATCCAGAATCTGATCTCAGGCAGCGCGCCCAGGCTGGACGCCGCCCCGCTGCTGCTCTTCCTCCCTCTGCTCCCGGCTCCAAGACTGCAGCCAGCCTGAGCGTGGGTGCTCCCCGCGGGGACACGTGGGGTGCGGAGGGACAGCCTGCTGGACCAGGCTGTTCTGTTCTGTTTGCCAATAAACACGTGAGCGTGTCTGCGTTAGCAACTTGCTGAGCTTTCTGGGGACCTAGTGGCTTCCTGAACAACTGTCTCTGTTCACCCAGGATCAGCCAGTCCCTGAAGCAGCAGAACCCCCTCCAGT
Source organism: Muscardinus avellanarius (assembly GCF_963383645.1). Lineage (NCBI taxonomy): Eukaryota > Metazoa > Chordata > Mammalia > Rodentia > Gliridae > Muscardinus > Muscardinus avellanarius. Next base: position 111,273,648 of record NC_137796.1, read on the forward strand.
TAGATCAATCAGAAAGATGGTGGAAAAGCTGGGCGTGGTGGCGCACCCTTGTAATTCCAGCATTTGGGAGGCTGAGACAGGAGGATCGCGGTTCATGGCCAGCCTCAGCTACTTAGTGAGGCCCTGTTTCAAAATAAAGAATAAAAACTAGGACTGGGGGTGTAGCTCAGAGGTAGGATGCCCCTAGTTTCCATCCCAGCACCACAAAGAAAAAAAAAAATGGTAAAAAGATAAGATGGTCATAGCTCCAGGTTGCCTGGGGGCTGGGAAGACAGGGGTGGGGTACTGGGGAACAAACCCTCCCCACTGTGCCCCACCCCACAAGTGTCACCTTGGTCTTCCCATGGTCCTCCGAAGTCTAGGGCCAGGACTTAGCAGGTGGAGTACTTAGGAGGTGAGCCTAGGAAGCACAGGCAGGAAGTGGGGAAACTGAGGCAGGTCAGGTGGAGCTCTGCAGAGCTTTCCTGGCCCCGCGGTGGCTTCCCGCACGGCCCCTTCCGTTCACCCACGCCCAGCCCGGCACAACACCCATCCCTAACTCTGAAAACGCTCTACCATCTGCTTCAGCCAAGTTGTAGTTGCGAACGGCAGAAGCCCCTCCGGCTGGTCGATCAGAATTCATGGACCGACTAGGAGCTCCTGGTATCTGGGAGCCCAGGTGCTGGGGAACATCCCAGGTGTCCATCACACACGGGCCTGATGTTCCAGGTCTTACCATGGTCCCCCAAACCAAGAGAGGGCCAGGACTTCACTCAGGAGGTTAATTTGGGAGGTGACCCCCAGAAGCGCAGGCGAGAGAGTGGGGAAACTGAGGCAGGCAAAGGCGGAGTCTCGTGAATGGGATGATCATCGTGGCAAATAACACAGCCCCGCAGGGCCCCCGGCTTGGCCCTCTGGGGTCGGGGAGCAGCGCTGGGCATTCTCTCCTGCCCCCTATGGGTGCAGGGGGTCGCGGGGGTGTGGGAGCCTTCCGAGCTGGAGCACCATAAGGTGGCGGGGTGGGCAGTGGACCACAGCCAGCCCGCCCGCCCCCTCGGGGCTCCAGCTCAGCATGGCCAAGGGCCATGTCCTCCTGGGGCTCCAAACTACTGAAGCAGTGTGTCTTGCTGTGAGCGCGGAGGCTGGAAACGCCCCTCCCGTGCCACCCCAGCCTCCTCGGTGGGGAATGCGCCCTCGGCCACTGGGGGCGCCTAAGTGCCCAAGCTGTCCTGCCCTGTAGGTCCAGGCGGCTCAGTGGGCTGCTGATTTGTGTAGGTCCAGGCGGACCAGGCTCCTCCACCGCGGCAGGAAGGGCCCTGATCCAGCCGGCAAGTTGACCCTGTGAAAGCCGGGGCCCCGGCCTAGTGATGAGCTTATGGAGACGAGAGCGGGCGGGGTGCGCGGGGCTGGGAATGGGCTCAGGAGAAAGGAGGAGAGAGGCCCGCTGCGCCTGGGAACTTCTGTCTGGCTCTGGGCTGTGGAGTAGAGGAAGGCTGTGGTATAAAGGGACCTCACCGTCTGCCGGCCTTCCTGTCAGCCCAGGGCCACCTCCGGCCTCCCTCTCACCTCCCAGAGGCAGCTCTGACCTGAGCGGCTGGTCCAAGCCGGCCTCCTCCGGAGACAGGAGGTGGCCCTGAAGGTCATCGGGTTCATGTTCTATTTGTTGGGATGTTGGGATGAGACTCAAGAGCGTTCCCTTACCGACCCGCACCCCAGACCTCTTTATTTTTAATTTGAGATCGGGGCTTGTTAAATTGCTGAGGCTGTCCTTGAACCTGGGTTCCTCTCATCTCAGCCTCCTAAGTAGTAGGATTTTAGGTGTGTGCCACAATGCCTGGCTAACTTTGTGTGTGTGTGTGTGTGTGTGTGTGTGTGTGTGCGCGCGTGCACACGCACGCGTATGTGTGTTATTGGGAATTGAATCCAGAGGCATTCTACCTTTGAGCTATATCCCCAGACTGATTTTATTTCTTATTTAGAACCAGAACTGCCGGAGCCAGCCGGCAAAAGTACGGGTTCTGAAGAGAGGAGTGAGGATGAAAAGAATTTTATTCAATGAATTTTATTCATAGAATACTTTATTCTCTCATGGAAGGATCGCCAGTACACTCCCGGGTCGATATCTCTACTGACCGATCCTGGTTTTATCACTCTCGTCCTATTTATACCGCTCCCGGTCAGCCAACCTTCATGACGTCACCACCAACGCGCGTAACAGTCAAACCAATCAAGCCTGTGCCGTCAGCACCTGTGCGCTTAACGGTCAAAGCAATCAATTCCACTTGAGCTTCTCTCAGACGTTGAACTTTCCATGACCCCAAACCTTATTGGCTCTGGGCAAAGGACAGTCAGAAGTGTTCTTAAAGGGGAAAGCCTTAATGGCTCCCCACAGTTCCCCCTTTCTTATTATATTCAAAAGAAGACTGTGCCTGTCTTAGGTTGTTTCCTTCAGGTATCAAGGATTACCCGTCTTGGGATAATACAGAGCTAAGCTGTATATCCTGTCTTAGGTTTCCTTGTCCTAAGGAAATCTTACCCGTCATTGACTACCAGCCTCTTAAATAGGGGTACTTTTTAGATGTAGATCATGTACTTCTGCTGAATAAAAATGTTCTCACTTTATCCGAGGTCACACTTTGTCCCAAGCCTCTAATAAACAAGGTATTGGGTATATCATGAAAAATAGGTATTTCAGTAAGACATCTTTTCCAATTAACATTAGGATTTCCATATGTTAAATCAGTTTAACAGGGTATATAAGTTATTCGTGGGCTAACATTTTTATCTTCTTTCCCTGCGTAACCAGGGTCCCACAAGACCACATCTTTATAGCACAATTACTCTTCGTCTTAGTATTTGTCTGCAATACCACGGGCATCAACTGCAGACATCCCATCTTTTTGACATATTTAGGAAAACATAAGAGTGTACCAGTTCTTTGTCCAAAATAACCAAAAGTTCCAATTCTTTGTGCAAAATAATTAAAAGTTTCTGTAATGGGTGTAAAGTTCAAAGCAAGAAGTCCCAGTAATCGTGAGTTGTCACTGAAGACAGTGATCTTCCGTTGTTCCCAAACAGCTGGATGAATATGGGATGAACTGGAATGTAAGTCTATGTTTCATTCATCATTGAAGCTAGGAGCATCATCAGCATTGAGCTGAGAATCTTCCATTTTTGCTTGATCCATATGTCGCACCAGCCGCTCAGGTATCCACCGTGCATTATCTTCATCCTGTGAAAAAACACAAACATGCCCTCATCCCCATATTAGTACAGGGTCAGGACCTTTCCAAATTCCTGTGCAAGGATCTTTCCATTTCACTAGGGCAAAATTGTTTTTGGAGGATGGATGCCAATATCTATCTGCTGCTGTGCGACCAGTTTTGTCAGCATTCAAGAAATTAAGAATGAAAAGAGCATGATTTAAAGAGTTCTGTGGTGAATGGGGATATAACTCCCCCTTTTTATTTATTTTCAAAAGTGTTGTTTTTAAAGAATTGTGGGCACGTTCTACAATACCCTGTCCTTGAGGATTATAGGGTATACCTGTAATATGCTGAATATTGTATGTATTGCAAAATCGTTTAAAAGCCATACTTGTATATCCTGAACCATTATCAGTTTTAATGTAGGTAGGAAGGCCTGAGAAAGCAAAACATTTCAAACAATGGGAAATCACATGCTTAGCGGCCTCCCCAGTTTGGGCTGTAGCCATAATAAATCCTGAAAAAGTATCAATAGACACATGAACATACTTTTGTTTACCAAAGGCAGAAATGTGCGTAACATCCATTTGCCATAAATTATTGGGAACCAATCCCCGTGGATTTACACCTAAATGAGGAACAGGTAAATACTCTGGACATATAGGGCATTGTTTAACAATTTGTCGTGCTGCTTCTCGAGTAATTTGAAACTGTTTACGCAGACCAGCACTATTTTGATGATGTAAAGAATGTGATCGTTGAGCTTGTTCCAATTGAGAGGGGCAGACAAATTTTGTAGCATCGTCAGCAATTTGATTACCTTCTGCCAAAGGACCAGGTAGAGCAGAATGTGCTCTTATATGACCAATAAAACAAGGATGTTGGCGTGATAAGATCTGAGTTTGAATTTGAAAAAATAAATTACCTATCAATTTATTATGCGTATCAATATATGGTACAGTTTCTAATGTTTGAAGGGCATTAGCTATATATAAACTATCTGTATATAAATTAAAAGGCGTATCAGATAGATGTTGAAAAACAGCTGCTACTGCATGCAATTCTACAACTTGAGCAGATGTAAAAGATGTTTGAATTATAGTACTATGTTTATTAATTACATAAGATGCCTTACCATTTGATGAGCCATCAGTAAATACCAAGACCGCTTGAGATATGGGAGTAGCATGAACTATCTTAGGAAATATAAGAGCATGTTTATTAACAAACTGTAATAATTTATCATGAGGTAAATGATTGTCAATTTTTCCAATAAAAGATGCAAAAGCAATAGCCCATGAACCAGCATTTTGAAAAAGCCATTGTACTTGTTGTTTAGTAAAAGGAACACTATTAAGTGAAGGTTCTTTTCCAAAATATTTTATAGATTCTGATCTGACAGAACACACCAAGCAGGCAACTAATTCCCAGTATGGCATTAAGACTCTGCTTGGAGTAGTGGGTAAATGTATCCACATTAATGGTTCATCCTGCCACAAAACAGCAGTGGGCGTATGTGCTGATGTTAATATATAAGCAGCCCATTCTTTAGCATAGTCAATGTACTGTTTTCTTTGACATTCAATAGCCAATTCAACTTTTTTAAGAGCAGCACATCCTTCCTCTGTTAAGATCCGAGAGGAAGTTGGGTCTGAGTCACCTTTTAAGATATCAAATAAAGGTTTTAATTCTCTAGTAGTAATATTTAAAGATGGTCTTAGCCAATTAATATCTCCTAGAAGTTTTTGAAAATCATTTAAGGTTTTTAAACTATCTTTATGTAATTGAATTTTTTTTTTTTTTTTTTTTTTGGTGGTACTGGGGTTCCTGGAAGCCCTTCTACCTCCGGGCTACACTCCCAGACCTATTTTTACATTTTTATTTGGAAACAGGGTCTCCTAAGCCAGCGTGCGCGGCTGGCTTCGAACCTGCACGATCCTCCTGTCTCCGCCTCCCAAGCGCGGGGATTACAAGCGTGCGCCACCATGCCAAGCCACAAGCCGTTTTTAATTCTTTTAATTGTTTGAAAGGAAAGGGTCCATGTCCTCTAATCACACCTCCTCGACCATCAGGGTCTTCAGTAACGGGGAAAACTCTAAATCCCCTAGTATCTTCTCCATTTTCTGCAGCCCGATTTATAGCCGCTTGAAGCGGTGATATTACAGATAAAGGTCGGTGTTTTTCAGTGCTTTGTTTAGCAAATGCTACAGTGGGAGAATTTTGAAGGTTCGTATTGCTGATAATAGGAGAATATTGTTGAGGTCCTTCTTTTTCACTATTTGAAGGAGCTATCTTATCTAAACGTTTAGTTAAAGTCTCTACGCCTACTTCTAATTGTTTTATACAAAAAGTGGGCTCCAGAGTTTCTGGAATATCAGGATAAGCCCCTAACTCATTTCTATGGAACCGAGCAGCAGTTTCCTCAAGCTGCTCCTCTTCTTCAGTTTCCTCATCTTCCTTAGGAAGTGAAGGCAAAACACCTTTGTGTTCTATCTTAGTTTTACTTACACCAAGCATATCTCTTAACATCTGTACAAAACACAAAAGACTAATTTTTAGACCCATTGTATATTACAACTTCCACGTTACTCACCCCACCACGAGCCTTCGAGCACGCTCTCTTTCTCTTCAGCGGTGTCCTTCACTGCGTCCTCAGTTTCAGAATCTCCCCGTACGGGCCACCACCTGCCGGAGCCAGCCGGCAAAAGTACGGGTTCTGAAGAGAGGAGTGAGGATGAAAAGAATTTTATTCAATGAATTTTATTCATAGAATACTTTATTCTCTCATGGAAGGATCGCCAGTACACTCCCGGGTCGATATCTCTACTGACCGATCCTGGTTTTATCACTCTCGTCCTATTTATACCGCTCCCGGTCAGCCAACCTTCATGACGTCACCACCTACGTGCGTAACAGTCAAACCAATCAAGCCTATGCTGTCACCACCTGTGCGCTTAACGGTCAAAGCAATCAATTCCACTTGAGCTTCTCTCAGACGTTGAACTTTCCATGACCCCAAACCTTATTGGCTCTGGGCAAAGGACAGTCAGAAGTATTCTTAAAGGGGAAAGCCTTAATGGCTCCCCACACAGAACCTTACTAAATTGCTGAGGCTATCTTTTTTTTTTTTTTTGTGGTGGTACTGAGGGTGGAACCCAGAGGCTTTCTGCCTCCAGGCTATACTCCCAGACCTATTTTATATTTTATTTGGAAACAGGGTCTCACTAAATTGCTGAGAGCCTCACTCAGTAGCTGAGGCTGGCTTTGAACCTGTGCGATCCTCCTGTCTCAGCCTCCCAAGCGCGGGGATCACAAGCGTGCGCCACCACGCCCGGCCCGAGGCTATCTTTAAACCTATAATCCTCCAGTCTCAGGTTCTAGGATTGCAAGAGTACACCACCACGCCCAGCTTTTTTTGTTTTTGTTTTGTGTGTTTGTGTGGGGATTGAACTGAGGGGCATTCTACCTCGGAGCTACATCCCTGGCCCTATTTTATTTTTATTTTGAAGTCATCTCACTAGGTTGATAAGAGTCTCACTACTTGAAGAGGCTGATTCTCCTGTGTCAGCCTCCCAAGTACTGGGGTTTACACATGCACCACAATGCCTGGATTAATTTCATCGTTAATACCTGCACTGTAGAATTAGGCAAACCGCCAGGCGTGGTGGCGCACACTTGGAATCTCAGTACTTGGGAGGCTGAGACAGGAAGATGACAGGATGGAGCAGAGCCTCAGCTACTTAGTGAGACCTGCAACTTAGCAACTTAGCAAGACCTTGTTTCAAAATAAAGAATAGCCGGGTGTGGTGGTGCACACTTGTAATCCCAGCATTTGGGAGGCTGAGACAGGAGGGTTGTGCAAGTTCGAAGCCAGCTTCAGCTACTTAGTGAGGCCCTTTGCAACTCAGTGAAACCCTGTTTCAAAATAAAGAATAAAAAAAAAAATAATAGGGCTGAGGATGTTGCTCAGAGGTAGAATGCCCCTGGGTTCCATCCCCAGTACCACAAAAATAAAACAAAATAAGCCGGATGTGGTGGCGCACGCTTGTAATCCCCGCGCTTGGGAGGCCGAGACAGGAGAATCACACAGGCTCAAAGCCAGCCTCAGCTACTTAGTGAGGCTCTCAGCAACTTAGTGAGACCCTGTTTTAAAAAATATATATAAAATAGGTCTGAGAGTATAGTCCAGGGATAGAAAGCCCCTGGGTTCCATCATAGTACTGCAAAAAATAAATAAATAAACAAACAAATAAATAAAAAAAAGAAAGACTAAAAATAGGGCTAGGGGTGTAGCTCTGAGGTAGAATGCCCTTGGGTCCCATCCCCACTACTGAAAAGAAAAAAAAAGAATTTAGGCAAACTGTGTCTGGGTGTCCTGTTTTTCCAATAAAAGTGTGGACTGTTCTGGGGAAAGTTCAGGTAAAATGCTCAGAGTTTGTGCCCTACCTAGCCGCAGGCCATGGCCGAGGCAGGAGAGAGCAGTGCCCGTGGTTCAGGAAGGCAAGGCCGGCCCACGGGGATCCTCGTGCCTTCCCGTGTGTGGGGCCTCCGTTCCTAGCAGCAGCCACTCGAGGACAAGTCCTTGCACAAAGCCCAGCTCTGTCCACACATGGAAATGTCCTTCCTGCTGGGGCTCCGTCCCCTCCCAGCAGGCTCCTGCTCTGGTCTTGCCATCTCAGGGAGGGAGGGAGGAGTCAGCTTCCAGCTTCACTAGAAGCTTCGGCCTGGCCAGGCTGTCCCAAGACAGAGGCCGCACCTGGCCCCCAACCACAGCTCAGTGCTGCCCCAGCCCCACACCAGGAGGGCAGGAGACCAGGGCTGGCGGCTGTGCTGCGTCTCCTGACGCACAAGAGCCGCCGGCCCAAGGAGCATCTCTGCCAGGAAAAGGCCTCATTGTTCGATCCTGGCAGAGCTGGGCGGGGTGTGCCAGACCATGGCAAAATGCTCCACAAACCCTCCTCTGGGAACCCTGATCCTGAGGGACAAAGGGCCTGTGTAGCATGTCCCTGCGCGTGGGCTCGGGGCCAGGACTTGGGCCTCGGTGGCTGAGGGCACGGGCTGGGCTTCTCCAGGGTCAGGGCGAGACCTTCCCTTGCACACAGCCAGCGAGCATGAGCACGTTTACTCCCACAAGTGTGCAGCTCTGTGTGTGCAGGCGTGCAGCTCTGAGCACAGCTCTGTGCACATGCACGTGTACCTGCTCAGGGAAACCGCAGCTGGCCTGTGAGTGGCAGGCCCGGCTCCCCTCCTGCCTGGCTGCCAGGGGGCTTCTCCAGCGCCGCCCACCCCACCCCTGCAGCCACTTCCCTTCCAACCTGAGTGTCAAAACCTGACAGCCAGGATTAGAGGCCACCTACACTGGCTTTAAACCTGCAAAGATGCCCTGGGGCTGGGCTGGAAGGAACACAAGCCCCCTTTGTACAGCTTCTGGCCACTGCCTCCAGGAACCCAGAACTGAGATCCGGGAACCCTGCCTGCCAAGGGCTTAGGAGCTTCCGCATCCACCTCCCCAACGGCTCTTCCTGGGAACTCGGGTTAGACCGGAGGGTCCCTGGGAGGTGCGGGCAGGAAGGACAGGTGGAGGGGGCGCGCCTCTGCAGCAGTGAGGACCTGTGCCCGACAGGCCTCCCAGGGAGCAGGGCCGTGCTGGGCTGAAGCGCCTCTGCTCCGGCCCCCTCTCAAGCGTGACTAGGGCTGAGCCCTCCCTGGCGCTGCTCCCCAGCCCTGCCAGCAGCCCCGCACTCTTCCAGGGTGGGGTCTGAGTGTCTACCAGCACTTGGCCGACTGAAGGAAGTCCCGCGTGAGCCCTCAGCTCTTAACATTTTCATGTGACCCAAACTATAGTTCTTTTGAATTTTTCTAATGATTTTTAACACGTGAAAAGCGTTCTTAGCTCAAAAACAGGTGTTAGGTAGCAGCCAAGCTCAGTGGTGTACGCCTGTGACCCCAGCACTTGGGAGGCTGAGAAAGGAGGATCACAGGTTCCAGGTCGGTGCGTGATAATTTAGTAAGACTCTGTTTCAAAATAAGTTTAAAAAAAAAGGAAAAGAATAAAAGAAAGAAAAAGGCAAGTGGTGTCCCATGCTTGTCCCATGCTTGTAATCCCAGTACTTGGCAGGCTCAGGATTGCAAGAAAACAGGATTGTAGTTCACAGCCAGCCTCAGTAATTTAGCAAGGCCCTTGGCAACTTAGCAAGACCTTGTTTCAAAGTAAAAAAAATAAAATAGGGATGGAGGTATAGCTCAGAGGTAGAATGTCCCTGGGTTCAATTCCCAGTACCACATGCACACATACAAAAATACATAAAATAAATATAAAGAGCTGGGCATGGTAGTATGTGTCTGTAATCCCTGTACTTGGGAGGCTGAGACAGGAGGTTCGAAGACAGACTCTCATCAACCTAACAAGACCTTGTTTCCAAATAAGAAATAAAATTAGGCTGGAGGTGTAGCTCCAAGGTAGAATGCCTCTGGGTTCAATTGCCAGTACCATGAAATTAATAAATAAATAAAAAAGGGCTGGGAGTGTAGCCCAGTGGTGGGGCATCCCTGGGTTCAATTCCCAGTGCCAGAAAGGAAGGAAGGAAGGAAGGAAGGAAGGAAGGAAAGAAAAAAAGAAAGAAAGAAAGAGAGAAAGAGAGAGAGAAAGAGAAAAGCAAGCCATCCGGGTATGGGGGCATATGCGTGTAATCCCAGTACTATGGGAGCCTGAGACAGAAGGATTGCAGGATCAAAACCAGCCTCAGCAACTTGTGAGGCCCTCTGCAACTCAGTAAGACCCTATTTCAAAATAAAGAATAAAAAATAGGGCTGGGGATGTATCTCAAAGGTAGAATGCCCCTAGGTTCTATCGTCGGTACTGCAAAAAAAGTGAAAGAAGAAAGAATGAATGAAAGAACAAAAGAAAGAAAAGAAAGGAAGGAAGGAAGGAAGAAAGAAAAGATAGATAGATCAGGTGGTGGACTGGTTTGACCTGAGGGCCGTGGTGGGTAGCACCTGGCCCAGGTAAGTGCTGAACTCCCCGTGAAGCCCAGAGCTGTCCGATGAGATCAGCACCCAGGAGCCAGGGCTCCTGGGCAGCACACCCGCTCTCCTGTCTCCTGTGCCTGCGCTATGCTCGATAGGTGTGCCTGTATCTCTCATCCTGTGCCGTCCAGGAATCACCTTGAATACAGCCTGTTGGCACGGTGCAGGCTTGGGCATCTGACCTCAGATGGAGAATCTGACTGGATCCTCGCGCAGCTGGAGAGGGGCTGTCGTCACCGCCCACGAAATGCTCCAAGCATGGGGCCGGAGCCTCCCACCGCATGCCTGGCGAGGAGGACGCTAGGGCGCACCCCAAGTCGGGCACCTGTGTCCTGTGCGGATCGTCGTGACTGTGTCTGTTCCCCAGGGTGGAGGCTCATGAGGGACCTCCAATATCCTCTGTGCTCCCGCCGGCCCTGAGCCGACACCTCAGCTCTTCCCCAGACCCTGGGGCATTTCCAGTGGGGTGGCTTTAGGTCCCTGGGGCTGGCAGAGGCAGGCAGACCCTCAGGCCTTCCGCCACGGCACCAACCACACCGCTCAGTCCCCTGGCAGCCTGAGCCCTTTAACACCAGCTCATCCTGGTTACAGCCAGACGCGGGACCTGGGAGAAACCACAGACACCTCCCGAGTGTCGGGACAAGGGACCGTGTTGAGGTGTCTCTTGCCCCTGGCGTGGAGCCCAAGGAGCTAGACTTTGGGGCAGGCATGGTGGCGCATGCCTGTAAGCCCAGTACTTGGAGGCTGAGACAGGAGGATAGAGGATCGCAGGTTCAAGGCCAGCCTCAGCAACTTAGTGAGACCCTGTTTCAAAATTAAAAAAAAAAAAAAAAGCCAGGTGTGTTGGCGCTCGCTTGTAATCCCAGCATTTGGAAGGCTGAGACAGGAAGATTGTGGTTCGCAGACAGTCTTAGTTATTTAGTAAGGCCCTCTGCAACTCAGAGAAACCCTGTTTCAAAATAATAGATAAAAACCAGGGCTGGGGGGTGTAGCTCTTAGGTAGAATGCCCCTGGGGCTACTCCCGGTACTGCAAAAAAAAATTTTTTTGTTGTTTAAGAAAAAACAAAAACAAAAAGGAGCCGGGTGTGGTGGCACATGATTGTAATCCCTGGGCTTGGGAGGCTAAGACAGGAGGATCGCACAGGTCTGAAGCCAGCCTCAGCCTTAGTGTAGTGAGGCTTAGTGAGGCTCTCAGCGACTTAGTGAGACCCTGTTTCCAAATAAAAAGCATAAAATAGGTCTGGGAGTACAGCCCAGAGGTAGAGTAGCCTCTGGGTTCCACCCCCAGTACCACACACACACAAAAAAAAGCAAATAGGGCTGGGGTTGTAGCTCAGAGATAGAATGCTCCTGGGTTTGGTCTCTAGTGCCGAAAAAAATAAATAAAATGAAGAAGGAGGAGGAGGAGGGAAGGGGAGGAGGAGGACGACCACCACAGCAGCAGCGGCTACGCCATACATCTTGGCATCTTGGCTTTCGGGGTCAGCGGGAGATCTGCCCAGGCTCTGGGGACGCTGCCAGCCCCCAAGCGCTATCCAGGCTCCATGAACGTCTAAAACCGACGAGAAGGCAGGCACGGGCCCCACAGAGCTTCCAAGAACAACTGCCCAGTAGCCCCCCACCCTGGGGTCAAAATCGACCTGGCCATGATCGGCGTGGCTCTGAGAACCTCCTGCCTCTGAGGCCCAGGTCAGTCCAGATGAACAAGGAGAGAAACAGGTGACAGCGGAGGGCCTGCCATGTCCGCAGCCCTGTTTGTACAGACTGCGGGCCAAGGAGGCAAACAGAGCGTGTCCGAGAGCCTCCTCCAGGACGGCCCTGGGGGTTCCCCGGAGAGCGGCCCCGGGCAGCTCCTTCCTGTCCCCCAGGTCCCTGGCTCCTTCCTTCTGGATGGGAGCCCACAGGCCCCAGGAGCATATAAGAGGCAGGCGAAGGAGCTCGTAGCACAAGCCTCCCGGGTGGACTCCAGCCAGGTAAGGCGCTGGGGTCCCGGGGTGGGCCCGCGGGGGTCGCGGCCCTCTCGACAGTCTAGGGGTCTCTCCTCTCCCCCTCCAGCCTTGGACACGCGGGCCGGGAGCCATGTATCTGTTGCTGCTGACGCTTGCTCTCCTGGGGAGCCCCGCCCGTACGGCAGGGAGTAAGTGCAGGGGTCTGCGTGTCCCGCTCCGGCCCAGCTCCCCGGTGGCCAGCCTCACCTCCCTCTGTCCAGGAGACCCTGGTCACAGCCAAAGTCTGGTCCCAAGGCCACCCCATCCGCCTGCGGGGTGGGCTTCAGGATTCTGGGCAGAGACGGGCTCTACGTGAGTGGTCTGGCTTCCACAACACCTGGCTTCTCGTCCACACAGAGCTCAGAGGGTTCCCAGCTGGCACCTATTTCGATGAATTTGACCTCAATGGAAACCAAGTCACCGGGCTTCGGATATCTACAGGTTTAGCCGGCAAGATTTTCCAGTGAGTGGGCTCAGGGTCATGGAGTCCTGCCGCTGCGTCCCAACTCCTCCGCACTCTCGGGAACTTGGTGGAGGGCCACTTACAGCCTCTGCTCCCCACACCCTTGCCTGGCTCCTGACAGCTCTTTCAGGAGTCTGCTTCCTGAACTCATGAAGTCACAGGCACTACCTCTATAGGTCCCTTCCCCAGTCTCCTCTCCTGCTCAAGGCCCACTTCTTGGCTTCCCCTGTGAGTCCTGCCTTTGCCTCCAGGTTTGATCAAAGAGGCTTGCCGATCACCGGGCGTGGTGGCGCACACTTGTCATCCCAGCATTCGGGAGGCTGAGACAGGAGGATCCCAGTTCGCAGCCAGCCTCAGCTACTTAGTGAGGCTCTTTGCAACTCAGTGAGACCCTGTTTCAAAATAAAGAATAGATAAATAAAAAAGGGCTGGTATAGCTCAGAGGTAGAATGCCCCTGGGTTCTATCCCCAATACCGTAAAATAAAAGGGCCTCCAGTGTCTGATGGGATAATCAGTGGAAGGTCAAAGAGGGAAGGAAGTGAGGGTCAGAGTAGACCACTAATTGACCAAGAGGAGCCAGATGTATTAGAGGCAGAAAAGGCCAGGCCATTGCCCTGTGTGAGGACTGGACTGTATCTTTGCCCTGCGGGGCACTGAGGTCATGGGAGATTAACTGGGGCAGACCCCCCAGGGGCAATGGAGACTGCAAGGGCGAGGCGAGCTGGGGAAGGGGCTGGTGAACACCCCGGAAGGCGCCCGCCTGGGACGGGTTTAGGGGTGACTCGGGCCTGGCCAGGGGATGGTGCTTGCTCGGAGTCACGTGACGGCAGCCAGCCCCTCCCGAGGGCCAGAGGGCAGGGCCTGCCTGAGCTCTCCCATAGGACCTCGGTGCTCCCTTCCAACAGTCCCTCGCTCTGCCCACGAGGAAACTGAGCCCCAGAGAGGCTAGTGAGCGCAGAGCAAGGGAGGAGGCCGGTGTGTCGGCCAAGGGCGCGGCCCACGGACTCAGACACCAGGCGGCCATTCAGAGTACCCTCTCTTTCAGGATCCAGGGAAAATTTGGAAACTCCTGGGGATCTCCGCACGGTTTTCAAAGTATACACACCCAGGAATTAGAGCTGTGGGCAGGTGAATACATCACACAGATCCATGGCTCGTACATGGGGAAAATCTGGTACCTCGTCATATGCACCACCTGTGAACGCTGTTTCTCATTCGGGAAGAAATGTGGCCAGGAATTCTCGGACTACCCCAGCGAACCAGACCAGGTGCTCGCAGGCTTCTACGGCTACTTTGGACCCGCAGGCATGAGTGGCTTAGGCTTTCGATGGGCTTCTCTACCAGAAAACTCAACTTTACTGTGCAATTGAGATTCTAATACCTGAGCCCCCAGGCCAGAGCTGGTGCCAACAGTCCTGGGATGACCACGTTAGGGTTTTAAATCTGAATCTCCCCATCAATAAAGCCTTTGCAGGAACGGTTTGTCTAGGTGTGGTCCTTAAGTCTGAGGGACCAAAGACCCAGAGGCTATTCTGCCCGCAAAGACTGGACCCATCCCACTCCTTCCAGGCCCACCCAGGTGGCCTCACTGCCCAAGCTCAGTTCCGGGCTTCTCCGAGTGTGCAGGAGGCTTCAGGAAGCCATTCATGCATTCACTCAGAAAACGTGAACCTTGTTCATAGCAGCTCCCCTGGGCACTGGGGAATGAAGAAGGGGACAGGCGTCCAGGTTAGGGGGCTGCCCCGGGGGACAGATGCAGAGACAGGTGGTGGAATTAGACCCGTAAAAAAAAAAAAAAAAAAAAAAAGTCAACGGCAGGGTCAGGGTGCAGCAGCACACTCTGGGCCTCGAACCCCAGACAGAAGCGGAGACTTCACACACAATCCTCACCTCTCGGCATGAGATACATGCTGATATTTTCTCGGTTGGTCTCTACTTTTTTTTTTTTTGGTACTGGGGATGGAACTCAGGGGCATTCTACCTCCGAGCTACACCCCCAGCCCTATTTTTTATTCTTTATTTTGAAACAGGGTCTCACCGAGTTGCAGAGGGCCTCACTAAGTAGTAGCTGAGGCTGTCGGTGAACTGCGATCCTCCTGTCTCAGCCTCCCGAATGCTGGGATTACAAGCGTGCGCCACCACGCCCAGCTGATCTACTTTCATTTTTAATTAACTAATTAATTTTTGGTAATGGAGATTGAACCCAGGAGCATTCTACCTCTGAACTATTAGTCCAGCCCTACTTTATTTTATTTTATTTATTTTTTGCAGAACTGGGGAGTGTTCTTCCTTTGAGCTACATTTCCAGCCCTACTGTGTGTGTGTGTGTGTGTGTGTGTGTGTGTGTGTGTGTGTGTGTGATACTGGGGATTAAACCCAGGGGCATTCTTCCTCCGAGCTATACTCCCAGCCCTATTTTTAATTTTGTATCTTGAAACAGGGTCTCACTAAGTTGCGGAGGTCCTCACTAAACACCTGAGGCTGGCTGCAAATCCGTGATCCTCCTGTTTCAGCCTCCCATGTACTGCAATTACAAACATGTGCCACCATGCCCAATTTATTTTATTTTGAAACAGGGTCTCACTAAGTTGTTGGAGGTCTCACTAAGTTGCAAAGGCTGGCCTTGAACCTGCGATCCTCTTGTCTCAGTTTCCCAGATTACAGCTGTGCACCACCATGCCTGGCCTTATTTAATTTTAAATGCTGTCTGAGAGCTGGGCGTGGTGGCGCATGATTGTAATCCTAGCCCTTGGGAGGCTGAGACAGGAGGATCGCACAGGTTCGAAGCCAGCCTCAGCTACTTAGTGAGGCTCTCAGCAACTTAGTGAGACCCTGTTTCCAAATAAAGTATAAAATAGGTCTGGGAGTATAGCCCGGAGGTAGAAAGCCCCTGGGTTCCACCCCCAGTACCAAAAACAAAACAAAACTGTCTAATAGCCCTGAAAGACCCCGAGTGGTCTTTCCCTCAGAAGTGGGGACCCCGAGACCCAGAGATCAGTCCGAGACCACTGGCTGCAAAAGCACGAGGATTTTATTGCGGGACACAGGTACCTGTGGGCGACAGAGTCTGCACAGAGACTTGCGCACCCTAGGTGAGTTTTAGGTAACTTTTATAGGGGGTAGGGGGCAGAAGCGGGGGTACAGAAGCGGAAAAGCATAGTTACAGGAGGTTTATTGGTTCAGGTTAATGAGGAGCTGAATTACCTTTGCTTGCCTCCGGCTTTTCTGGTACGGGCCTGGTGGAAAGTCCCGGAGTTATCTCGTAACTGCCTTCTCTTATCGGTTAAGCCGCAGGTATGCAGTTAACTACCGACCCCATCCTGTTTTACAGGCTTACTGAATTCTGTAACTTTCCCACAGTTACATTTTAACTTCCTGGTACTTGGGGGGGCCAGTAAAACATGGCGTCACTTCGGCTAAGCTGAGTTAGGTCTTTCATTCCCCCATTTTCTTTATCGGAAGTTAAATCCTTAACTTCTATTTTACGGAATTTCAGTCTCCTGTTCCTTTAGTTGCTGATATTGCTGGGTTAACACTAATGTCTGGATTACTGATAGCCTATCTTTCATGAATTGGACCAGCCGGTTTAGGATACAGGGTCTAAGCATAAGGAGTAGGAGGAGAATTATAATTGGCCCCATTAGGGATGATATTAAAGTGGCAAACCAGGGGGATTTGTTTGTCCGCCACTCCCCTTTCTATCAGTACCCCATTTATAATTACGAGTCCCCACGCCAGAGTCTTATCTTTAAGGGGTTTTCTCCACGCTGGACCCTCCATGTTGATGTTTTGTCGGTTGATCTGTTCTCCATGGGCTGGTTTGACGTGCGAGGCATGGATCCATGCTGCTACTCCGTCAACCTTGATGGCAGTAGGGGTCGTCAACAACACAGTGTAGGGGCCCTTCCAGCGCGGTTCCAGGTTTCGAGTCTGGTGACAGCGGACCCACAAGGCGTCCCCGATTTGAAAAGGGTGCGGTATTACAGGGCGGTCCAGCTGGTCCTGATAAGCGGCTGCGAGAGGCTTCCAGACCTCCTCCTGTACAATCTGCAGCGCCTTGAGATGAGCCTGCAAGGTGGAACTGTTAGTGTGTTCAGAGATATCTGAATCAAAGAAAGTAATGCCGGGGGGCGGAGCCCCATACAAGATTTCAAAGGGAGTGAGTCCGTAAGGGCCCGGAGTATTCCTTGCTCTGTACAGGACTAATGGCAAAAGGAGAACCCAGTCTTTAGAGCCAGTTGCAAGCGATAATTTAGATAAAGTCTCCTTAATAGTTCTATTCATTCTTTTAACCTGCCCTGAACTTTGGGGTCTATATGCACAATGTAATTTCCAATTTATCCCCAATAGCTTGGCCACCAACTGACTCACCTGAGATACAAAAGCTGGTCCATTATCAGTGCCCAGGACCTGGGGCATTCCATACCTGGGGAAGATTTCTTCTAGGAGCTTCTTTGTACCCACTTTCGCAGTTTCTCCTTTGGTAGGAAGCTTCCACCCATCCTGAAAAAGTATCTATGAAAACTAAAAGATATTTGTATCCATAAAGTCCAGGTTTTATCTCAGTAAAGTCTATTTCCCAATGCATACCGGGGCGATGTCCTCGCATCCTGGCTCCAGAGGCAAGCTTTGCTTTTCCTGGGTTAACTTGGGCACAAGCCATACAATTATCTGTGACCTGTTGTCAGAGTATGCATTTTTCTCTTTCCCAAATGGGTCAGCCTATGTAATTGTTGGATCAGCCATTCGGTCGACTTGGTAAGCCAAACAACCTTGGTCATATACAGGATCGTAGGTGGCCCCCATTTTCTTTAGGAGGTCCTGGTCCTCCCGACTATAAAGTAAGGGATTCGGTTTTACTTCTCTTATGGAACCCCGTTCATCTCTCAGTTTCAGTTGTTACGGCAGCTCCTGCTCTCCGTTTTCCATTTTCCACAAAACTGCTGCCATAGCGGCAGCAGAGTTGCAGGGTTGAGCGTTACCACGGGTCCAAAGTGTACTCGGTCGGTGTCCAGAGGCATCGCCTGATAGTGAGTCATTCTAGCATTTGATAGCCACCTATCTGGGGGCTGTCTCACAAGGGCCTCTAGGGCATGGGAAGCCAATACAGTCACAGGCTGTCCCATAGTCAGTTTGCTTGCATCCTTAACAAGGATCGCCACAGCGGCGATCATCTTCAAGCGAGATGGCCATCCCGAGGCCACAGGGTCAGGTTTTTTTGACAAATATGCCACGGGCCGCCTCCATGGACCAAGTTTCTGAGTTAGAACTCCTTTGGCATATCCTAATCTTTCATCTACAAACAGTTCGATAGGTTTCGTGATTTCCGGCAGTCCTAAAGCAGGGGAGCTCAACAATGCTCGCTTAATGCTTTCAAAACCTTTTTGATGTTCATGTTCCCATTTGAACATAGCCCCCGGTTTTGTGAGGGGGTATAATGGGGCTGCCTTCTCAGCAAACCCTGGGATCCAGAGGCGGCAGAATCCCGCTGTCCCCAAGAATTCCCGCACCTGTCGGGGATTTTGTGGGGCAGGAATATTCAGTTGGGGGTTCCTGGCCCTGACTTCCCTGTTCGTCCCCTAGAGCCAAGAGGGACACTGGTTGTTTCGTTTTCCTGGGTCCCTTTGGCTTCCTGGGACAGTCCTTGATCCAGTGGCCTTTTTCCTTGCAATAGGCACACTGGTCTTTGTCCACTTTAGCCTTTGTACAGTCCCTCATTTTTGCTCCATCCCTATT
The DNA here is from genome assembly GCF_963383645.1 of Muscardinus avellanarius. Lineage (NCBI taxonomy): Eukaryota > Metazoa > Chordata > Mammalia > Rodentia > Gliridae > Muscardinus > Muscardinus avellanarius. The sequence continues at coordinate 111,292,048 of NC_137796.1, forward strand.
AGATCCCTGTACTACGGTGGCCAGTACTCTACTTAGTTCCCTATTTCTTTTTCTGTCCCTATCCTCCTGATCCTTTTTCATTCTCTGCCATAGTCGTTCTTCTTTTTCCTCAGGGGTTTCCCTGCACTACCTGTTTCACCTGTGCCAAATTAGTGGGGCGCCTTGCCGCCCCCCGGAGACCCGCTATGAGCAACTGGCGGTAAAGACGTAGATGTCCCCTACCTTCCTCCGTCGCGAAGTTCCAGTTTGGACGGGTTAACGAAAAAGCACCGTCTATGACGTTTGGCAGCTGAGTGGGCTGCCCGTTTTCCCCAGGAACGTTTTTCCGGGCCTCTAGAAATACTCTTTGCTTTTCCTCGGTAGTCAGCAGAACCTGTAAAAGCTGCTGGCCGTCATCCCAAGTGGGCTTAACAAGCTATTTTTTAGGGTTACCTCTAAGACCAATTTTACATCTCAGCACAATGTGACTGATAGTTTTCCATAACTTTTTACAGTAAACAATCTTAAATCTAGGTTTTAAAGAATTATTATAGACTTTGGGGTCTCCCAATTTTATGGCAAAAAGTAATCCTTTAGCTGTTTTATCAACAGTACATCCCTGCTGGTGACTTTTGTTGTTACATACAAGCAAACCCCCCAAAAAAGCATATCATTTAGTAATGTTGTTCATATATCAGCAGTTAAAGAAACCCATTTAAAAGACTTAAGTGTTACTTTAAACCTCATGAAGTTAATAGCATTTTAAAGCATTGCATTTAGCATTTTTAACTTAATTGAACTATAGATTACATGGAAAATTAAGACATTAGATAAATATCACTAGCACCTTAAAACCTTAATTTTGCAAAGGGAGTAATATTAAAGACACTGTATATTTTATTTGATCACACACCTTAAAACTTATAAATTACCACGGAAATCCATGACATCATAAAAACATCCCTAGTACCTTAAAACATTGATTTTGTCAAAGAAAATAACTTTATTTAATCACCTCTCACAGGAGTTTAATTGGACAACTTTCCTGAAGTAACCATTTTAGCTAAGACTAATTGAGATAAAAATATCTTTGAGTAATATCTTTAGTGCAACCAGCAAAAGAAAAAAACACTTTGTTATCAGAGGAGCTGAATTTCCTGGTGTGGCTAAGAACGTAGAATGGAAGGTCATTCTAAACACCTCTGCAGGCTGAGTAAACAGATGGCTCAGGGCTGGTCTGTAAAGACTCCGCACCCTGGCTAAGCTTTTGGAACTTGGGCCGGGAAAGAAGGACACTGCCTCCGACTGGCCTCCGGGATTTCACTGCGTGATCGCCTAGGGCTCCTGCTTTTCCACCTCAGACAGACTTGAGCCTAGGCTCTTGCGAGCAGCCAGAATCCTTGAATGGCTTTTGTCCATCTATCTTTCCCTTTCTATAGAAGTTAGTTTGTTCAAGAAGTAATCTAACATCTCTCTAAGTAAGATCATACAACGAACTGAGTAACTTGAATGCCTTGATGTAATGGTCAGGGTCAGTAGTATAACTTTCCCAAGTTCTTTTAAATTTCTTTCAATTCTACTAGTGAGAAAGGCTGGTGGACTCGCTTCGACCCGTTCTTCCCCCCTTTTTCGCTGGACGAGTGAGGAGTGGGATGCTGACAACTTCTCTCTGGGGCTGGAAGAAATCTTCCAGCGGCCGCCCCCAGGGCAGTTTGCTCAGCCTCCCTCCAGCTCACCGTCCAAGGTCTGATTAAAAAGCAAATTAAACATACAAAATAAATGTACAGTACTGAAAAATCTTTTTCTATGCAATCTAATGCAGAACAGAGGCCGGAAGCTTTCTCCGACCCACACCTCATTTTTTTTTTTTTCAACAGTATATTATAACCACCATGCAACTAATAACAAACATCACATTTTATTATCATGGGGTAACTATTTCAACACTATCACTTTAAGGAAAACACTATAAGCACCATAGAAGACAAACAGTATCATAAAACTTTTACCATACCAAAAAACATGCCATCTCAAACAGAACACAGAACATCATATTTACCTTCCCCAAGGACAGCTGGGGTTCCTTGCCTTATTGCCAAAATTAAACACAAAAAGAGAAAACGAGAAAACAAACCAAACAAATCCACACTCACACCAACTTTTTGACACTAAAGCTTTGTAGTCTATTAAATTAAGGCTGTTTATACAACAGATATCTAACAAACTATTAATTAGTCTTATTAATAATACTATTACTAGGCTGAAAAGAATTATTCACAACCCAGCTGGTACACACATTTTAATAAAAAACACAATGGCCATAACAGTTAAGATTAAACACACACAAAAAATATCACCTAAACAAACCAGACAAAGAGACACAATTGCCCCTTAACCAAACTCAGAATAAAGCCTCACCTCTCACCAAAAAAACTCCAAAAACCAGTCAAAGAAACACAATTAGCACACAAAATGGAGCCCCTCCTCTCTCCGAGAGACTCCTAAGACCAGACACAATTGACCACCTCTGGCAAATGGCCCTTCCAAACCCTAGATGGCACCCTTCATGTGCGCCAGTGGGCACCACTGGCACAGACGACTGCAAATACCAGAAATACCATAAGGCAGCTGCTCACCATTTTACCAGAAACCAAACCAAAAATTACAGAAATTAACACAGCCGGCAACAGGAGACATACAAGACAAACAGAGACAGACAGGTAAAAAGTTTTACTTACACTGACACAAGACAAACGTTGCTGCCGCTACTAAACGAGAATATTCTCTTCAGAAGAGGATTGTTTGGGGTCCTAGGTTCCCCTTCCTCCAATACAGATACAGATGGCCCCGAAGGCCGGGATACTGATCTCCACGGGACGTCTCCCGGGATGTGGGGTGAGGGTTCTGAGTTCGTCAACTCCCCTCCGCACCCACCAGATACAGATTGACCTGATCAAGTCTCAGAAGGTACGGCACACAGAAACAACATTTAACGCTTACACACACATACGTGAGGCCCTTTTCGCTTACCTCCCGGTGGTGGGTCGGTGGTCCCTGGGTAGGGGTCTCCATCCCGGACGAGCCCCCAAATGAAAGACCCCGAGTGGTCTTTCCCTCAGAAGTGGGGACCCCGAGACCCAGAGATCAGTCCGAGACCACTGGCTGCAAAAGCACGAGGATTTTATTGCGGGACACAGGTACCTGTGGGCGACAGAGTCTGCACAGAGACTTGCGCACCCTAGGTGAGTTTTAGGTAACTTTTATAGGGGGTAGGGGGCAGAAGCGGGGGTACAGAAGCGGAAAAGCATAGTTACAGGAGGTTTATTGGTTCAGGTTAATGAGGAGCTGAATTACCTTTGCTTGCCTCCGGCTTTTCTGGTACGGGCCTGGTGGAAAGTCCCGGAGTTATCTCGTAACTGCCTTCTCTTATCGGTTAAGCCGCAGGTATGCAGTTAACTACCGACCCCATCCTGTTTTACAGGCTTACTGAATTCTGTAACTTTCCCACAGTTACATTTTAACTTCCTGGTACTTGGGGGGGGCCAGTAAAACATGGCGTCACTTCGGCTAAGCTGAGTTAGGTCTTTCAGCCCTAGGGTCCCTGGACAAAATCGGGAACTCTACAAACTGGGGCAGGGAGGGTCAGGGAGGGGGGAGGGTCCTCGATTTCTACTGTCCTCTCCTGGAAATTCTGAGCGTCTGTCAGTATGAATATAACCTTACACACCTCACGAATGGCACCTGTGAACCTGCCATGTCAGTTCCAGTTGTCACTGGCCCCTGGAAAACATACTATTCGAGTATCATGGCTGCCTGACCCCCACCTGAAACCCCAGCCCTTGGGAGGCTGAGACGGGAGGACCGCAGGGTGGAGAGGACAGCCTCAGCAGTTTAGCTAAACTCCCGGCAACCCAGTGAGGCCGCGCTTCACCAAGAACAGCGGGCAGGGCTGGGCGGGCAGAACAGCCCCGTGCAACCCCACGGAGAAGGAAGGAGGGAGGCAGGTCGTGGCTGCCATCGGATCTCCACCGCGTGGAGGTATTTATGGAACACGGCGCCCCGGGGCCGGGCCGGGAGTCCTGGCTCCCGGCTGCGATAGGCGGCTGGCGCGGGCCCGGCGGCGGGGACGCGCCCTGCTGGCTCCGGCGCAGGCGCAGGCGCAGGCGCGCCGCCGGGCCCGCGGCCACGCGCTCGCCGCGCACCAGGGCCTCGTGCGCGCGCCCGGGCGGGGAGAAGGCCTGGAGTGCCCGACCAGCCCCCGGCGGCTTCCTGCTCGGAGGCCTGGACAGCCCGAGGGCGGCCGCGAGGGCAGGACGCCCGGCTCCTTGACGTGTAGACAAACAGTAACAGGATCTCCCAAGTTGCTGAGGTTGGCCACGGATCCACAGTCCTCCTAGCTCAGTCTCCCAAGTACTGGAATTATAAGTATGCACCACCACACCTGGCTAAACATTGTTTGTTTATTTATTTACTGATTGTTTATTTTTGTAGTACTGGGGGTGGAACCCAGGGACTTTTCTACCTCCGGGCTATACTCCCAGACCTATTTTATACTTTATATAAAAACAGTTCTCACTAAGTTGCTGAGAACCTCACTGAGTAGCTGAGGCTGGCTTTGAACCTGCGTGATCCTCCTCTCTCAGCCTCCCAAGCGCTGGGATTACAAGCGTGCGCCACCACGCCCGGCTAAACATTGTGTTTTTATTTTTTATTTTATTTCTTATTTTTTGCGGTGCTGGGGATGGAACCCATCTGTTCTACCTCCGAACTACACCCCTGTTAAGTTGGGTCCTGCACTCATGTGACTTTGTGTCACATGACCTCTGCAGGGCAAGGGAGGGGCTGAAACCCCCGCGAGAATTGGGCGTTCCCGCGAGTAAACCCTCATCTCGCGAGATGCATGCCTTGAAAAGGAGAGCCCGCGTCCTCAAGCTTTGGACAGGCGCGCGGGCCCCACGGTGCCTCGCCCTGATCCCCGGGAGAGCCGTGCCATTAAAACTTTACATGCCACGTGTACCGGACCTCTCTCGTGTTTTTCACACTCCGCCGTACTCACTTATTTTTATTTTACTCGCATTTAATTTTTTATTTTACTTATCATTTGGTGCCGAACCGGGAGAACTCTTGGGTCCCTCCCCATTTTTTTCCTTTTTTTTTTTTTTCTGTTTTTTCTTTTTATTTTTACTCTCTTTTTGAGCCCCGGACTCTCCGACCCGCCAGCAGCTCGACTGTGAGGTCCCATACCAGCGCTCCGCTTGCAGGCGTTGCTCCCACCACTGCCGCTTGGACCTCCTAAAACCGCCGTTCCCGCCTGCCCACGCTGCCCGCCGCTGGAATGGGACCGCGCCACCCGCGGACTGCGCCACGCCGCGCGCCTATGTCTTCTCCACGCCTGGCGTTGCTTAGACCCGCCTGCCGGGGCCGCCTGCCTCCTCCATCTAGGTGGCCGCCACTCTGCTAAACAGCCCCCAGCCTGCCAAGTCCAGCCCGCGCTCCAGCTGGTTCCTCCACTCGGACTCGCGCCCTGGCGCCCTTCACCCTGTGCCTGCCCACCCCCGCTGCCTGGGCCTGGCCATTCCGGAGTCGGCGGCCATCTTTCCGGCCCGAGCCAGGCAGCTTGGCACTTGCTCTGCCTGCCAACTGCCTGCGTGGGCCAGGACCTCTGCCTGCCGCTTGGACCTCCTAAAGCACCGTTCCAGCTTGGTTCTCCGGTCACCGCTGGGACCTCTGGCCGGTTTGCCCCACCCGCCCCGAGTCAGGCTCACTGGCGGTGCTCCTCGGGGCCCAGCCTCAGCGTCTGGCGCGTGCCTGGAAGCCATTTTGTCTCCACGCCGCCTGCCCGGCAAGCCATGCCGCCTGCGCAGCCCCACTGATCCCACCAGCCGCCAGTGCCGTCCACACCAGCCACCGGCATCCGCGCGCCCTGGCTCCACCGCGCCCCCAGCAGCTTCTCAGCGCTTCTGTCACAGCCAGCGCTGGCCGACAACACTATACTCCGGTAAACTGCCTCCTTCCCTTGGTTAGCGGGTTCCGGACTTGGGTCTTCCGGTCCACTGGGACCTAAAAATCCAAGCGCTTGGTGACCCATTGTCCCCCGGTCCACTGGGACCACGCTGCGGATGACCAGGTCATCCTCCGGTTTTGAGAAGGAATGAAGACGTTCTTCCCTATCTCTTAACCTCTGTTTCCGAACGATTGAGCAGGGAAATCGGGGACGCCCATTTCCTGTTCTTCGTTTCCGCCCGCGAACCAATTATGGGGAGTCGAACCTTTATACTAGCAGATGCCCTGAGAGCCTGTCTGCCTTGATACGAGTTGGGAAATAGGTTGCGGTGGCCCAGGAATAGTTAGGAACTTTTATAAGCGGTCTGGTATCCTTCCAAATGCTCTCCCCCATCAGCTTCCATTTATTTTCCCGCCAGCTGCCATTTTGTGATGGCGCGTAGTCACTGCCTGGTGATGTCACAGTCGCCATCTTGGCCTGCGCCAGACTGCAATTTTGCTGGGCGGCCCGCGTGGGCGCGCCCTAGGTGCTGTGGGAAACGCCGGGGCTGGGGCGACACTCTCTGTCTGCCTGTGCGGAGTCCGCGTTGCCATTCTTGCTGGACACCCGTCTCGGGACGTGCTCTTTGTGAGTATAGGTCCGTCGCAGCTGACAGAACCTTAACATAGCATCTAAGTTTTAATTCCAGAGAGAAACAGGCGGAAATGGAGCGTACACTCCGACTTTGCCAAAAAGCAGATCCCTGGTAGCTGCCCTTCAGCTGGCGGTGGCGGCTCAGCCCCCTGGAGCGCCACCTACGTGTGGAGACTTCAACAACAACTACCTCCAGGAGCCTGCCTCAAGTGGGGCAAAGCCACGCCTACCAATCAGACTGCTCGGCGTGTGGCCAGGAGGGCCACTGGAACAGTGCCCTTGGAAAAGGCCCTTGCCTGTTCAAGCCTCCTCAAGCGCACATCACTAAGCTGTCCAGGGTAACCTCCAATTCGCACTGCAGCTATGCACCCACCTGCACCCCCTTCTGGGGGACTGGACTCCCAACTCCTCCCGGCCTGGGGCCCCTGACAACGCCCCTTGACAGCAGGAAGAAGCTAGAGGGTCCAATCGTCATCCATTATCCCTACCATCAAAAGGCCGGAATGTTAAGTTGGGTCCTGCACTCATGTGACTTTGTGTCACATGACCTCTGCAGGGCAAGGGAGGGGCTGAAACCCCCGCGAGAATTGGGCGTTCCCGCGAGTAAACCCTCATCTCGCGAGATGCATGCCTTTAAAAGGAGAGCCCGCGTCCTCAAGCTTTGGACAGGCGCGCGGGCCCCACGGTGCCTCGCCCTGATCCCCGGGAGAGCCGTGCCATTAAAACTTTACATGCCACGTGTACCGGACCTCTCTCGTGATTTTCACACTCCGCCGTACTCATTTTTATTTTACTCGCATTTAATTTTTTATTTTACTTATCAACCCCCAGCCCAATTTCTTATTTATTTATTTATTTATTTATTTATTTATTGGTACTGGGGGTGGAACCCAGGGGCTTTCTACCTCCAGGCTATATTCCCAGACCTATTTTATATTTTATTTGGAAACAGGGCCTCACTAAGTTGCTGAGAGCCTCACTAAGTAGCTGAGGCTGGCTTCGAACCTGTGCAATCCGCCTGTCTCAGCCTCCCAAGCGCGGGGATTACAAGTGTGGGCCACCACGCCCGGCCCAAAGTATTATTCTTGATTTGGAAACAGGGTGTCACTAGGTTGCAGAGGGCCTCACTCAGTAGCTGAGGCTAGCCACAAACCGTGATCCTCCTGCCTCAGCTTCCCAGGTACTGGGATTACAAGTGTGCACTACCGCACCTGGCTCTGTGTTCTTAAAGTATGACTATGGAGCCAGGCACGATTGTGCATGTTACGGAGAAATATGTTACGATTGGGAATGTTATGGTTTTGGGGAAACTGTCCCCGGGGGCCTCTGTTAGGGTCCCGGACACAATTTCCCTCAAACCACAATGTTACGGATTGGGAGAATATGGTTGTGGGGAAACCGTTCCCGGGAACCCCTGCGAGGGTCCCGGGCACACTTTCCCCCAAACCTTAACAAGACCCAAAACAACCAAAACCAGATTACCGCGGGTTCTTGTCCTAAGCTAAGAATAAATATGCATAGCTTGGACAGTGTTAAGTAAAATAAGAAATTATGTGAGTAAAATAAAAAATAAGTGAATTCGGCAGAGTGTGAAAAACACGAGAGAGGTCCGGTACACGTGGCATGTAAAATTTTAATGGCACGGCTCTCCTGGGGATCGGGTGGAGGCACCGTGGGGCCCGCGCGCCTGTCCGAAGCTAGAGAAGGCAGGCTCTCCTTTTCAAGGTATGCGTCTCGCGAGATGGGGGTTTTACTCGCAGGAACGCCCAATTCTCGGGGTTTCGGGCCCCCCCTTGCCCTGCAGAGGTCATGTGACACAAAGTCACACGAGAGCAGGGCCCAACTTATCAGACAGTTGCTGAAGATTTAAAGAAGATTATTAGAAAGATAGAAATACAGAAAATAGAAATACTGCTCCATACCAGACTGGCATGGAGGGGTGACTCGAAATGAATTCACCACAGGGCTTACACGTGGACCGGAATTTTTATACCCATGACCTCCATCTTGTTTACGTGATTCTGAGGTAGTGAATGTCCCCGTAAGGTACCTCCCCCAACAAGGTGTAGCAGGGTGTCTCCTTTCATGAAGGTCGACCCCTCCTACCATCTTAGCTAGCTTATCTAATCATGAGGATCTGTCTTTAGGCAGAGAAAGGCCTAGTTCCCCTCTCCTATCGACTTGCTAATTACCTTAATAGTTGCCTGCTTTTAGGCAGAAACTAAGTCCTTTCACAGATTTGCCCCTCACCCAATTTTTAAAATATATTAATAATCATAGTTTTCTCAAATCTTCCTAGGCCATTCCCAATACTGGTACAGTGCACACTTATAATCCCAGTACCTGGGAGGCTGAGACGGGAGAATGCAGTGGAGGTTTGAACGGGAAGCTGTAACCCCTGTGACCTGGGTCTTATATTTAGGGCTTGTTTTCTTACTTTACAGGGACGGCCCGGCATGGTCTGACATCACTGCGCTTCATCATAACATGAGTGTCTTTCAGCCCCCTTTAAGTCCCAGGGTCTGTAATTTTGGGTCTGTAATTTTCTCCAGCCCTATTTTTGTATTATTTATTTTGAAACAGGGTCTCACTAAGTTGGGGAGGGCCCAAGTAGCTGAGGCTGTCCGCGAACCGTGATCCTCCGGTCTCAGCCTTCTGAATGCTGAGATTACAACCAAGCCCGGCTTTTTGTAACTTTCTAGGTCTCAGTGTCCATTCATTTTGTCCCGTTGCCATGCTGACCCAGCAGAGCTACCGCCTGCCTGACTCAGCGCATCCTCCTTTGTTGCTATGGTAACAGCCTGTTTGCAGGACAGCCTGCAGCAGAGACTTAAGGCTGCACAAAACCTGACCCTTGTTTCAGAGTGTGGTGTACATCTTAGACATGTGAAAAGGTTTCAGGTTGATGATAAGTAGGATATCCAGCCAGGAAAGGTGGCTTCAGGGAGAGTCCTGAGGACAAGAGGAGGTGTCCACAAAGAAAATGTGTGAGTGCAAGGTGAAAGATGCAAGAAAAGACAGAAGGAACTAGACCTCAGGGCTTCCAGGGACCATGTAAAGTTGAGGACTGAGCGGGCTGGCGTGGGGGTGAGTTAGATACCCCACCACTGTCCGTGGAGACCTTTTTTTTTTTTTTTTTTTTTTGGTGGTACTGAGGATGGAACCCTTCTACCTCCGGGCTACACTTCCAGACCTATTATATATATACATATTTTTTGTTTGTTTATTTATTTAATTTTGGTGGTACTGGGGTTCCTGGAAAACCTTCTGCCTCTGGGCTACACTCCCAGACCTATTTTTATATTTTTATTTGGAAACAGGGTCTCTTAAGCCAGCGAGGCTAGCTTTGAACCTGCGCGATCCTCCTGTGTCTGCCTCCCAAGTGCGGGGATTACAAGCGTGCGCCACCACGCCCGGCCATGGAGGCCCATTTTATTTACGTATTTATGTATTTTTTTTGTGTGTGGTACTGGGGATGGAACCCACGGGTATTCCACCTCCAAACATCACCCCCAGCCCTATTTTTTATTCTTTATTTTGGTGGTACTAGGGTTGGAGCCCAGAGGCTTTCTACCTCCAGGCTATACTCCCAGAGGTTTTTTTTTTTAATATATATATTTTATTTGGAAACAGGGTCTCACTAAGTTTCTGAGAGCCTCACTAAGTAGCTGAGGCTGGCTTCGAACCTGTGCGATCCTCCTGTCTCAGCCTCCCAAGCTCTGGGATTACAAGCGTGTGCCACCACGCCCGGCTTTATTCTTTATTTTGAAACAGGGTCTCACTAAGTTGCATAAGGCCTCAGTAAGTAGTAGCTGAGACTGTCCTCAAACCACGATCCTCTTGTCTCAGCCTCCCAAATGCAGGGATTACAAGCAGGTACCACCACACCTGGCTTGTGTGTGTGTGTGTGTGTGTGTGTGTGTGTGTGTGTGTGTGTGTTGCTGGGGATTGAACCCAGGGGCATTCTACCTCCATACTACACCTCCAGCCTATTGTATATTTTATTTGGAAACAGGATCTCACCAAGTTGTTGAGAACCTCACTAAGTTGCTGAGACTGGCTTCAAGCCTGGGATCCTCCTGTAACGCCCAGCTGCTTCCTCTGAAGTGTCTTGGATATTTGTTTTAGAAAGTCCTGTGATTTGGATATTTTTCCTGGAATGAGGCAATGGATGGAAGGATTAGTGGGTTGGTGTGTGGATGGATAGATGAGCAGATGACTCGGTGGATGAGTGGATGGGTGGGTGGGTGATGAGTAGGTGGGGGGATAAACGCACAAGTAAGTGGGTGGACGGATGGATGCACAGATGTATGGGCAAACAATGGAAGGAAGGAAGGATGGATGGATGAACAGAAAAGGCAGGTGGATGGAGGAACACACGAGCATTCATCGTGCACCAGTTTTGGACCAGACCTGACGCTAGGTGGTAGCATGACTGTTACTCATTTAATCATCACAAACATACTTGTGATGGGTAGTGTGTGTGCGTGTGTGTGTACTGAGTACTGAACTCAGGGGCATTCTACCTCTGAAGTATATTCCCAGCCCTATTTGAAACAAGGTCTTCTTAGGTCGATGAGTTACTTCTTTATTTTATTTATTTGTTTATTTGTTTATTTGTTTATTTATTTATTTATTTATTTATTTATTTATTTTGGTGGTACTGGGAGTGGAACCCAGGCTTTCTACCCCCGGGCTATACTCCCAGACCTTTTTTTTTTAATATTTTATTTGGAAACAGGGTCTCACTAAGTTGCTGAAAACCTCACTAAGTAGCTGAGGCTGGTTTCAAACCTGTGCGATCCTCCTGTCTCAGCCTCCCAAGTGCGGGGATTACAAGTATGTGCCACCACGCTCGGCTTATTATTATTATTATTTTTTTTTTGGCGGGTCTGGGGATGGAACCCAGAGGCATTTGACCTCCGAGCTACACCCCCCGCCCTATTTTTTATTCTTTATTTTGAAACCGGGTCTCACTGTGTGCAGAGGGCCTCACTAAGTAGCTGAGGCTGTCCGCGAACCACGATCCTCCGGTCTCAGCCTCCGGAATGCTGGTATTATTATTGTTTATTTTGAAACAGGGTCTCACTAAGTTGCGGAGGGCTTCACTAAGTAGCTGAGGCTGTCCGCGAACCACAATCCTCCTGTCTCAGCCTCCCGAATGCTGGGATTACAAGCGTGCGCCCCACGCCTGGCTGATGAGTTACTCCTTGCTGAGGCTGTCCTCCAACCTGCGATCCTCCTGTCATAACCTCCCAAGTACTGGGATTACAAGCGTACACCACCTGGCTTGTGTTGGGTATTATACCAGTTTTTACAGGTGTGGAAGCCAAGTCCGAGAGAGTTGAGGTAACACACCCGGTGAGTCACAGGCCCAGGACCCTCGGCCACTAGTGCTCAGGTGTTGGCCCAGCGCCACCATTGTGGGGGGGGGCGTCCGCCATGAGGGTTCGTGCACCCCATACTTCAGTACCCACACGGTGTGGGGTTTCGGGCCCAGCCATTGGCAGTGCCCACAAGTCCCTCTGAACTCCTTTCCCGGGCTCCCCACGGAGGAAGAGACTGCTTACCCATGCTTGGCTTCTCAGCTCCCACTCTTACCTTGGCCAAACAACCTCAAGGCAGGGGTGACTGCGGCCTTTGGACAGAAGCCGGCCTGTCAGCCTTCCGGAACATCCCAGCAAACTGGAACTGCTTCCTCATCCGTGTTCTGGCCTGACCCTGGAGGGGCATCTGCGTGTCGGCCATGAACTGTCTGCTCTTGCACAACACTGAACTGGACAGCTCTGCCCCAACTTGTCCCCAAATGACTGTGTCACTTGTTCTGGGCCCGCAGGAGGCCACCCAGGGTACCCTGAAGCGATGCCCAGCTCCCACCCCTGTGCAGACAGGATGGCCAGGCAGCCGGGAGCCTGAGCCGCTGGAGGTGATGCCATGCCCGGGACCACAGCACCCCCAACCGTTACACTCTTTACCGCCCGCACCGCCACGCACCAGCACCAGGGGAAAGCTCCTCTGTCTGCCGCAGGGAGCCCAGGCGGGGGAGCAGCTTCATAAGCAGAGCTGCAAGTCTTTAGATCCTTTGCACACAGCTGCTGTACAGGGAGGCTGGGCGAAAGAGAAGAGAGCGGCTGTGTGCCCCGCAGTCAGGGCGAGGCTGGGAAAATCCTCTGTGGCTTTCTCTTCCGGCTTTGTCCTATAACCGACTGTTGGCAGAAGGAGGAGGCTTGGGGCAGTCCTGGGAGGGTGGAGTTGAGGAGCGTTAGCGCTGCCTTCTGTGGGAAATGTGGGTGGGACCTGAGGAACTCACGTGCACACACACACACACACACACACACACACACACACACACACAGCCTGGGCAGGCACCCTGGATGGCAGTCGACCCTGGAACAGGACTGGGGGTGCTGGTGCTGTCTAAAGAGCTTGCTTCCTTGCTGGGCATGGTGGCGCATGCTTGTAATTCCAGCATTTGGGAGGCTGAGACAGGAGGATCGTGGTTCACAGATAACTTCACTAAGATACTACTTAGTGAGGCCTTTGCAACTCAGTGAGACCCTGTTTCAAAGTAAAGAATAAAAAGTAGGCCTGGGGGTGTCGCTCAGAGGTAGAATGCCCCTGGGTCCCATCACCAGTGCCGCAAATAAATGAATAAATAAATAAAACGCTTGCCACCCACTGACTACCAGCTCATGAAGGGGAGGGTTCCCGCTATTATAACATGTTAAGGAGAAATGCAGACCAGAGGTTTTTGTTTTGTTCTACCCTATCACTTTCTCTTCACTGACTTCTGGAAAGGAGTTGCTATGAGGAGCTAAGAGACGGAGAATTTATTAGCAAACCAAAGCTTGAGGTGGGCATGGTGGCTAAGACAGGAGGATCACAGGTTCACAGCCAGCCTCAGCAACTTAGCAAGACCCTGTTTCAACAAAATAAAAAATAAGATGGGGACAGGGATGTAGCTCAGAGATAGAATGCCTCTGGGTTTAATCCCTAGTAACACACATACAAGGAAGAAGGAGGAGGAGGAGGAGGAGGAGGAGGAGAGGAAGGACAGGAAGAAGAGGAGGAGGAAGGGAGGAGGAGGAGGATGGGGAGGAAAGAAAGAGGCTTGGGGAGGCTGATGCCCCTTCCATCATGATAAAAACACAGTATCAAGGCGCCATCTTTGAAGCAGAGAGCCAGCCCTCACCGGACACGGAATGTGCTCCTGAGGCTGTTGCCTTGACTCTAGAATTCCCAGACCTTAGAGATATGAGTAGTAAAATAGCTGTTGCTTATAAGGTACTCGAGTAACAGAATTTTGCTATTTTGTGATGGCAGCCTGAGAGGCTGCGATGTTATTTCATCCCAACTTGGACGACTACAATAGCAAAGATGAGCGGACCAGGCTAAGATCAGCGGCAGGGTGCAACACCGGGCAGCCCAGAGGCACTGGAGCAGGGCTCAGCTGGGGGTCTCTGGACATGGATACAAGAAATAAATAGGAAAAAGGGAGCGAGGAACAGAAAGGAAAAGTAAAATATAACTTTACTATAAGAACCTGGACCAAAAGTGCTTTAGTCTTTATTCCCCAAACCAGTTTTCTTTCCCAGATTTACCTTTCTCAAATTTCTGAGAAATCTGTAGATCCTAGAGTTAACTCAAAGAGATCACAATTGTCCTGTGCACTGTTAACAAGACAGACACAATATTTTGAGAAACCTATAAATTAGGACATTCTTCAGCTTATAAATCAAGCAGATAATCAGCCTGAGAACCCCAAGGTTGACCAGAGCACCAGGAATCACCTTGGGACTACAATCCCAGAACTTCTTTTTTTTTTTTTTTTTTTTTTTTTGCGGGTCTGGGGATGAAACCCAGGGGCATTCAACCTCCAAGCTACACCCCCTGCCCTATTTATTTATTCTTTATTTTGAAACAGGGTCTAAGTTGCAGAGGGTCTCACTAAGTAGCTAAGGCTGGCCACGAACCACGATCCTTCAGTCTCAGCCACCCAAATGCTGGGATTACAAACGTGTGGCACTACGCCCTGCTGGGAAATACTTTTAGATGGGAAATAATTTCGTATGGCAAGATTTTTGTTCTAAGTGACTGAGTTATCTCATAGGGGGAAAAGAAAGATGAAAACAAAAATCAAAGGGTTAAGTAAGTCTCAGAGGGTTTGAGGAAGTTGCAAGTGATTTGTATAAGATAAGATAAAGAAGATAAATTATTTAAAGAGTTTTCTAAAGGTCACATTAAATGCATTGACTCTACATTTTGTGTGTGTGTGTTTGGTACTGGGGTGAAATCCAGGGGCTTTCTACCTTCAGGCTACACCCCAGCACTATTTTAAAACTTATTTGGAAACAGGGTCTCATTAATGATAAGTTGGGTCCCTCCCCCACGTGATCGCACAGCGGAACAGGAAGCGGAACCCTGGAAGCCAGAAGCAGAGATATTGCGAGACTCCAGTTGCCTTGAGACTCCAAGCATCCCGAGACTACAGATGTCGTGAGAGAATCATCATGCCTATAAAACATTGGTGCCTCTGATCCACCACGTGACTCTGCCAGCCAATCAGGACTATGCGCAACTCTCCAGACACCTGGCCTGTCGGTCCCTTCCCCCAAGGCCGGCTGACTCTCCGGAGGGGCCGGGTCCAAATCTGATAACCCGGTTGGTGTTTTTACCTCCCTCCTAAACCCCCAAACTCTATTTTCAACCTAACAACTTGCTGAGAGCCTCACTAAGCAGCTGAGGCTGCTTTGAACCTGTGTGACTCCTGTCTCAGCCTCCCAAACATTGGGATTACAAGTGTCCGCCACCACACTCGGCTTGATTCTACTTTTATTTTATTTTAATTATTTTTTGTGTGCTGGAGATGGAATCCAGAGGCTTTCTACCTTCAGGCTACACCCCCAGACCTATTTTGTATTTTATTTGGAAACAGAGTCTCACTAAGTTGCTGAGAGCCTCACTAAGTAGCTGAGGCTGGTTTCGAACCTGTGCGATCCTCCTGTCTCAACCTCCCAAGTACTGGGATTACAAGTGTGCGCCAACACGCCTGGCTTGATTCTACTTTTTATTATTTATTATTATTTATTTTTGGTGGTACTGGGGTTTCTGGAAGCCCCTCTACCTCGGGGCTACACTCCCAGACCTATTTTTAAACTTTTTTTTTAAATTTGGAAATGGGATCTCTTAAGCCAGTGCAGCTGGCTTTGAGCCTGCAGGATCCTCCTGCTTCTGCCTCCTAAGCGTGTGCCACCATGCCTGGCCTTGATTCTACTTTTAAAACAATTGTTTTTCTTTCTGTGTGTTTGTGTTTGTGTGTGTATGTGTAACTGAGGACTGATCCTGGGGCATTATACCTCATAGTTGAAACCCCAGCCCTATTTTATTTTTTATTTTGAAACACAGTCTTATTAAGTTGCAGAAGGCCTTCTTAAAGTTACTGAGGCTGGCCACAAACCTGTGATTCTCCTGTCTCAGCCTCCCAAGTACTTAGATTACAAGTGTGTACCACTATACCCGGCTAACAAAAGAAAGTTTTACAAGAACAAGCCTATAGAGTAAAATTTTACATTTTATTAAGATAGTTTCCTGTTTTCCCTGCTGTATACTGATAACAGTGTTTTAGATATTTACATCCCTCAAATGTAGGTAATTATTGTTTGTTAGCATTTAATAGAAGCACTACACTCAGGCAGTGTTTTGAGATAATAGCTGTCCTCTGCAGGACAATGGAAAAGGATGGTGAAACTGACCTTCTGAGTGTCCAACAACTAAGACCTAGAAAACAATCAGGCGATAAAGAATTTGGCCCTAGTTCTCCAAGGTCAAATAGGATCCAAGGAAGAAGCTCGCTAAAGGCCCTTGCAACTCTCGTGAGTCATCTAACCTCCCAAAACATGAGATCATGAAGGTCTGGGAGACTGGGAGCCATCAGCACATACGCTACAGGGTCATCAGAGAGGAAAATGTCCTCTGTGTTTCCAAGTGGTCAGCAAGACCATGACATGATCAGCCCCAGCAGACAGCACAAGTGATATATATAAAAGCCTCACTAGGTCCTTAAAAATAACGCTGAGGAGTCTTGACTGACCTTAACAGCAAAAATTGTTAGGAAACATGTTTGACCAGAATAGGGCTACCAGCTTGGTCTTGAATTCCCAGAGGGGGGAAAAATCAGTATAACCAGAGGCAAATGTGCTATATCTGGGTAACAAAAAGGAGCTATACCAAAGCCATTTATATAGTACTTCTATCCTTAAATGTACAGAATACAATACGACACTAATTCTCAAAAACCTCCCTCCAGTTAAGTCCTTACAAGATGATGTAAAATCAGACCAGTCATTCTTGAGATTTTACAAGTTCAGGATCCTCAGATACTATAAAAAGCGGGAATTCCTGTTCCAGATCTGGAGGCTCTGAGTCCTTATCAAAATCCTACAAAGTTGACCGTGGTGGCGCACGCTTGTAATACCAGCATTCAGAAGGCAGAGAACGGAGGATCACAGTTTGTGGGCAGCCTCAGCTACTTAGTGAGGCCTTCCGCAACTTAGTGAGACCCTGTTTCAAAAATAAAAAGACATGAGCCGGGCGTGGTGGCGCACGCTTGTAATCCCTGCGCTTGGGAGGTGGAGACAGGAGGATCGCGCAGGTTCGAAGCCAGCCATGCGCGCTGGCTTAGGAGACCCTGTTTCCAAATAAAAAATGTAAAAATAGGTCTGGGAGTGTAGCCCGGAGGTAGAAGGGCTTCCAGGAACCCCAGTACCACCAAAATAAATAAATAAATAAATAAATAAATAAATAAATAAATAAATATAAAAAGACATGGCCAGACCCCCAGAGAAACCGGGGCCCGGATCACAAGGCCCTCGGCCCCAGGTGGGGGTCAGACGGGGCACGCCGGACCCCCTGAGAAACCAGGGCCCGGGTTGCAGGACTCTGGGCCCCAGGCAGAGTTGTGTGGAGCACGCCAGACCCCTGGAGAAACAGGGGCCCAGGTCGCAAGGCCCTGGGCCCTGGGCGGGGGTCGCATGGGGCACGCCAGACCCCCTGAGGAGCCAGGGCCCGGGTGACAGGACTCTGGGCCCAGGGTGGAGTCGTGCTGGGCACGCCGGACCCCCTGAGAAAACAGGGCCGGGTCGCAGGGCCCTGGGCCGCGGGCGGGATCGCACGAGATACACCGGACCCCCGGAAGAACTGGGGCCCAGGCCGCAGGACCCTGGGGCCCAGGCAGGGGTCGCATGGGGCACACAGGACCCCCGGAAGAACCGGGCCCGGGCAACAGTGCTACTGAGTGCCTGATCCCACAACCTCCTCAAACCACACATACTGTCTTTTCTTATTTAAAAAAAAAAAAAAGGAAAAGAAAAAGAAAAAGAAAAAAGAAAAGAAAAGAAAAATATCGGAGAGGGGTCAAGAAGGCCGTGGCGGATGCCAGGATACTGGAGATGCAGACAAAACTTATCCAAATGAACTAGAACTTTTAGAAAAATTCCCCGCGAAGGAGGACTGCTTCTCTACATTCTTAAGAATCCTGGACATCACCTGTAAGGAGAGAGTTTAGCGGAGACGTAGGAGGAAGGCGGTGTTGGAAGCAGTCGCCGTGATGGCAGTGGAGACTTGTATTCAGGAGAGGTAGAAATCTGATCCTACCAACCTTATTTTTTGGAGAAATTACACCAAACATCAATTGCTACTGTCGCACATGCTTAGGAACACTGGACAACATTAAGAGTGAAAAAAGAGCTTGGGAAAGATTTGAAATGGTGGAGGCAGTGGCAATGGCAGTGGGCAGTACTCAGGGGAGGCAGAGATCTGATGCATTACACCTGGAACATTTGAAGTAATGACCCCAGAGGCAGAATGCTACCACCATACACCCTCGGGAACATGGGACAACCTGCTGAGGGGTTAGGCTGGTGCCGGGGCCAGCAAGGCTGGGATTGGAGCCTGCCATGAGGCAAGGCCGGTGCTGGGGCCTCCGAGGGGATAGGCCAGTGCCAGGGCCAGTGGCTTGCATCGGAGCCTGCCGTGAGGCAAGGCCGCTACTGAGGCCTCTGAGGCTGGAATTGGAGCCTGCCGAGGGGTTAGGCCGGTGCCGGGGCCAGCGAGCCCAGGAGTGGAGCCTGCCGTGAGGCAAGGCTCATGCTGGGGCCCTTGAGGCCTGGATTGGAGCCTGCCGAGGGGTAAGTCCAGTGCCGGGGCCAGCGAGGCCAGGATTGGAGCCTACCGTGAGGCACGGCTGCTACTAAGGTCTCCGAGGCCAGGATTGGAGCCTGTTGAGAGGGTAGGCCAGTGCCGGGGCCAGTGAGTCCGGGAGCAGAGCCTGCCATGAGGCAAGGCTGGTGCTGGGGTCTCCGAGGCCTGGATTGGAGCCTGCCAAGGATTAGGCCGGTGCCAGGGCCAGTGAGGCCGGGAGTGGAGCCTGCTGTGAGGCACGGCCACTACTAAGGCCTCTGAGGCTGGGATTGGAGCCTGCCGAGAGGGTAGGCTGGTGCCGGGGCCAGTGAGGCCGGGATTGGAGCCTGCCATGAGGCAAGGCTGGTGCTGGGGCCTCTGAGGCCGGGATCGGAGCCTGCCGAGGGGTTAGGCCGGTGCCAGGGCCAGTGAGTCCGGGAGCAGAGCCTGCCGTGAGGCAAGGCTGGTGCTGGGGCCTCCAAGGCCAGGATTGGAGCCTGCCAAGGGGTAGGCCAGTGCCGGGGCCAGCAGCCGGCATTGGAGCCTGCTTTGAGGCAAGGCCACTACTGAGGTGTCCGAGGCGGGGATCGGAGCCTGCCGAGGTGTTAGGCCAGTGCCGGGACCAGCGAGGCTGGGATCAGAGCCTGCCATGAGGCAAGGCCGGTGCTGGGGCCTCCGAGGCCAGGATAGGAGACTATTGAGGGGTTAGGCCGGTGCCAGGGTCAGTGAGGCTGGGATGGAGCCTGCCTTGAGGCAAGACCAGTGCTGGGGCTGCCAAGGCCGGGATCGGAGCCAGCTGAGGGGTTAGGCCAGTGCGGGGGCCAGCGAGGCCAGAATCGGGGCCTTCCATGAGACAAGGCTGCTGCTTGAGCCAGCGAGGTCTGGATCAGTCCACCGGGTAGCCAGGCCACCACTGGGGCCGTAAAGAGTGGGATCGGTACTTGTAATGTGGCATGCACAGAGAAATATCGCAGAAAAAAAAAAAAACAGATGCTTCCCCTAATCAGCAATAACTAGGAGGAAAGGGGCAACAGGAAGAGGTCGAGTTATAGAAGGGCCCTATAGCGAAGCAATTAAGGTGACCAATCAGAGGGTATGGGATAGGGGAGGATGGAACCTCTTTAAAACTCAGGAGGTACATAAACAAATGTATCAGAGTTAATCACCAAACAAGCATGGGATGGAGGGAGGTAGGGAATGGGATGGGGAGTGGATGAGGGCTAATTGGATGATGTGTGCTTGTATATCCTCTCAAGTCTTGTATTCCAATGTGATGTATGATTACAACACACCAATAAAAATAAATTTAAATAAAATAAAATAAGTAAAAAATAAAAAGACATAAAAAATAGGGCTCGAGTTGTAGCTCAAAGGTACAATGTCTCTGGGTTCCATCCCCAGTGTCACACACACACACACACACACACACACTCACACACACACTCACACACACACACACAATCCTACAGACAAAAATCCTGTTTAAGTAGTAAGGATAGGGACGTGGACCACACTCAGCAGGGTGTACACGCCGCCGTGCCCCCTGAGGGAAGGCTCCCTGGGGTCGGACCCTGCAGAGGCTGGAGCAAGCCCCCTTGGGCAGGGGTCCCTGGAAGTCCCACTCCACAGTCCCGCCCAGCCCTCCGGCTGCGGGGCCCCAGGGGGCCGACTTCCTCACTCAGTGAAACCCCTTACCCAGCAACCGCCATTGACAGGTGACGTCCCTGCCCCAGGAGACAGTTGTGGGTATCCCCTTCTCAGTCAGGAGGGGGCAGGATGGTGAGAAACCAGCAGGCCCGGGGGAAATGGTCAGGGAACTCAGAGTGGACACGCAAGCCAAGGAGACAGAGGCAGAGAGGGAGTGAGGTGGGAGAGGAGGGGAAGGGGCGGTGGTGGGCGAGGAGGGGAAGGGGCAGTGGTGGGAGAGAGGGCACTGGGGCCCAGGGGAGGGCTGAGCGAGGGCCAGCTCCGGAACCTGGGATGCGGAAGTCACTCATCACTCCCGCCCTGGCTGCTTCCCCAACCAGCAGGAGGCCCATTTGCACCTTGTTTGTTTTTTAATAAAAACAACCCCACGGCCTTTATTGTTTCCTGATAATAACATAAAGGTAATCAAAACAATATGAGTAATTATTTTTGAACTGTACTACCAACAAAGGACACATAGACACACCTGCACAGCCTTCTCAAAGACATGTCGCGTCTAGCCAGATGGTGGCCCACACCTGTCATGCCAGTGTGTGGGTGGCTGAGACGGGAGGATTGTAGGTTCAAGGCCTGCCTCAGCAACTTAGTGAGACCCTGTTTCAAAAATATAAAGGGGCCGGGCGTGGTGGCTCACGCTTGTAATCCCTGTGCTTGGGAGGCGGAGACAGGAGGATCGCGCAGGTTCGAAGCCAGCTGCGCTGGCTTAAGAGACCCTGTTTCCAAATAAAATATAAAAATATAGGTCAAAAAAATAAAATAAAACAAATAAAAAGGGCCAGGGGTGGAGCTCAGAGGTGGAGCACCTCTGGGTTCAATCTCAATCCCCAGCACACACAAAACAGATGTCACCCTCCATCCTTCCTAACTGGAAACGTGTGTGTGTGTGTGTGTTGCTAGGATTGGACCTGGGAGTGTTCCTCCTCGGAGCTATATCCCCAGCTCTATTTTCTTTTTCTTTTCTTTTCTTTTCTCTTCTTTTTTTGCAGTACTGGGGATGGAACCCAGGGGCATTCTACCTCGGAGCTACACCCCCAGGGCTATTTTTAATTCTTTATTTTGAAACAGGATCTCACTAAGTTGTGGAGGGCCTAAGTAGCTGAGGCTGTCTGAACCACCATCCTCCGGTCTCAGCCTCCCAAATGCTGGGATTACAAGCGTGTGTCACCATGCCTGGCTTTCTGTTATATTTTTTATATTTATTTATTTATTTATTTATTTATTTATTTATTTGTGGTACTGGGGGTGGAACCCAGAGGCTTTCTACCTCTGGGCTATACTCCCAGACCTTTTTTATATTTTATTTGGAAACAGGGTCTCACTAAGTTGCTGGAAGCCTCACTGAGTAGCTGAGGCTGGCTTCGAACCCATGCGATCCTCCTGTCTCAGTCTCCCAAGCGCGGGAATTACAGGCGTGCGCCACTACCCTCCGGCTATATTTTTTATTTTGAAACAGGGTCTTGCTAAGTTGCTGAGAACCTCACTGAATTGCCGAGGCAGACCTTGAAACTGCGATCCTCCTGTCCGAGCCTCCCAAGGACTGGATTTACTGGCGTTCACCACCACGCCAGCTCTAGTTGGGAGCGTTTTGTAGAACAGGAAGACCATCTCTCTTCAGCATGTTGGACCTGGTTGTTCTCTGGACTTTGTCTTGGGTGAGACTCCCACCTGCACCACCGGGTGGGGAGGTGGGGGTGGCGGGCAGCCTGGGCACCATGGAGGGGACACGCAGTCCCCTGTGGAGGGGACAGGGAATGAGCCAGGGGGCCATGGGCAGGCTGGAAGCCACACAGCCATGCCCAGAGGAAGGGAGGTGACTCAGCGAGGGGCCCCAGAGGCCGCTTCCCGCCGGGCAGGAATGTATGCCAACAGTTGGAGTCAGGGTGTGAATCAGCAGGAGGCCTCTGGGCCAGACCAGGAGACCAGGCTCTCTGAAGACCTGGACCCCCCCCAAGCTCAGCCCTGGCGGACTGAGGCTCCCCAGCCCACCCCCATGGGCCCCAGTGGAGAGGGTCCCGGGCTGTAGAGGGGTCAGGATGTTAAACCCCAGGTGGAAGCCAGGGGCCGCCTGGAGCCCCCTACGGCCAGGGCAACCTAAGGCTTCACACCTGCCTCCCCCATTTTAACCTCACCTGGGCCCTTTACTTCCCAAAGTCTCATGCATCGGGGAAAAAAAAGAACTGGAGAATAAATAATTTATTGAAATTCATCGAGGAATAAATATGCGAGCGGGTTACAAATAACAGTAAAAATCATGAACACATATATACAAAAGGCGCCTTTGGTCGGGGGCGGAGCCTGGCGCGGTGGGCGTGTCGGGGGCGTGGCCCCGGCGGCCCCGCGCCGGCCGCGGGCGCCCCCTAGAGGTAGACGGCTTATTTACAACGCAGGCGGCAGAGGCTCCCGCGAGTCTCGGAATCCCAGCCCGCGAGTGCGGGGGCCCTAGGCCAGCGGAGCTGCGCCGGATCCTTCGCCCTTCGCCCGGCCGGCCCCACCGCCCCAGGAGCGCCCGCGGAACTGCGCCCCCTGCACGATCCTCTCCACCCAGGAACGGTGGGCGGCGAGGCTAGTGTAGACGCCGGGCCGGTTGCGCTCCGCGCAGCCCTCGCCCCAGCTGATGATGCCGGCCAGCAGCCAGGCGCCCTCGACCCGGCACATCAGGGGGCCCCCGGAGTCGCCCTGCGGAGGAGGAGAGGTTGGGGACCCGTCCGCGCCCGGCCTCCCGCCTGGAGGCGGCAGGACCCCACCCACCACCCGGGCGGGCCCCAGGAACGCAGGCTCCCCGGCGCTGGCAGGGAGAAGCACTGCGGCCCACGCGCCTTGCCCGTCGCCCTGTGGCCTCATTTCTCTTTCTCGAGCAAGAAAACTGAGGGGCGACGGTAGGGAAGCAGTGATTGGCGGGCCTCACGCGGGAGGAGCCCAGGGCTGACCTGGGGCGGGGCCCGGGCGGCGGGGCGGGGCCAATGCGGCGGGGCGGGGCCAGTGCTGTGGGCGGGGCCAATGCGGCAGGGCGGGGCCAGTGCTGTGGGCGGGGCCGGGGCGGGGCGGCGCTGAGGGCGGGTCTGCGTGGGGCGCTCACCAGGCAGGCGTCCCGCTCCCCTTCCAGGTAGCCGGCGCACATCATGTCCTCAGTGATGGCCTCCTGCCCCACGCCGCGCCAGTACAGGCGGCTGCAGATGTCCGAGTGGATGATGGGCACCTTCAGCTTCTGCAGGGTCTGGGGGTACGGCAGCGGCACTGGGGAGCAGAGGAGAGAGTCGGCGGCCCTCCCTCCCACTCGGGAGGCGAGGTCTCCAGAGGCCATTCCCTGGAGCTCGTGCCTCTGGACCTCCCAGCCCCAGCGCCAGCCTGCAGCTCAGAGTCTTCTACTGCTTGTTTCTGGTTGCAGGGTTTCGTGGTGGTGGAATGGCCAGCACTAGCTACACCCCTAGTCCCACTAAGCTCTACACCTAGTCCTGTGCTTCGCATCTTTTCTTTCTTTCTTTTTCTTTTTTTACCGGAGGTTGAGCCTAGGGAATTCTACCTCCGAGCTATACCCCCAGTCCTATATTTTTATTCTATATTTTGAAACAGGGTCACACTTAGTTACGGAGGGCCTCACTCAGTAGCTGAGGCTGTCCGCGAACCTGTGATCCTCCTGTCTTAGCCTCCCAAGTACTGGGATTACAAGCGTGCGCCACCACGCCCAGCATGCCCAGCCCTTTTATTTATTTATTTATTTTTATTTTTTTGCACTACTGAGGCTTGAACCCAGGGGCATTCTACCTCCCAGCTACATCCCCAGCCCTATTTTTTATTCTTTTTTTGAAACAGGGTCTCACTAAATTGTGAAGGGCCTCATTAAGTAGCTGAGGCTGGCTGCAAACCTCTCTTAGACTCCCAAGTACTGGGATTACACGCATGTGTCACCAAGCCCAGCTCTATTTATTTTACTAAGTTGCTGAGGCCTTGCTGAGTCGCTGAGGCTGGCCTCAAACCTGCAATCTCCCTGTCTCAGACTGCCAAGTACTGGGATTACAGGTGTGCACCACTGGGCCCCAATTCTGCACCTTGAGTAAGCTCTCTGAGGCCCATACGCTGGCTCTGGTGGGTCCATCTCAGGCACCCTTTTGGCCAGTGTAAGGGCAACCAGAGTTCACTAGATGTCCCTCCGTGCACATCGCCAGGGCCTGAGGAGGCCCTCCACCTGCCTGGGGTTGGTCTACAGCCCGTGGGGAGGCTGCACCCTCATATGCCGGCCTGGCGTCATCTCTCTGAACTCTTCTGGACTCTGGCTAGGGTTCCCTTTTCCTTCAACTTTGCACTGCCCTAGTATGTCTCCCCCTCCAACTCTGCCTTCCGGGTCTCCATTTCTCCTCCCATCTCTCCTTCCTGCCTGTGTGATTCTTTTTCTTGGCCTGGGCTCAGTCTGCCTGTCTCCTGTCATCTGGCTTCCTCTGGTTTCTCCTCTGCCCCTTCATTTATTTCCTCCAGACCTGCTTTGGAAATTATATTTTAGGATGAGGGCGATGCCTTTCCTCCAGGCAACTTTGCCTGCAATTGCGGCATTCTGCCACCAGGGGCGCCCGCCCGGCTGGGAATCCCAGGACTGTTTCACTGCCTTCCTGAATCCCTCTGGGCTCTTGCCCTTTCCTGACGTTCCCATAGCAACAAAAAGCTTTGTTAACCGGGCTGCTGCCTCCAAACATACCCAGAGATACCTCTCAACTAGAAATGAGCTGGAATTGGCCACTGGGATTTCGGTGACTTCACATGTCTGGTAGGCAGCCCATCTTTTCTGGGCCCTTACCCCTACTATTCATGGTGTCTGTGTCTCGAGTGTCCACCACCCTCTGTCCCCGGGGTGGGGGGCGCACCTCCTTCACTGATGCTCCCCCAGCCAGCGATCCAGCAGTTGGTGCGTGGAGGGAAGTCCACGGAAGAATCAGGCAGGCAGATGGGCAGGACGCGCTCTGAGAACTGGATGGGGTGCTCGAGGCGCACCAGGGCGATGTCCGCACGGTCCCCCTCCTTCCAGGAGTACCTGGGGTGGGGCAGCGCCCAGGCTATCCCCACCTTCTGGGAGCGAGGGCCCGGGTTCTCCAGCTGCCAGGCCCCCAGCAGTACTGAGAACAGGGACGGCCTGTTGAGATGGCTGGAAAGAGGGAGAGGGCGTCAGGGGAAGGCGAGGCCGTGGAGGCAGGACGAGGGTCTCTACTGGACAGAGAGAGACCTGCGTCCTGGGGCCTCGGGACGACGCCTGGTCCACGTACCCCTTGAAGCAGTGGGCGGCGGTGACCACCCAGCGGCTGGTGAGCAGGGAGCCCGCGCAGTGGTGGGTGCCGTTCTTCTGGATGCTCACGACCCACGGCCACTCGGCGTCCGCGCTGTCCTGGCCACCCACGACCCGGTTCAGCTGCTGCGGCTTCCCACAGTCGGGGGACGCTGGTGGGGGAGGGCAGAGCACTCGGCCTGTGCCCACTGGCCTCCCCACGGCCTCGCCCGCCAGGCCCCGCCCACGCCAGCTCCCCATGCGCCTTCCTCCCTGCCTTGCCCTGAGCTGACCTCGCCTCTGCCCCCCAGACCTCCTCCTCCCTGCCCACCATCTTTCCCGTTCTCTGCCCTCCGCCTCGATCTCCCCCCTTCGCTCCCCCACAGGGCACGGCTCACACTCACCGAGAATCCTGGCGGCACTGAGGGTGGCTGAGGACAAGAGGGGGTGTCAGTGTGGGACACGTGTCCAGAGCCCGGCAGGGAGGGAGCCCAGTCCTCACCAGCGGGCTCCTCCAGCTCCAGGAAGGCAGACCCAGGCCCTCACCCCAAAACACCTCCACCTCCCGCCCAGGCTGGAGAGGACCCACAGGCCTGGGTGCCACCGCGCCCCGTGGAGGCTGGGACGGGCTGCCCTGGGCCCCGTAGAGCTGGCAGAGGAGCCACGGTCATGGGAGGAGGGAGGAGATTCGGGGAGGGGGATGGTGCTGGTGGGCTTCGGACACCTAGGGGAAGCGCCAAGCTCCTGCTGTGCCGAGCTTTTCACTTGGTCCTCATGGCTCTGGGAGGAGAGGGTGCCAGGGGAGGCTCAGGTGCCAGCAGGACCTGCAGAAGGTGCGACGGGGAGGAGGTGGCCCACGGGGAGCAGCAGGTCCTCAGGACTCACCTGTGAAGGCCAGGAGCAGCAGAGAGCCCAGGGCCCCGCGGCAGCCCCCACCCAGAGCCTGGGGACGTCTGGAAACCACCATGGCCCTGGGGTGGA
This sequence comes from Muscardinus avellanarius, assembly GCF_963383645.1. NCBI lineage: Eukaryota > Metazoa > Chordata > Mammalia > Rodentia > Gliridae > Muscardinus > Muscardinus avellanarius. Next base: position 111,318,777 of record NC_137796.1, read on the forward strand.
GGCCAGCCCGTGGCCTCAAGGGACCGAGGGCTGTTGCTGGCGGGACCGGCGGGCGGCGGGCAGTGGCAGTGTGTAGGGTTCCCCGCAGGTCGCCCCAGGTTTTATCCTGGGAGGTGGAATGCTGCTGGACCAGTCCCCCAGGTGGCTCAGTCTGGGACATCCAGGCTGTGGGTCACGAGAAGGTGGGGCCGTGGGGAGGCCGTGGGGAGGAAGTCCCCGTTACTGGGGCTGGGGGCTGGCTGGGGCTGGGCCAGCTCTAGGCCTGTGTGGGCTCTGGAGGGGCGGGGCAGGGATCTGGGCCCAAGCCTGGGCTGGGATTGACCTGGACTGTCCAGGCAGGGAAGGTCCCACGACACTGGGGAAAGGCCAGGATCTAGAGTGGCTGAACTTGGGAACAAGGGTGTTGGGGTCCCAGGAACTTCGTCCAGGACTGGCAAGGGTAGAGCCAGTCCCGTAACGGCTCCTACCTCCAGAGCCAGAGCAGCCATGACGCAGCCTCAGCCCAACCCCGTGCCCTGGAATCCCGTTAGCCCGCTTCCCAGAAAGCCATGACTCAGGCCCCAGTGGCAGCTGTTGGCAGAGCTGTCCCTGTCTGTCCCAGGGATGCCTCCCTGTTTCCCTGTCACTGGGATGCCTGGAAGGGCTCTTCTCACCTGGACTCCCGGGAAGGGGAGGGGTGGGGCGGCCACCGGGCAGGCCCACCCAGCTCCCAGAGGCCTGTGGCTGGGCAGGCGAGCCAGGCTTGGGGCACACCAGCCCTGAGCCCACGCGAAGCAGTGCCCATCACCGCCTCGGGATCCCGTGCTGGGACCCCCCCCCCCAAGCAGGTCCCCGTTCAGGCAGCTAGGGTCACACTGCAGGCAGGACTTAGTGGGGGGGCCCTGTCCCCCACCCAGACGCACAGAGCGCACGGCTCTCTATCCCGGGATTCTGGGTGTCACCAGGGAAGAACGCCCCTGCAGAGCAGCCGAGGTGGGGCCCCTTCCTCTGGGTCCCCAAGCAGCAGAAACTCCACGGGGGCTCACATCCTCCCCTGCACCCTGCCCTGGGGGTCACCCTTGCTGGGCCCCACACTCCTCCAGCCGCCCCCTCTGAAACCAAGCTGGCTGAACTCCCCGCTCACAGACAGACATGTGGGGGCTCTGCTGCCTGCCAGGCCTCATGCTGGGCTGCAGTGAGCTGTCTGGGGGGACAGCCCTGCAGTGGGACAGGGCAGTGGCACGACCCTGGGCCACCACTCTGACCCCTGGTGCCATGCACTGAGAGAGAGACACGGTGTGAGGAGGGGTCTCCTTGGGACAGGGCACGGTGGCTGCTGCACACTGACTGCGATGGGTGTGTACCGAGTGAATAAATGAAGCCCAGCCTGGCGCACACCTGCAATCCCAGTTCTTCGGAGGCTGAGACAAGGGTCCAGAGGTTCAAAGCCAGCCTCAGCAACTTAGCAAGGCTCTCAGCAACTTAGGGAGGATCCTGTTTCCAAAAAAGTAAAATAAAATAGGGTTGAGACTGTAGCTTGGAGGTAGAATGCCCCTGGGTTTGATTCTCAGCATCTAAACAAACAAACAAACAAACAAATAGATAGATAGATATGACCACAAAAGTAATAAAGGAGCCCGGGGCGTCCTTCTGCCTCTCCGTCTCCTCTCTCCTCTGCCTCCCCGGCTTCCTCTCTGTCTCAGCTCTTTCTGCCTTTCTGCAGACTAGCTCACTGCCCTGGAGACCCAAGGGCTGGGCTCTGCCCCCAAAGTTGCTCTCCTTCAAACAGGGTGGCTAGGAAGAGCCCCCACGCTGAGGAGGGCCCTGGAGGAGCCAGAGGAGCTGCAAGAGCTGGATGGAGATATTGGGGTACAGGCTGGGAACGAGCCCCAGAGACTGGTTCCCCAGTTCCAGGGTGTGGAGGGCAGAGTCCCTGGAGCACCGGGGGCGGAGGCTGGCATGATTCAGCGTCCGTCAACAGAGTGTTTATTGAGTGCCTTTCTGCGCCAGACCCACACCAGGCATCTTGGCTCGGCATCGATTTGTCCATGCAAGAGACGGATGAGCTGCCCACCTCTGCCGCCCACTCCACGAGTCCCTGCCAGTCTGGCCTCAGGGCCATTGACGGGGTTGCCAACACAGCTGGGCTCTGCCATGAGTGAGCCACGGGTGACTCATGAGTGATGGCGGTTCTGATGGGTGCCTGGGAGTCAGGGGGTGTGTTCTGAACAGGGGTGTCTATTCATTAGCCAACCAAAGACTGCTGGGCACCCTTCTCCTGCCAGAGCTTGTACTAAGCCCTGCAGTGGTCAAAGAAAATAAGGCACTGTCCTTACCCTCACTAAGTCAATCAAGAAGCATTACTGAGCACCTGTTTGGGTGCTGGCCAAAAGTGCAGGAGACTGCAGCCACCGCCACCCTGGCGGTGAGGGTTCGGGTAAAACCGAGAATTTACAAATGGGTAAATAAACCGGGTGTGATGGTTGCGCACTGTAATCCCAGTACTTGCGAAGTTGAGACAGGAGGATCCCAGGTTTGAGGACAGCCTCGGCAAGTAGTGAGGCTCTCATTAACCTAGTGAGACCCTGTTTCCAAATAAGAAATAAAATTGATCAGGAGGTGTAGCCCGGAGGTCGAATCTTGCCTCTGGGTTGAATCCCCAACCACACACATGCAAAAAATTAAATAAATTAAAAAAAAATAAGCCGGGCATGGTGGCATATACTTGTAATCCCAATACTTGGGAGACAGATCTCCTGTTTCAACCTCCCACATGCTGAGATTATAAGCGTGAGCCATCTGACTGCGAGGTTCGTGGCCAGCCTCGGCTACTTAGTGAGGCCCTCCGCAACTTACTGAGATCCTGTTTCAAAATAAAGGGGGAAAAAGTGTGCAACCGGAGACAAAGAGGCACTACCTGCCTGAGAAATAAATTACCAGCCCGTTGCCTTGGTAACGCCGATAAGAACACACCAACACACAATTTAAGGATGGAGGCTGAGGGGGCGGCATTCCATCTTCGGGCTCTCCAATGTATCTATCTGCCAGGCACGTGCTTTTCTTCTCTTCCCTTTCTACTTCCTCCTGATTTTATAATAAAGAAATACTAAAGCTTCAACTGAGCTATTAATTTTAATGTTCCAATTCAACAAATCTTAGTTGAATTGAGGGAAAAAACCTACTACACCGTTTCGACCGTAACAGAGCAAGGCAGGCAGTGAGGCAGATGGCCGGCCCCTCCCCAGGACAGAGGGGCTCCCAGGAACTGGGACTTTCAGGTCTAAAAATTAGCCGGGTGTGGTGGTGGCACGCCCGCGATCCCAGTACTCAGGAGACTAAGACAAGGAGGATCATAGGTTCGAGATCAGCCTCAGCAACTTAGTGAGACCTTGTTTCAAATTAAACAATAAAATTGGGCTGGGGGTGTAGCTCAGAGGGAGCACATCCCCGAGTTCAGTGAGTGGGCGCTCTCCTCTGGCTCAAGATTTTGGGAAATCCCAAGCCTGGCTGAAGTTTTTTGCAAGGAGGATCTGGCCTCTGTCCTGTGGGCTGTGAAGGGTGGGCCAGGGAAGGCCAAGCGGCTGTGAAGTTGGAAGCTGGAGGATGAACCCACTTTGAACACTGGGCAGGCTGTGTGGCCTCCCGGGGTCTTGGTTTCCCTTTTGGGTAGAGGAGTTTGTTCTGAGATCAGAGTGGTGAAGCAGGCGGGGAATCAACCAAATAAATAAAAGTAAATTGCAGGTCTTGTCAGACCAGCAATTTACTTTTATTTATTTGGTTGATATGGGAGACTTGAACCCAGGGGCATTCTACCTCTGGGCTATACACAGTCCTTTTTTTTTTTTTTGCAACACAGTCTGGCTACACAGCTGAGGGCCTTGCTAAGTTTCTGAGGCTAGCCTCAAACCTGCAATCCTCCTATCTCAGCCTCCCAAGTACTGGGATTACGGGCATGGACCACTGCGCTCAGCTTGTGGTTTATCTTTTTAATTGGTTAATCTCACACTTTATTTTTGTGTGCTTTTATTGGTGTAAAGTAATTCTACATTGTGATGCAATTCAATGTGATACAAACATATTACACTTGGGCAAGTCCACACTTTTTATTCTTTATTTTAAAACAGAGTCTCAGCCGGGCATGGTGGCGCACACTTGTCATCCCCGCGCTTGGGAGGCAGAGACAGGAGGATCACGCAGGATCGAAGCCAGCCGCGCTGGCTTAGGAGACCCTGTTTCCAAAAAATAAAATAGGTCTGGGAATGTAGCCCGGAGGTAGAAGGGCTTCCAGGAACCCCAGTACCACCAAAAAAACAGGGTCCACGAAGCTGTGGAGGCCTCACTAAATAGCTGAGACTGCCCGTGAGCCTGCGCTGCTCCTGTCTCAGCCTCCTAGGTGCTGGGATTACAAGCGTGCGCCACCATACTCGGCAAAGAGTCTGAATTTTGAATAGAGCTGCTATGTGGGCTAGAATGTACACAAATATTCAAAGCAGCATCATTCTAAATAGCTACCTTGTAGCCAGGTGCGGTGGCACACACTTGCAGTCCCAGCATTCAGGAGGCTGAGACCGGAGGATCTGGGTTCGCAGCCAGCCTCAGCTACTTAGTGAGGCCCTCTGCAACTCAGTGAGACCCGGTTTCAAAATAAAGAATAAAGCCGGGCGTGGTGGCACACGCTTGTAATCCCGTGCTTGGGAGGCTGAGACAGGATCACACGGGTTCAAAGCCAGCCTCAGCTACTTAGTGAGGCTCTCAGCAACTTAGTGAGACCCTGTTTCCAAACAAATTATAAAATAGGTCTGGGAGTATACCCCAGAGGTAGAAAAGCCCCTGGGTTCCACCCTTAGTATCACCAAAAAAAATAAAAATAAAAAAGAATAAAAAATAGGGCTGGAGGTGTAGTTCAGAGGGAGAATACCCCTAGGTTCCATCCCCAGTACCGTAAAAATAAATAAATAAATAAATAAATAAATAAATAAATAAATAAATATAAATAAATAAAATGAAATAGCCATCTTGTGTCCATGGAGAAAATGCACAAAATGTGATCCCCCGTATAACAGTGTTGGTTCAGTGAGAAGGGGTGAAGCAGGGCTACACCAGCAGCAAGAGCCTCCCGGATATTACCTCGAGGAAAATGCCTGGCTCCAAAGAACACCCGCTAGCCGAGCGTGGTGGCGCACACCTGTGACCCCGGTGCTCAGGGACTGAGACAAGAGGATCACAGGTTCGTGGCCAGTCTCGGCAACTTAGCGAGCCCCTCAGCAATTTAACAGAACTGTTTAGAAAATAAAAAACAACAATAATAAGATAGGGCTGGGGGTGTAGCTCAGAAAGAGAATGCCCCTGAGTTCAATTTCCAGCATCAAAACACTTTTTAAAAGTAGGCAAATTCACAGACACAGAACATAAAATGATGGATTCTAGGCTGGGCAGCAGAGATGGTGAGGAGCTGTTTCATTTAGGGGTGAAAAAGTTCTGGGGGGCCAGGCGTGGCGCAGGCCTGTAATTCCAGTAGTTGGGAAGCTAAGACAGGAAGATCCTAGGTTCGAGGACGGCCGCAGCAAGTAGTGAGGCTCATCAACCTAGTGAGATCCTGTTTCAAAATAAAAAATAAAATTAGGCTGGGGGTGTAGCTCAGAGGCAGAATGCCCCTGGTTCAACCCCAGTTCCCCCCGCAGTTCTGGGGCAGCTAGCAAAGTATGTTGCACAACGTGAATGTGCGTTAACGCTGCTGAACAATACACTTTATTTTATTTTATATTTTTTGCGGTACTGGGGATGGAACCCAGGGGCATTTTACCTCTGAGCTACACCTCCAGCCCTAGGTTTTATTCTTTATTTTGAAACAGGGTCTCACTGAGTTGTAAAGGGCCTCACCAAGTAGCTGAGGCTGTCTGCGAACCATGATCCTCCGGTCTCAGCCTCCTGGATACTGGGATTGCAACATGTGCCACCATGCTACAACCAACAGGCGGGAGAGGCCGGGCCGCACGCTTGTCATCCCCGCACTTGGGAGGCAGAGACAGGAGGATCACACAGGTTCGAAGCCAGCCTCTCTGGCTTAAGAGACCCTGTTTCCAAATAAAATATAAAATAGGTCTGGGAGTGTAGCCCAGAGGTAGAAGGCCCCTGGGTTCCATCCCCGGTACCACCAAAAAAAAAAAAAAAAAAAAGTGCTTTCTCGCTCATTGGCCACGCTGGTTCTCGGGGCTGCTTTGCCTCCGGTTACAGCTTGGTCCCCACCCTGCCCGCTCTGCGGCCCTCGCCAGCCCGGTGCGCACCTGGGCCTGGGGGCAGCCGCAGTGCTGGCCCTGCTCTGTGGGACGGGGCCTGGGAGCGGCAGAAGCTCATCCCTCCACAGGGCACTCCCTCCCTCCTGCCTGGGCCTCAGCTTGTCCATCTGTGAAAGGCTCTTTAGCACCGTGCCCTCGTGGCTCAGGCAAGGAGCGGGGTGAGGGCGGGGTGCCTTCCACAGGAAGTGCCCTGAGCAGTCCCGAGGAGCCTGGCCGCTGGCCTGGGGCACTGGAGACCCGTGGGGCCGCACTGCTGGCCAGCTGGCCCTCCGTCCCGACACGAGCTTCTCCTCCGCCCAGCTAATCAACGGCGGCCATGGAGCCGCGCTCACTCCACCTCCCCCTTGCAGAGACTTGGGCCCACTGGTCCCCAACCACGCGGGCAGGTCCCACCCAAGCCCCGGCTCCCCACCCCGTGTTTTCCTGCAGCCCCGCCCTCGAGGCCACCTCTCAGGAGAGCCGTGCCTGGACTCCCTGCAGCAGGTGGCTCTGCTGAAGGCCCGGGCGGCCAGGAGCTTTACATCACACACCTAAGCCTTTCCTTCTTCCCTCTCCCTCTCTTCTCCTCCTCCTCTCCTCCTCCTCCTCCTCCTCCTCTCCTCCTCCTCCCCTCCTCCTCCTCCTCCTCCTCCTTCTTCTTCTTCTTCTTCTCCCTCTCTCTCTCTCCCTCTCTCTCTCCCTCTTCCTCTCTCTCTCTCTCTCCCTCCCTCCCTCTCTCTCTCTCTCTCTCTCTTTCTCTCTCTCCTGTGTATTTCATTTACCTCCCACCCCAAGGCTCCCCTACAGGCCTCCCCCCAGCCATCATCCTTTCCCACTCACCCCTGAAATTCTGGGGAGTGGTTTCCTGTCCTGTAACGACCCCGCTTTTTTCCTTTTTTTTTTTTTAGTACCAGGGATGGAACCCAGGGACACTGTATCTCCAAACTACACCCCTGGCTCTGTTTTTAGTCTGTTTTTTTCCTTTTTCTGAAACAGGGCCTCACTGAGTTGTGAAGGGCCTCGCCAAGTGGCTGAGGCGACCCTCCTGTCTCAGCCTCCCCCCAGCTAGGACCCTGCCTTTCTTCTTGGCATCTCCTTTAAATGGGGGCAGCGGCTCCCTGCCCGCCTGCCTGCCTGCCTTCTCTCATCTCTAGGCCGCCTCCCTGGCCTGGGGTCTTTGCCACACACCTCCTGAGCTCCGCTGGCTGGCTCTGCGTGCTGGTGGTGATGACGTGACTCCACGCATCCTCACGCTGTTTCAGGGATAGACAGCAGGGTCCTGTGGTCCTCTAAGACAGCCGAGCCCGCCCTTCCTTCCTTCCTTCCTTCCTCCCTCCCTTCCTTCCTTCCTTCCTTCCTGCATGCGGTATAGAAGTTTATTTTAAGCAGAAAAGAGCAGAAGCATAATACCTATCGGGCCATGTGGACACGCGTGCCGCAGGGCCTTTGGGCACTCCTCGGAAGCACCCAGAACAAGCACCAGCAACTGCGCACCACGGTCCCCCATGCTCACGGGAAACACGAGGAAGAGAGCCCGGCAGAGCTCCCCGAGGGGAGGGCCCAGAACCAGAACCCGGCAGCCCTCGCTGGCTCTCCGCGGTTTTCATCCATTTTCTGACTCCCCATTTGGCCGACTGGTTGGACTTGGGCTGTCAGCGGCAACCCTCATGTATATCTCCACTGCCATTGGTCCTTTTAGAGTCCGTTTCAATCCCCAATTTGAATCCCCACTGTCTTTTCTTCGGCGGGCTCTCCTAATCTCCGGGCATCTGGGTCCGCCTAGTGACGCCCACCACATTCCTCGATGGCTTCTTTAATCTGCTCCCGCTGGCTGCTTTCAGCATTCAGCTCCAGGGAGGGGATGAAGCTTCCTTCAGAGCCCTCTCCTGAGGCCCTGGTGTGAAAGTGCCCCTTCCTGGCACTTGTTATCTCTGTACACTGTTGATGTCCCCAGCTCCTCGGTCCTCGTGTCCCTCCTCTGGCCCTAAGTGACCCTAACTGCTGTTAGGGAGAGGGGGTGATGACCGTCTGCTCATTTCCTGCTGATGGGGTGAGGCGGGGTGACCGCTGTCAGGTTCCGCCAACGGGGTGGGACTGCGGAGGATGGGGTAGGTGGCGTGGGGTTCCATTTCCATCCCATCGGCAGCCTAATGACAATCAGGCTACAGTCATCATGGAGGGACATGACCTCAGGAGCAGGATGATCGGAGGCTTTTCCCTGAGCGTCCACCCTTGGTGTGCTCCTCTGACGAAGCTTGAAGTCAGAGCTGGTGCGCCCACGTGCACGGGCCTGCTTATCTTGGCTAGCTGGTTACCAGGGTCATTCGTATATTCTTCTGCGGTCCTGTGGCTGGGCTGTTAGAGGATACCCATCATTCCCTGGGTTCCGTTTGACCTTGGAGGGCAAGGGCCAAAATATTGGCTGTTGTTTTTCTTACCCCTTTTATTTTCTGATTGTTCCCCTAGTTTCCATCGTTAAATACCCAGAAGATCAGTTTCACCTGTCCTTTCCATGTCATCTTGTAGGTAATGGCTCATGTCTTAAAACGGCGGCTGTCGTTTTCCACTGTGGCCCACGCTGGGCACCAGTAACGGTGTAGGCAACCTTCCTGGGTGGGTTCTTGGTCACATGAGACACTGATGAATGACACCCACGGGCCATAAAACGGCAAGGGAAGGAGCAGAAACGTTTATTTCAAGCCAGGAAAGAGTAGAAATATAACGCCCTATCAGATGGTGAACACCGTCGGCCGGTGGGGCCGCTTGGGACCATCTGACCAGGAGCCGGCAACTGTATCCTGCCGTCCGCCAGGAGCCCCAGAGGAAGGGAGAATGGCTGATCCCAGGTGGGACAGGAGTCCCAGGAAACGGACAGCCCCCCTCAGGCAGTAGCTTAGCTGCATGGCTTCACTGACCCATACTGGTCTCTTTTCTCTCTCTTCCTTCCTTCCTTTCTTTCTTCCTTTCTTCTTTCTCTCTTTTTTTTTCGTGGTACTGGGAATGGAACCCAGGGACATTCTACTTCTTACTTCTGACTTCTGAGCTAAACTCCCAGTCTTCTTTTTTTTTTTTTTTTTGGTGGCACTGGAAATTGAACCCAGGGCCATTCTACCTCCAAGCTGCACCTCCAGCCCTATTTATTTTATTTGAGAACGGCCTTGCTGGGTTGCTGAGAGTCTTATACTTGTTGAGGCTACCCCTGAACCTTCAATTCTCCTGTCTCAGCCTCCAGAGTACTGGGATTACACACATCCATCACCGTGCCCAGCCCTATTTTTATTTTTGTAAAGTACAGGTCCGGAGCAGCACAGAGCACGGGAGGGATCCAGTATGCCCGTGACATCAGCCTTTAATGGTACGGCCCCTCCTGGGGCTGGAGCTGGGCAGTTCTGGGGGCCCGCGCCCATCTGAGGCTAGAAGAGGGGGCTCTCCTTTTAAGGTATGCATCTCAGGGGGAGGGGTTTACTCCTGGGAACACGTACTTCTCACAAAATACTGCTTCTCCGAGATACTGCTTGCGGGGTCAGAGTGTGGAAGGAACCCCGACCAATCATCCCGGCCTTTTGGTGATAATGGGCGAAATCGACAGCTGCTTCAAGCTGTCAAGAGGTGCCTAAGGGCCCCCTTGGCCGGGAGAGGTGGGGTCCTCCAGAAGTGGGCAGGTGGAAGTGTGGCTGCGGCAACAGTTGAAGGTTACCCTGGACAGCTCGGTGACATGCGTTGGAGGAGAGTGTAACAGGTGAGGGGTGCAGTATAAGCGCAGAGAGCCTGCAGAGCCAGGGGCACAGGGTGGAGTTGATCAGATTCAAGATGGCAACGAGGGTGTGGCCAGGAGGTAGGCAGATGGCTGCTGGCTCCCAGGATTGGCTTAGAGTCAAGTAGGAAGAGTTCAAGATGGACCCCGGCTCCCAGGATTGGCTGGGAGTCTGGAAGGAGAAGTTCAAGATGGCCACCTCCGGAGCGAGCACGTGGCTGGGTAAATGGCCGCCAGTGTGCACCAGGCACGTGGCACCAGACTCTGAGCCGGTCTGACCGGCGGGCGGGAGGGCCAGAGCACTTGCGGGGTCCAGGTCGCCAGAGTTTGGGCTGAAGCAGAAGCTGGGGAGAGCGGGATGTCGGCGTGGGTAGCGCCGCTCGCTGGGCGCAGAGGCAGCGGCCAGGGCTGGAAATGACAGTTCAGTTGCGGGTGTGGCGGTGTTTTCTCGGGCGGCTCTAATGCTGAGTCCAGAAGTGCAGGATGGCGCCGGGGCAGGAAGCTGGGGCTCAAGGGGCTGCCGAAAACTGAAATGGCAGGAGAGGGCAGAAAGAAACTGAAGTCGCGGAGGCCAGGCAGAGACACGGGCGGGAGGGAGAGGGTCTCAGCCGCCGGAGCCAAGTCAGGTATGGGCGCACGTAGCCGGGCCTGCCCGGAACGGCGAAGGCAGCGTGGGAGCGGTGCCGCTGGATGCGGGGCCAGAAAGAGTCCCCCCGCGTCCCGGCGGCGGCAAGACGGTGGCGGGATGCTGTTCCAGGCGCGGTGGTGGTCCCTCTGGGCCGTGGCGGCAGGCGGGTGTGCCAAGGCCGGGCGTGGTGGCGGGACGCGGACAGCGGTGGCGGATTTTTAGCAGCGCAGATCAAAGGATGGAAAAATATCCCTGGGTTCCATTCCCAGTACCCGGTTTCAGCACCAAGATGTAAAGTACAGGTCCATCTCAGCACAAAGCACGGGAGGGATCCAGTATGCGTGATATCAGCCTTTAATGGTACGGCCCCTCCCGGGGCTGGAGCTGGGGGCTGGAGCCGGGCAGTTCCGGGACCCGCGCCCATCTGAGGCTAGAAGAGGCGGGCTCTCCTTTTAAGGTATGCATCTCGAGGGGAGGGGTTTACTCCTGGGAACACACGCTTCTCGGGAGATACTGCTTGCCGGGCAGAGTGTGGAAGGGACCCGACCAATCGATTTTGAAATAGGGTCTCTCTAGGTCTGCACTCGCCTTTTTCTATGGCAGCTTCCCCCAGAGTTTTTCTTCCTTTTCCAGCGCACTCAACCTTTGTCTCCTTCAGAAAAGCTGGCTGTACACTGGATTCTGTGAAGTTAATCCCCTTCATCATATTTTCCACATTGGCTTCTGTTGTTCTCATGGGAAATACCCATCAGCCTGGGCTGCAGATCTGGAGAGGAGGGTGCTCAGCCCGCCCAGAGAAATACCCCTGCACTGTCTGCTCTGGCACCAGAGCCTCTCACCCCACTCAGCGCCCAGCCACATGCTGCCTGCTCTGGTGGATGCAAAAACTTTCTTCTTTTTTTTCCTTGTAGTTCTGGGAATTTAAACTCAGTGGTAAGCCGGGCGTGGTGGCGCACACTTGTAATCCCCGCGCTGGGGAGGCTGAGACAGGAGGATGGCACAGGTTCGAAGCCAGCCTCAGCTACTTAGTGAGGCTTTCGGCAACTTAGTGAGACCCTGTTTCCAAATAAAATATATATATTAAAAAAAGGTCTGGGAGTATAGCCCGGAGGTAGAAAGCCTCTGGGTTCCACCCCAGTACCACCACCAAAAAAAAAAAAAAAAAAAAAAAAAACCTCAGTGGTAGAGCTACACCGCCCCCCCCCCTTTTTTTTTTTTTTTTTTTTTTTTTGAGCCAGAGTTTCACAACATTGCCCCGGTTGGCCAGAACCACTGGGTCCAGCTTGGAAGGGTTTCTTGTGCTGCCATCACCACAAGCACCTCCTTGTGGCTGGCGAATTCAGTGGTGCAAGTGAGTTTGGAAGCCCTTTAGCTCTGTCTTTTTACCTTTAGAAAGATATATTTATCTAGCCGGGTATGGTGGCGCACGTTTGTAATCCCAGCATCTGGGAGGCTGAGAAAGGAGGATCTCAATTCGCGGCCAGCCTCAGCTGCTTAGTGAGGCCCCTTGTAGCATCAGTGAGACCCTGCTTCAAAATAAAGAATAAAACATAGGGCTGGGGGTGTAGCTTGGAGGGAGAATGCCCCTGGGCTCATCCCTGTATCACAAAATAAATAAATAAAATAATACAGAATAAAAAATAGGTCTGGGGTGTAGCTCAGAGGTAGAATGCGCCTGTGTTCTATCCCCGGTACCACACACACACACACACACACACACACACACACACACACACACAATATTTTATCTGAAATCCTAGTACTAGGCAGGCTGAAACAGAAGGAGCTCAGGTATGAGGCCAGCCTCAGCAATTTAACAAGACCCTCAGCAATTGAGTGAAACCCTGTTTAAAAAAAATATACATAGGCTGGGGGTGTATGTCAAAGGTAGAGTGCTGCTACTGGGTTCAATCTCTAGTACACACACAAAAAAAGATGACACATTTGTTAAAAGGATGTGTTAACACTGACTCTACTGACTTGCAGGAGTTGATAAACTAAATTCCCAAATATTTTGCAAATTCCAAGTTGTTAAGATCACTTTAGTATCTTGGCACCTAGTCATGGGGACGGAAACCAGCAGATGCAAAAAAACAGGCCCCTCCCCCGCCCACTCCCAGCCCCACGGCAGCTCAGCTGAGTCCCGCATCTGCTTGGAATGGCCGCCCTGTGCCCTTCTCCCCCTCTGCCTGGGTCTAAGGATGCCCCCTCCACGCTAGGCTTAGGGCTGGGTCTGGAAGAATCCTGCTTCCCGGGCCAAAGAGGCAGAGCTGGGGAGTCCTTCCTCCCAGTGGGGAAGGCCCAGGGCCTGGGCTGGGGAAGAGACGGGCGGGTGCACTGCTGGGGTGCACTTGACTCAGCCTGACTCAGAGGAAAGGGGGCAGGACCTGGGTCCTGACATCACAGGCTATGGCCCGGGGGCTATCTCCCCAACAGGGCCTCTGAGCCACAGGGGGCGTCCAGAGGGAGGTCCAGGTCTGGCCCAGTCCTGAGCTGTGCACAGAGCTTGCACAGAGCTGGCATCTGTGGGTCCCCTAAGCTCTCTGGGGCTGCCTCAGAGCCAGGACCTACCCCCCAGGTGACCTGGGCAGCTGAGTCATGCCTGCCCAAGAGGAAGCTTGGAGAAACTAGCTCAGACCACCCCCAGGGGTGCGGACCTTCTCCCTCCACGTTCCTCCTCCCCCTCTTCCCTCCAGGGAAACGGTGACTCTGCTAATTGCTGTTAATGAGCAGCCCGGCCGGAGCAGGCAGGTTTCTCCAGCCAAGAGGCCGAGGCTCTGGGTGGGGAGCTGCAGGTGTGTGGGGAGAGGCGGTCAGCACCTGCGATTGGGTCACCCAAGTACCACACGCTGCACGGCCTCCCACTCCTCGCCCACAGCTCTTCCTGGGACTTAAACTTCCAGAGGCATCTCAAGTTAGCAACCCCGAGGCCCTCAAATCCAGCCACTCTCCCCAGCTCCCCAGCTTAGAAAATGGCACCGCCATCCGGATTGCTCACGCCTTAGCTGGGGGTAGTCTCAGACCCAGCCTCTCCCTCCCCACTCACCCACACCCAGCCAGCCACCATTGTGGCTTCCTAGACCCTGCCGCTAAAAACAAACTAGCCTATCTTCCAAGGACCGATTTCTAACCACCGAAAAAATACTACTATTTGCTGGCTTGCGCCTCCTGTTTGGGGAGCTTTCTCTGTCTGTTTACTCTCCTTTAGCTTATTTCCTTAGAACCTATTTCCCATTGCCAGGGAAAAAACTCACTGCTATTTAGAAATGGGCGCTGGCTGGCGTTTCCTGTTTGGGGAGCTTTCTGAAGGTGGGCCATGGGCATTTCTCTTAGATTTAACCTTGTGAGACTAAGAAAGCATATTGTAAGGTTATCCTGATTGTCCGAAATGGGAAACAAAGGACCAGGATAGAAAAATCAGAGGGTTAAAGTAAGTTGTAAAGCGTTGATGGAATGTTTGTTTGTAAGTGTTATCCTAAGATTGTCCCAAATGGGAAAGAAAGGACCAGGATAAAACAAGAGGGTTAAAGCAAGTTGCAGAAGGTCTGTGGTAAGTTGCAGAGGGTCTGTGGTATGTGTGTTCGCATATGTGATGAAGGTGGATTATTAAAAGGGTGTAGGTTTCTAATAAGCCTATCGCTTGTGTATTCCCAAAAGAAAAGTGCTAACGCTCAGCAGCAGGGGTGTACTATGGATAGAAAGCTTAGCAAATTACTTTTGGCAATGAAATTGGGAGACCCCAAAGTCGGTAATAATTCTCTAAAACTGGCTTCAAGGTTGTTTACCGGAAAAAGTTACAGGAGACTAAATCGTATCATACAGGGATTTGAAATTTGCTTGAGAAATTAATTCCAAAAGCTTGTTAAGTCCACCAGGCATGCAATCTAGAGACACATGTCCAGGTGAAGATTGGCAGCTTGGTTTCACTCATGCCAGGGGAAGCTTTTAGGTCTTTTCTGACTGGGACATCATCCTAGATAAATGTTACCCTGTTGTCAGCTGACCAGCAAGTTTTAAGTAAACTTCAAACAGTGCCAGAGGAAAAGGGGAAATTCTGTTTTATCAGGACCTGGTGCTCATCAAATCATCTAAAATCTTTATTCCAAAGCCGATTTCAGGTCTCCACAGCACTAATTTCTGGATTCACGTGGCGCAAAATAAACTTAATACCTCCCACTTTTGTGTGTTTCAGCCTAAGTCAGCAAAACAGGTTTTAATTTCTCATTTAAGTGCTATGTTTAGGTTTTCATGGCTAACCTGTATTGGGTATTGTATCATAGGGTCAAAGCTTCTGACAGACAGAACCTGACAGACATCTACCGAGGCCCTTTGGATCGCCATAGACGCACATGGCCCGGACCCATCTGATTCCCCATGCCAACTACATGCATGAATGTTACCCTAAAGCTGGGGCCCCCCAATTATCTACCTTTGGCCTGACAGGTGTCGGGAAGTTACTAGACAAAGGGGGGAATGTACCAGTATTGGGAATGGCCGAGGAAGATTTGAGAAAGCTATGATTATTAATATATTTCAAAAATTGGGTGAGGGACAAATCTGTGCAAGGACTTGGTTTCTGCCTCGAAGCAGGCAACTATTCCAATGTAAATTAACATAGCTAAAAAGTAATTAACAAGTCAATAGGAGAGGAGAACTAGGCCTTTCTCTATCTAAAGATAGATCTACATAAGCCAGCTAAGATGGTAGGAGGGGTCGACCTTCATGAAAGGAGACACCTCGCCACACCTTTCTGGGGGAGGTACCTTACAGGGACGTTCACCACGCCAAAATTACGTAAACAAGATGGAGGTCATGGGTATAAAAATTCCGGTCCACCTGCTGTATCTGGGAAGTGGTGAGTTGGCCTGAGCCACCCTCCCCCCTCATGCCATTTTGGCACAGGGCTGTAACTATTTTCTGTATTTCTATCTTTCTAATAAACTTCTTTAAATCTTCAGCAACTGTCCAAGCTATGCATATTTATTCTTAGCTTAGGACAAGAACCCGCGGTTCTTCTGTTTTTGGTCGTTTGGGGTCTTGTTATGGGTTGGGGGAAAGTGTGTCCGGGACCCTCGCAGCGGTTCCTGGGGAACAGTTTCCCCACAACCATATTCTCCCAAAAACCATAACAAAAAATCATTAAGGGACACTCTGTTACTCAAGATAATCTCTGTGGAAAATTCCTTTAGAATAAGATAATTCCTTTGAAAACCACGACCCCTGCAACCAAACTGTATAAAACCAGCCTCTGGGCATGAGCTTGGGGTCCTTGTCAAGATCCCAGTGCATTGAAGGACACTTGGACCCCAGCTCGAGCTAGTTCTCCAATAACCCCCTTCCTGTTTTTGCATTATTGTGTGTGGTCTCTGTCACCCTGGAGTCCTGGACTTTGAGTATAACACTTTTATTTTTGCGGGTCTGGGGATGGAACCTAGGGGCATTCACCTTCGAGCTACACCCCCAGCCCTATTTTTTTATTCTTTATTTTGAAACAGGGTCTCATGAGTTGCAAAGGGCCTCACTAAGTAGTAGCTAAGGCTGTCTGTGAACCTGGATTCTCCTGTCTCAGGCTCCCAAATGCTGGGATTACAAGCGTGTGCCACCACTCCGGGCTGTTCTTTTATTATTATCTTTATTTTTTTGGCACTGAGGATTGAATCCAAGGATATTCTACCTCTGATCCACAATCCCTGTTATGGTTGTAAATGGTGCTGTGGGCTCTTTTTCTTATTCAACTAAAGTTTGTTGAGCAGGAAAATTAAAACTAATAGGCAGCTTGGTGCAGCTTTACCAAGTCTTTATTACAAAATCAGTAGGAATTAGAAAGAGAAGACAAAGCAGCCTGCTGGCACGCACGCTGGAGAGCCGAAAATGGGGCTCCCCCCCTTCTGGGACCCCAGCCTCAAGTAGATTTTGTACTGGTATCTTCTTGTCAGTTACCAAGGCGATGGGCTAGTAGCTTATTCCTTAGGCAGATGGTGCCTCTGTCTCCGGACGGCGCGCTTACTAAGCGCAGGTCAAGGATCCACCCGGCCTTCGCCTCTATTGTATCAGGCAGTATTAGTTGCTCATCAAATATGGGTGCTCTGAAGGAGTTCACCCTTCCTACACCTAGGCCAGGTCACAGAGGAGAGGAGGCAACAGAGGCACTGATCACCTCCATACACTTTTAGGGCTGCAGGCTTCAGTTGTCTCTAAGGCTTTCACTGTAGGTTAATCATTAGAACAAAGGGCAAACAGAGAAGGGGCTCCGCACTGCATCGGCTGCGCCCTCCCTGCCCGAGTGTCCTTGTTGCACTCTGACTACGTTTTACATTTTTTTTTTTTTTTTGCGGGCGGGGGGATGAATCCAGGGGCATTTGACCTCTGAGCTACACCCCCCGCCCTAATTTTTTATTCTTTATTTTGAAACAGGGTCTCACTGAGTTGCGGAGGGCCTCGCTAAGTAGCTGAGGCTGTCCACGAACCACGATCCTCCTGTCTCAGCCTCCCGAATGCTGGGATTACAAGCGTGCGCCACCACGCCCGCTTACGTTTTACACTTTGGAAATTGATACCAGAGCACTTTCTAATACTGGGCACAACCCCCAGTCCTCTTCTTTAAGTTCTGAAACAGAGTCTCACTAAACTGCTGTGACTGGCCTTGAATCTGCAATTCTTCTGTCTCAGCCTCCCGAGCACTGGGATTCCAGGTGTGTGCCACTACATCCGGCTTGCTTGCTTGATTGATTTATTTATTTATGGTGCTGGGGATGGAACCCAGGGACATTCTACCTCCAAGTGACACCCTCAGCCCTATTTTTATTCTGTATTTTGAAACAGGGTCTCACTGAGTTGCAGAGGGCCTCACTAAGCAGCTGAGGCTGTCTGGGAACAGTGATCTTCCTGTCTCAGCCTCCCGAACGCTGGGATTACAAGTGTGCGCCACCACTCCAGGCTGTGTTGCTTCTTAAATTTAATACATTTTGGCATCTTCCCATGTCAATAAAAAGTTTATAACATGATTATTAATGTCTATATAATATTCATCATGTGAATGTATAATTTACTCAAGCCTGTGCCTGCTGAAACCGGACAATTATTCCTCTTACTGTTGTAATGTGATGTGTCAATAAAACAGTCTCCTTCAAAACTCTTTGAGAGCATCGCTAATTACTTCCTCAAGTTAGATTCCTAGAAGGGAAACAGCGAGGTCAAAGGTTAGGGACTTATTTGCAGCTTTTGAGGATACACATTACCAAACTCTGCTCAGGAAAGGATGCACAGTGACTGGTTTTTCTTCCCTTTCTTTTTTTGGTACTGGGATTGAGCCCAGGCACATTCTTCTCCTGAGCGACAACCCGAGCCCTTAGCTTGGCATGGCGGCGCAAAAGCCTGTAATCCCAGTACTTGGAAGGCTGAGATAGGAGGATCACAGGTTCGAAGCCAGTGTCAGCAACTTAGACTCTCAGCAATGTGTCACCAACTTAGAAAGACCCTGTTTCCAAATAAAAAATAAAACAGGTCCAGCCGGGCGTGGTGGCACATGCTTGTAATCCCCGCACTTGGGAGGCTGAGACAGGAGGATCGCACAGGTTCGAAGCCAGCCTCCGCTACTTAGTGAGGCTCTCAGCAACTTAGTGAGACCCTGTTTCCAAATAAAGTATAAAATAGGTCTGGGAGTATAGCCCGGAGGTAGAAAAGCCCCTGGGTTCCACCCCAGTACCACAAAAGATTAAAAATAAAATATAATAAAACAGGTCTAGGGGTAGATCACATAGGCAGAAGGCTCCTAGGTTACATCCCCAGTAACACACACACACACACACACACACACACACACACACACAGCCAGACCAACAGGATCTCACTGGGTGATGAGTCTCACTACTTACTGAGGCTGTCCTCGAACCTGCAATCCTCTGGTCTCAGCCTCCCAAGTGCTAGGATACAAGTATGTGCCAACACACCCAGCTTAATTTTTTATTTGGAAACAAGCTCTCACAAAGTTGTTGAGGGCCTGGCTAAATTGCTGAGACTGGCTTCAAACCTGCCATCCTCCTGTGCCAGCCTCTCAAGTGCTGGGTGTGTGCCCCACACCTGGTGTTTTCTACCTTTTATTTACCAGAGAAAAATAAAATGCAACAGGACATGGTGGCACATGCCTGTAAACTCAGCAACTCAGGAGGCTAAGACAGAAGGATCACAAATTCGAGGGCAGCTTGGGCAGTTTAATGAGACCATGTCTCAGAATAAAAAATGAAAGGGCTGGGGGTGTAGCTCATTGCTAGAGCTCCCCTGGTGTCACGGTTTGAGATGTCGAGGTGGGTCCTTATTCTTAGCTAGTTTAGAAAAAATAGAACTATACTGCTGCAAGCTTAAGCAAATTTTATTACAAAGGTAAAAAGAAGGGACAAGTCGATCAAAGCACTGCGTTAGAACACAGTGGAGGCCCTGAAAGGAAGACACTGAAGTCTCTGCACGCGTAACTTTTTTATAAGAGTTCATTATCTCCTTCCTCCCATCCTGCTTAGCCAGTAGTCCTCTTTCCCACCAAAGGCAGATGCAGGCCCGCCAGTCCTCTCTGCTGTGTGGTCCTTTCCTCACAGGGACAGATGAGTGCGCTCAGTGTATTGGTTAATGAGGTCAGGGCTGCATGGAAGAAGCCGCTTTGTCTTTGATTTTACTTTTAAGTACTGTCCACCTGTGTCCTTGGTGAGTTTTTAGCCCTTTCCTATCTCTGTCTGCTAAAAGTTGCTTATTATGTTTAAAAACTTGTCTTACAATAAAGAAAAGAAAGGCACAGGAATATAGTCTTTTAAAGTATGAAGGTTTTGGGCTATAACTATTTTGTGTAATTAGTAATTACTATCAGGTTAACACAGCTTACTTTTCCTCTTTAACTTTAGCCTAAACTATTGTGAAAATCCACGTAATTCTAGTGTTCAGCTGGGCTGACAGCCAACTCTTGGCTGACCGAGGTCAGTCCTGGCTACAGCTCTTGGCTGGCAGCTTAGAGGCAGAGACGGATTCTACTGTTGTGCCTGAGCATGAGAGCTTGTTCTTTTTTGGCAATCAATACAGCTCTTATTAGCGATCAATACAATCAATACAGCTCTTATTAGCGATCAATACAATCAATACAGCTCTTATTAGCGATCAATACAGGCTTATTCCCTATCACTGGGTTCAATCCCTGGTACCGCCCAAGGAAAAAGGGGAATCAGGACGCACACCTTTGCCTTTCTACCCTGGTTGGGCTTGAAGACTCGGTCTTTCTTGCTCTCAAGGCAAGAAGTAGGTTTTTGGTCGCTAATGATTCCGTCCGAGTCTGCGGTGAAGCCCAGCAGTGCTTTGAAACCGGAGACAGGCAGGGGAAGGGTTTCCCAGTCCAGAAGGGGGGGACCTGAAAACCCAGCAAAGTTCCACGCGGGGGCGCTGCTCGGGCGCTCCTCCGGAGCAGGTCTGGGCGTGGCCGGAGAGGCCTCCCTGTCGGACTCCGCCCCTCAGCCGCCTGCTCCGCGAGGGGCGGGCTGTACTGCCAGCCGGCGTCGGCCCACTTCCAGTAGCCCCATGCTCCCCTAAACACTGCAGGTTTTCAGCCACTGCTCTGATAGGGCCAATTGTAAGTCGACTATGGGGTGGTTAAGAGGCATTTCTCCGAAGCGGAGACTGGAGGATCACGGGTTCGAGGCCAGCGTCAGCAGCTCAGTGATATTCTTATTTGAAACCCTGTTTCAAATAAAAATAAGGAGGGTTGGGGTGTAGCTCAGAAGTAGAATGCCCCTGGATTCAATTCCTAGTACCAAAACAAAACAAAAAATGAGGCACTTATCTAAGCCCCAGGTGTCCTTTACTGCCCGGCTGCTCCAGCCCCTCCACCTCAATAGCAAGTAAGAAATATATGCAGCCGGGAATGGCGGCGCAAGGCGGCGCAGGCTTGTAATCCCAGCATTCGGGAGGCTGAACCAGGAGGATCAAGGTTTGAGGACAACCTCACCTACTTAGGCCCTTTGCAACTCAGTGAGACCCTGTTTCAAAACAAAGAATAAAAAATAGGGCTGAGGGTATAGCTTAGGGGTAGAATGTCCCTGGGTTCCACCCCCAGTACTGCAAAAAAAAAACCAAAACTGATAATAATAATAAATGCAGCCCAGGCGTGGTGGCGCACCCTTGTAATCCCAGTACTTGGGAGGCTGAGAGAGGAAGATTCAGGTTCAAGGACAGCCTCACAACTTAGTGAGACCCTGTTTCCAAATAAAGAATAACAAAATAGGGCTGGGGGTGTAGCTCGGAGGTAGAATGCCCGAGTTCAATTCTCAATACCGAGAAGAAAAAAAAAGCCTACTTGAGAGGCTGAGACACGAAGACTGTGAGTATCGCAGGTTCAAGGCCTGCATGTGGTAACTCAGCAAGACCCTGCTTCAAAATAAAAAATAAAAAGGGCTGGGATAGAGCTCAGCTGTATAGCACCCCTGGGTTCAATCCCTAGTGTTACAGGAAAGGAACAAAAAGGAAAGGAGAAGAGAGGAGGGAAAGAGTTCATGTCAGGTGCAGCGGCAAAATGAAAAAGGGCTGGGAATGGTCAGGCGTGGTGGCGCGCGCCTGTGATCAAGCACTTGGAGACGAAGACAGGAGGATCACAGGTTCACAGACAGCCTCAGCAACTAGCAAAGCCCTCTGCAATTTAGTGAGACCCTGTTTCAAAATTTAAAAAAGCAAACATCAGCCGGGCGTGGGGCGCACGCTTGTAATCCCAGCATTCGGGAGGCTGAGACAGGAGGATCGTGGTTCGCAAACAGCCTCAGCTACTTAGTGAGGCCCTCTGCAACTCAGTGAGACCCGGTTTCAAAATAAAGAATAAAAAATAGGGCTGGAGTGTTGTTCAAAGGTAGAATGCCCCGGAGTTACATCCCCAGGACTGCAATAAAAATAAATAAATAAATAAATAAATAAATAAATAAATAAATAAATAAAAAATAAGGCTGAGGGTGTTGCTCCTAAGTGGAATGCCCTCATTTCAACCGGGGGGGCTGCACATGTATCTCAGCAGAGAGCATTTGCCTGGTATGCACAAGGCCCTAGGTTCAATCCCCCCACAGAAAAACGTTATTACCTGTGGAGACAGAGGGCTTCCATGTTCTCCAAAGCCTGTTCTCAATGCTTCATGCCCGTAAAGAATCGGTTGTTAAGTACTCAGCTCAGGTGAGAACTAACTTGAACCAGTCCCAGGCTCACTGGGTTGGGACAGTGGCTAACACCATGTTGTTCCCCTTCTTCCTCCCAACCTGACCAGCCCCTGCGTCCCTCCAAGGTTGCCTCCCATGGGAACCACGGCCTCTGCCTCCCATGGACCCACGGCCTCTCGCAGAACTTTTGTCCGAGTCCCAGTGTGCAGGGCTGAAGCTGCCCCCAGAAGCACCCGGGCTTCTGTTCAAACAACTTCTGGCTGCTGCGCTCAACACATCACCTCACTCACCCTCCTTCTCCTGCCCAGAGCATCATCTTCCCCTTTGTACTATGAGGAAGCACGTCATACAGGGCAGGAGTTGGCCGCGGTTCATGTGGCTTGCAAATAGAAATGCCAGGGCCATTTTAAGACCTCAGGAAACCCGGAGCGCCAGGTGTGGAAGTGCACACCTGTGTCCCCAGGATTGAGAGGCTGAGACAGGTTTGAGGCCAGCCTCAGCAACCTGGTGAGGCTCTCAGTGAAAACCTGGAGCGTGCTCAGCTTTGGAGAGAGACCCGTCAGCAGAGGAAGTGCAGTGGGTCTGTAACTGTGTGGTCTGAGTTGCAGTTGACTGGTGGACAGAGTTGTTTGGAAGACATCTAATAAATATTTTCCATTTGGTGGGTCCCTTTTCCTATTTGAGAGTAAGAATAAAATTTTCAGGACTCAAGACACTTTAGTAATGCCTTTACTATCCAAAGACTACGACACGCTGAAAACCTGTAACAGATACCTCTGGGTGCAAATAAGAGAGCTCGACTCACACTGGCTGAAGCAAATAGTATGACTGTATTGTTGTGACTTCACCGTCCCCGGAAGCACCTGTCCAGGAAGACAAAGGTGCGAATAACCTTACTTCTCGGGTTCAGAATCCACCTGGAACCACACAGCTCAACAGGGCCCCAAACCTCACTTCGTCCTCCCGCCCCTACTCTGAGACACTACACACCCGGCTCGCGGGCTGGCCGGCTGTTCCGCCGGCGTTTGCAAGGGGAATGGCGCACCGGGGGCCGCGGGGAAGCAGGCCGAGCCGAGCCGCCGAGGCCCGCCGGAAGCGGGGCGCCTCCCCGGCTTCCCCCGGGTGCTGCGGCCTAGTGACGCAGGAGGAAGCCATCCTCCCCGTCCCTGCTCCCTAATCCAGTATGGGGGAAATGTCGGCTAATTGCAGGGTGATTCATCTACTCCGACCCACTACCGCCCGGGCAGCCCCGCAGCCGCGTGGAGTGCCGGGAAGGCCGCCGACTTCCGGCCGCAGAGGCTGCCGGGCCAGGGCGTGGCCGCCGCTGCCGGGTGCGCCTGCGCGGCGGGGCGCGGGCTCCGCGAGCAGAGCCCGGATGTTGGGGGCGGGGCCTGGCCGGCGAGGGGCGTGTCCTGGGTCTGCCGCGCCCGCCCCGGAGGCGCCTGGAGCCCGCGGGTCCGCGCTGCCGCGCCGGCTCCTCCGAGGCCCGAAACGGAGGGATGGCGGAGCCGCGCCCGCGTCGGAGCTGCAGGCTCAGGAGTCTTGCGAGATGCACGTTTTTTGGTCTTGGTTTTGCTTTGGTGGTTCTGGGGACTGAACCCAGGACGCTCGCTCTCGGGCTACACCTCCAGCCCTTCTGTTTGTTTAGTGTTGGAGATGGAACCCAGGGCATTCCACCTCCGAGCTACATCCCCAGCCCTATTTTTCATTCTTTATTTTGAAACGGTCTCACTGAGTTGCAAGGGGCCCCACTATGTAACTGAGGCGGGCCCCGAACTGGCATCCTTCTGTCCCAGCCTCCCCAGTGCTGGACTGACAATCGTGCACCAAGCTGGCTTCCAGTCCTTTTTAAATTTTTTTTTATTTTTTTATTTATTTTTTATTTTTTTTGTGGTACTGGGGTTCCTGGAAGCCCTTCTACCTCCGGGCTACACTCCCAGACCTATTTTTACATTTTTATTTGGAAACAGGGTCTTCTACCAGCGCACATGGCTGGCTTCGAACCTGCGCGATCCTCCTGTCTCTGCCTCCCAAGCGCGGGGATTACAAGCGTGCGCCACCACGCCCGGTTTAACATTTAGATATTTAATTAATAAGTTATGTTAAAAACAAGAGAGCCGGGCGTGGTGGTGCACGCTACTTAGTGAGGCTCTCAGCAACTTAGTGAGACCCTGTTTCCAAAAATAGGTCTGGGAGTATAGCCCCAGGTAGAAAGCCTCTGGGTTCCACTCCCAGTACCAGAGAGAGAGAGAGAGAGAGAGAGAGAGAGAGAGAGAGAGAGAGAGAGAGAGAGAGAGCGCGCGCCGGGCGCACACTTGTAATCCCAGCATTCGGAGGCTGAGACAGGAAGATCGCAGACCCAGGACAGCCTCATCTACTCAGTGAGACCCTGTTTCAAAATAAAGAATGAAAAATAGGGCAGGGGGTGTAGCTCAGAGATAGAATGCCCCTGGCTTCCATCCCCAGTTCCGCCAAAAAAAAAAAAAGGGAGGGGGTCTGGGTGGGTGTAGCTCAGAGGTAGAGAGATAGAATGCCTCTGGAGTCAACCCCAAGTACCACAATAAAAAAATAAAAAATAGGACTGAGGGTGCGGCTCCGAGGTAGAATGCCCTAGCTTCAATCCCCGGTACTGGAAAACAACAACAAAACAAAGACGGAGCCCAGAGTGGTGGCTCAGGTCTGTAATCTCAGTACTTGGGAGGCTGAGACAGGAGGATTGAAAGTTCGAGGCCAGCGTCAGCAACTTAGCAAGATCCTGTTTCAAAACAAACAAAAAAGTGCTGGGAGTACAGCTCAAAGGTACCATGCTCCTGGGTTCAATCTCCGGCCCCCACCCCACACAGACAATAGAAAATACTCAAAATTCACGCTGCCTAATCATTTTGCTCCATTTTACTGTAAGTTACTGGGCTTGTCTGCTCTGTGTATGTGATGAGTACTTAATGACACGCTAGTGCACATGTGTTTCAACTGCAGGTCAGCGACGTCGCACTGGGGCCTGGTATCGGCTGCGGGGGGAATGCTGGCCTCCAGAGATCGCCGGCTTCAGGAATCAGGGCTGTGTTTGGTCTTCTCCCAGGAAGTCCCTGCTGAACACCGTCCTGTACACCCTGGAGTCTGACAGGAGACCGGGGCCCTCTGTGAGCACTGGCCCATCTCCTCCCGAGGGCTCCGTGTGCGGGGAAGGGGAAGGGGAAGGGAGGAATTACCTGCTCGACTGGGCTCTCCCATTTCCTAAGAACAGCTTGTCCAACTGACCCTGCCCGGGACACTCACCCGGAATGTTTCCCTCATTATCCTGCCCCCGCCGGGCAGCGCACAAACCTTGAATACTCATAACTGAAGAAGTTTTGAAGGTGAAAGTTAACCAGGAAGGATTCTGAGCTGGTGGTGATAAAACCTGAACTTTGCTTTAGGGTGAGAACCCCATCTGGGTGGAGGGTGCTAAGGGCCTGGACTTTAGCCAGCGCGTGTTGTGAGCCGGACCTGGACCTGCGTGGGGAGGGAGGGAGCTACAGTCAGGAAGCCCCCAACCTGGGTTTCAGGTGAGAGATAGTAAACAGATAGTCACTATGAGTGATAGCGCACGGTTAAAATGGAGGCCAGACAGCCAAAAGGTGACTCGGTCCATGTGGAGCAGGACAGGAGCTGAGCAAGGCCCATCTCACCCGGCCTGGGAAGTAAGAGGGGAGCCCGAGGGCAGCAGGAGCTGGTAGGAAAGGAAGCGAGACCTTCACCTCTCACTGCTGACGCCGGGCAAGGACGTCAGCAGCGCTGGGCGCACGCCTGTCCTCCCAGGGATCGGGAGGCTGAGGCGGGAGGATCGCAGGTTTGCAGCTGGCCTCAGCAACTTAGTGAGATCCTGTTTCAAAATAAAATAAGAAGCCAGGTGTGGTGGCGCACGCTTGTAATCCCGGTACTTGGGAGGCTGAGACAGGAGGATCACGATTTTGCAGAAAGCTTTAGCTACTTAGTGAGGCCCTCCACAACTTACTGAGACCCCGTTTCAAAATAAAGAATAGAAAATAGAGCTGGGGATATAGCTTGGAGGTAGAATACTCTTGAGTCCAATCCACAGTACTGAAAAAAAAATAGATATACTATTTTCCAAATTCATTTGCTTTTTTTTCCTGCGGTACTAGGAATTGAACCCAGGGGCATTCTACCTCTGAGCTATACACCCAGCCCTATTTTTTAAAATTCTTTATTTTGATATAGGGTCTCACTAAGTTGATTTTTTATTTTTATTTTTTATTTTATTTATTTATTTATTTATTTATTTATTTATTGCGGGTCTGGGGATGGAACCCAGAGGCATTTGACCTCCGAGCTACACCCCCTGCCCTATTTTTTATTCTTTATTTTGAAACCGGGTCTCACTGAGTTGCAGAGGGCCTCACTAAGTAGCTGAGGCTGTCTGCGAACCGCGATCCTCCAGGTCTCAGCCTCCCGAATGCTGGGATTACAAGCGTGTGCCCCACGCCCGGCAAAGTTGATTTTTTAAAAGATGTTTTGACTCGATTTAAATTTTCCCTACTGGTTTGAAATGACATTGCCATTTTGTAAGATACTTCTGTAAATATCTGTCAGGGCAAAATGTACTTCTCTTGAAATTCCAGGGACGTCTGCACCACCGTGGCGGTCACCAGGAGGCCGGGAGCCGGGCGGCCGCACCCGTGCCGGCACCTCCAGGAGCCGCGGACGGCCTGCAGGGGGCGCTGGCGGCCTGCGCCTGGGGCCGCCCTGCCTTGAGCAAGTTAAGAAAAAAGAAAAAAAACAGTAAAAGAAAAGACAGAGAAAGGATTTTAAAAGATTCTCCCGCCCCACCAATAGTCTCCAGGAGCAGGTTGGTCGGTGAGCTAATATTGGACATAAGAGAACGATGCTGGCTGAGGGACTATCTTGGCTCCTTGTTTTCCTTCATAAACTGGGGATTGAACTCAGTGGTCTCTGCCACTGCGCTACACCTCCAGCCTATTTATTTATTTATTTATTTATTTATTTATTTATTTATTGTACTGGAGATTGAACCCGGGGGCATTCTATCTCCAAGCTACACCCCCTGCCCTTTTTTTTTTTTTTTTTTTTTTTTTTTTTGGTGGTACTGGGGATGAAACCCTTCTACCTCCGGGCTACACTCCCAGACCTATTTTATATTTTATTTGGAAACAGGGTCTCTTAAGCCAGGGAGGCTGGTTTCGAACCTGCGCGCTCCTCAAGTAGGCTTGTTGTTGTTATTGGGGATGGAACCCAGGGGCATTCTATCTCTAAGCTACACCCTCAGCCCTATTTTTTATTCTTTGTTTTGAAACAGGGTCTCACTGAGATGCAAAGGGCCTCACTAAGTCGCTGAGGCTGTCCGTGAATGGCGATCCTCCTGGCTCAGCCTCCCAAATGCTGGGATTACAAACGTGCGCCACCACGTCAAGCTGGGAATGTCATTTTTATAGATTCTCAGAAAGCCATTGCCCTCTGGGACACCCCCCCCCCCGCCCACTATCTTTCCAAATATAAGTAAACCAGCTGCTAAGGCCTTTGGTCAGATGTTCCTGGGTGAACTTACCCGTGCCGAGGTCCTGGGGGCAAGGGGACCGCCCCTTTGAGAAGCGGACACATCGCTGGGCCAAGGGCCAGTCCCTGCCCACTGCTGCCCCACTTCCCCAGCCTGACCGGCGGCAGCAGCATTCCTCAGCTCCGAAGGGGCAGCCGAGGTTCCTGCCACAGCTTCAATTTGCATTTATTCAAGCACCGCACCTGGACGTTTCTCAGCAAGTCATTAGCCAAATTAGTTTCCTCTTGGCGACTCGTGTCCTTCTCCCATTTCATCTTTTACATTCGGTGTTTGTTTTGTTTTTCCTTTCCTTGTGGAGCGAGGGATGGGACCCAGGGCCTTGAGCATGGCAGGCGGAGCTCTGCTACGGGCAGTGCCACCTGCACCCGCACGCAGTGTTTGTGACCAACGTCTGTGTTTTTTTTTGTTTTTTGTTTTTTGTTTTTTGTTTTTGCGGGTCTGGGGATGGAACCCAGGGCCATTTGATCTCTGAGCTACACCCCGTGCCATATTTTTTATTCTTTATTTTGAAACAGGGTCTCGCTGAGTTGCAGAGGGCCTCACTAAGTAGCTGAGGCTGTTCCCAAATCGCGATCCTCTGGTCTCAGCCTCCGAATGCTGGGGTTATGAGCGTGCGCCACCACACCTGGCTTTTATTTTTTATTTTGAAACAGGGTCTCACTAAGTTGCGAAGGGCCTAAGTAGCTGAGGCTGTTCGTGAACCGTGATCCTCCAGTCTCAGCCTCCCGAATGCTGGGATTACAAGCGTGCGCCACCACGCCTGGCTTGCCTGGCCCTTTTTTCTTTTACTTTCTTTTCTTTGTCTTTTTTTTTTTTTTGGTGGTACTGGCGTTCCTGGAAACCTTTCTACCTATGGGCTACACTCCCAGACCTATTTTATATATTTTTTAAAATTTGGAAACAGGGTTTCTTAAGCCAGCTAAGGCTGGCTTCAAACCTACGCGATCTTCCTGTCTCTGCCTCCCAAGCGCGGGGATTACAAGCCTGCGCCACCACACCCAGCCCTTTATTTTCATTATTTATTTATTGGTGCTGGAGATTGAACACAGGGTCATTCGACCTCTGATCTATACCTCCAGCCCTTTTTTCCCCCCCTCTTTTACTTCGAAACAGGGTCTTGCTAAATTGCTAAGGGTTTTGTCTTGTTTTTTCAGTACTGAGGATTGAACCCAGGGACTTTCTACCTCTGACCTTCAACCCCAAACTTATATTTTGTTCTTTATCTTGAAATGGTCTAAGTTGCAGATGACCTCACTACGTAGCTGAGGCTGGCTGGAAACGCAATCCTCCCATCTCGGCCTCCCAAGTACTGGGATAACAAGCGTGCACCACCATGCCCAGCTTTAGGGTTTTGTTAAATTGCTGAGCCTGGCCTTGAACCTGTGATCCTCTTGTCTCAGTCTCCTAAGTACTGGAATAATAGGCATGCACCATTGTATCCTGATTATTTTTTATTTTGAAACAGCGTCTTCCTAAATTACCATGCAGTGGGCTCAAACCTGAGATCCTCCCGCCTCAGCCTCCAGAGTACTGAGATTACAGGTGTGCAGCACCCAGACGTTTTGAAACACTTTCCAGTTTATAGTTACACCTTTTCCTCGCTCACAGGAGACTTGCCGGCTCTGTGCCACAGGGCGGGTCTAGTTCACCTCTTCCCCATACCTAGAAGGTTGGGCACTTGTTGCCAAACTTACCTGCTGAATGAGAGGATGGGTGGATGGTGGATGGTGGATGGATGCATGGATGGATGGATGGATGGATGGATGGGTTGATGGGTGGATGGTGGATGGTGGTTGGTGGATGGTGGATGGTGGATGGGTGGATGGTGGTTGGTGGATGGTGGATGGGTGGATGGATGCCAGTCCCCTCTCTGCACTTGCTTGCCCGCCCTCCTTCAGCCACCAGCACAGCCCAGCGCCCGTGCACTCAGGGACTCCCATGCAGGGGCGTCCTGAGTTGGGGTGGTCCGCACTCTGGGGGCTGGTGGAGTGAAGGCAGGCCCGGGCGGCCCCTGAGGGCAGGGCCGTGCCAGTGGGGACACTGAGGTAGGCTGGGCCTGGCGTCCAGAGCTCTGTCCTGCACCCCGACCCTGACCCACGTGCTGTCCTTCCTGCTGGCCCTCCCATGCCTGCGCCCAGCCGGTGGGCGGCTCCCTGGGGAGAGGTGGCCAGCGCCGGTGCTTCTCCACCCCACAAGCACCCCACCTTGCCTCTTTTGGGGCCACCCTCCCGTCACAGGTGAGCCCAATTGCAGGTCACTGAGGCTGGGCACACAGTAGGTGCTCAGTACACACGACACAGGCGGCTGAATGGAGAATGCAGGGGAGGGCCCCTGGGTGGGTGCAGCGAGGTGGGTGTCTGCACCCCGGGATGCGCTGGGGTGAGGGTCTGGCCTGCAGGGTTCAGGGGGTTCAGGGCCAGGTCACAGAGCAGCTGGGGTGCTGGGCACCTCCTTCCTGCTGGAGAGGAGCTAGGCGGGCCGGGCCGACAGGTTGGGCGGCATAGCAGGTCCAACTGTCACCTACAGCATAAAACCCCACTTCATGGAGCCCGCGCCTCTCGACCCAGGAGCTCCCGCGCCTGACCCCGGCTGGCCTGGCCCACCAGGCCTGAACATGAGGCGGCCCCTGGCGCCGGCGCTGCTGCTGCTGCTGAGCCTCGGTAAGTCCCAGGGCGGGTCTGGGCAGGCGCCGCCGCCCTGCAGGCCCCTCTGCTACCCTGGCCCCCACCCGCTCCCTGGGCCAGTCCTCCCCTCCCCGCCATGGCCGGGTCCTGGGCCCACAAGAAGCTGTCCCTCTAGAGGCCTGCAGGAGAGAGGAGGGGGTTGTGGGCGCAGGCCTGGGAGGCCCCCAAGGCAGGGCAGCAGGGCCTCTGCCCACTTCCTCAGGCACGCAGCGCGCCGCATGCCGGGCTCAGCCTGCTTCCTCACCCAGTGGCCCCGTCCCCCATGAGGACACGGGGCTGCTTGTGTGTGGCTTTGAACCCAGGCCTGCTGAACTCCAACTCCCTGGGCCACCGAGGGGCTGAGCTGAGCTGCCAGAGGGCCTGGAGGCCGTCAGGCTCCGCAGAGAGCTGGGGCACAGGGCGCAGGGCATCCACCCTCCTGCCACGTCAGTCCTGGGCCAGGGTCAGCAGGCTGCAGCCCCTCCCCGCTGGGGAAACGCTCCCACATTCCTGGACCAGCAAGGCCAGCCCAGCAGCCACTTCCCTGACCTCAGGTCACCTCCCAGGGCCAGATCGCCACAGACCCCCGCCCAGCGAGGGCCTGGCACTCCTGCTCCTGGGACGGGAGGGCACGGGGCAGCTCTGTGGCAGGTCCCAGCCTCCCCCGCAGCCTCCTTCCTGCCCAGCAAGGACTGGCACTCCTTGAGCCCAGCCCCACAGGGCTGTGAGCTGTGGTCACTATAGCAGGCCTGGTCAGCGATCCAAAGTGGGACAGCGGCTGGCCCTTGGCCTCTAGCAGCCATGTCTAGAGGCTGGGCCCCGCGTGGCTGCGGCGCTGGGCCAGCGTTTGCACCAGGCCCTCAGGCCTCATGATAGGCAGGGGCGGTGTTGGAAACCTAATGAAATGGTGGCACATTCAACTGGACATGTGGTGCCCACCTCTAATCCCAGCAACCCGGGAGGCTGAGGCTGGAGGACCGTAAACTGAAGGCCAGACTCTGGCCGGGCGTGGGGGCGCACGCTAGGAAGCTCGGTACTTGGGAGGTCGAAAGGAGGGTCAAAGGTTCGCCACCTGCCTCAGCTACCTAGTGAGGCTCTCAGCAACTTGGTGAGACCCGGTTTTCAAAGTCTAAATTAAAATTGGCTTGAGAATGTTGCTGAGAGATAGAATGGCCTGGGGTTCGATCCCCAGCACCACAAAACAAACAAACAGTAATAAAGGGCTGGGTGTAGCTCAGTGGTGTAGCACCCTGGTTTCAATCCCTAGTACTGCTTAAAAAGAAAATGATAACAATAATAAAAAAATACTAAGTTGGACATGTTGGTGCGTGCCTATGATCCTAGTACTTTGGAGGATGAGACAGGAGGATCATGGACCAGTTCAAGGCCAGCTTTGGCAATTTAGCAAGGCCCTCAGCAATTTAATGAGACACTGTTTCATAAAGTTAAAAATAAAAAATAGAGCTGGGCCTGGTGGTGCACTCCAGTAATCGCACTATTTGGGAGGCTGAGACAGGAGGATCGAAGGCTGGAGGACAGCCTCAGCAAGTATTGAGACTCTCATCAACCTAGTGAGACCCTGTTCCAAAACAAAAACTAAAAATTGGGCTGGGGGTGTAGCTTGGAGGTAGAACATCATTGGGTTCAATCCCCAGCAACACACAAAACACACACACACACACACACAATTTACACTCACACACACACACACACAATTTACACTCACACACATACAACACCAAGATGGGGGGTAGCCCTCTCGGAGGCACCTTATGAGTTGCAGAGGGCCTCACTAACTAGCTGAGGCTGTCTGTGAACCGCGATCCTCCCATCTCAGCCTCCCAAATGCTGGGATTACAAGTGTGTGCCATCATGCCTGGCTTATTTATTTTACTTTTTGTGGTACTGGGGTTGAACCAAAGGGCATTCTACTGCTGAGGTATACTCCAGCCCTATTTGTTATTTTTATTTTAAAACAAGGTCCACTAGGTTGATGAGCGTCTCAGTCCTACTTGCTGAGCCTGGGCTCTGTGTCCTTGAGCCTGGGTCCTCCTGTCTCAGCCTCCCTTATTTAAAAGTAAACCTGTGCACCTTCCAGAAGAGTCCAGGACACACTTCCTGTTCCCCACGCGCCCTGGCTGGCCCCGCAGGCCCCCCTTCTGCTTGGCGCCCTCACTTTGGGAGGCGGTTGTCTTGGCCTGAGCCTCGGCCTCTGGTGCCCTGACCACAGCCTGCCCCGCCCGCCCTGCAGTCCCGGTCCCCAAGTGGCGCTGAGGACTGCGGGGCTGGGAGCCTAGCAGGAAGAACCAGGGTCCCCGAGCATCCTCAGGGCTGCCACACCTGTGGCTCTGTGAGGCCACTTTGTGTTGCTGGCCCTCACCACCCTGGGGTTGGCCATCTTTTCTGGCCGGAGTGAAGCAGGGTCAATCCAGGGCCCTAACCTCCAGGAAATGCCGCGGGTGGGGGGAGACCTGGCTGTCCGAATCCCCAAGAAACAGGATTGGGAGAGCAGGGCTGAGAGGCCTCTCTCCCGGGCCGGAGCCCTGAGCACAGCTTCTAGGACGGGTTAAAGGCTGAGCAAGGGGTGTGGAGCCGGGTAATGCCCCCAGAACACCCTACCCCCCACTTTTTTTGCTTGCCCCCTACCAGCCTGGGGTCCTGGCCTAAGGGAGGGCTCCGTTCCCAGAGTCAGGAGTCTGGGCAGGTGGCCCCATGGCTGCTGGCCGGCCCTCTACTGCAGAGACAGCTGTGGGGGGCTGGTCGTGTGGGCAGCATTTGGAGACCTGCTCTCCCTGGGAGCCTGCTCGGGGTAGGGGGCACAGGCAGACCCTGAAGCTCTGGGGCCAGGGCCGGCCCCAAGCTTCAGACTAGGCCGGAGTGGGCTGTGGAGGGGCAGACCCCACAGGGATTAGAAGGGACTCCCCGTGCCCCCCGTGGGGAAATGGAGCCTGTCCTGGTCCACTGCCCATGGGGGCAGAGGCTGGAGTTTCCTGGCCTTTCCTGCCGGTGGGAGGGGAGAGGGAGGGACAGGGGCGCTCTGAGCAGCAGGTGTGTGAGGGAGGACGGCCCTTGGCCTCCACAGTTTGCTGAGGACCCCTTTCTCCCATTTTCAGGGACTCGAGGGGCCACAGCACCAAGAGGTAAGTGGGCTTGACTGAGACACACAGGACTGCCGGGCCCCCTGCACATGTGTGTGCATGCACACACATGCGCATGCACACACACACACACACACACACACACACGGAACAAGACCTGGAGGGAGCACACAGGGCGCCAGGGCACAGGCGGGAAGGAGAGGCTGGCCACACGCCCAGCGGACGGAAGCCAGGAGCGCCCGCAGCAGAGCTGACACTCCTCCTGTACCCCAGTGGCCCTCGGGCACCCACCCTGTGGAGGGCACGACACTCCCACCACTCCCGGGGCGCCCCGGCGCGGGCTGGGGATGAGGTTGTCTTGACCCCAGCGGGTGGCCGGGAGAGGGCCCGCCGGTCAGGTCGGGTGGGGGCAGGCCTGGAGCCAGCATCGGCCCAGCCCCAGGGAGCCTCCTGTGTCCCCAGCGTGCGGGCGCCAGAGGATGCTGAGCCGCATGGTGGGCGGGCAGGACGCCCTGGAGGGCGAGTGGCCCTGGCAGGTCAGCATCCAGAGGAACGGGAGCCACTTCTGCGGGGGCAGCCTCATCTCGGAGCGGTGGGTCCTCACCGCCGCGCACTGCTTCACCAAGTGAGTGGCCCGGACCACAGGACGCGCCCGCGGTTCAGCACCGGGGACAGCGCCGGTGGCCGCGGACCAGGGCCCCTGCCCGCCGCCCGGCGCCCCAGGCCCCGGCCAGCCACGCCGCCCAGCCAGGAGCGGCCCTTGGTGCAGCCCAGCCCGGCTCCCACTGCAGCCGACCCTAGTCCTTGCTGGGTGGCCAGGGGCCAGCGAGGCCCCGGCCACACCTGGAGTCCCGGCCCTGTGCACACTACAGCTTCCCCGCCTCAGGCACTGGCTGGGAGCTTGGAGAGCCTGAGCCCACCGGGCCGGAGCGCCCTCTCTCCTCCAAAACTCAGGCTACTTGTGTGGCCTCGGAGCGCAGGGCCAGGCCCCTCCCGCCATCCCGCCATCCTGCCATCCCGCCAGAGCCCAGGCTTCGCACCTCCTGTCTCTGCAGCTCCACAACTCTTTTACATTTATTTATTTATTTATTCATTTATTTATTTTGGATGGAACCCAGGGGTATTCGACCTCTGAGCTACACTCCCAGCCCTATTTTTTATTATTTTGAAACAAGGTCTCACTGAGTTGCAGAGGGCCTCACTAAGTAGCTGAGGCTGTCCTCGAACTGCGATCTTCTGGTCTCAGCCTCCTGAATGCTGGGATTAAAAGCGTGCGCCACCACGCACGGCTGCAATTCTTTTAAAAGCCCATGTCTAGGCCAGGCTTGTAATCCCCGTGCTTGAGAGGTGGAGACAGGAGGAATGCGCTGGTTTGAAGCCAGCCACGCTGGTTTAAGAGACCCTGTTTCCAAATAAAAATAAAATCGGTCTGGGAGTGTAGCCTGGAGGTAGAAGGGCTTCCAGGAACCCCAGTACCACCAATAGACAAACAAACAAATAAATAAATAAACAAAGAAAAATAAAAATTAAATAAAAGCCCATGTCTAGCTGGGTGTGGTGGTACGCACTTGTAACCCCAAAACTTGGGAGGCTGAGACAGGAAGATCATAGGTTTGAGGACAGCTCAGCAAGTAGTGAGACTCTCATTAACCTGAGACCCTGTTTCAAAATAAAAATAAAATAGGGCTGGGGGTATAGCTCTGAGGTAGAATGCCCCTGGGTTCCATCCCCAGTGACACACACACACACACACACACACACACACACACTCACTCAGCCCATGTCCAGGCTGATACTGGAGGAATGCAGATGTAGGCCAGTACCTGGTAACTTAGCATGACCCTGTTGCAACATAAAAAGAGGGCTGGGAATAGTCAGGTGTGGTGGTGCACACTTGTAATCTCAGTACTTGGGAGGCTGAGATGGGAGGATCAAGGTTCACAGTCAGCCTCTTAGTGAGGCCTCCATAACTTAGCGAGACCCTGTTTCAAAATAAATAATAGCCGGGCGTGGTGGCGCAAGCTTGTAATCCCAGCATTCGGGAGGCTAAGACCAGAGGATCGCAGTTTGCGGACAGCCTCAGCTACTTAGTGAGGCCCTCTGCAGCTCAGCAAGACCCTGTTTCAAAATAAAGAATAAAAAATAGGGCAGGGGGTGTAGCTTGGAGGTAGAATGCCCCGGGGTTCCATCCCCAGAACTGAAAAAAAAAAAAAAAATCCGGGCGTGGTGGCACATGCTTGTCATCCCCACACTTGCGAGGCGGAGACAGGAGGATCGCGCAGGTGCAAAGCCAGCCTCCGCTACTTAGTGAGGCTCTCAGCAACTTAGTGAGACCCTGTTTCCAAATAAAATATATTTTTAAAAAAAGGGCCGGGAGTAAGTATAGCCTGGAGGTAGAAAGCCCCTGGATTCCACCCCCAGTACCACACACACACACACACACACACACACACACATGCACCAGCGTGGTGGCGCACGCTTGTAATCCCCACGCTTGGGAGGTGGAGACAGGAGGATCGAGCAGGTTTGAAGCCAGCCTTGCTGGCTTAAGAGACCCTGTTTCCAAATAAAAATATAAAGTAGGTCTGGGAGGGTAGCCCGAAGGTAGAAGGGTTTCCAGGAAAGAAAAAAAAAAAGAAGAAAAAATAATAAAATAAGGCTGGTGTGTGGCTCAGAGGTAGAGCACTCCCGGATTCAATCCCCAGTTCAAACAAGACACACTCAGAATCTTGGGGTCAGAGAGAGCGGGCGGCCTGCCAGCCCTGGCAGGGCCGGGCCCACTGCAGTCTGTGGGTGGCCCTCTCCCTCAACTCTCACAAACAGGCTGATCAGGTAGGACCGTCACCACCCCACCCTGCAGACGAGGAAACTGAGTTGCAGGGAATTCGGGAGGTGATTTGTCAGGGTCACCTGTGGCTGGGAGTTGATGTGGCAGGTCCCCAGCTGAGGCCCCTGTGGTGTTTTTTTTTCTTTTTTTGTGTATGGTACTGGGGGTGGAACCCAGGGGCTTTCTATCTCCCGGGCTATACTCCCAGCCCCCTTTTTAATATATTTTATTTGGAAACAGGGTCTGCTGAGAGCCTCACTAAATAGCTGAGGCTGGTTTTGAACCTGTGTGATCCTCATGTCTTAGCCTCCCAAGCGGGGATTACAAGAGTGCGCCACCACGCTGGGCTTAGTGGTCAGTTTTGTTTTTTTGCGGGTCTGGGGATGGAACCCAGAGGCATTCAACTTCCAAGCTACACCCGCTGCCCTATTTTTTATTCTTTATTTTGAAACAGGGTCTCACTGAGTTGCGGAGGACCTCACTAAGTAGCTGAGGCTGTCCGCTAACCATGATCCTTCGGTCTCAGCCTCCCAAATGCTGGGATTACAAGCGTGCGCCACCACGCCTGGCTTTGTGCTGAGGTTTTTGAAGACAACATGCAGAGGTGACGGGCATCATGGCGGGCATGGGCACCGTGGCGGGGAGAGGGTCAGCCAGCCCCGCAGGTGCCCGGGGGCCACGCCAGCCTCTGCGCTTCCCCTTCCCACAGCACCTCCGAGACGTTCCTGTACCGAGTCCTGTTGGGGGCACTGCAGCTGCTGCAGCCCGGGCCGCACGCCGTGTCCGTGCGCGTGAGGCGGGTGCTGCGCAACCCCCTGTACCAGGGCATGGCCTCCAGCGCCGACGTGGCCCTGGTGGAACTCGAGGAGCCAGTGCCCTTCACCAGCTACATCCTCCCCGTGTGTGTGCCTGACCCCTCGGTCAGCTTCAGGGAGGACATGAACTGCTGGGTGACCGGCTGGGGCAGCCCGAGCGAGCAAGGTGAGGGCAGGGCCGGGCGCCTGGGCCGGGCAGCTTGGGGGCTGCTCTCAACGTGCTTTTCTGAGATTGACACACATGGTCGCATGGTTGCTATGCAAAGGGTGGGGAAGGGATGGGAGAGATGCAGCTGCTTCCAAAGGAAGAGGCGGACAGAGGGCGGGAGGCGGGAGGGAGGCCGAAAGCCCAGCGGTCCCGGGAGGGAGGGAGCGGACGCAGCCCCACAAACTCCAAACACAAAAGGAAACCCAACGGGGTCCTCAGACCCTGAGCTGCAGACTCCTCCGACCCTCCCAGACCGCCTGCCCAATCCAAGGATCCTGCAGAAACTTGCCGTGCCCATAATCGACACACCCACATGCAACCAGCTCTACAGCAAAGACACCGAGTCCGGCTTCCTACCCAAAGTCATCAAGGACGACATGCTCTGCGCCGGCTTCGCGGAGGGCAAGAAGGACGCCTGCAAGGTAGGGTGTGGCCGTCGGCCGGCTGGGGAGCCTGGGAAAGGGCGGCTTGGCGACCCAGGCAGTCAGGCCTGGGGTCTGGGGTGGGCCCGGGGAGCTGCGTCTCCATCCACCCACCAGAGCAGGGACCCTGGGCACTTGGGCTGGGCTGAGGGGCCTCTGCTTCCCCCAGGGCGACTCCGGGGGCCCCCTGGTGTGCTTCGTGGACCAGTCCTGGGTGCAGGCTGGGGTGATCAGCTGGGGCGAGGGCTGTGCTCGCCGAAACCGCCCTGGTGTCTACATCCGGGTCACTTCCCACTACGACTGGATCCACCGAATCATCCCGGACCTGCAGTTCCAGCGGGGGAGGGCTGACGGCCAGCAGCGGGGGCCCCGGGGCCAGCCGGCCCTCGGCCAGAACTCGGCGCCCTGCCCGGCCGCCCACCTGCTCCTGCGGCTCCTCCTGGCGCTGCTCGCCGTGCTCTGAGCCCTCCCAGAGGCCCCCGTGGTGAACAGCTGTAAATAGTTTTCCATTCACCCCTCTCTCTAACCTATTTTATTTGGGGGGGGGTACTGGCAATTGAAATCAGAGACATTCTACCTCTGAGCTACACCCCAGTCCTATTTTGTATTCTTTTATTTGAAACAGGGTCTAAGTTGCAAAAGGCCTAAGATGCTGAGGCTGGCCATGAACCTGTGATCTTCCTGTCTCAGCCTTCCAAGTACTGGGATTCCAAGTGTGCGCCCCACACCCAGCCAACGCTGTTATTTTTATTTATGTTCACGTTCAATAAAAATACTTCTGGCTGCCCAGGTGGGGTTTTAGGGGGTCTGGGTGAGCTCTGAGCTGGGGCATGATTGGGGCACTGGGTTCCTGGAGCGCTAACCTGGAGGACTCACCCAGGATGGGGCGTCGCTGGGCCCCAGGCTGTCCTGTGACGCTGCTCTAGACCTCCCGAGGTTTCCCTGTTGCCACCCCATACCTCACTTTCCCCTTGAGCATCTGCTAAGAGCCGCCCAGCCTGTGGACAGCGGCACACACAGGCAGAGGCTGCCCTGGCTGCACAGGACACAGGGTGGGGAGAGGAAGCGGCCTCATGCCTTCTTCCTGGACCACCCCAGACTTCTCCAAACAAGGTCGCCCCACAGTGAAGGTGGTGCTGCCCTGAGCTGTGCCCAGGCCCTGGGCTCCCCTGCCCCACTCCTGGGTGCTTCGGCACATACACACACACGCACGCAAGCGCTGCCTGCCCTTCTGCACAAGGAAGCAGGCCCCCTCACCTGGAATCCACCACTCCTGCAAGCACGGGCCGCCTTGCTGTCCTCCGGCTAGGCCCGCCCACCACCCGAGCCCGGCCCCACCCCCACAGCGAGCTCACAGGGCATTTTTTTTTTTTTTTTTGGTGTAGTACTGGGGATGGAACACACCCCATTCTATCTCTGAGCTACACCCCCCGCCCTATTTTTTATTCTTTGAGTTGCAGAGGGCTTCACTAAGTAGCTGAGGCTGTCCGTGAACTCCGATCCTCCTGTCTCAGCCTCCCAAGTGCTGGGATGGCGAGCATGGCTACCGCACCTGGCTCTCTGGCCATTTTTTTTTTGGGTGGTGCTGGGGTTCCTGGAAGCCCTTCTACCTCAGGGCTACACTCCCAGACCTATTTTATTTTTTGGAAACAGGGTCTCCTAAGCCAGTGAAGCTGGCTTCGAACCTGCGCGATCCTCCGTCTCCGCCTCCCAAGCGCGGGGATGACAAGCTTACAAGCGTGCGCCACCACGCCCGGCGCTCTCTGGCCATTGTTTTTTTTTTTTTTTTTTTTGTACTGGGGGTGGAACCCAGAGGCTTTCTACCTCCGGGCTATACTCCCAGACCTTTTTAAAAATATTTTATTTGGAAACAGGGTCTCACTAAGTTGCTGAAAGCCTAAGTAGCTGAAGCTGGCTTCGAACCCGTGCTATCCTCCTGTCTCAGCCTCCCAAGAGCGGGGATTACAAGCGTGCGCCACCACGCCTGGCTCTCTCTGGCATTTTTGCTGAGCTACTTCTCCAGATCGAGGGGTACCGGGCCTGGGGGAAGCAGGTGTACTAGTCCAGGTGGGGAGCAAGCAGGCCTGGGGGTCCCTGGGACACCTGGCTAACAGTTGCCGGCCCAGAGCCCAGGGTGAACTTCCGGCGTGGGCCCAGCACCCGCTGTGGGATGCTGAGGACGCACCCCAGAGTGGGGGGAGGCTAGAGGCAAGCTGCCCGCCAGCCCAGGAAGGTATTCCACAGCTCACTCCCACGCAAGGGAACTCCAAAGCGTTAATGGTTAAAGGGAAAAGGTTTATTTCAGGCAGCTCGCAGCTCAAGAGGATGAAGAGAAACGCCCTAGGCATTGCAGGCTTGCTGAGACAACCTTCCCACGCCTCACGACCACTGGGCAGTCTCCGGTGGTCTGCCAGGTGGGCGGTGGTGCCAGCTTCAGGGGCACCACCGGAAGGCACTGCTGGGGCCCACTGGGCAGCAGGTGCGGGCAGGAGTCTCCCTCCCCGGCGCTCGGCAGGGCCTCAGGGGAAGGCCCCTTGGCCAGCCACAGCAGGGCAGGTGTCATCAAGGCTGCCCGCACACGAGGGCATCATGACCAGCCCGCAGAAGCCCAGGGCACCCGTGGGGACAGGTGGCCCAAGGGCACAGTGACCCTGCGGATGCCACCACCGACACTGGGGTAAGAGGAACGTGGGGGGACAGCAGGGGCCCCATGAGTGCCAGGTGCGGGAGGCTGCTCCTTACCCCTCTGGCAGGCTCAGGGGCACCAGCAGAGCAGCGGTGCGGCTGCCCCCGTTCAGCACCCTGGAAGGTTCCAGGTGTGGCCCACAGGAGGCCCAGCAGCTGGGGCCCACTGTGGGGACTCAAGCCGCCCACCTCTCCTCCCCTTCTGCTTTCTGGGCTGGGGCCCCGCATACCCTACTCGGTGGATGGACCTGGTCACAGTGGACCTGCAGGAGGGAGGGCCCGGTGGAGGAAGCGGGTTCCTGAGGTCACCCCAAAGGCCGCCTCATCCTTGGTCTGTGCTCCACCTTGCCCTCCTGCCATGACACCCCGCCCTGGTGACCACGGACGGAAACCTCAGAACCTGTGAGCCAAGATAAACCTTTCCTCGTCCACGCTGCTCTCAGGCGCTTTGTTACAGTGGGGAAAACAGGCCAACGCCCGGGAGCGGTAGGCCCTCTCCCAGGGCCCTGTGGCCCGCCTCCTGTCCTCTCCCCCTCTCTCTGCTCAAAGGGTGCGCTCCAGACTCTGAGCGGGCACCCGCCGAATTGACGCCTCTCTGCTACCCAGGCTGTCTGCCTGGCCAAGGGCCCAGGTCCTTGTGAACACGGATGCCTCGGCCAGGCCACGGCCGGGGTGGGACATCGGCCGCGAAGGGCAGCTCCATGCCTGCAAACAGGAGGACAGTCAGGGAGGGTCTGGCCGACCTGCAGGGAGCGAAGCCCTGGGGCCGCGGGCTGGGGCGCATCCTGCCTGCGAGGGCGGCGCCTGGCGTGAGCGGCTCTTCAGTGCATTTTAAGAAACTAACAGTTGCTGGGCTCATTCATAAATACACAATTTTATTTGCTATTTCCAGGGGAAACTTAGGCATTAAATGGTAAGCTGATAAAATACGGATACCTAAAAAAGTATAAAAGTATAAATATCCCCTTAGAATAAACTTTAGTGAATTAAGTCTTAATATCTTTAAATTAAAAAAAAAAAAAAACACCCCACAAACCTACCTACTATGTCAAGGTCATAAATCAAACACTGCTAAGCGCCCAGGAGCCCCCAAGGGCCCACAGTGGCCGGCAGTAGGCCAGCCCCGGGGCTCTGCTGGGAGGACAGGGTCAGCTGGTGGCCAAGTCTGCCCTACAGACAGGTTTCTATAAAGTGTTTAAGCCAACACTTAACATACAAGACGACCTTATGAACGGAGGAGGTAAGTCCTCGATTTTGGAGATGCTGGAGAACTTGGTTAATCAGATTATTGGCAAAGGAGATGAAGAGGGCCTAGGCAAGAAGTTGCTGGAAGCATCTGAGATGAGACCGCGGCAGAGCCTCTGCCCTGTGTGCGGGCAGCCCCAGCGGTCAGTCAGCACAGGGCTTGCTCCTTTGGGCAGGGTCCCCAGATGGACACGTGCCCACCACCAGTTGAGAAAGGTCCGCGTGAGAGCCCGCGGGCGGCAGTCCCCACAGGAACCCCAGCAGCTTCCGCGCCGTCCCAGGCAGGCTGCGCCAAGTCCCAAACACCCCAGAAGTATCAGAGAAGAACTGCATAGTTACAGAAGGGAGAGCCCGCGAGAAAGAGACGTGATATGCTGTAAACATCCCGAGGC
Source organism: Muscardinus avellanarius (assembly GCF_963383645.1). Classification (NCBI taxonomy): domain Eukaryota; kingdom Metazoa; phylum Chordata; class Mammalia; order Rodentia; family Gliridae; genus Muscardinus; species Muscardinus avellanarius. The sequence goes on from NC_137796.1 coordinate 111,360,508, forward strand.
TTCAGTGTGCCGAGTCAGCCCCAGAAGCTGGGGGACCGGCCTCCGCCCAGCCTCCATCCCGGCGCGACGAAGGCACTGGTGGGCGCCAGCCCCCGCAGCCCGCGGCGGGACGGACGAGGCGAATGTCCCCTCCCGTTAAATGATTTAACAGACCAGCCCAAAACATAGCAACACTCTTAGGCATTTCTAGAGTATAAACACTGGGTAGTCTATCCACACTTAAAAAAAAGGGTACAAAGTTCTCTCGCCTGGAAAATACAAATGGAGAAACTTGGAGAGCCTGACCATCCTGGCTGACGAGGCCGGAACAAATGCCTGGCCCCAAAGGAGGCCTGGCCTCGGTGCACGAGCCTCGGAAGTGGTGCGGACCACCGTCGTCCGGAGCCTCTGCCGAGGTCGAGAGAAACTGCCGAGTCGCCAGCCCTGGAGAGAGAGCAGCCTCCTTGACCCCGAGCAGCTGCGCTGGCCGGCCGGCTCGGTGCCGTCCTTCCTCCGGCGAGGCCAGACTGCCCATCGTGGACTGTGTATATAGCACCAAGAGCCCTGCCCTCCAAATGACCTTCTGGATCGCACGGGCCAGTCAGGAGCATCCTGCCTCAGTCCCACGCGGTGCTCAGAAAGAACGGAGCAGGTCCCCAGAGACGGCCCACCCGGCCTCCACTCCGCCTCCCGGGACGCTGGCCTCACACAGCTGGGCCGTCTCTCACCACCCACCTCCGAGGCCAAGGAGGACCCACACCCAGATCTCTAGACAAATGAGCAGAGAGGTTTCTTCTGACAGCCACACTTCTGGACGTGGCGGTTCACTGAATCTTGGGAAAAAGTGAGTCATTCTTCAGCGACCGGAGCTGTGTCTCACATCCTTGAGCCCCGTTCTTGTAGAATCTGTGAAACACAAGTTCAGAGTGAGAACTCCAGCCCTGACCAAGTGCCAGCTCTGGAGGGCAGAGCCCACAACCTGCAGTCTGTCCACAGGCACGCGGCTCACAGCCCTGAGGAGCCTGGGCCACAGCTGGGGACGCACGGTGGCCGCTCACCCTATCCACCCACGAGCACGTCACGGCTCAGCCCCCCACGCGGCAGCGGCATCCTGTCCACCACCCAGGCACCGGCGTCTCCTGAGACACCTGCCTGACCGCAGAAAGCCTTCCCAAGTAGTGGGCAGCTGGAGAAACCCTGTGGGCAGAGCCCAGCCTGACCTCACACACCCGTGGCACGGCAGCCAGCAGCGCGCCCACGCAGGGCTGAGGACAGGCTGGTGCCTGTGGTGTCACCAAGCCGGCCCCCAAAGGAGCCCCGGGCGCCATGGGCGGAGGCGACTCGAGCTGGCAAACCTTGCCGGAGCCCAGCAGCGGCGCCAGCACAGCGAGCAGCTCACCGGCCTGCGCTGGGAAGACATCTGTCTCCAGCAGGGGCCGTGGCAAAGTTCCCACGAGCTCCTGCCCGTCCCGTCCCTACCTGAGATTCCCCTGCCTGTGTGTCTGCTGACCTCTACGACAGGACTGCTCCCACCGAGGGGCCACAACAGACCACACATCTGCAATCACAGTACTTGGGAGGCTGAAACAGAATTACAGGTTTAAGGCCAGCCTCAGCAACTCAGCAAGACTCTATTTCAAAATAAAAAGAGGGCAGGGGATGTAGCTCAGAGATAGATAGTATGTCCCTGGGTTCAGTACCTAGTACCAAAAATAGAAATCTTATAAAAGGGAAAGAAAGATGGGCATGGTAGCACACACTTGTAATCCCAGTACCTGGGAGGCTGAGACAGGAGGATTGCAGGTTCTTGGCCAGCCTCAGCAACTTGTGAGGGCCTCTGCAAATTAGTGAGACCCTGTTTCAAAATAAAGACTAAAAGAGGGCTGGAGTTATAGTTCGAGGCAGAACACCCCTGGGTTCAATCCCTAGTACATCAGCAACAAACAAACAAACAAACAAACAAACAAACAAACGGAAAGAAAAACATCTCAGTGGCCTTCCTACTAAGTGAGGCTACTCTTAGCCGGGCACAGCGCTGCACACCTGCAGACCCAGCTCCTCGAGAGGCTCAGAAGGAGGCTTGCTTGAGCCTAGAAGCTCAGGTCCCGCCTGGGCAGCGCATCAAGACTCCCATCTTGGGGGAAAATAAAAAGAGAGTATTTGGCATTATTGTATTCATCTTACTATCATAGAATTGACATTCCTTTCCTTTTCTGGTCTAGCACTGAGGATGAAACCCAGGGCCTTGGCGTGCCAGGTAAGGTCCCAGCGTTGAGCTGTACCCAGCTCGTCTCCTCCTCTAAATTCTGAGACAGGATTTCACTACGCTCCCATGTGGGCCTGAAACGTGTGGTCCTCTTGCCTCAGTCTCCCCGGCAGCTGGAATTACAGGTGTGCACCAGCTTCCTTTCACGTGTTTTTTGGTACTGGGGACATTCTATCTCTGAGGTACACCACTGGTACTATTTTATTCTGAAATGGGACTTCGCTAAATTACTGCACACTGGTTTTGAAATTTTGAGCCTCTCAGACTCCCAAGTACGGGGTCACAGGCACGTGGATCTTGTACTGGGCTAGTCACGTCACTGGCTTCCTGCTTTTTATTTTTTTGAGGCCTTCTACCTCCTGCCTATTTCTTGTTCTTTGAGTCAGGGTCTCACTATGTTGCAGAGGGCCTCGCTCCGTAGCTGAGGCTGGCTGTGAGCCTGTGGTCCTCCGGTCTCAGCCGCCCGAGTTCGTTTGTTCGTTCATTCATTCATTCATTCATTCATTCATTCATTCATTCATTCATTCATTGGCACTAGGGACAGAACCCAGGGGCCTTCTACCTCTAAGCTAAATCCCCAGCCCTATTTTATTCTTTTTTTTTTTTTAATTTGTATTTTGCTTTGTGGGTCTGGGGATGGAACCCAGGAGCATCTGACCTACGAGCTACACCTCCTGCCCTATTTTTATTCTTTATTTTGAAACCAGGTCTCACTGAGTTGCAGAGGGCCTAAGTAGCTGAGGCTGTCCGTGAACTGCCATCCTCCGGTCTCAGCCTCCCAAATGCTGGGATGATAAGCGTGCGCCACCACGCCCGGCTATTTTTTTTTTTTTTTTGGTGGTACTGGGGGTGGAACCCAGAGGCTTTCTACCTCTGGGCTATACTCCCAGACCTTTTTTAATATTTTATTTGCAAACAGGGTCTCACTAAGTTGCTCAGAGCCTCACTAAGTAGCTGAGGCTGGCTTCGAACCTGTGTGATCCTCCTGTCTCAGCCTCCCGAGAGCTGGGATTACAAGCGTGCGCCACCACACCCAGCTCCCTTGTACTTTTTTAATGTGGCTACTAGATGGCTTTATTTTGTATTTATTTTTAGTACTGAGGATTGAACTTAGGAGCATTCTGCCTCCAAGCTATACCGCCCCCCCATTTATGCGTTTTGCTTTTTTTTTTTAAAGTATAAATAGGATCTTGCTAGATTCCTGCAAGTCTCATTAAACTGCTGAGGCTGGTCTTGAACCTGTGAATCTCTTATCTCAGCCTCCCAAGTACTGGAATTAGAGGTGTGCACCATGTGCCTGGCTACTAGAGGCTTTAAAAGACAGAGAAAGCTCAGGACAAAGTGTGTGTTTGGTACTGGAGACTGAACCCAGGGGCATTCTACCTCTGAGCTACACCGTGTGTGTGTGTGTGTGTGTGTGTGTGTGTGTGTGTGTGTGTGTGTGTTTTTTACTGGAGACTGGATCCAGTCTACCTCTGAGCTACACCCCCAGCCCTATTTATTCAGCCTGTATGTTATCAGGAATAGAACCCAGGGATGTTCTATCTTCAGGCCACACCCCAACACTATTTTATTTGAAACAGGGCCTTTGCTAAGGTGCTGAGGTTTGCTATGCTGCTGAGGCTGGCCTCGAACCTGTGGTCCCCGTCTCAGCCTCCCAGTGCAGGGATCATGGGCATGCGCCACCGCTCCAGGCAGGACAAGCTCTTCTAAAGGGTGGGGTGATGGACACTTAGACTGAGGGCGAGGACAGAAGCTGAGCTGTGGTCTTGGACTCAGCAATCACCTAAAGCCCCCAGAGTGCCACAGAGAAGGCCCTGATCCTCGGCTGCGCTCTCAACCCGCGCTAGGCCACTCCCCACTGGACTGTCAGCCTTTTTTTGGTACTGGGAACTGAGTCCAGGAGCATCCTACCTCTAAGCTATGCCCCCAGCCCCATTTTTTTTATTCTTGTGAAGAAGGGTCTTGCTAAGTTGCTGAGGCTGGCCTCGAGCCTGCAATCCCTGTCCTGGCTTCCCAAGCCCTGGGACTGCAGGCGTGCGCCTCGTGTCCAGTGGGCCAAGTGTCTCTCTGGGCTCCCGTTGTGCTGAGTTGTATTCAGCACAGCGGTGAGGCCCCTGGCCCGTGGGCTGGGCCTAGGGCAGTGACTCTCCTGGGAGTGCCTGTCACCTGGGCTAGCCTCGCTTCCCGCCTCCCGCGGCCCCCTCCTGTGTCCAGGAAGCTACCAGGCGACCTGGTAGGGTAGCAATGCAGGGGTTCTAGTGAAGGCCGCTTACAAGCATGGACGGGAAGAGGAGGCTGGGGCAGGACTAGATCAAAGGCTGGTAGGTGGGGAAGGGGGTAGCCGTGAGCAGCACCCTGGGATGGGCAGAGGCGGGGCAGCAGCCCGGCTCCCTGCGCGTCCCTGGCCTGGCCTGTGATGCCCCGGTCCTCCTGGCCATGTGTCCCTGGAGGGGACCCTGGTGGGGCTGCCCGGGCGTCTGAGCTCCTCAGACACGGCTACGGGAGCTTCTGCCTGCTACAGGACAGGGTTGTGGGGAGGGCAGCAGGGCGAGGCGGCTCTGGCACGGGTCCGTCTGAAGGGCCGGCGCTCACCAGGACCTTACACTTAGTCTGAGCCGCTGCTTTGGTGCCCCAGCTCCTCGTCGTCACTCTGGCGCAGCAGGAAGCGTGTGGCAAGGGAGAAGAAGACACGGCCGTCAGCCAGGAGGACCAGGCAGGCAGGGGCTGCCCACCAGGTCACCGCGAAGGAAACTGCCGGCTTGGCTGAGCGGCAGGCGCCCCGAGACCAGGTGCCTGCGCTCTACGGGTCCTGGGCAGGCCCTGGCCCAAGGCACTCGCTCGGGGAGTAGCCTCAAACCTGTGGGCCGTCCTGCCTGACAGGAGGGCTTCTGTCTACCAGGGGCCAGGAACCCTGCTGCTGCGTGGGGGAGAATGGGCCTCTGTGCAGCTGGCTGACTGCACCTGCGAGGTAGAGCCCCAGAAACGTGCTGGTCCCCGAGGTGAGCAGGGAGGGACATGCCTCGGCTGCAGCAGAGGGCTCCGGCCTCTGCTTTGGGTGTCTCCTGCCTCAGCTGCACTCCCCTTCCCCTCTACCGATGGTGACGGAGACTAAGCACTCACTCGTGGTGTGCTCCAAGCCTCGCAGTAAGCTCTGGGCCCGCGGTGAGAACCCTGCTCGGGTGGCTCGGGTGAGCTGCCGCTCTCCCCTGCACCAACGCTCCCGCAGGCTACGGGTGCTTAGGCCCCAGGGGGCTCGCTGTTCTCAGAAGAGCAGCCTGCTCCGCCGGCTGCAGACACAGTGTCCCCATCCGGGTCCTCCAGTCCTGCCCAGCAGCGTTTCCCAGCTTCAGGGCCCGGGCCCTGCCTTCTGGGGAGCAGCTGCTGCTGCCCCATTTAGAAATGCTGGGAGCCAGGCATGGGGGTACACTTGTAATCCCAGCATTTGGGAGGCGGAGACCAGACAATAGCGGTTCACACACAGCCTCAGCTACTTAGGCCCTTCACAACTCAGTGAGACTCTGTTTCAAAAACTAAAAAAGACTGAAAAATAGGGCTGGGGATATAGCTCAGAGGTAGAATGCTCCCAAGTTCCATCCCCAGTACCACAAAAGAAAAAAAAAAAAGAAACGCTGTGGCTGCCCCACTTCGCAGTCAGGTATTTTTGGAGAGGGAGCAGCAAAGGGGCTCGGATTACGCCTGGAGCTTCCTCACAGCGCAGAGCATGTCCTTTCTGCAAATGAAAAGCCACCGGAGGGAAATGAGCCCTGGTGAGCTTCTTTATGAAAACTGCAAGTTCAGAAATAAAAAGCTTCTAAAAAAAGCCGTCTATAAAGCCGTCTATAAGGGTCCTGCTGTTGCTCAGAGACAGGAAGGATGTCTCCCCAGACCAGGCTGAGGGCTCTCTAGAGAGAGGGGACACCTCTAGACCCCCAAGCCTAGCACGGGACCCTGGCTTCCTCTCAGCCTGCCCGGCCTCCTCAGGGCAGCGGGGGTGGGGAGGCTGAGGTGCCGGTGCGGCCACTGGCAGACATGGCACTTCACCCGGGCAGGGATGCTGCCAGGAGCCAACAGCGGCCTCCCAGACACTGGCTGGGTAGCTCTGCCTGTCGTTCCCAAACTCTCACCCCAAGGGGACCAGGAGAGCTCACGGGGATAGCCCTGGGCAGTGACTGCCAGCTGGAAGCCTTCAGCCAAGGGGCGGAGTCCCCGGTTCAAGGTCCTCAGTAAAACCCCGCCAGGGGGAGGGTCTCACTGGTCTCTTCCTGTACCTGCTCACAATGCTCCTGGCAACGCCCTGGGTCACCACCAGCTGCCAGAAGCCTGGCTCTGCCAAGAACCCGCAGACCCCGGGTCCCCAGGGCTTCCACAGGTTCTCCAGCCACCGCCTGGTCGGCCGACCCTGGTGTGCTGGGTGCCACAGCTGTGCGCGTACCCATCCACCCTGGCGCCCAGCCCCGAGGCCACATCTGGAGGAAATGCCGCTGCAACTGGTGACTTTGGGCAGCCTGAGGCTAATGCAAAAGCAAATGAGGCAGACCATACCCACGCTTTCATCCCTGGCCGCCACCACCTTACGCAGGCAACAGAAGAGCTGGCCCTCTGTGGCGCAGACTCGCAGGACTGCACGACACTCCTTTACACTCAACGTGACTTTGGAGAGCAGCAGGTGCAGCCGAGGCAGCTGCCAATCCTGGGACCAACCCCAGCTCAGGGACGAGGTCCGCCCGCCTCAGCATCCCGAGGTTCCCTACACACGCGGGAGGCTGTCTCCTGCGAAGACAGGACCCACGGGGTCCCCAAGAAAGCAGCCCACAGTGGCAGTCCAGAAACATGTCCCTGTGGGAAGTCCGCAGAAAGGACAGTGCCACACAGGATAAGACACGGGGCTGAGCACACAGTGTGGCCCCGGAGGGCAGCAGGCCGCACCGCACGCGCTCACCTTGGCCTTCTCGCTGGGCTCGCTGGGTGTGCCGTATGGGGTGTTGTGCAGCTCCTTGGAGACCACGCAGAGGAACTCGGCCTGGTCTTCGTTCCCGTAGTTGTAAGAGGAGCCGATGCTGACCAGCTGGGAGGGAGACACAGGCTGTGTGATGCCACGGTGGCTCACGCACACTGCCACCCGGAGGCGCGGCACAGACCTTCGTGGCTCAGGCTGCAGGGCGGCCCAGCCAAGAGGTTCTGGTGAGCCCAAGAAAAGCAAGCTCTGAGACCCGCCAGGTGCACAGCACCTTAGCCAGCAGCCAGCTGCCCCAGGGAGAGGGTGCAGAGCGAGGCCCAGGCTCACGCACGTCACTCCAGAGCCGGTGGGACAGATCCCACCTCTGAGCTGGGGGCAGAGGAGCACAGGGCTGGGCTGGGGTGGGGCAGAGGCCAGGCCATGCTGGCCTTGGGTTGGACCAAGGGTCGAGCCTGACTCAGAGCTGGACAGGGGAGAACCCGTGGTTTCCCAAACCTCAGCTGTGTGGCTCTGACAATGACTGTCACCTGCTGGACACATCAGGCCGGGCCGAGCTGGCTGGCCCGCAGCCACCAAGTGCTTTTGTCCTTTTAAACACAAAGTGAACCAAAAGGGAGCTAGACACCTTACAGTGAGGATGTGTGTGGCGTAACTCCTGGCCAAAGAGAAGCCAAGGAATTCCATGCTGCCTCATATCATGAGGAGGGCAGGCCAGCAGCCACCCTGCAGTGGGCCCCACGGGAGGCCGGCCGGCCCACTGACGGGCAGATGCCTTACTCGCCCGAGGCCAGCCTGTTCTGGTCTCCACACCAACTGCAGGGTGGCCCTGGCTCACTCCAGGCACCTCCCAGGCCCCTGGCTCTTGCTTTAGGGAGGAACTGAGCGAGGGTCCTGAATCCCTGCTGCTGAGCCCATGCCAATCCATCCTTCTCCTGGGGAGGCGGAGTGCCCAACCCTGCCACCAGGATTTGTGTTCTTGGGTGTCGGCAGCATGAGCTGTGGTCTGCCGAGGACCGCAGGGAGGACTACGCAAAGGTAGCACCGAGGAGGGAGCAGGTGTGCGGGGACAGGCCCGAAGTCACCAGGACAGCCGGGGGCAAGGTCTGGAAGCTGGTCACAGCCGACTCACCCCTGCAGCCAGTCACGAGTCGGCCGAGGGAGGGAGGAGCCGAGCACTCAACTCCAGATGGAGAAGCCAAACTCACAGGTGTGGCGCATCGACAAGGGCTTCCCAGCACCAGCCCTTCAAGGCTGCGTGCCAAGGACAGCACGAGGAGCAAGGCTGCCCACCACCTGGGGCCTTCTGCTCCTGCAGGAGTCTCTGGCATAATTCTTTTTGGGGGTATTGGGAGTCAATCAGAGCCTTGTGCGTGCTAGGCAAGTGCTCTACCATTGAGCTACACCCCAAGTACTTGCGTTCTACCTCTGAGTGACACCCCCAACCCTAATTTTTTATTCTTTATTTTTGAAACAGGGTCTCATTAAGTGTCAAAGAGCCTCACTAAGTAGCTGAGGCTATCTGTGAACTACGATCCTACAGTCTCCGCCTCCCAACCAAGTAATTGTTTTTATTTATTTATTTTTATTTATTTATTTTTATTTTTATTATTTTTTTGGTACTGGGGTTTCTGGAAGCCCTTCTACCTCTGGGCTGCACTCCCAGACCTATTTTTACATTTTTATTTGGAAACAGGGTCTCCTAAGCCAGTGTGCGTGGCTGGCTTCGAACCTACGCGATCCTCCTGTCTCTGCCTCCCAAGTGCGGGGATGACAAGCGTGCGCCACCACGCCCGGCTAATAATTGTTTTTAAATTCTGAGACAGAGTCTTGCTAAATTGCCCAAGCTGAGCTGGGCATGGTGACGTACACTTGTGATCCCAGAACTAGGGAGGCTGAGACAAGAGGATCACAGGTTCTCAGCCAGCCCCAGCTACTTAGTGAAGCCTTCCACAACTTAATGAGACCCTGTTTCAAAATAAAGAATAAAAATAGGGCTGGGGATATAACTCAGAGGTGGAATGCCCCTGGGTTTCATCCTTGGTACAAAAAAAAAAAAAAAGCCCAGGCTGTCCCTGAACCTGTGTGCTCCTCCTACCTAAGTCTCCCGAGGTGCTGGGATTACAAGTATGTGTCACCGTGCCCAGTACACTTATCCGGATCACAGACCCTGCTGGATCGTGAGGAGGGTAGGGACAGGCCTGCGTGCCAGAGAGCAGCAAGCACCTCTGGCTGCCTGGACAAGCTGGGGAAGGCGAGGCTGAGAAGAGCCACCTGGGAACTAGCGCCCTCAGCAGCTGCACCCTCCCTGCCCAAACCCCAGAGCCGACGCCAGCTGAGGGCCCGAGATGTGACGAGGACACGGGGACTCTCGGGGGCCGTCTGAGGCCAAGGTCCTGCTGGTCCTGGGATCGCGTCTCGCTATAGTGCAGGCAGCCTCAGTAAATAGCACCAGCTCTCACCTGCTCAAACTTCCAGCCGTCGGACATGGTGGACACCATCTGTGTGAGCTCCTCCTCCTGGCACTGCAGCACACGGTACACGTGCTTCACAGGCACCTGCAAGGATAAGGCCGTCGCCATGGTGAGCTGGGCTGCACCATGCCCATGGCCTGCCTGCCCACGGACAGCCTCAGGGACCCACAGGCCATGCGTCCAGAGCAAGCCACACAATAGACCTGGCAACTGAGCCGGCAGCTGCCGAACCCACTTCTGCACCTGCCTTCAAAAATATTTCCACTTTTTTTTTTGAGGTACTGGGGGTGGAAGTCAGGGGCTTTCTACCTACAAGCTACACTCCCAGACCTATTTTATACTTTATTTGGAAACAGGGTCTCAATAAGTTGGTGAGAGCCTCACTCAGTAGCTGGGGCTGGCTTCCAACCTGTGCGATCCCCCAGTCTCAGCCTCCCAAGCGCGGGGATTACAAGCATGCACCACCAGGCCCGGCAAAAAATACTTCTCTTCTAAATCCAAAATAAAGTGAGTCTGCTCCTGAAATCCTGGAAGCACATGTGGCCAGAAGGGAATACACAAGGATGTCTGCTCTGCTCTGCTCTGCCGTCTCTGCGAAGCCAGCTGGGAACGGCCCTGGCGGGGAGGGCAGACCCACTGTCCCTGCTCCCAGGAGGGACGAGCCCTGGAGCCAGCGGGCTTTCTGGACCACGGGGGGAGGGGGCAGAGACGGGGTCTGCCCTGCCGCAGCAGCTCCGCAGGACTCAGCCGCATGCACGGGGCAGACGGGGAACAGGCCACGGCACTCAGGCGCTGGCTCGTACCAGCCACACAGGTGACAGAGACACACGCTGGCCACATGCTCTCCACTGGCTGCTGTCACAGAGGCGAGGCCCCGGAAGAGGGTCCTCCCGCAAGACTGAGGCAGCCGACCCAGGCCACACAGTGGAGTGGGGCTGGGACAGAGGGAGGAGAGGTGATCTGTACAAACGAGAAGCCTGGTGCAGAGCAGGATCCTTTAGGAGGGAAGAGCTGGGGACAGGACCTGTTGGTGTCCCTCTCCACCTCCCCCAGCCTGGCCACTGCCAAGAGATCCACTGGGGCTGCCAGGCACCATCGTGGAGCGGGGGCTGGGGCTGGCGAGAGGGCTTTAGCAGGTGGAGCAGAGTGCGGCCTGTCCACTCTGTGGTGACCTCCCGGAGCGGCAGCAGCTGGACTAGGCTCAGCTGCTCTCAAACTCACTGCTGGTGAGGTGCCATGGCGGTGGCCGAGGCCCACGGCTACCTCCTCCAGAGAGGGCGCTGGGCCCATCCACCTCAAGCAGCCGGGCCTGAGTGCGGGCTGGTGCTGGCCATGGTCCTCGAAGGACGGGCGCAGGCACACAGCACGCTCAGCGAGGCCCATCCGCAGGCCCTTGCGCTTGCTGCGCGTGCCTGGACGCCCTCCCGCAGCTGTCTGCCTTGCCGTGGGAGCACAGCGGGACAGCCCTGACCAAAGGCCACGCAGATGGCGCCCACGGCCGGCCTCAGGAGCTCCAGCACGCTGGCCGCTTGTCTCACCTGTGACGTTTTGCTGTCTCGTTCTCTAATCTTGTCCTTTACGAGTTTTATTAGTGAGGTGATATTGTAAAATTCGGCTTCCTCCAGCACTCCTGGAATAGAGGAAGATAACTGATTTTCACCAAACTGGCCTGAACCAAAAAGTAAGTCTCTTGCCCGTGCCTATCCTCAGCCTGATACCCATGCCCAGCTCCGGCTGCTCGTGCTCAGCAGGGAGGGGCGAGGCTGAGGACCAGGATGTTTAGTAGACACACTCCAAGTGGTACGCGGAGCTGGACAGCTGCCCTGAGCCCAAGGAGGCCAGGGCGTGGCCTGCATCTTCCCTCCGCGGCCCGAGGCCGCCCAGCCCGTGCCCCTGGCTCTTCCTGCTGAAAGCCGCAGGCGCCGGGCCATGCGCAAAAAGTCACAGCTCCACATGCTAGTCCAAGGCACGTGACCTCTTCCCCTAGTCACACGGGCCAGCTGGCTGAGGGCTGCTACGGCTCCAGCACCTTCCTGGCGCCCATGGAGCCCTGCTCTTAGGCACGTGAGAACGCCCAGCAACACAGGAGCTGGATCCTTCACAGGCATGCAGCCCTGGTTCCCATCTTCAGCATCCCGCGGGAGTGTGTGCAGGCCACGGCAGCTCAGATGATCGAGCTACGCAGGACAGCGGGCGGGCAGGCAGCGAAGGAAGCCGGGAGCAAAGGCCACAGGGCGTGGGGCACAGGAAGGCCCTCAGGCTCGCCCGCAGGGTCTGCTCCTCGCACAGAAGGCTCCAGCTGAAGACATCTGCACCCAACATGAACCACCAGCACCTCAGTGGTGCCCACTCCCAAAGCCAACGTCTGTGAGAAGGGTGGCTTACCTTCCTCCGCGAGGTCTTTGTTAATAACCAGCTTTCCGTGTCTCAGGTAGTTCAACACGGGTCCGAAGTAGGTGGGGTCTCTGTCGATTAAGTAGGCACCTGTTTCGTCCTACACAACAAAACACTGTCAGTCTGGAGAAGCCAGTGGCCTCTGGCCCCGCGCATGGCCTGTGCGCCTAGGCCTGGGGAAGTCCCCAGCACTCGCTGACCCTGACCTGCCTCCACTGCAGGTCTGAAGTAAGACCCAGCAGTTTCTATCCAGACACCCTGCCTGAGTTTCTCTGAGGTGCAGCAATCAGGTACAGGGCTCTTCCCTCAGAGCGCCACAGGACGCTGAGACCACGCAGCACACCGGCACGCGGCCCTCCTCCACTCAACTCGAGTCCTGGACCAGGGCTTCCAGCCTGCCGGCACTGGAGAAGGCACCCTCCTTGGCAAGAAGTGCCCCGTCACACTGGCCACGGAGCCTTGTTTTCTGCCTTCCCAGCCCTCACCTCCTCGTCAGTGGACGAGGCTGCCCCGTAGGTGATGTTGCTGCGGGGAGCTGCCCGACCTGCCCTCGCAGGCTGCTCCCTGGAGGCGACACTGTCCAAGGCACAGGGCAGGCGCAGCCTGTGTGGTGACACACCGCACTGCAGTCCTGCTGGCAACAGGAGCGCGGTAGGTGAGCCGTGGCCTGGCTGGTCAGAAGGCACAGCACCGAGACCCCAAGCCAGGGGACACAGGTGCTGCGGTGGAGAGCACGTCTGCTACCCTCTCCCCAGACCCAGGCCCATGAATCGGCTGCACGTGATCCGGGGACTGCTGGGCAGCGCAGAGGCCGCGGCATGGATCACTAAGAGGCCGGCAGAGCCTGGCTGCTGCAGAGGTGAGGCCACGGCCCATCAGTGAGGCCCTTTGCCAAGTGCTGGGGCAGTGACTCAATGAATCATGAGAGGCTGGCCCCCGAGGGGCCCAGGGCAGGATCTGGTGGGAGCGGCCAGGTGGCCCGAGGACAGCGTGGGGCATCTACTGTTGGCAGTGCTGGGGATGGAACTGGGGCATACGGCCTCTGAGCTACATACACCACCAGCCCAATTTTATTTTTTATTTTGAGACAGGGTCTAAGTGCAGAGGACCTCAGCTGCTGAGGCTGGACACAGCCCAGCGAAGGTCTGTCTCAGCCTTCCAAGTCCTGGGATCGCAGGCATGCACCACGGTGCCCGTCCGAGCACGGGCATTTGCAGGGGAGATTCCTGGACCTCATGCATGCAGCTGGCCCAGCACCAGGGCCAGGCAGGGGAGGCACCTCAGCCATAAAGCACTGCGCCGCTGGGCCCCTTTTCTGTACTGACACCCACTTCTGTAACTGTGTGATAAAACCACTGATAGGCTGGTGGAACCAAAGCCCACCGCCACAAAGCTACAGCCTGCTTCTCCTAGAGCAGAGGACACGTGTGAGCTCAGTGGCCGAAACGAGGTGTCTGAGCACCCTGCACACCGGTGCTGGGACCTAGAGCCTGCTCACCCAGCACCTCTGCACCGCGCCTACTCCTCTCACGACTGCCCAGCCCACATGTCAGCCACCTAAGGATGCACCCCACTGTTCAACGCTTCCCAGGCCTCTACTTTAGAAGTCACCCAAGGAGCCCTGCTTCCTGGCATGGCCCCACACTTTCTCCCAGTCCTCGGGACACCAGCTTTTCATGCTCAACTGAAGGGCTGTACATCCTGCAAAGTGCCACTGCATGACACCCCCTGACCCGCCCCAGCGGGCTGGACTGTGCCTCAAGGCCAGGCTGCCCCAAGTCTTGATTTCTTCATGAGTGGGACGGGAACAAGAGCAGCACGCTGGGCTCCCAGGCAACCACCCCAGGGGGCCCAGGTGACATGCCTGCCGACGTGAGCAAGGGCGTGCTGGCAGGGACTGGCGAGGCGTCCTATTGGTGCTGAGGCCCAGCAAGGAGGAGGAGGACATTCACTGACTACCACTGGTAAGCTGAGCAGCCTCGGACACCCAACTGTGCTCAGCCGCCCCACGCCACCAAGGACCAGGGCATGGAAATGGGCAGCAGGCATAGGCAGGAGACCATGGAAGGAAGGGGCCACTGCACAGCGTGAGGAGTAGGTGGCACCCGGCAAGCGGTGTGGCGCTCAGCCTCCAAACTGGGAGGTGGGAGATGAGCCTCGGCTGTGTGAGGGCCCAAGCTGTTCCTGCCCCAATGCCCTGGGATTTTCCTCGGGCAGCAGTCTTTTATTTTGAAACAGGATCTTGCTAAGTTGCAGAGAGCCTCACTAAGTAGCGGAGGCTGGCTTTGAGCCTGCAATCCTCCTTTCTCAGCCTCCCAAGTAGTGGGATTACAAGCGTGCACTCCCAAGCTGGTGGCGACTGGTAGGCGTGAGACCACAGCACCATCTGCTACTGTCAGCAGTGTGGCTTGGGGCCTCCATCCTGGTGCAGAAATAAAGGACAGAGAGACAAGCAGCACAAACCCCTGCAAATTAAGTTTTTGGCTCACTCGTGCAAAAGCAGGGAAAAGACCATTTTGGGTTGTCTGGAACAGAGACCGGGCCACCTGAGGCGCAGCCAGCAGCATCGCCTGCTCCGAGACCCTGCAATGCGGGAAGCAAACTCACGCGCTCTCACGTGCTCGCTCCCCACGACGGAGCAGCAGCAGCCAGAAGGGGCCAGACACAGCCGGGCTAGCCGGCCAGACACGTGGGGCTTCTCTGCTTCCTTCCTCTTTTCTGCCTTCTCCACAATTTTACATAATAAGTGTGTGCTACATTGTATGGTGGGAAGGTTTGTTTTGCTTTTTGTAAAAGAGCCAGAATTAAGACTGCTTTCTGGATAAATCATTTCCCTCGACTGCCGCTCCTTCTCCACTTCTCGCCGAAGCAGTGCCTGACCTACTTGTGGCAGTGCTGGCTCGAAACACATGCATCTCCCTTCAAAGGCGTAAAGAAGCCATCACTGGACTAGTTTTGAGCCTCTAGTGAGAACTAACGCCCCAACACACGCATGCCACCGGTCCACACACTGGCAGAGCAGGCTGTCGATGTCCAAGTTGGAACTGAGTAGCCCCAACACGGAGGCCAAGCCCCGATCTTGGGGGCAACAACCCTGCGCCTGAGCTGCAGGCACTGGGCCGGGCAGTTTCCCAAGAGCTGGACCAAGTGACCCAAACCAGCAGCCCCAGAAAAAGTGGGGGGAAGGCTTGACTTCCTCAGCTGCCCGGACAGCACCAGGCATGCCACCCGAGCCCATTTCTGGCTCGGAGAATGTCTTCCGAGAGGTCCGGTATGTGAGCCCCTCCATTCACCCAGTCAGACTGGCACCTACCACTGTGCCCCTGCCTGGCTCGCCCGATCGCCAACCTGTGGCACAGGAAGGGCTGGAGGAACAAGACCTGAGGACACCAGGCTCACGGGCAGGTCCTGTTGTTGACACACGAGTGCTTTACTGAACATCTGCGCCCAGCTCCTCAATGCTCCCCAGGGTTCAGAATCACAGACCTGCTGTGTACAGGAAGGGACAAGGCTCAGGCCTGGAGGACAATCGAGAGAAGGGAGTGCTGTGAACTAAATCCAGGAGATGAAGGCACCGTCAAACTTCCCCAGTGGAATCTAGCGCACAGAGTTCCCTATGCACCAACACCTGTAATCAGTCCAATCAGAAATATTTGGTTTTGTGCTAGGTGTGGTGGTGCACACTTGTAATCGCAGCACTTGGGAGGCTGAGACAGGAAGATCACAGGTTCGTGGCCAGCCTCAGCTACTTAGTGAGACCATTTCAAAACTAAAGAAAACAAAGCCGGGAGTGGTGGCGCACATTTGTAATCCCAGCATTTGGGAGACTGAGACAGGAGGATGGCGGTTTGCAGCCAGCCTCAGCTACTTAGCAAGGCCCTTTGCAACTCGGTGCAACCCTGTTTCAAAAAATTAAAGAATAGCTGGCAGTGGTGGTGCACGCTTTTTAATCCCAGCATTTGGGAGGCTGAGACCGGGGATCCCGGTTCGTGGACAGCCTCAGCTACTTAGTGAGACCCTATTTCAAAATAAAGAATGAATAAAATAGGGCAGGGGGTGTAGCTTGGAGGTCAAATGCCCCTGGGTTTAATACCCAGTATGACAAAAAGATAAATACTTGGCTGTTACTCTGAAATTATCTATTTCAAATGACTATTTTAAATGTATGCTGAAAACCTTCATCTCTGCTATTTTGTTTTATGTAGACGTGTCTACCCTTGACCCAGGAGAGCCAATTACAATTGACAAAAATAAATCACTAATTACAAATGAGGAAGCCGAGGCCCGAGACCAAGGAGGCTGGTAAGAGGAGCCAGGTTTAGAGCGGGACCAGACCCCAGGCCACCTTCTCCACCACCCTCGGCCTCTCCAGCAAGGGTGCCGGAGCGCCTCACGCACTCTTCCTCCACGGCACTGCGCCGATTGCAAACACCCTGGTGCACGCCTGTAATCTCAGTGCCTAGGAGGTGGAGATAGGAGGATCACACAAGTTCAAAGCTAGCCTCAACAGTTTAGCGAGCCCCTGTTTCCAAATAAAAGTATAAAAATAGGTCTGGGAATATGACTTGGAGGTAAAAAAAGCCCTGGGTTCCACCCCCAGCACCACACACACACACACACACACACACACACACACACACACACACACACACAAAAAAAAAAAAAAAAAAAAAAAAAAAAAAAAAAAAAAGGACCTAAGTAGCTGAGGCTGTCCGCAAACCCGGATCAGCCTCCCAAATGCTGGGATAACAAGCATGTGCCACTATGCCTGGCGCCAGCCCCATGTTTTTATTCTTTACCTTGAAACAAGGTCTCACTAAATTGTGAAAGGCCTCACTAAGTAGCTGAGGCTGTCCGAGAACCGTGACTCTCCTGTCTCAGCCTCCCAAATGCTGGGATTACAAGCCTGTGCCACCATGCCTGGCTCTATTTTTTTTCTCAGTACTGAAAGGAACCCAGGGGCATCCTACCTCCAAGCTACACCCCCAGCCCGATGTTTTACTCTTTATTTTGAAACAGGGTCTCACTGAGTTGCAAAGGAAGGACTTCACTCAGTAGCTGAGGCTGGCTGTGGACCGTGGTCCTCCTGTCTCAGCCTCCTGAATGTGTGCACCACCATGCCGGGCTTATTTTTTGTTTTGAAACAGCATCTCCATATGCTGTCAAGAGTTTCACTGAGTTGTTGAGGATGTCCTTGAGCCTGTTCCGCTCCAGTCTCAGCCCCCCAGTTACTGGGATTATGGGCATGCACCACCATATCTGGCTTCAAGCATGACTTTTAAAACTAGGCCTAAGAGTGTGAAGGCCCAACTACTGAGGAAGCAAGAACTTGCTAGAGTGAGGGGGGGGGGTGCATGTCTGTAATCATAGTACTTGGGAGGTTGAGACAGGAGGATCACAGGTTCGTGTCCAGCCTCAGCTACTTAGTAAGGCCTTCCACAAATTAGTGAGACACTGCTTTAAAATAAAGAATAGAAAATAGGGCTTGGCATGGTGGTACACACTTGTACCCAGCATTCAGGAGGCTGAGCCAGCCTCAGTCTCTTTGCAACTCAATGAGACCCTGTTTCAAAATAAAGACTAAGCTGGGTGTGGTGGCTCATGTTTGTAATTCCAGCATTTGGGAGGCTGAGACAGGAGGATCATGGTTCCAGGACAGCCTCAGCTACTTAGTGAGGCCCTTTGCAACTCATTGAGACCTTGTTTCAAAATAAAGACTAAAGCTGGTGGCACATACTTGGGACAGGAGGATCACAGGTTTGAAGCCAGCCTTGCTGGCTTAAGAGATCCTGTTTCCAAATTTAAAAGAAAGTATAAAATAGGTCTGGGAGTGTAGCCTGGAGGTAGAAAGGCTTCCAGGAACCCCAGCACCACCACCAAACAAACAAACAAACAAACAAAGACAAAAAATAGGGCTGGGGTATAGCATGGAGGTAGAATACCCTTGCGTTCAATCCCCAGTACTCCCCCAAAAAACAAAAATTAGGGCTGGCTGAGGCCAGGCTGTCACCACTAATGCAGTATACTGGAGCCCTGAGCTGGAAGGTATCAACCCATCTTTTTGGGAGGAGAGAGAGGGTACTCAGCCTTTCTTTTTTTTTTTTTATTTTGAAAGAGGGTCTTGCTAAATTGTTAAGGCTAGCCTTGAATATAGGTGTGTACCTTCCTACCCAGCACCGGTGCTTTAAAAATTTTTTTTGGTTCTAGCGATTGAACCCAGGGACATTCTACTTGTGAAATACAACCTCAGACCTATTTCTGTTTTTTATTTTGAAAGAAGGTCTTGTTAAGTTGAGGCTGACTTTGAACCTAATATCCTTATGTCTCAACCTCCCAAGAACCAAGATCACTGGGATGCACTAACCATTCTTTTTTTTTTCTTTTTTCTTTTGCGGTACTAGGGATGAAACCCAGGGGCATTCTACCTATTTTTTATTCTTTACTTTTTTTTTTTTTGGTGGGTCTGGGGATGAAAACCAGAGGCATTCAACCTCCAAGCTACACCCCCTGCACTAATTTTTATTTTGAAACAGGGTCTCACTAAGTTGCGGAGGGCCTCACTGAGTAGCTGAGGCTGTTTGCAAACCGCAATCCTCCTGTCTCAGCCTCCCAAATGCTGGGATTACAAGTGTGTACCACCATGCCTGGGTACCAACCATTCTTTCTTATTTATTTATTTATTTATTTATTTATTTATTTATTTATTGGTACTGAGGATGAAACCCAGAGGCTTTCTACCTCCATGCTACACTCACAGACCTATTTTATATTTTATTTGGAAACAGGATTTTAGTTGCCAAGAGCCTCACTAAGTAGCTGAGGCTGGCTCTGAATTTGTGCAATCCTCCTATCTCAGACTCCCAAGCGCTGGGATTACAAGCGTGCACCATCACGCCCGGCTACCAACCATTCTTTTTTTTTTTTTTTTGGTGGTACTGGGGGTGGAACTCAGAGGCTTTCTATCTCCAGGCTATACTCAGACCTATTTTCTATTTTATTTGAAAACAGGGTCTCACTAAGTTGCTGAGAGCCTCACTAAGTAGCTGAGGCTGGCTTTGAACCTGTGTGATCCTCCTGTCTCAGGCTCACAAATGCGGGGATTATAAGCGTGTGCCATCATGCCTGGCATACCAACCATTCTTTTTTAAAATGAAACAAAAATAATAAATAAATACCAGCATTCAGGAGGCTGAGGCCAGAGGATCGCGGTTTGCGGCCAGCCTCAGTAACTTAGTGAGGCCCTCCGCAACTTGGTGAAACCGTTTCAAAATAAAGAATAAGAAATAGGGCAAGGGGTGTAGCTCAGAGGTAGAATGCTCCTGGATTCTACTCCCAGTAATACACACACACAAAAATAAAAATATCAATACTACCAGTAGTCTCCACTGACTGCCCTGCTCCTCTTCCTGAATCTTCACAGCTGCTCGTGTGGAAGAACCCAGGGCTAGAGAGGTACTTGTTAAGACACCCACGTCACACAGCAGTCAAACCAGGCTCTGGGTCTGAGTCTAACTTTGAACCAGGGAAAATAATCATCATGAAGATATCCATCACCATCCTTTATGAAATAACCATCATGAAACTATTAAGGGAAATGACCAACATGAGCCTGGAGTTTTCTGGGTCCTCTGAAGTCAAGGGAGAACTGCCCAATGGGGCCTGGTAAGAGCTGCTGTGCACCAGGGCAGGGGCGCCGCCTTCCTCGGGCTCCACGGCTGCAGCCGGTGGCCTGAGCATGCAGAGGGCTCCCCGGCTCACCACCGGGCCCAGCGCTCTCTGGGTCGTGCCGCCCACATGATGTGATGTAGAGATGAACAGCCCTCTCCAGGATCCTGGTCCCAGGACGCTTTTCGTGGAAAACCTAGCAGGCAGGCGGCCGGTTTTCTGATCCCTGCACTTGCCCCGCACTGGCTGCCGCCCAGCTGAAGCAGCACTTTACCCAAGGCTGCCCCAGCAGCGGGCAGAACGCGCCATTTCTATAGCTGGCAACCGCCGAGACAAGCCCTCCTCGGGAAGTCGGGCCCTCCTCAGCACCGACGCACACCCTGCTCAGAGCCATGGGCTTTTCAAATGGGGACCCGTGCCCATAGGTGAGGACAAGCACCCACCGCACAGCAGGCAGGGAGCCCCAGCACCAGGGCCTGCTGTCAAGGGCCCAAAACACCCGCAGAAGCCCGGCGTGGTGGCGCACGCTTGTAATCCCAGCATTTGGGAGGTTGAGACAGGAGGATCGAGGTTCGGGGACAGCCTCAGCTACTTAGTGAGGCCCTGTTTCAAAATAAAGAATAAAAGACTGCTGGAGGCGTAGCTGAGAGGTAGAATGCCCCTTGGGTTCCATCCCCAGTACTGCAAAAAACAACAACAAAAAAACACCTGCAGAGCCACATTCTCAACTCAAGTGCAAAATGAGACGCCACCACCGCAGGCGCCGCGCGTGGCCTCTGCCACCGACGCAAAGCTGCCCGGTGCACGGGATGCCCGTAGGGATCCTGCCAGTTAGGTTCTCGCTTCTGATTTTGTTACACAGAACATAAGCTGCCATTTCTACTCAAAGTAATCCCCATTCTTCTTGCCAAGCAGTCAATTCAAAGATGGTACTCCCGCCTACATCCCATCGCCTGGCCCTGTCTGCAAAATTCCTTTTATATCCTTCCAACCCTAAAACTCGCCAGCACCAACTACACCCAGAGTGAACCACGACTACACCCAGGAAGCACCACGACTGACCCAAAGACTCATCTGATGCCGCCGTATCTGCAACCCCAAAGCGGAGGCGGTGGCTGTGTTCCAAGACATGTTCATATGCAGCCAGCAGTCTCCTCCAGGCCTGGCTCACCCGCAGAGCCGGAGCCCTCCGTCAGCGTCTTCTAAGCAAACGGTATTTGCTGTTTCTCTTTACTTGCTAAAGTGTCTCCACACTAAAGCAGGGCTGGTTCAGCTACAAGCCACAAACTCTACTGTGTGGACTAGGTAGTACTGGGCATTAAACCCAGGGGTGTCCTCACTTCTGAAGAAATTTTAATTTTGAGACAGGGTCTGAGTGACCATGCGCCGGCCTCAGCCTCCCAAGCAGTGGGGTTTAAGTGTGCACCACAGTGCTGTCTTTCCACCAATGCCTCTAGGGTACAGCAATACCATGGACGAAGTGACATAACCCAAATGAATAAGGCCTTTCCAGAGCGCCTCTGACGGGCAGCTCAGGAAGTGCTGCGCCTGGCCTACCCCCTGGGCATGGGGGAGGGAAGTGAGACAGGGCAGGGGAGCAGATGCTGAAATGCACAACACAGCCATGGTCCCACTGGACAGCTTCCCGGGAGGAAGGAAGAATTCTCTCAGGCTGTCTAGAAACAGAACCTCACAGCAGCAGGGCCCCAAGCTGGCCCGAGACAGGAAGGCAAAAGTCTGGGGACCTGGGGGCAGTCACATCCTAGAGGCTTCCATGTGGGGCTGGTGAGCACAGGCCAGCACCCGGTGTGCCTGTGTTCTCCACCTGTCCTAACAGCCTGTCAATGTCTTTAGAAAGCCCTGCAGAAATAACCCCAAAGGAACCAAGGCATCGCACGATCTGTGCTTAGCACGCTCTCTTGAACTTAAAAGCCAACAGGTTCCTAAAAGTTTCGGGAGCCTCTTTCCCTTAAAGCTCCCACTGAAGTCCCATCTCAGCCCCACTGAGCCCAGCTCAATAAACCCTGGTCAAGTGCCAGGGAAGGACCTTATACCAGGCGCCTGCTGAAGTCCAACTCCACAAATGCCTGGCAGGTGTCCCTTCCTGCATCTCAGCTATGAAGGCAGCGCTCCAGAGCTTACAGGTGAATCAGCATCCTGTTTATCCTCCATCACGGAATTGATGGCCTCCCACTGCTGGCACTTCTTACCCGCCCCACCTCCTCAGATTCCTCGCTCAGGATTTAATTGTTGTGGTGGAATCTCCTGGGACATTCTTTCATCAGAACCCTGGTGGGGAGGAGGTAAGAAGAGCATTTTATACATCTTCTCATTTGAAGTAGAACACCCTAGTAAATGACTAATGTGAACCAGCATTACTCTTTCTAGCAACTTATTTTGTGACTAAAACTAGCCCTTATTTACTATCAACAATTTTATGAGACAGACTATATCTGCTTTAGCACCTTCATGCTGAATTTTGGCTTTACAATTTAAAAATCAAATGTAATTAAGCAGCCCAGCATAGTGACAGACACTTGCAATCTCAGTATTTGGAGGCTGAGACAAGAGGATTGCAGGTTCGAGGCTAGCCTCGGCAACTTAGCAAGACCCTGTTTCAAAAATAAAAAATAAAAGCCAGGTGTGGTGGTGCATACTTGTAATCCCAGCATTTGGGAGGCTGAGACAGGAGGATCGTGGTTTGAGGACAGCCTCAGCTACTATTTAGTGAGGCCCTTTGCAACTCAGTGAGACCCTGTTTCAAAATAAAAAATAGGGCTGGGGGTGTCACTTAGAGGTAGAATGCTCCTGGGTTCCATCCTCAGTACAGCAAGATAAATAAAAATAAAAAATAAAGGGGCTGTAGCTCAGAGGTAGAGTGCCCCTGGGTTCAACCTCCAATACCAAAAAATAGAAAAAGTATAATTACGTGACAATTAAAAAATAAAACTACAACAGATAGATTCAGATGGATTGAATATGGTCCTCAAGGATTCCTATTACAGTAAAACATTTTCAAAGTAGTCATAAGAAACGGTAGAGGGATGAATCAATTTAACTGCTAAAGTCCACTGGTTCTGAGTCCAGTTCCTATATTGAATTGGCAGCCATTGCCTCAAAAAACAAAAAACCCATCAGATAAGAAAAACTTGAAATCAGGTTTAAAGCTGGGTGTGGTGGTGCAGAGCTGCAATCCCAGTTCTTGGAAGGCTGAGACAGGAGGATTATAGGTTCAAAGTCTACCTCAGCAACTTAGTGAGAGCCCTGTTTCAAAGTTAAAAAGGTTTAGGGGTATAGTTCAGACTGGATTCAATCTCCAGTAACACGGAGACAGACAAAATATATCACAAAGAATATACAAAACAGGGACATTTAAGTAGAAAGGTAAGCGAATGGTCACTAAGACCCACTGTTAAAAAAGAAAAACAGTAAGACACACCCACACTATAAAAGGAAAATCACAGTTGATGAACCGTATTTCTATCCCTGAGATGACTGTCATTCTCTGGGAGATCATTTTCCCCAGAGCTTGGTCAAATAAGCATGGGGAACAGCTGGGGCGGGGTGGGGGTGGGGGACACACTGGCATCACAAACTCTGATTTCGGGCCAAGGTGGGTGATTTTGCTGTAACTCAACAATTCTCATTCCCTAATCATAATAAGGTCAGGCCACAATGAGAATGGTCTTTGTCAGGCTTCTCAAAGTAAAGAGTGTTCCCAATCTTTCTAGCAAACCTCCTGCACGACAAATGCAGGCTGACAAGGCACAAAGCCAAGTGCAATCATGTAATCTCAACTGGAAGAACCAACAGAAGTTAGTATAAGGCTTGTGAACTGCCTAGAAAAATACAGGTCAACAACTCTTCTTGGAATAGTTTTTTTTGTTTTTTTGTTTTGTTTCTTTCCCCCCCCCCCCGAGTTTCAATCCTTTATGCTCCCAAGATACTCTTCCTGGTCTACACAGCTCTTGTAAAAAAAAAAAAAAAAAAAAAAAAAAGTAATATATTTTAATAATCAAGAGTTTCTATTACTATCTCAACAGTATGAGCATTTCATTTGATGAAAGACAAGCTGTAAATGGACCTGGAAATTCCTGTCGTTTTGCAAGGGTGGGAAAACTAGCTAAGTGGAAAGTAAACGGGAAGGCTCCCCGCCTAGCCGCTCCGTGACACCCCTAAATCGCACACGAACGTGAGCGACATTCTCCAGAAAAGCTCTTACTATGGGCGGCACCTCCTAAGAGCTGTGGAGCCCGTGCGTGCTGCGGCCGAGAAGCATGGAGCGCCAACTCTCTAAATGCAAGTCACTGGGGAAAGAAGGCCACCGTGTCAGCCCTCATGCCTACGTTAATTCAAACGCCTGGAATGCGAAAGGACGGGATGGACTCGAAGCGGCTCCGTCTCCAGAGCCTGCAAATACACTGGGAATACACTGGGGCGGAGAAGTTCGCACACCTCCTGGCAAGAGAATCCAGAGGGGGTGCCGGTCCACAGCGAAGCCTGGGCCCGAGGAGCTGCCGCCTCCTCCGCCGAAGCGCCGGGGCGCTGCGGGCCGGGCAGCCTTCGCCCGGGGCTCTCGGCGGGTGGGCGCCGTCCTCTGCTCGCCCGGCCGCGGGCGGGGAGCGCGGGCTCGGGGCCGGCGGCCCGCGGCGCGGTGTGCGGCGGCCGGAGCGCCCGCGGGCCTCACCTTGTCCGAGTCCAGGTCGGGGTCGGCCTGGCACAGGCGGTACAGGAAGGACTTCGGGTCCCGGCACAGCGTCTGCCGGGTGGTGAGGAAGTAGGTGCCGCCGACGTTGAGCCGGACCCACTTGGACACGCCGCCGGGGCGCTGGGCCAAGGCGCCGAGCCCAGCGCTACAGCGGCGGCACAGGCCGCCTCCCAACCCCGCCCCGAGGCCGCCGAGGGTCGGCGGCAGCAGCTCGCAGTGATTCTCCGCCATGATCCCAGCAAGCCCCGCCAGAGCGCCCCTCCACCGGAAGCGTCCGGCCTTTAATAGTGTCCTCCGCGCTCCGCCCCGACCGCAGGTCCGCCCCGGTAAAGCGCCCGCCCCGGCGTCACGCGGGAGGCGGAAGTTCCGGTCCGGAAAGGCGGCCGGCGGTGCTCCCTTCCGGCCCGAGGCGGCCCCGGGTTCGCGCGGGGCTCGCCGGCCCCGCCCCCGCCCAAGGAGGAGTCAAGCCCGCGAATAGGTACACTCTACATGCTTTTATTCCAAGACTACCGAGCATACGAGGGGAATTCATCATTCGGTAACTACATCTAAAGCACAGATATTTGAAAAAAGAATAAACAGATTCATTAAATTATGATATGATTAAACCATGACCAAATAGAAAATTTATATAATAAAGCCAGAAAAAAAGTTGTAAAATATAGTTTACAATAATTATTCACATTCAAGGCTGTACATGAATACATACAACAACGTGGCCCCGAACATGAATTCAATCCAAATAATTCATATATTAGAATTTAAATAACACAGACTGAACTAGAGGCCAACAATAGCCAGCAAATAACCTTATATAAGAATAAAAATACAAAAGTGTATATCCTAGTATCATTGCATTATTTTTCATAAGTTTCTTAAAATTTTTGCTTTGCCTGTACATCACAGTTACAGCTACAGACCAGGTAGAGAATATTACACATGTTCCAACTGACTGCCACCACCCTGAACAACAGCAACAAACTATGGATTCACCCTGGTGTGTGACTATGGAACAGCTGCAGCCCTAAACACTGTTAACAGTTTAATTTGTCAACGTCCAATCAAACTGCGGCTCATAGTAGAGGCTTTCACCAGCATAATGACAAACTTGTAGTCATTCAGCCAGACAGACTAGGGTGGACTACACGGGTTAAAAAAAAAAAAAAAAGTTTGCCTTTTGTAAAAATTCTCTGTACAGTTTGGTGCTTCTTCATACTGAAGAAATGAGTTATAAGGAAAATTCAGGTATTCACATTCACGCATTCATTTGCCTGCCATGGATCTCAGCAACAGACAAAATTGCTCTTTGCTGGAAAACAGTTTCCTCCCCAAACCAGTTCTCCACGAGAAGCCTGATTTGCAACCCAGCAGTCTTGAACTAGAGGCTATTGCTCTGCAGAGGGCCCAGAGCGGCTCCTGCCATATGTTCTGCCCAAAAAGGAAGAGCCACTGAGTCACCATCAGTTCATGTTGGGTTTGCAATTAAAACGGAAGGGAGACAGGTGTGCGGCAACACCTCCCAGGCCACATTACCTTCCCCGCACTCGCCCTGCAGAGCACCTTCTCAAGTCTCAGCAGTGAGTGCCCCGGGTCTGTGGTCCAGCCAAGGGAGGAGTCTTGGGGTGTCAGAGGTGGGCAGGAGGCCTGATTCTGTACAACTCAGCCAGAAGCTCTGGTATAGCCAAGTGGCACTGAGCACGGTACCCAGAAACTCAGGCATGTTTCCCATCAGAATCAACAGAACTCAACCAACATGAAGAAATACAAATGCAACAAATTTGGACGGTCTGGACTTGAAGCCCACTAGGCAACCTGCAGCACAGTGGGCAGGAAGGAGGGAGAAGGCCTTACTTCCCTGTTGGCTGGATGCACAGTCTACAATGAAAAGCCTGGCCCCAGTGCGGTTCCAAACGGCTAAGACCTCCTGAGTAGGGGGATGGGACACAAATGCACTCCTGTAAAACTCAATCGTCTCCATGGTTCTTTGTCAAGTAATCTTTGCTCTGTTACTGAATCCAAATGACAACAGTGTTCTTTCTGAATCTATAAACTTAAGTACAAATCACCCACTACGCACGTGGCAAGGTCAGTTCAACACTTTTTATCTCTGCTGACTGTGCAGAAGCAGATTCAGTACCATTGTGGACACAAAGTACAAAATTCTTAAAACATCACCAAACACTTGGAAGCCATAGCAGCTGGGATGGAAGAGAACTAACATGCAGGCACGACCAGATTCTTGAAATGAAAATAAGGAAACTGGCTCTCGGAAAAATCTGTCACAAGTGGATCTACTGTAGTGACATCATCTTAGCGTTAAAAAAAAAGAGCAATCCTATCCAAACATTCCTTGGAACGCACAGCTTAGCAGAAACTGATCTGTTCAGAATCTTTAGGACGACAGGAAAGAGGTTCTGTTACTAGAACTCAGAGCATTTAAGCATCCGACCAAGAGGGAGGAATATCTGGAAAATAACACTCTTTGACCCCAAAATGCCACTTGCAGGCATCTAAGGGGGGGATCAGAGTCAAAAATCAAAGATTTATAAAAACATTAACCACAGCATTAAATAGTGAAAAACCAGAAACCATCTAAACGTTTTACAACAGGGAAATGGTCAGATAATTTACAACCATTCGACTCTACAATAATTAAAAACATGCTTTTAAAGAACTCATGGCATGGGGAAAAGCTTCAGATAAAATATCAAATGAAAAAGCTGATGCAAAAGATGTATGTTCCCAGTTTAGTTTAAAAAGAAAACAAATGCGGTGGAAGGAAGATAGAATCTAGACCA
Source organism: Muscardinus avellanarius (assembly GCF_963383645.1). Classification (NCBI taxonomy): domain Eukaryota; kingdom Metazoa; phylum Chordata; class Mammalia; order Rodentia; family Gliridae; genus Muscardinus; species Muscardinus avellanarius. The sequence continues at coordinate 111,387,749 of NC_137796.1, forward strand.
AATGCTCACAGTGGTCTTGGGGGAGAGGTGAGCTTACAGTTGATTTTTTTCAGAAAACAAGGGTTACTTTTCAGAAAGTACAGAATCACCTGGAACCCTGTTCTGGCACGTGGGGGGTCTATGCGACAGGGCTTATTCCTTTAGGAAGGGACCACAAACACCAGTGGCCTGAGAGCACTGGAGCAGGTGAAGCTCCTGCTAGCTTTGGCCTAAGGATATGAACAATCTTTCTCAAAGCAAATTTTTAACAGGCCTCTTGCAAGTGAAGTTTCAGAATTGTAGCTATACTGCAGTGCCGTGCCCTGAGGCGGAGTGCCCAGAGCTCCATGCGGGGATGCCTACCGCTCTGGATGGAGCTGGAGAAAGAGACCGAAACCACACATCCAAACCTGGCTTCCGCTGCATCCCAGGGTACGCGGGGCACAGTGGGCTGAGCCGTCGCCACCACAGCCTCATTCCCCTCTGCCAGGAGAGGCCATAGAGGGTGTGCACAAGCATTCACAATTATCCACCCTCCTCAGAAGGATGCAGAGCTCCTGGAGCCACTAAACAGCAGGGCACTACTTTCTCATTTGGATAGACCCCCACTTTGGTTCCCATGTACACCTCTCTACACACATGGCGGACACTCACATCCCATCCTAGAACATAAGGCACCTGCATGCCAGGTAACGGCTCTGAGGATGGTTGGGAAACACTGAAGTTGATTTAAGTTGGGGTAAAAAAAAAAAAAAAAAAAAAAGTGCACGACCTTAAACAAAAAGGTGAGGGCTGTAAGGACAAAGGTGACTGGCTATTGCAGCCCGGGCAGGGTTCTGACTTGGCCCGGTGGCCAGCTCGGCTTGGAGCTGCATCTGTGGCTGCGGAGGTCAGGAATGGTGCTTGTCCACGAAGCCCAGGAGGTAGTGGCGCTCCAGAGGAAGGAGGCAACAGGAGGCTCTTCCTGCCTGCCCGCGGCCAGCCAGGCACTCTGATCCAGGCCACAGCTCAGCCGGGTGCCCTGGACAGACGCCTTCCCTGCACGTGTGTGCAGGTGGGAGCCAGGGAGCCGCCCCGCACACACAGACGCAGGGGAGTGGAGGAGGGCAAAGCAGCAGGGACGGGGCCTTGGCAGGAACCCCAGGGGTGCCTGACACAGGTGAGCCTACTGGGCCCCTGCCCTACTCCCAGGGCAGGCAGGCCCTGACACGTGCCGACTCACATAAGGCTCCCACAGAACCAGCTGGAAAAGCCTAGGGACACCTTCCGTCCAGCACCACAGCCTAGCAAAGTGGCTGCCCCAAATCTGTACTTCCTCCAGTTTAAACAGTGTAAGAAAGCAAGCTCTCAATCTGTACTGGCCTGGCACACAGGGGACGGGCGGGCACTGCACACAGGAGGCGGCAGGGTATTTTCTTTGTGGGCCTTTTGCTGGCGCCTTTGGGAGTCTACAGAAGTGGCAAAGTTGTTCCTGCCTGGGGATACAGGACTCAGAGACATGTCTGTGAGCAGACTGAAGACAGATGCCTGCTCCTCGCCCCAGAACTGGGGCCACGCTCCAGGGGCAACCTTATGGGAAGCGGCAGAGCCGAGGCCCTCAGGAGCACTCTGCTTGGGAGCAGCAAAGCAAAGCAAGGGACAGACATGCCCCAGGCCAGCTGCACCACACAGGCAGACACTGCCACCACTGCACCAGAGGGAAGGGCCCTAAAGGGAAGAGGACCCGGACCAGGCAGGCTCAGGTTTAAGCAGCCACTCTCTGGTCCCAAGCAACAGGGAATAACTCCTCCTTCTGGGCAAAGTCCATCCTTACTGGACCAGGTGACCAGACAATGTGAAAAGGCTTTTAGATTTCCAACAGAGACATAAAGACGGGGCTAGCTCTGAGAAGTGTTTAGCCACAACACAAAAAGAGGGTGTTGAAGCTGGGCAGGAGACTGAAGCTGTCACAGGGGCTGCCAGAACCAGGGTTCTCTCTGAAGCCCTACCTCGCTGGGCAGACAGGCAGTGGGCAGGGGCCTGCACATTTATACCTTTCCTGAGACTCGGGCAGGCCTCAGGCCTCACTCCTCCACGTGGCGGCAAATGGCCCAGGCTGCTCTGGTTGGATCCTCTGTGGTACCTTCTGGCCTCGCTGGGGTGCAGGGCAGGATTGAGTGTGCCCCCTCCCCGCCTCGGGGTACACTTGGTCTGGCATCCAGCCTCACTGATGGCCACTTCTAGGAGGGGTATGTGTGAGCTGAGCCCCGTGAGGGCCCCCTACAACTGCAGCAGCCACCCACATGTTCCCTCTGCGTCCCGCCTGCTCCTCACCACACCTTCCTGTTGGACAGCAGGGACCACGAGAGCCATACACCAGGGACTCAAGGAAGGGATGACACTCCTGGAGCTAAGAACCCTGTGCACACGGGGAGCTGGTGGGCACCCCAGCAGAGGCGCGGAGGCTCCCTGATGAAGGGTTCCATGAACAATGACAGTGGTCAGAAAGAGTCAAAGACACACCAGGCCCTCTGCCAGGTGGGAGCAGTTGGTGGTGGGCGGGGAGGGCAGGCACATGGTTCTGCCGAATGCTGGAAGGGGCCGGTGACATCAAGTCTGGCCACAGGCCTGGGCAGGAGCCGGGCTGCCGTGCACGGGGCTGGGTCTCCACAGCCATAAGAGCACACGAAGCCGCCACAGAGCACGGAGAGCAAGCAAAGCGACCCTGAATTCCTGTTTGGTATTGGTTTTGTTCTTCATGTGGTTGGAATTTTTTTTCTTCTTTTCTTTTAAATAAAAAAGCTGCAAGGTTTCCGCTGTGTGCGTTCTCCTTGAGATGGCTGGCAGGTGGTCTGGAAGCGTCCCGGGTGGCGGCCGAGCCGCGCTGGGGCAGGTGTCCTGGCAGCGAAGGGCAGCCCGGCCGCGGGCTGTGTCACTGCACAGCGGCATCTGGGTGGCTCTGGTATTGCTGCCTCCAGACCTCCTGGATCTTTCTGCACCACTTGTGAGCATTCCCACTTGGATCCATCAGGTAATACGTCCTGTTAGGCTACAAAGACAGAGGATCGAATGTTCTCCAAGGAATCCCACCCAGCCTCCGTCCTAGACCATCCTGTTGCCAGCACCGCCAGGCACCTAGGGGAAACCTGGAAACGGGGCTTCTTCATCTCACCTGTGCAGAAATTAAACACGCAGCGGCCGGCCCACCCAAACTGAAGAACAAGCACATGGTGTCTCCAGCCCAACTCAGATATGGGGCCTCCGCGACAGAGAAACTGCCCTGGCCTAAGCTGCCCCTGCCAAAGCAAGGGGCTCTGCCAGTGGAAGACAGAGGCCCCAACCACACTGCCAACCAGAGTTCTCAGGGACACACTCACCGTGTGAACAAAGAAAGTTTTAAAGTTCTTGGCTTCTGGTCGGAGTTCTTGTGACCATGGAATTTCACCTTTCAGGACTTTGTTGACAGGATCAACGTAATATAAATGTGGCCCTTCTGTGAGCAATAACTGTCTTCGTCGTGCAAATAAACCCTGATTAAAACAACAACAAAGACTGTCGTCATGGCTCAGAGGTGAGTGTTGCCAGTGAGTGCTGCGGGCGGAGGGGCTCCAGTCCCGCCAGCCTGCGCCCCACTAAGGCCTGCCCGCTGAGCTCAGCCCCTCGAAGGCACACAGCCCCATGCTTGGCAGGCAGGCCGCAGCCATCTACATGGAGATTCTCACTTACAGAGACCGCACAGCCAGAAACCCTTCTGGAAGGGCAGCTGGAAGTCCACGCTTGGGGGCCCACAATCCATAGGCTCTTTTCTAGGACACTGGACATGGCCTCCTCAGTGCAACAGAAACCTTGGAGCAGTGGGCCACCCTTGTCCAGCAATGGGAGGCCAGCCTCCAGAGCCACAGCGTAAGGCTGGCTTTTTACCTGCTCCTCGCTGTGTCCCTGAGGGCCGGAGTCTTCCTGGGCTATGCAATCTTAGGCGATCGTTAGAGTGTTTCAGGATGAAGGAGCCTTTGTCCCACATGTCAGAGTTGGAGCCCAAGGGAGGAGAGCTGAGCAGAGCCAGAGCAGGGAGAAATCATACATGAGGACTAAGAGCAGCAGGGATCTGACTCACCTTTCGTTTATCCACTGGACCCATTTTCAGTATTAAATTATTTTCTACAAATTGGTGCCTACAGAAGAAGAAAACAAGAATGAGACACTCACAGAAAATCTTCAGGCCCCTCCCTTCAGACAAACTCCCCAGGGCCTCTCTGGACGCTGCACTGACAATGCTGCCTTTTGCAACACTGCTGCGCTTTAGCCCAGGACACAACTCCAGACACAACATGTGGAACGGCCCTGTACCTGCACCTCTCAGCGAGGGGCAGCTACACAGCAGAAGGCAGGCGAAGAGACGAAGCCAGAGAACCGAGAAGTGACACACATCACTGTCATGCTAAAAAAGCTGCAGCAAAAACGAGGCCCTGGGTCTGATCCCCAGAACCGAAACCACAACAAAACCTATGGTGACAGGACAGCAAAGAATCCCACAAAAGGTGGAAGCCACTGAGGGTCAACTTCAGAATGAGACTGAGGTCCTTAAGTTCCTTCCCTGCCAGGAACCCTGCTTCAATGCCCAGAACCCAGGGTACTTTAGAATCACAAATCCTTAAGACTCCAGTGGACCTGGCTTAAAAACATCATTTCAGCTGGGCGTGGGCGCACATACTTGTAATCTCAGTTCTTGGGAGGCTGAGACAGGAGGATTGCAGGTTTGCGGCCAGCCTCAGCAACTTCGCGAAGTCCTTGGCAATTTAGTGAGACTCTGTTGGAAAATAAAGAATAAAATAGGACTGGGAGTTTAGCTTGGAGGTAGAATGCCCCTGGATTCAATCTCCAGTAAAACACACACACACACACACACACACACACACACACACACACACACACCATCTTTTCTAGCTGGGTGTAGTGTAGGCTGGGTGTTATAGTGCACGCCTATAGTTCCATTATTTAGGAGACTGAGAATGGAGGATCACAAGTTCAAGGTCAGCCTCAACAACTTAGTAGTGAAACCCTGATTCAAAATAAAAAAAGAACTGGGAGTATAGGTCAATGGTATAGCACCCCTAGGTTATATATCCGTAGTAACACACACACACACACACACACACACACACACACACACACACACACAATATCTTTTCTGCATATAGCACACAAGAGGACCTGGGTCCCTGGTTTCAAACCCCAGCACAAAGGGTTGGGAAGGAGGCACCTTTTCTGGCATTTCTAGCATACTAATACTTTCATTCAAATACAGCAAGAATTTCAGAAAGTTTCAAATATCCAAATATAGCTTTATAGCCGAGCGTGGTGGCGCACGCCTGTAATCCCCGCGCTTGGGAGGCTGAGACAGGAGGATCGCACGGGTTTGAAGCCAGCCTCAGCTACTTAGTGAGGCTCTCAGCAACTTAGTGAGACCCTGTTTCCAAATAAAATATAAAAAGGTCTGGGAGTATAGCCCGGAGATAGAAAGCCTCTGGGTTCCACCCCCAGTATCACCAAAAAAATAAATAAATAAAAAAATAAAAATATATATATATTATATATATGTGTGTGTGTGTGTATATATATATATATATATAGCTTTATTAATGCATATTAGCAGCACCTATACCTCACTTTGCCTCCTAAAAGCTTAAGAGATTATCTTAATGTCTATAGGTTGCCTCATTTGGTTAAAAGTTACTGGTTTTTATATGTGTGCATGCCTGCATGTGTGTATTTTGCGTTGCTGAATATTAAATCCAGGGCCTTTGCACAAGGTGGTATTATGGTTTAAATATACGATGTCTGATGAAGAGCTCACGCTTGGACATTCAGGAGCGATGTGGCTGAATCACGAGCGCTAATCTCATCAGTAGAGAAGCCCACTCTGGATGAATGAATTCACTGGTGGTAACTATGAAGGCAGGGTGTGGCTGGAAGAGGTGGGCCAGGGGGTGTGGTGCCAGGGCCCGCGTGCGCGCACGCACGCGCACGTGTCCATGGGGTGTGTTGCTTTCTCTCTGCTCCCTGCTGCCACGCCCTGAGCCCCATAGATGCGACCCAGCCTAACGTGGGCTGAACCCTCGGAGAGATCCAGAACTGTGAGCAAGTAAGTCTTCCTCCCTTCAAGTTGTGCTGTCAGGGACTTGAGGTCAGAGTGTGAGGAGCTGACTGCAACACCCCGCAGCGGCTCTGCCACTGAAGTTCGCCCCACCCCTGTCACGTCTCAGTCCTCTAAGACCCAGCGGTGGCTCTACTGCAGAAATGCTGCCTTAGACTTGAAAATGGCCTAAGAAAACACAGAAATGAGACAGAAAAAAACTGGAGATTTCTGAAAAAGACACACAGCGAGGAGGCTCTACTGCAGCATGGAAAGTACAAGGTGCAAATACATGCTGGTAACACTGCCAAAGCTAACAGAAAGCCCACCCAAACAGAGCTGGCCCTGTGACTTTATTTATTATTTAGTTATTTTTGTGTGGTACTGGGGACGGAACCCAGGGGCATTCTACCTTCAAGCTACACCCCCAGCCCTATTTTTTATCCTTTATTTTGAAATAGGGTCTCACTGAATTGCAAAGGGCATCACTAAGTAGCTGAGGCTGTCCACAAACTGTGATCCTCCTGTCTCACTGTCACGGCTCATCCTGTGACATTTTAACATCAAGAATCACAAGTTAGCTGGGCGTGGTGGCGCACGCTTGTAATCCCCGCACTTGGGAGGCGGAGACAGGAGGATCAAGCAGGTTTGAAGCCAGCTGCGCTGGCTTAAGAGACCCTGTTTCCAAATAAAAAAGTATAAAAATAGGTCTGGGAGTGTAGCCCGGAGGTAGAAGGGTTTTCAGGAACCCCAGTACCACCAGAAAAAAAAAAAAGAAAAAAAAAAAGAATCACAAGTTAGCTGGGCATGGTGGCACACGCTTGTAATCCCGTGCTTGGGAGGCAGAGACAGGAGGATCACACAGGTTTGAAGCCAGCCATGCTGGCTTAAGAGACCCTGTTTCCAAAAATAAAATAGGTCTGGGAGTATAGCCTGGAGGTAGAGGTAGAAGGGCTTCTAGTACCACCAAAAAAAAAAAAAAAAAAAAAGAATCATAAGTTAATAAAAGGAAGGCTAGCTGGGCATGGCAACACGCACTTGTAATCCCAGCATTTGGGAGGCTGAGACAGGACATTGCGGTTCACAGAAAGCCTTAGCTACTTAATGAGGCCCTAAGCAAATTAGTGAGACCCTGTTTCAAAATCATCAAAAATAGGGCAGGGGATGTAGCTCAGAGGTCAAATACCCCTGGGTTCTATCCCCAGACCCACACACACACAAAAAAAAGTTAAAAGGAAGGAAATTAAGGCTGGGCGTGGTGGCGCACGCTTGTAATCCCTGCACTTGGGAGGCTGAGACAGGAGGATCGCACAGGTTCGAAGCCAGCCTCAACTACTTAGTGAGGCTCTCAGCAACTTAGTGAGACCCTGTTTCCAAATAAAGTATAAAAATAGGTCTGGGAGTATAGCCTGAAGGTAGAAAGCCCCTGGGTTCTACCCCCAGTACCACACACACACAAAAAAAGGAAGGCTAATTAATTAAAGTATTGGGGGGATGGCACACTCCTGCAACCTCAGTACTTGGGAGGCTGAGACAGGAAGATCACAGATTTGAAGCCAGCCTCAGCAACTTAGAAAGATCCTGTTTCAAAAAACAAACAAACAAAAAAAAAAAAAAAACCAAAAAACCGGCTAGGGGTAGCTGGGCATGGTGGCTCACACCTGCAATCCCAGTACTTAGGAGGCTGAGACAGGAGGATCCCAGGTTTCGGGAAAGTCTCAGCAAGTTGTGAAATTCTCATCAACCTAGTGAAACCCTGTTTCAAAATAAAAACAAATAGGCCTTGGGGGTGTAGCTCAGAGGTAGAATGTACCTTGGTTCCATCCACAATACTGGGAAAACAAAACAAAAAAACAACTGTCTGGTATGTTGGTCTCTTTCTTTGTGGTACTAGGGATTGAACCCAGGGCCTCACACCATCTTAGGCAAGCGTTCCACCATTGAGCTACCTCCTCAGCTCCTACTCCCTCTTTTTGACAACAGATAATCAATCAATTTATTAAAATAGTTGACTTAGGAATCTGCATTGGTGATGATACCCTGGGCTCCTGGATCAGCTGATGGAAGGAACCTGCTCGATATTCCAGAGGGCTGTTCAAGCCAGTGGTCACTGCAGATTCTCATCTGGAAATGGCCCACGTCTTAAGATTTTTACCACAGGACATTTTCTTTCAGGGACTCCCAGGGTCTGGGTTGGCATCCAAAGTGTTCTTCTCACTTTGAGATCCTTTTCCTCCACCCCTCCCAAGTCAGCACACCTTCTCCAAAGGACTCCTGTGTGGCAGGTTAGGGTCATTCTATTTCTGGCTCCATGGCTCTCCTTCCAGAATCTTTGCAAGCATGGCTGCCAGGCATGGTGGTATACACCTGCAATCCCAGCCGTTCAGGAGGCTGAGATGAGAGCCCTGCAAGTCTGAGGCCACCGTGGCAGCTCAGCAAGACTGACTCAAAAAAAATTTTTTTTGGGCAGTACTGGGGATAGAACCCAGGGGCACTCCACCTCCAAGCTATACCCTAGACCTATTCCTTAACTTGAAAAAAGGTCTCACTAAATTGCAAAGGGCCTAAGTAGGAGCAAGGCTCTCCTCGAACTGCGATCCTCCTGTCTCAGCCTCCCAAATGCTGGGATTACAAGCGTGCGCCACCACGCCCGGCTCTCAAAATCCAATTGAAAGAAAAAAGGGCCAGGGGTATAGCTTGTTGGTAGAACATTGCCTAGCATGTGTGAGGCTCTGGGTTCAAACCCCAGTACCACCAAAAAAGAAAGAAAAAGCAATGGCTATGGCACAGACTCCCAGCTGACTTGTTCCCCAGTAAGTGTGGGTGCTGGCGAGCCAGCACAGACTGGACACGTCTGCGGCGTCTGTGACGACATCGTTCTAAGAGCATCAGGACTCTCTCTCTTTAGTATCTATAGGCTTAAATAGCGCCAGTGTGGCTGAAAGCAAGTCGCCGCCTCCGTTAAGTCAGTGGCTCATGCACATTATAAATCTGCTTAGCCTGGCGTGTTGGTAAATGCTTGTAATCCCAGTACCTGGGAGGCTGAGACAGAGGATCGCAGGTTTGCAGCCTGCCTCCGCAGCTTGGTGAGCTTAGAGAGGCCCTCCAAAACTTTGTGAGACCCCCAATTTTTTTGTGTGTGGGTTTGGGGATGGAACCCAGGGGCATCTGACCTCCAAGCTATACCCCCTACCCTATTTTTTATTCTTTATTTGGAAACAGGGTCTCACTGAGTTGCAGAGGGCCTCACTAAGTAGCTGAGGCTGTCCGCGAACCACAATCCTCCCATCTCAGCCTCCCGAATGCTGGTTTTACAAGCATGTGCCACCACGCCCGGCTGTGAGACCACAAATTTAAAATAAAATATAGGTCTGGGGAGCTGAGCATGGTGGAACATGTTTGTAATCCCAGTACTTGGGAGGCTGAGACAGAAGAATCACAGGTTTGAAGCCAGCCTCAGCAGCTCCATGAGGCTCTCAGCAACCTCTTGAGACCCTGTTTCCAAATAAAATATAAAATAGCTATCAACGTATATCTCAGAGGTAGAAGACCCCGTGGGTTCCATCTCTAGTAACACACACACACACACACACACACACACACACACACACAGGTCTGGGGTGTATCTTAGAGGTAGAATGCCCAAGTTCAACCCTGCTTCAAAAATAAAAAGACTAAGCCTGGAGTGGTGGCATACACTTGTAATCCCAGCATTCGAGAGACTGAGACAGGAGGATAGCAGTTCACAGACAGCCTCAGCTACTACTTGGTGAGGCCCATTGCAACTCAGTGAGACCCTGCTTCAAAATAAAGAGTAAAAAATTAGGGCTGGGGTGTAGCTCAGAGGTAGAATGCTCCTGGGTTCCATCCCCAGTACTGCAAGTAAATAAATAAATAAATAAATAAATAGACTAAAAAATAGGGCTAGGGGTGTAGCTCAGAGGTACAATGCTACTGGGTTCCATCCCCGGTGGTACTGTGCAAAAAAACCTTCAATATTTGGGAGGCTAAGACTGGAGGATCGCAGGTTTGAGGCCAGCTTAGTGAGGCTCTCAGCAACTTACCGAGACCCAGTTTCAAAATAAAATAGGGCTGGGTTCAATCCCTATAATTATATAAACACACACACACACACACACACACACACACACACACACACACACACACACACTTTCTTTTGCCTTGAGAAAAAAGATCTATCTAAAGTAATAGTTTTAAATAAAACCTACAGCCGGGCGTGGTGGCGCACGCTTGTAATCCCCACACTTGGGAGGCAGAGACAGGAGGATCGCGCAGGTTCAAAGCCAGACACGCTGGCTTGGGAGACCCTGTTTCCAAATTAAAAAAAAATATAAAAATAGGTCTGGGAGTGTAGAAGGGCTTCCAGGAACCCCAGTACCACCAAAATAAATAAATAAATAAATAAATAAATAAATAGAAGGTAGAAGGCTTCCAGGAACCCCAGTACCACCTAAATAAATAAATAAATAAATAAATAAATAAATAAATAAATAAAACCTACAAAAACTTTTTTTTTGTGTGTGTGTGGTACTGGGGGTGGAACCCAGGGGCTTTCCTACCTCCAGGCTATACTCCCAGACCTATTTTTTATATTTTATTTGGAAACAGGGTCTCGCTAAGTTGCTGAGAGCCTCACTCAGTAGCTGAGGCTGGCTTCGAACCTGTGTGATCCTCCTGTCTCAGCCTCCCAAGCGCTGGGATGACAAGCGTGCGCCACCACGCCTGGCTTACAAAACTTTTGATAAATGTTTTTAACACAACTGCAAAGCAAGTCAACAAAGTCTACTTACTTCTTGTTGTATTCCCACGTAGGCTCAGGGATTTCTTTTCTCCCCCTATGGTACTGGGGTTAGAAACAGAGGCCTTTTACTTCCAGGCTACACCCCAGTCCTATTTTATTTTTTAATTGGAAACTGGGTCTTGCTCAAGAGCCTAAGTTGCTGAGGCTGACCTACACCTTCAATCCTCCTGCCTCAGCCTCCCAAGCGCTGGGATTAGAGATGTGTACTATCATGCCCATTTTAAAACTTCAGGGTCTCAAAGTAATGGATTTTTGGATTATATGAAATTACAGATATTACAGTAGGTGCAAATGGAGATTGCTAGTAAGAGTTCAGTAGAAATAGAAAGCTTTACTCATCTCCAAAAATGCACATATTTACACCATAAACATACGACTTCAGAAAATTCTAGTAAAGACAAGAACAAAAGACATCCCCTTAGTTAATAACCTCCACCTCACAGTACATAGCCACTGCAGAACTCCACTTTATACTGGCAGAGAGGAGTGAAAAGTTGAACATCATCTTAGTTTTGTCACACGCACGATATAATTTTTTTTCATATCCTCAGGGACTCCATAGTCAAACCTCAGGAACCACTGTTCTAAAGATCCCTCAAGCTCTCTGCAATCATCACCTCCCACCATGGGCCTGAAACCTGGAGGAAAGTGAAGAGGATCTCAAGCCCCAAGGACACAGGCAGGGAGGCGCCACAGGCTTCCGGGCCTGCCCCGCTGACTGCGCTGCGGCAGGCAGATGCAAACGCAGAGGCCTGAGTGCCACCAGAGGAGCTGAGACACGCTTACTTAGGACAGCACATCTGACTGGACTCTAGAGGAAGGGCGCCTGGTTTACCCCATAGACAGTAGGTCAGTTAGCAGATCCCAGCATGCCCCACAAAGCACCACAGGCTCTGCTCAGAGCTGTGCCCAGCACTCCTCAAACTGTTCATTTAAAACCCTTTTGCTAAGCCGGACATGGTGGCGCACATTTGCAATCCCAGCACTTTGGAGGGTGAGACAGGAGGATTACACAAGTTTGAAGCTAGTCTCAGCTACTTAGTGAGGCTCTCAGCAACAGAGACCCTGTTTCCAAATAAAATATAAAAAAGGTCTGGGAGTATAGCCTAGGTAGAAAGCCCCTGGGTTCCACCCCCAGTATCACACAAAAAAACACATTTTTAGCTAGATGTGGTGGCACACACTTGTAATCCCAGTATTTGTGAGGCTGAGACAGGAAGATTGCGGTTCACAAAGAGCCTCAGCTAATACTTAGTAAGTCCCTTTGCAATTCAATGAGACCCTGTTTCAAAATAAAGAATAAAAATAGGGCTGCAGGGTGTAGCTTGGAGGTAGAATGCCCCTGGGTTCCATCAAAAAATACATACATACATACATACATACCCTTTTTGTCTACCTCTAGTAATACCACATTAGGAAAACTAAGTTAATGGATAAATTTAAACTCAGCAGAATTATAGGTTATTTCTTTTTTGTTTTTTTTGTGGTACTAGGGATTGAACCCAGGGGCATTCTACCTCTAAGCTACACCCCCAGCCCTATTTTATTTTTTTATTTTGAAACTGGGTCTCACTACATTGCAGAGGGCCTCACTAAGTAGCAGAGGCTGTCTGCAAACCTGTGATTCTCCTGTCTCACATGTAGTTCTTAAAAATCAAGCCAGGTGGAGCTGGGCATGGTGGCACACGCTTGTAATCCCAGTACTTGGTAGGCTGAGACAGGGGGATCATGCAGGTTCGAAGCCAGCCTCAGCTACTGAGTGAGGTTATCAACAACTTAGTGAGACCCTCTTTCCAAACAAAATATATAAAGGTCTGGGAGTGCAGTCCAGAGGTAGAAGGCCCCTGGGTTCCATCCCCAGTACCACCAAAAAAGAAATCAAGCCAGGTATGATGGCTCACACTTGTAACCCCAGTACCTGGGAGGCTGAGACAGGAGGATCTCAGGTTCACGGCCAGCCTCACCTACATACTGAGGCCCTCTGCAACTTAGTGAGACCCTGTTTCAAAATAAAGAACAAAATAGGACTGGGGGAAGCCAGGTGTGGTGGCGCACGCTTGTAATCCCAGCATTCAGGAGGCTGAGACGGGAGAATGGTGGTTCGAGGACAGCCTCAGCTACTTGGGTCCTTTGCAACTTAGTGAGACCCGGTTTCAAAATAAAGAATAAAATAATAGGGCAAGGGGTGTAGCTCGGAAGTCGAATGCCCCTGGATTCCATTCCCAGACCTGAAAAAAGCAAAGCAAAGAAAAAGAAGTGCCCAGGGCCTTGGCAAGGCCAGCAGGCACTTCAGGTGCAGGACTGCACACCTGTGCTCAGAACGTCCTGGTGGAGAATGCCCAGCAGAGTGGGAGAGCTGTCTGCAGCCTTGCCTTCTGGAGCCGGGCACCTGAGGATCCCCGGCCCACTCAGCACCTGGTCTTGCAGCCTCCTGAACACCTGGTTCGAGTCCCCGATGAGGGGCCTCCTTGCGGAGCACCGAGGGCTGGGCAGATGGTGCAGGCGGAGCTGCCGCTGCAGCTTCATGTGGCAGCCCTGCCACAGTGCCTGCTCCCCGGGTCCACTGCATCTCTAAGCAGAGCGTTGCTTAGGCCTCTGCTTCTTACCAAGGGTTTCCACCTGCCTGCTTCTCCAATAATAACCTCTTCTCGTCTTCGGAAAACTGCAGGTCCAGTTCAAAAGAGTGTGTGTCCAAATCATGGATGTACTGCTCTATGTTGCTGCCTGGTCTGTGCGGCAGGCCAGCATCCGCCGCAGACAGGGAGGACGACGATGAGGACACCTGCATGCAGCCAAACTGGCTCAGGAGATTGTCGTACTGCAGGGAGGAAGGAAAAAGGAAAAAGATGCCTTCAATTTGCCTCCACAGTCCACGTCCCACATACATGTGCTCTCACACCTGGCGAGCTCATAACCACCACCGAGGCAGGCAGCCAGCTGGTCCCGTCGGGAAAGTGCGTATGGACCCGTACGGATCTCTCTGCTCCTGGCCATCTGGCACGCGCCAACGCAGGGCTGGACCTTCTGGCTCTGGATCCCTCTTCCACTGGAACATGGGCCGGAGAGGGGTCCACCCTGGCCAGCATTTCAAGGGCCCTCACCCAGCATAGCACCGACAGTGGCGGCAGCAGCCTGACCCACAAGAAAGAGACAAGAGGAACGGCCTCCTGTCGCAGGACTCACTGCGTTTGGCCCTGGTGGTTTCAAGGTAGGAGTCTATGGGAGGTACTACCTATTTTGATTTGACTCACCACATTCAATTACAAAAAATGTATTCCTTTTATTTCTAGCAAAAACTAATTAAACTTGGCATAAACAAAGTTGCCCATTATTCTGGAGAAAACTACCAACCAGTGTTGATACGGAAAACAGAACCACTTACAGATATGCCCCATGGCTAGAGCCCGTGCACTGGCTCACTCCTGGGCGCTGACAAGGCCAAGAAGCCCCTGCACAGACTGAGATGGTGTGGCCACCACTCCAGCTAGAGACCCCATGAGTGAGTGTGCTTTCCAGGCCCCCAGCTTCCAAAATGAGGGCCCTGGCTGCTGCCCACAGAGGGCAGCCCTCTCCCCTGTACAGGCCTGTAGGCACTACCCCACCCTCCTCACTTGCTGTCACAGTGGCCCCGAAGCAGTCACAACCCTGCCTCGCTCTCTCCAGAACTGATCCCTGGCAGTTTCTGCCTCCTTGAAAACTCTACATTTGCCTTAAGTTATGGAGGCAACCACAGCCCTCTATCCAGGGCTTACAACCCAAGAGCCCTGAGCAAGCAAGGCGGACGCGACCACTGTCCACGTTCCTTTCTTATCTTTGTTTGGTACTGGGGGATTTAACTCAGGGGCATTCTGCCCTGAGCTATACCCCTAACCCTATTTTATTTTTTATTTGGAAACCAAGTCTGGTTAAATTGCTGCAGTTGGCTTTGAACCTGCAATCTTCCTGTCTCCGCCTCCCAAGTACTGGGATTGCAGGCATGTGCCAACACATCCAGCTCACTGTCCCTTTTTTCTTTCTTTTTTTTTTTTTTTTGCGGGTTTGGGATGAAACCCAGAGGCATTTGACCTCCGAGCTACACCCCCTGTTTTTTTATTCTTTATTTTGAAACAGGGTCTCACTGAGTTGCGAAGGGCCTCACTAAGTAGCTGAGGCTTAGCTGGGATTGCGGGCATGTGCCAACACATCCAGCTCACTGTCCCTTTTTTCTTTTTTTTTTTTTTTGCGGGTTTGGGATGAAACCCAGAGGCATTTGACCTCCGAGCTACACCCCCTGTTTTTTTATTCTTTATTTTGAAACAGGGTCTCAGTGAGTTGCGAAGGGCCTCACTAAGTAGCTGAGGCTGTCTGTGAACCGCGATCCTCTGGTCTCAGCCTCCCAAATGCTGGGATTACAAGCGTGCACCACCACGCCCAGCTTCACTGTCCCTACTTCCGAGGGAAAAACTGAGGCTCGGAAACCAGCCCAAGGTCAGACTCTGCCGACCAACACTAAATTAAAGATCTGAGGCAGTGCTGCCCCAACCACGGCACATCATGCCACTCTTCTTCCTGGGGCTCTGCTCAACATTCTGCGCCAGCTCAGCCCCCAAACCCCCCTCAGCAGCCCAGCCCAGTCCAGCACCAGGCCAGGGCCAGGCAGGATGCGTAGGAAGGGCAGCCCTGGTGGGAAAACAGGCCCACAAGGACCCTTCCTCTGAAAGGCCCAGCCTTGACTAGGCTTTATTCCAGCGCTGCAGAGGCCAGACAATGTCACCATCAGCAAGCTGCAGGGAATCCAGAAAAATGGAGAGAACCAGGTACCTGTCCCGTTCATGCCCTGACTCCAGAATTGAAAACATCTGCTACCTCCTCCTTTGCCCTTTAGCCCCTTTCCGCCGCAGAGGATGCTGGGCCCTCGGTGAAGCTGTCCTGTCCACAGACAGGGAGCGCCTGGAGGGCAAGCTCCCTGGGCCAGGCTTGTCCTAGGCCCACTCTGTCCACAGGTGAGCTTCGGCAACGGACGCTCTGCCCAGGTGCTTCCAAGGCCCTCTAACCACACCGCTGGGGCCAACTGAGGAGCGGCCACCGAACAGGAGCCGGCTCTGACTCTCAGAGCCAGGCTTTAGAGGTGGCGGCCAAGGCCTGCGACCAAGAAGCCAGCATCAACCGTGCAGACGGGCTTGCAGAGATGCTCTGGTGCATGCAGCACTCACGCACATGGCAGAGAGTGGACATACTAGAGCGCCCATGGCCCTCAAAGCTCAGCTGGTCCAGCAGGGGCACCAGAGCCCCCAACAGCTCCTGTGGACCAAGACCCGAGACGGCATCGGGTAGCAGGATCATGCAGCAGGCACGGTAGGGGGCAAGGGCATGTGGCTCCCGGGGCCGAGCCCTCTGCAGCGCCCTGCGGAGGCTACCGACTCCGGGGGAGCAGGCAGAGGTCCACGTGGATGGTCTGAATAAACAATGACAAGTCAAACCAGAAAAATGGACTGTTGATAATAATGAATTGTTTTTGTACTAGAAATTGAATGCAGGAATGCTCTACCACTGAGCCACACTCTTAGCCCTTTATATGTTATTTTTTGTGGTTCTGGGGATGGAACCCAGGGGCCTTCTACCTCAAAGCTACACCTCCAGACCTATTTTATATTTTACTTGAAAGCAGGGTCTCACAAAGTTGCTGAGAGCCTCACTAAGCTGCTGAGGCTGGTTTCGAACCTGCGATCCTCCCATGCCTGGTTCACCTTTTTATTCTTTACTTTTTGTGGTGCTGGGGATGGAACCCAGGGGCATTCTACCTCCAAGCTATAACCCCAGCCCAATTTCTTACTCTTTATTTTGAAACCGGGTCTCACTGAGTTGCGAAGGGCCTCACTCGGTAGCCGAGGCTGCCTGTGAACCGCGATCCTCCGGTCTCAGCCTCCCCAGCGCTGGGGTTACGAGTGCGCGCCTCCACGCCCGGCTCGGGACCGAGTCGGAGGCTTAGCAAGATCCTCAGCTTCTGTCACGACCTCGCTTCAAAATAAACGTCAAGCAGGGCTGGGCGAGCCTGGGGCAGGGCCTGCCCGCCCCATCCCCAGCAGTCCCCGCCCTGAGGGCACTGCACACACAGGAAGGCTGGGCATGCGCGAGGACATTGCACACACAGGAAGGCTGGGCATGCGCGATGCCTGTAACCCAAGCACTCAGGAGGCTGAGAAGGGTGAATCACATTTTCGAGAACAGACTCTCATTAACCCAGTGAGTCCCTGCTTCCAAATATGAAATAAAATCAAACCGGGAGTATAGTTTGAGAGTATAATGCCACTGGGCTCAATCCCCAGTACTACCACACACACACACACACACACACACACACACACACACACACACACAGGGTCACAATGGAAGATGGCAAGAGATGCTTAGATGAACGAGGCTGAGACAGGAAGGAGAGTGGGTACACTGTAGCTGCTTAACCTTTCTGTTTCTTTGTGTGTGTTTCTGTTTTCTGGGATAAGAAAAAGGACTACTTAAGACTCCATGTGTGTGGTCCAGCTTGGGAAATCAGTAGCCTGGACGGCAGTGGCAGCTACTGACTGACGCAGGGGCCATGCCCCTCAGGGGTGGCCGGCCTGCTCCAGCTCACCCTCCAGCTCCTGCCCACCTCCAGCGCCACGCCCGGAAGTGCAAAAAAGCAGCACTCTAGGAAGGATAAGCAACCTTCTGGACCTTCTCAGACACAACTCTAAAGCCACCCATGCCACTGAGTGTGGGCAGTGCCAGGACCAGGGGATGAGCACAGGCGTCCGGGGCTGAGCGGGCGCCTGGCCCCACCTGGCCACATGCCCCGGCTCCACCCAGCTGTGTGAAAACTCACCAAACCTCACAGCTGAGCAGATGAGCAAAAGGAACTAGGCTTGTTGTTCAACCAACAGTCCACCATGCAGGCTCATCACATCTCAGCCACGGTCACCCAAATCAGGGGCCTGTGGGAATGGGCAGAACCCCTCTGCACAGAAGAGCCTCTGTCACACAGCAGGGAAGCAGAACCACTCCCTGCCCAGTAACCTCGACGGGCCGGCTTACGTTGCCATAGCAGTCCTCGTCATCCTCCGACATGGCTGGCAAGTAAGCCGTGAGCTTCGGAGGCGTCTGCTGGTGCAGATTCTCCCACGTGATGGACTCAAAAAATGGATGAGCTCTGAGAGGTTCGTACCCTTCCATCTCTTCACAGCCCAGCCGTTTTGTGGCATCTAAAACCTTAAACGATAGTCAAGACAGTCACTGTTAGGGTTAAAATGCAATTCTAACAACAACAACAAAAACCCTTACAGATACTCGCTCCACTTCTCAGACCCTCCGGGAAAGAGCGGGCACCATGGCCCACCCTCAGGCCTGCCGCTCCCGCTGCGGAGATGCTGGCAGCTGCTCTGAGCTCTGGCCTCACGCGAGGCCGCGTTCCTTTCCTTCAACAGATGAAAGTGAATCTCTACCTCAAAACATAGCAGGCAGCGGCAAGTATCCTTTTAAAGCATGAAGTTAAAAATCCTAAAACAAGAAAAAAAATGGACTGGCTCTAATAACAAAGAAGGAACCATCAACCTGGACGGCAGCTCCTGCAGCCATGAGGAGCAGCCTATGCCTCTAAAAAGACTGCAGCACGTCTCTGCTCAGGGACGGAGCTGCGCCCTCAGTCCCTCAAAGGAGTATCTAGCCCACCCCCCACTCAGGGAGTCTGGGCAGGAGACAGGATGGACAGCTGGGAAGACCTGACCCTGATCCCCAAGAATGAAGAACGGAAGCCCAAAGTCAAAAGCCACCATGTTGAACCGCTTGCGTTTAGGAAGATAAACGAATCCACCTCTCCCAAGGACATCTCTCTCTACTTCATCACCTGCCTGATCTCTGTAGTCTCTGCTAGCTTACTCTAAAGCTGACATCAGCTGTCACTGAAGGAGGATTTGCTACCATCTGCCACTGTAACAAACCTAGAGGCTCTACGGCAGAAACTTAAATGCCATGTGATGTTGATGGTATGGTCCTTTCCTGTCTTATTAAAGTCAAGAACTGAGCATTTGGAAAGTGAAAGGGACTGTCATGAGATGAGAGAAAGACGCAAGTCTCCGGCCAGTCCACCCTGAATGCCTTTCCTTCAGCACAGGAAGCGCAGAGGACACGGCAGGTGGCTGTGGGGTCCCTTCAGCAGAGAAAATTTAAAGCATTTACCAAGAGTTTTTCCACAAGGTCTCTTGCCTTAGGGAAGAATTTTTCTGGGAAGTCATATTCCAATTTAATGATCTTCTGAAATATAAGATATTCGTTTCTGTGAAGTGAAAAATTAAAAAAACAAGTCATTGGGTAGGACCCTTCAAATTCCTGTGCCACGTGCACTTTCCTAGAACAACCCAGAGTCACCTGTCTCACAAGCCACCCGCAATCCGCCCAGCCCTGTGCACTTGGGAGCTAGGCCCGGTCCTGGTTCGGCCCGCCCTCTCCGCCAGACAGGGGCTGTGCTGTGGCGAGCTCAGAGGCTGGGCAGCTCCCTCTTACCCGGCTCGGAACGGCGGGAGTCCTGCCACGAGCTGGTATATTATGCATCCAAGAGCCCAAAGGTCTGAACTTTAAGGGAGGGAGAAAACAAAGGAATGGCGTTGATACAGTTTAAGTGACAAGTACAGCTCACTTCCCACTCTGTTCCAGCCACCCGTCTCAGCCTCACATGTGTTTCTGCCCCTTAAGACCAGGTGTGTGTGAGATGTGAGCGTGCCCTTCTGGAGAGCCTCCCCGGGGCCCAGAGGACCCTCCACGTGGCAGTTGTCAGCCATCCTCGCAGCTTTGCCAGCTCCAACAGGGGCTATCAGCTTCCACACTCGCCCTGCCTCATCCTCAAGGAAGAGCAGAGTCCACTGCCAACACCGCACTAGGCAGGCTACTGAAGACAGGCAGGGCGGGAGGCTACAGAGAGCAGGAGCACATCTCCCAGTGGGGACACTGGGACCAGCCTCAGAGAAGCACCCTCCTCCCTGTGCTGAGGGGAGGGGCTGCATGTGGTACACAGTGCCTGGGGCCGAGAGGGACCAGCTACAGGATGTGCACAAAGCAGGCTGTCCTTCCTGTGGGCTTTGCTGTGAAAAGCCCCGCCCCTCCCCTATAAACATTTATTTTTTTTATATATTAGAGATTGAACCCAGGGCATTCTATCTCCAACCTATACCCCCCTTTATTATTTTTTATTTTGAAACAGGTTTTCCTTAGATTGATGAGTGTTAGGCCAAGTTGCTGGGGCTGGCCTCGATTATGCTCAGGCTGTCCTCGAACTTGCAATCTTCCTGCCTCAGCCTCCCAAGTACTGGATTACAGGTGTCTGCCACCATGCCTAGCATTTTGTTTTGTTTGTTTTGCAGTACTGGAGATGAAACCCAGGGGCATTCTACTTCTGAGCTGCGCCCCTAGCCCTATTTTTTATTCTTATTTTGTTTTTAATTATTTATTTATTTTGTGTGTGTGGTGTGTGGTACTACGGATGGAAACCAGGGGCATTCTACCTTCGAGCAACACCCCCAGCCCTATTTTTTTTTAAAATTCTTTATTTTGAAACAGGGCCTCACTGAGTTGCAAAGGGCCTCACTAAAGTAGCTGAGGCTGTCCACGAACTGTAATCCTCCTGTCTCAGCCTCCCAAATGCTGGGATTACAAGCATGTGTCACCATGCCAGACTTTATTTTATTTTATGGCATTAGGAACTGAACCCAGGGACATTCTACCACTAAACTGTATCTCCAATCCTTTTTTTTTTTTTTTTTTTTTTTTTGGCAGTACTGGGGATGAAACCCAGGGGCATTCTACCTCTGAGCGACATCCCAGCCCTTTTTATTTATTTATTTATTTATTTATTTATTTAGAAACAGGGTCTCACTGACTTGCAAAAGGCCTCACTAAGTAGCTGAGGCTGTCCACGAATCATGATCCTCCTCTCTCAGCCTCCCAAATGATAAGATTACAGGTGTGTGCCACCATGCCCGGCTTTATTTTATTTTATTTTATGGCATTAGGGACTGAACCCAAGGACATTCTACCTCTGAGCTGTAGCTCAAGTCTTTTTTTTGGGGGGGGGAAGTACTGGGGATGGAATCCAGGGGCATTCTACCTCTGAGCTACACCCCCAGCCCTATTTTTTATTCTTTATTCTGAAACAGGGTCTGAGTTGCAAAGGGCCTAGGTAGTAGCTGATGCTGCCCACGAACCTTGATCCTCCTGTCTCAGCCTCCCAAATGCTGGGATTACAAGTGTGTGGCACCATGCCTGGCTTTGTCTTTTTTACTTTTTGTTCTGTAACAAGGTCTCATGAGGTTGCTGAAAAGTCTGAAAGTCTTGGTACATTGCTGAGGCTGCCCTCAAATCTGCAATCCTCCTGTCTCTGCCTCCCAAATACTATTATTACAGGTGTGTGCCACCACGCCTATCCCTGTTTTATTTTTTATTTTAAAATATGGTCTCGCTAAATTGCTGGTTTAGCAAAATTGCTGGCTTCCTGTTTTAGCCTCCCAAGTATTGGGATTATAGGCATGCGCTATCACAGCCCACTATGTGTGTGTGTTGTTGGTAATTAAACCCAGTGGCATTCTACTTCCAAGATATACTCCCAGCTCCCTCTTTTATTTTTTATTTTTTTTGCTAACAGGGTCTTGCTAAGTTGCTTACAGCCTCACTAAATTGCTAAGGAAGACCTTGAACCTGCGATCCTCCTGTCTCAGCCCCCAAGTACTGGGATTACAGGTGTGCACCACCATACCTGGCTACATTTTTTATTTAAAAACAGGATCTCAGTGAGTTGCTGAGGTTAGCCTTGAACCTGCAATCCTCCTGTTTCAGCCTCCCAAGTAGTGGGATTACAAATACGTACCACCATGCCCAGCCTACAGTATAATAAGTTAACATTAATTTAATTTATATAAGCCAGGCATGGTGGTGCATGCTTGTAATACCCGCATTTGGGAAGCAGAGGCAGGAGGATTGCAGTTCAAAGACAGCTTCAGCTAGTTAGTGAGGCCCTTTGCAACTCAGTGAGACCCTGTTTCAAAAAATAAAAAAAGAGTAAAAAATAGGGCTGGGGTGTAGCTTGAAGGTATACTGCCCCTGGGTTCTATCCCCAGTACCATAAAAAAAAAAAAAAGAAAGAAAGAAAGAAACAGGCCAGGCGTGGTGGCGCACACTTGTAATCCCCGCACTTGGGAGGCTGAGACAGGAGGATCGCACAGGTTTAAAGCCAGCCTCCGCTGTATTAAGAGACCCTGTTTCCAAATAAAAAATATAAAATAGGTCTGGGAGTGTAGCCCGGAGGTAGAAGGCCCCTGGGTTCCATCCCCAGTACCACCACAAAAAAAAAAAACCCTCTAGATTATGATTTCTGGTTTACTTTAACACATTTCATAATTCATTGACATATTCATAGAATTGGAAACTTGAGACTTAATGGGCAATGAATATAACAAGAATAAAAAGCAAAAAAAGATATATAGTGATGCCGCCCTCAAAAGCCTGGCCCAAACCAGGCGTGGTGGCGCACGCTTGTAATCCCAGCATTTGGGAGGCTGAGACAGGAAAATCAAGGTTTGCGGACAGCCTCAGCTACTTAGTGAGGCCCTTTACAATTCAGTGAGACACGGTTTCAAAAGCCCCTGGGTTCTACTCCCAGTACCACAAAAATAAATAAATAAATAATCTAATGACTCCCTAATATTCAGAAGCTAGGAAGAAAATAGGCCATAGGAGAAACTCTAGACAAAGGAGAAACCAGAGATGAGCAGATAAGACGACCTGAGAGGGACAGGAGCGGGGAAGAGGGAAATTCCCTAATGTACAGGATGTACATTCGCAAACATATCAAAGTTAGTCACTAAGCCAAACATGGGAAGGAGGAAGAAGGAGGGAATGGAGTGGGGTTGGGGAAGGGCTAAATGAGTGCTGTGTGCATGTGTGCCTCCACCATCTTGTACTCCATTGAGATGTATGACTACAATGTGCCAATAAATAAAGAAAAAAATCTGATGACTGAATGAGGTTAAAAGACAAACAAAAACAGAGAAGCCCCTCAACAAGGAGACACCCGGGTTGACTTCTTCAGAGCACCTTCCATCAGGCCGCCTTGTTTGTGCCTGTCGTTCCACCCCTGGTCTTCAAAGCCCAAAGATAGAGCTGCCTGAACAGATCGCTCACTCACTCCTCCTCACAGCAGTCCTGTAGCCTGCCAGAGCTGACAGAGCAGTCCTCTGGGAGGGTGCCACTGCGCCGAGGGCAAGGCCAAGCCCAGCACTAGGCAGCACTCAACTGGTCCCGGGCAGAAGGGCCCCAGTCACAACTTCACCCAAAGATCTGCTGCCTCAACTGTTCCTCAAATCCCGAGCATTGATTCTCAGGTCACCCCTCCCAAGATAGTTCCTTTGACCTTTCCCCATCTCATGCCATCAGCTTCTGGGCCTCCTTCCCTCTGCTGCCCCTGGACTGGTGCCAGCCCCTGTGCCACCCTGCCCTTCCAATATTCATGGCCAAGGATACCACCAAGGCCCGGCAGCATCTCTCAAAGCCCTTAATGCTGGGACCACTACTGAGCCTGCACCGGGACAGGCTGCCGCCAGGTGGGAACTCCATCCTCCCAGCCTCCACCCACCTCCGCAGAGTCTGTGACACTTCCCCACCGAGCAGCTTTCCTAGATAACACCATCAAACCTCTAACCAAAGTACTACATGAAATCATAAAGTAGAATGCATGTGTATCAAAGGAAAACTATGAGTTAAAAAGAAAAATGCACCCAGTGTGATGTAATTACTGTACTTGGGAGGCTGAGTGAGGAGGATTACAGGTTCAGGGACCGTCTCGGCAAGTAGTGAGACTTTTGTCAACCTGGCAAGACTCTGTTTCCAAATAAATAAAATCGGGCTGGGAATGAAGCTCAAAGGTGAATGTCTCTGGGTTCCATCCCCAGTACAATGAATGAATGAGCGAATGAATAGCAGAATGCTACTAGCTTCTTTTCAAAGCATGGTTGGCTATTTCAAGGCCACCAAATCCCTCTCTCAAATACTAATTTCTTAGGAAGAACCCTCGCAGGTGGACAAAAGCAGATTACCTCTTACAGGCTGACTTCTCCGTGAGCAGCTCTGGAGAAACATACTGTGCTGTTCCTACGAATGAGTTGGCCCTGGCTGTGAAGAGGAGAAAGAAAAGGTCACATTCAGAGAACCGCTCCCTCGCCCACCACCGTAGCTGCCGTGGTGTGCTCCTCAGGACGCCGTGGCCTCCACACGGCAGTCGGCTACTTTGAGCCCAGTACTTGTCACCCAGAGCACAGCAAGCACTCCAGGCCCTGCCCAGATGCCTGCTGGATCCTAGTACCCCGTGCCCTCCTCCCTGGCACTTCTTGCACATGGCAAGAGCCCTGTCACTACATCAGGGCACATGAACACCAGGGTCCTGTCTGCTGTGCTCACCACTGGACCTGAGCGCCTTGCTATGCACTGGACATGCGGCAGCCACAACAGAGAGCTGCAGGCCAGGAACCACTCTCTTCTTAGTCACCAAGAGCTTGAGCATGCAGGGGCTCCAAGGCCAATAAGAGTCGGACTTCCAGCAGAGCGCTGTCACCTCCAATGGCCCCGCTGGGCCCGTTCCTCACCACAGACCCTAGGTCACTGCAGGGAGCCTGCCAGCGAGGACACAGGCTGCACAGGGCAGCACAATGACGGCCCAGCCCTCTGCTCAGGAGGCTGCAGGGCCAGCCTCCCCGCAGGCTGGTGCTGAGCCATCCCCTCCACGTGGCCCCCGGCTGGCCAAGGGAGGCCCACACCTCTGCTGAGTAACCAGCCCAGCTGACCCTCGGCCCTAGAAATGATCCCTTCTGTACATGGTTTTCTGCGAAGACTTCATGGCTGAATCTGTCTTGCCAGGACCCTGAAAGATGCTGCCAAAAGTACCAAGGAGAGCCCTGAGGGGAAAGAAAACCACACCAAGAGCCAACAGGAAGGCAGGCCATTCACCAGGCAGTAAGCCTAAGAGATGAGGACCAAAGCAAATTGGCAAAGAGGGGAAATGGTGACATACAGAGCACTGGCGAGCACCCGGCTGTGCAGGGCTGCGGTGGCTGCGCAATGGCCACCTTCCAGGGAGCAGCAATCATAAAGCGCAGCCCTGGACGCCGGGTGCGGCACCGCACGCTTGTCATCCCAGCATTCGGGAGGCTGAGACTGGAGAATCGTGGTTCACGGACAGCCTCAGCTACTCAGTGAGGCCCTCTGCAACTTAGTGAGACGCTGTTTCAAAATAAAGAATAGGAGTGTGGCTCGGAGGTAGAGTGCCCCTGGGTTCCATCCCCAGACCTGCAAAAAAAAAAAAAAGAACAGCCCTGGACTAAAGACCAGAGGGAACCCCATCAAGATGGACAGAGCAGTGCTGGGAGGACAAGCGCTCTACTGCGCACTCCCTGCCCATGCTGGGATGAAATGGCCACTTGCCAATGGCCATTCACAGGTGGGGTTAGCCGACCTGCCTGCAGCTGCTGGCCCCTCCTTCCTATTCGTGAGTGAAGCCTCCATCCTGAGTGTCAGGAAGACTAGCAAAGGGCAGGAGCGGGTGAGGAGCTGACTCCAAGTGACCATGCTGGGAGGGCGCTCAGGCAAGGGCAGGCAGAGCTTCCCATCAGGAGGTTCTCACAGAGCCCCAGGCCTGTGCCCACTGCCCTAGAGCAAAGGATAGGCCACCCCACCATAGGGACAGAAGTCTGTGGGAAAGAGCACCTGCCCCCTCCTCAGAGGAGGGCCACATGTCCACTGCACAACTGAAGAGCCCAGGGCCTGCCTCCAAACACCTCAGTCTAGAAGCTTTCAAGATGTCTAGGAAGCCGGGCGTGGTGGCACACACCTGTAATCCCAGCATTCAGGAGGCTGAGACTGGAGGATCATGGTTCGTGGACAGCCTCAGCTACTTAGTGAGGCTCTCTGCAACTTAGTGAGACCCTGTTTCAAAATAAAGAATAAAAAATAGGGCAGGGGGTGTAGCTCAGGTCAAATGCCTCTGGATCCCCATGCTTGGGAGGCGGAAACAGGAGGATCGCGTAGGTTGGAAGCCAGCCGCACTAGCTTGAGACCCTGTTTCCAAATAAAAAAGTATAAAAAATAGGTCTGGGAGTGTAGCTGGGAAGTAGAAGGGTTTCCAGGAACCCCAGTACCACCAAAAAAAAAAAAAAAAAAAAAAGTCTGGGAAATTTTCTCTGCACAAAAGTGAAAAGAAGCCAACGAGAAACAAATTCTAAGATTCTAAACTACTTCCAACAGGAGATGAGGATAAGTTACTAAATCATATACTTCCTTCCCTTTTCCTCTAAGAAGGAAAAGAAAACCCACCACCTCCACTATGTACACAAGGAACTGTCCCTGGGTTTACAACATGTAGCCACTTTTAGCCTCCTACTTCCAAAAGGTTTGTTTTACTAATTCATCGATGCACTTAATTTATATATAATTTTTGTGTGTGTTTTTTGTGATACTGGGGATGAAACCAGGGGCTGGGCTACACTCCCAGACCTATTTTATATTTTAATTGGAAACGGAGTCTCACTAAATTGCTGAGCACCTCACTAAGTAGCTGAGGCTGGCTTCGAACCTGTGCGATCCTCTTGTCTCAGCCTCCCAAGAGCTGGGATTACAAGCGTGCATCACCACGCCCGGCTTTAAATTTGTATGTATTTTCAAGTGGATGCACGGCAATGAGAGCAGCCCTGTGCTGAATTATCAGATGCTGAGGAAAATCTACGTGAGAGGGAAAATGCCCAGAGCACAGTCCTGGAGACTGGCTCCTAAGGCTGACGGGGTCCACAGCATATCCCATCCCTGCTGCCCCATGGAACACAGGCTTATATGAGGTGGGAAGAGCAGGCACTCACTGGACAAGGAAATGACAGATCCCCACAAGGAAACTTGGCAGATCAAAGTTCCTGTCTGGTTCAACTTTGTCATGGACAATGCTTATTACGGTCAAGAGGTTACACCAAGCCTCTTGACCATAACAAAACAGGTTTGCCGGACAGTAAAACAATTTTTTTCTTTTTTGTACTGGGATTTAAACTCAGGAGCATTATACCTCTGAGCTACACCCCAGCCGTGTTTAATTTTTTATTTTGAAATAAGGTCTCGCCATATTTATTTATTTATATATATTTATTTGTTTATTTTTATTTTTATTATTTTTTTGGTGGTACTGTGGTTCCTGGAAGCCCTTCTACCTCCAGGCTACACTCCAAGACCTATTTTATATTTTTGAAACAGGGTCTCTTACGCCAGTGCGGCTGGCTTCGAACCTGTGCGATCCTCCTGTCTCTGCCTCCCAAGCGCGGGGATTACTAGCGTGCGCCACCACGCCCGGCCTCGCCATATTTAATATTGCCTAGGTATGAGTCAAAAGGATCCAAGTTTCGGGACATCTTAGAAATGTCAGAGGGCAAGGCCACCAAAGGCAGCAGGGGAGCCAGCTCCCGCCCTGATAAGACAAGAGTCTCTTCCTTCACTGAAAGGGTGGCATGCATCCCCGAAGGGAGTAGGAAGTTCCCCATCCAGGAGGACAAGCAGCTCAAGGACTGCACAGAGGCTCAAGTGCAGACAACGTGAACACGAACGTTTATGTGAACCCTGCCGGGGAGGAACATAGCTGGGGCTGGGTAAGCCCCTGGGACGCAGGCCGGCCAGCTCCCGAGGCACTCTTCCAACAGGACTTGCTTCACTCGCTGGGCTCTCCTCTGCTCTGGCTATAATCACCTCTGGCTCCATGAACCAGTCACTATTGGTGGAGACAGACCCAGACTACCACCACACTATCCTAGGTCGCCTTCTCCACAGAAAGCAGCCACAGCATCGCAGGACTGAACCCAGGGGCATTCGACCTCCAAGCTGTATCCCCAATCTTTTTTCTTTTTACTTGTTGTTTATTTTTGTTTGTTTATTTTTATGGTACTGGACAATGAACCCAGGGGTGTTCTACCTCCAAGCTACACCCCAGCACCATTATTTATTTATTTATTTATTTATTTATTTATTTATTTATGCATACTGAGGATGGAACCTAGGGGCATTCTACCTCCAAGCTATTCCCCCAGCCCTATTTTTTACTCTTTTATTTGGAAACAAGGTCTCACTGAGTTGCAAATGGCCTAAGTAGTAGCTGAAGCTGTCCTCAAACCACAACCCTCCTGTCTCAGCCTCCTAAATGCTGGGATTACAAGCATGTGCCACCACGCCCAGGTTTTATTTTAAAACAGGGTCTCACTAAGTTGCATAGGGCTTTACTAAGATGCTGAGGCTCTCTGCAAACCTACAATCCTCCCGTTTCAGCCTCCCAGGTACTGAGATTTCAGGTGTATGCCATCACACCTGGCTTATTTTTTTTTTTTTTTAAGACAGTCTTGCTAGGTTGCTGAAAATCTGTGTAACTGAGGCTGTCCCCAAACCTGCATTTCTGTCTCAGCCTTCCAAGTACTGAAAAAACAGGTGTGCACTAACACACCCAACTTATTTATTTATTTATTGAGGTGCTAGGGATGGAACCCAGGGGCATTCTACCTCCAAACTATACCCCAGCCTTATTATTTTTTTTAATTTGGAAACAGGCTCTTGCTAGGTTGATGAGTCTCACTACTAGCTGAGGCTGCCTTTGAACCTGCAATCCTATCACTCAGTCTCCCAAGTACTGAGATTATAGGTGTGCATCACCACACCAGCTGAAGTACTCTCTCAACCCAATGCTTTAGAAGACTCTTTCAGAGTTCAACTTCCCTTCTTTATGTCTCCACAGTGTATGGTTTCCATCCACTGAGCACCAGAATGGCAGCCAGTCACTCCCAGCTGCTAAGATAGCCCAGGCCATTTTCTCAGCCCAAGTGGACTCTTGGCAGCACCCCCCTGGCAGTGGAGGTGTCTCAGTATGATTGAAGGCTAGTCACTACTCAGGAGACAGACAGAGACTAACCTGGAGGATCAATGATTATAAACAGGCATGTGATTAGCAACTGAATCAGCCCCACTCATGTGATTTTCTAGAACCTTCCAAAAATCACAGTGCCTAGGCCACCACAACCAGATGTGCACACCAGATGGGGAGGCAGAGGGGCGGGTGGAGGGCTCGGGGGTCCAGGGACTCAATGTGCTCCCCCAACACTACCTGCTCTGTATGAGAGGATGGGCCACAGGACATACACGAGAACCCAGCATCCATCCCTCCTTCCACCCACTAGACCAAATACTACTCTGCCTGGGGCCCCTGTAGTGGGGCCCTGATGCAGGTACCACAAACCTCTGCAGTAACGATGAAGACCACACAATGCAACATATTTCTCCGAAGTTGCTCTCAGCTTTAAGCAGAGAACGGGGCTCTGCTGGAAACCAAACTCACACACCTTGTTTGCTTTCTGGGGATAATACTTTTGCTGTTCCAAAATCTGTGATCTGGATGTGCATGTCTTCATTTAACAAAATGTTCTCTGGTTTAAGGTCCCTGTAAAAGTAGATTTCTACATTTGAGATAAAATACTTAAAATAACAGCATTATTACATACTCTACATTTTGATGAAAACACGAGGTGATGAAATCATCTTTACTGACTACCAAGAACACCAGTCCAAAACTCACACCAACAATTATCAGTGGAGCGCGATAAGGTCCTTACAATTACTTTACCTATTATCTTTAATAAAGTTTTTGCTGTAGTATAACCTTGTGTGTGTGTGTGTGTGGTCCCAGGGACAGAACCCAGAGGCATTCTACCTCCAATCTATACCCCTAGCCCTATTTTTTTATTTATTTTGAACCTTTTTTTTTTTTTTTTTTTTTGGTGGTACTGGGGTGGAACCCAGGGGCTTCCTACCTCCGGGCTATACTCCCAGACCTATTTTATACTTTATTTGGAAACAGGGTCTCACTAAGTTGCTGAGAGCCTCACTGAGTAGCTGAGGCTGGCTTTGAACCTGTGTAATCCTCCTGTCTCAGCCCCCCAAGCACGGGGATTACAAGCGTGTGCCGCCACACCCAGCTGAACCTATTATTTTTAATGTATACAGAGTTTATGAATATTTTGAGTTTGACTTTGTGGGAAAGTCATAGGAAATGAGATTACAAAAAAAACCAATAAGCACCCAAAAGCTACAACTTACAGAGCAGAAGCACTAGTGAAGATGGTCTACGTGGCCTGCCTGGCAGGGAGATACCCAGCCGAGCTGGCCTGGGGACTGAAGCAGAGACTCAACACGCAGGTCCATCTGACTCCAGCCTCTTCTCAGGTCTCACCCACGCCCTACCTTCCTTCATGTAAAACCTTGCTGACCGCAGAGGCTGGGGGTGGTCTGGAGGTCAACTGCAGAGTGCTGGCCATAATCATTATAATATGACCACCCTGCACACATGGCCCTGGGCAGACATGAGGTTACCTGTGAATGATGCCCTTGCCATGCAAGTACTGTAGCGCAGACACGATCTCAGCTGTGTAGAATCGGGTACAGGTCTCATCAAACGAACCAATTTTGCGGATGTATTTAAGCAGTTCTCCATTTTTGGCATAGCTAAGGCCAAAATCTGAATATTGTACAGTTAAGGAAGAATGGGGGGGGGGATCATTGTTTTAAAACTAACCGTAACAGCCCAGTAAGAACTTTTTTACTAAATGCTAACTCAAGATACCTGTACTCCAACTCAGTTGCCCTTTCCTGAGTCATATCCCTGCCCTAGCTCCAAAGCTAGGTACCAGTGCTGGGTTTCTCTAAAGCACACAGTCCCTGAAAACACACCGGGCACCTCTCAGCCCAGAATGCCCTTCCCACGGGGCTGTCAGATCTGCAGAGGCACAAACACGTGTGTGGCCTCAAGTGCAAAGCAAAGAGCTCTCGAAGACATGGTCCTAATCGCAATCCTTGCTTGAACTTGCTGACCTGGCACTGTGCTAACAGACCACGCATGCGGCTGCTCCCATCCACACATAAAAGACACGCCCTGTAAGAGAAGAGCCACTTCGCAATTTCTCGATTCCTTATCTATTTGCGAGGCACTCACAGGTGAGCAACAAGAGTCCCCTGAGCATCCACACCCATGCTCCAAGTGTCCCACTGGTACTCTCCTTCTCCCAGGGCAATGAAGGCTGACAAGAAACAGCTCCCTCTTAACTGCTTCCCTGGAAGCAAGCACACTGGGGCCTCTTACTGGGACTCTCCAGCCACCTCCCTGCAGTCCAGAACTCAGGGATCCAAGTATCATCCCCCTGATACTGCAGGGGCTGCAGGGGCCGCCTGAGCAGCTGGTGCCGGGGTGCCAGATTGGTCTTCTTCTGTCCTGGCATCCGTCTGCCAAGGCAGGAGCTCCAGAGCAGTAAGGATGAACAGGAGAGGGAAGCCGCCGTCCTGCCTGCCTCTGACCAGCCGTAGCTCCCAATCGGATGTCTGACTAAAGCCTGAAATCTTTTCTCTGGAGAAGGCAAAGGGTCTCCACAGGCCCCTCACCTCTGTAGGAGGGAGGCTGGTGCCCAGGCCCCACCTGGGGGGCTGCGAGGCCTCATGTGAGGAGCTCCTCAGGTGAGGAGCACTGGTGCAGGCTCAGCCCAGCCACAGCCAGGTGATCAGCTTCCTGCCTCTTCTGGCTTCACGGCCTGGCCCTTATCTGGCTCCTTCACTGGCTCCTCCACGAGGGACACTTCTACTTCTGCGCCAGGCAGTGAGGCAGAGGTGACTGGCAGGCCTCAAACGCAGTAGATGGCCAGGATTACTGCTCAGGATGCAGGTCTCCAGGCACGAGCCCTCCTCCCCAGGATGCCCTTCAGACCTCAGCAGATCACTGTGCATCCTAAAAACCTTCACACCCTTGGCTACAGCGTTCGTCATGCAGAGTTCAGTTTTCTTTTCAACACACTGTACAAGAATTCAGAGCAGCGCAGGGTCCCTGGGTGAGCCCCTGAGGGGTGGGAAGTGAGCGAACGCTCATGACCTTCTGGGCTTACGGGATCTCGCTCTCTCTTTCCCACCTCCCTTCTTCCCTCCCTCCCTCCCTCCCTCCCTCTCTCCCTCACAGTCAGTAGACAAGAGGCAATTTTCCTGAAACTCCCTGGAAATTCTCAAGAGGAGGCTGTCACAAAGAGAGTGAGCCAGTCCTGGCCCACTCTCTACTTCTGGGCTGAAGAATTTAATTCTTCCTTCACACACACTCCACCTTCCACCATCCACCACAGAGCCACATCCTGCACCATAAGGTCTGGATTTTCAGCCTCCAAAGGGTGAGCTAAAGCTGGGCGTTGTGACGCACGCTTGTAATCCCAGCGCTTGAGAGGCTGAGCTAGGACTGCACAGGTTCAAAGCCAGCCTCAGCTACTTAGTGAGGCTCTTAACAACTTAGTGAGACTCTGTTTCCAAAAAAAATATAAAATAGGTTGGGGGTATAGCCCGGAGGTAGAAGGTCCCTGTATTCCACCCCCAATACCACAAAAAAAATAAATAAATAAAAATAAAAAAGTGAGCTAAGCAAACCTCTTGCCTTCATAAAGCTGGCTGCCTTCGGGGTTGGCAGGAATGATGCGGCGCTGACTAGTACAAAGCCTCACAGTAAATAAGAAGCCCAGGTGTGGCCCTCGTGGGCTCAGAGGAAACTGCCTGCCCAATGGCCAACAAGCGGCACAGGGATGAATCCTCTGGTCATGTTCAGGCCAAGGTATCTGAGTGCTGGGCAGCACCTGGCTGGGCAACTGCCCCCCACTGCAACGATTTGGGGGTGGGTTCGTAGAGATCGAACTCAGTACAACCTAGCCCGTTTTGTTTTGTGTTTTGAAAATAGTCTCCCTAGATTGCTGAGGGTCTCACTAAGCTACCAAGGCTGGCCTTGAACCGGTGAGGACTAGCCTCCCAAGTCCTAAGAATACAGGCACTGCCATGTGCCAGGCTCCACCATAACCAATTTGATCCTGTGGGCTCCATGCTCCCTGCTCACTGACAGCCCCTCCTTACAGCCTTTTCCTCCTCTGGGGAGCTGGCCAGCCCACTGACAACTCGGGATCTGACCCTCAGCTGGTCTTCCAGGGCTCTGCTGGCAGCCCCAATGTCCACTGAGCCTCGAGCAGCAAGCGCCATTCTAGTACCTATTCTGGCTCAGTACCAGATGACATTGTATGCCAAGCTCTGAGGACAGACACTAAGAGACACCACCTGACTCTGCAATCTCTCACCAAGCCCACCTCTGCCTCCAGCCCCAACCCCCAGCCTGAACCACAAGGGGCTAGGGTGAGGACAGGACCACGTACCCACCACAGACAGAACTGACCACTCCCTCACAGGCCGCCCATCCTTAGGAACCCGGACATCTGTGACGTTCCTCTTCAGTTGTCTTCTTATAGTGTTGGAGACGGAGACGGGCCATTACTGAACTACACCTCGTGTGTGTGTGTGTGTGTGTGTGTGTGTGTGTGTGTGGTACTGGGGTTCCTGGAAGCCCTTCTACCTCTGGGCTACTCTCCCAGACCTATTTTATATTTTTATTATTTGGAAACAGGTCTCTTAAGCCAGCACGGCTGGCTTCAAACCTGCGCCATCCTCCTGTCTCCGCCTCCCAAGTGCAGGGATTACAAGTGTGCGCCACCATGCCTGGCTGTTTTCATTTTTTATTTTGAGCTAGGGTCTTGCTAATTGTCCAGACTGGCCTCAAACTTGAAAGCCTCCTGCCTCAGCCTCCTGAGTGGCTGGAATTATAGGTAGGTACTACCCACCAGCTACAACATGTGTGTGCATGTGCGCACTCATAACTGGAGATTAAACCCAAGGGCACTCTACCTCTGAGCTATACCCCAGCCCTATTTTTTAATTTTAATTTTGAAACAGTTCTCACTAGAATGCACCTGGGTTCCATCCCCAGTACGAAGGAAGGAAGGAAGGAAGGAAGGAAGGAAGGAAGGAAAAAAGGAAGGAAAAAAGAAAGGAAGGAAGGAAGGAAGGAAATAATTAAGCTGGAAGTGTAGCTTGGAGACAGAATTCCTCTGGGTTCAATTACCAGTAAAACACACGCGCATGCGCACAATGTTTCCTCCAACCCAGCCCCACACCCCAGAGCCCAAGAAAGCAGGTATCTACTGCAGGAACCCGAAGATACCGGTGATCATTCTTCCTCTCTAGGGACCCTGCTTTACTTGAGCACAGATTTAACACTTAACAGATACTCCAAGGACATTGATTAAAGGAGTGGGGGAATATTCTTGCATAGATGTCCAGCAACCAGGGTTAAAACAATAAGCAACAACCCACTGGGTAGAATGTTTATCAATAAAAATCTTAGGCAGCTGTAGCAGTGCATATCTGTATTTCCAGTACTTAAAAGGCTGACACGGTATCAGAGGTTGGAGGCCAGCCTCAGCAACTTAGTGAGACCCTGTTTCGAAAGAAAAAGGACAGGCGGGCGTGGTGGCGCACACTTGTAATCCCCACACTTGGGAGGCTGAGACAGGAGGATCGCACAGGTTCAAAGCCAGCCTCAGCTATTTAGTGAGGCTCTCAGCAACTTAGACCCTGTTTCCAAATAAAATATAAAGTGGGTCTGGGAGTATAGCCCAGAGGTAGAAAGCCCCTGGGTTCCACCCCCAGTACCACAAGAAGGAAGGAAGGAAGGAAGGAAGGGAGGGAGGGAGGGAGGGAGGGAGGGGGCTAGGGGTATAGCTCACAAGTAGAGTACTCCTGGGTTGAATCCCCAGGACCAAAATACATACATACATACATAGAAGCACTCACTCATTCATACATACATGCGTGCACGCACGCATTCACTCATCATACAAGCATGCATACACACGTACCTCCACACCTCAGGACGGTCTCCCTTCACAAGATGACCTCGCAGTGAGCCTCAGCTGTGCCCTGGCCCCCGGAAGTCAGCACCCAAGAGGCCCCGGAGCAGCAGGGCAGGGATTTATGCTGTACCCTTTCCTTTCGGGGGGAGGGGTTGCTTGTGAGAATAAAAAATGGCCTTATAATTCCAAAAAGAAATGGATGACCAGTGTGATTCCAGACGGAGTTGACTACACAAAGGATACACAACTTTTCATCGTCCTGAAATGTGAAATAAAGCTTAACGAAGAAGGGGTGGTCCAGGCGTGACATCACATCTCGCTCTCTGGTTACATACGGAACCTTGTTCTCTTTTATAATATGACGTTTCTCCAGAATTTTAACTTAAGGTGAGAGAGAAGTGAGTTACTATCATTGGCAGAGGTAAGCAATAGTAAAGACATAATTCATAAAGATTACTGGTATAAATTACAGTTTACAGTTGTCCCAAATCACCCACACCAGATTTATGGTCTCTAAGACCAACAGTGCCCTAGATACTAAAATCAACACAGAACTTTAGGGCCTGTCACCAAGGCTGCCATGTGCATGGAGGCTGCTGTCCCCAAGTCCCAACACATAGTTCACTGGATTTAGTACTTACTGGCATATTCTCTGGAGGTGGCCAGTTCTCGGGCCAGGACAACCTGGTTTAGGGAGAAAGAGGAAAAAAGCACGTGCTGTAGTATCTGGGGTCTGCCAGGCCACTGCCTGTGGCTCAGGACTGCCCACCTCACTCACTGTGTGGGTTTACACTGAAATACTTTGGGCCCAGTACTAACAAACAGAGCACAAAGTCACTGCTCATGTTAGTCTGTTCTAACAGCAAACATAAGTCTCTCTGTTGTTTTCAGAAGGTTTAGAATCAGCTGCCAAAAGTGCTCCTAGTACAGCGAAAGTATAAACTGAAGAATTTTGCAGCCAGACCTCGTAGCATATCCCTGTAATCCAAGGCCTGGGCACGAGGATCGAATGTTTCAGGCTACCCTGGGCAATGTAGTGAAATCCTGTCACAAAGTCTGAGGATTGGCCCTGGATTCAATCCCCAGCGCCACACACACACAAAAAAAGGTCTGAGAATGTAGCTCAATGGTAGAATACTTGCCTGGCAAGCACAAGTCCCTGGATTCAATCTCTAAGTATAAAAATAAACCAATCAGCCAACAACAAAAAACCTCACAGACTAAAATCCAAATACTACCACACAAGCTGGGTGTGGTAGGGCAGGCTTATAATCCCAGTACTTGGGAAGCTGGGACAGGAGGATCACAGGTTCGTGGTCAGCCTCAGCAACTTTGTTAGGCCCTCAACTTAATGAGACTTTATTTCAAAATTAAAATATATATAGAGAGAGCCGGGAGTATAGCTCAGAGGTAGAATACTCCTGGGTTCAATCCCCAGTACCAAACACATAAAAATAAAATAAACACATACCACCACAAATAGATACTGGGAATTTCTTTAAAAAAAAAACAAAAAAAACAAAAAACGAACTAAAAACATGTCCTTCCAGTATATATGCAACCCAAAAAAGAACTTTCCTTGTTTTTTTGTTTGTTTATTTTTTGTTTGTGTATACATGCATGTGTGTGATACTGGTGATTGAACCATATAGCCTCTGAACTATACCCCACAGCCCTATTTTTATTTTTTACTTTGAAGCAGAGTCTAAGTTGCAGAGGACCTAAGTTGCTTGAGGCTGGGTGCAAACCTGCCCTCTTCCTGTCTCAGCTTCCTAAAGTACTGGGATTACAAGCATGCATCACCACGCCCAGTTTGAATTTAAGGTTTTGAAAATAATGCCTATAACACATTTTAGTGGATGATGTCAATATAATCACAGATCTAAAAGGCACAGGAAACTACACCAGCAAGGGAGGAAGCCACCTTCCCAGAACACCCCCATGCTGCTCGACTCATGCTATGTATCTGCTGGAGCACGTGGAGACAGTGCCTAGCCCATCCCCAAACCATTCTTGCTTGCTAACCCTGGGCCCACATGAAGAACCAAGTTTGGCCAGAGTATGCCTGGGCAGCTCTGCCACGGGAGGCCCACCACTGCCAGTATGTGCCAATGTGTCTCCTGAGAAGCCTGCAGAAGACAGCTGAGCCAGAGGCCAGATGAAATCTGTCCCTGTGACTCTCTGCGCCTGATGGGGAGACCTTCAGGAGGTCACAGGTCCACTTGGCCCCTGGTTATGCATCATACCCCACTACAGGGGTTCGTGGCAGAACTCCTCAGACGTGATCCTGGAAAGAGCCTGGTGAGATGCCCGCCATTTTTAGGAACTTAGGTAAAAAGACTGCAAACATCTTTCTGGAGAAACATGCTGCGTGTGAATGGTTTCAGCCACTGGGTGGACGTGAGTGGGCCGGAGCAGAGCTTTGCTCTGGGTTATACACACCATGCAGCTATCACATCTCTTCACGAGAGTGCATGCTACTTCCTACATAGGGAAAGGAAGAAGCAGTTTGAGAGTAATGCTATTTAGTGGGATCCTTTCTAAAAGAGGCACTTATGTGTCTTTCTGGTTGTCTAAATTTCGTACTTCATAAACACGTTTCCCATGAGGAAGGGAAAAGTCTCTTCCAGAGAATCATGTGTGACATGTGTCCCTGTCACAGGGGTGAGGGCGGGCTACACTGGGTGCTGTGGAATCCTCAGGGGTCTCCCCTGCACCAGCACCAGGTTCTGCTAAGGTAACCTGTTGCTCAGCTTTAACCGTGCCTGTTCTGTACCCCTACCCAGGGGATCTAATTCTAAACGCTCTCTTTCAGGAATGGTGAGAAAGAATGAAGGCTAACACCTATTTGAAACCCAGGGCTTTACCGGGCGTGGTGGCGCACGCTTATAATCCCCGCGCTTGAGAGGCGGAGACAGGAGGATCGCACAGGTTCAAAGCCAGCCTCAGCTACTTAGTGAGGCTCTCAGCAACTTAGTGAGACCCTGTTTCTAAATAAAATATAAAATAGGTCTGGGAGTATAGCCCAGAGGCAGAAAGCCTTTGGGTTCCACCCCCAGTACCACCAAAAATAAAATAAAAATAAATAAATAAAAATATAAAAAATAGGTGTCT
This sequence comes from Muscardinus avellanarius, assembly GCF_963383645.1. NCBI lineage: Eukaryota > Metazoa > Chordata > Mammalia > Rodentia > Gliridae > Muscardinus > Muscardinus avellanarius. The sequence continues at coordinate 111,425,583 of NC_137796.1, forward strand.
GGGCATGTAACCGGAGGTAGAAGGGTTTCCAGAAACCCCAGTACCACCAAAAAAAAAAAAAAAAAAAAAAAAAAGAAAAGAAAAAAAAGAAACCCAGGGCTGCAGAGTCCAAAGAAGCCTCTGCCTCACAGTGCAGGCACCTTAGGCTCGGGTTCAAAGCAGCACAGGGGGAGTCACGGCTCCACCGCTGTGAGAGGATGGGCCTACCTGGCTCCCTCTGTGGAAACCCAGGGACAAGGGGCTTTTGCTGGACTATCCTAAGTAGTACACAATGCCCAAGATCCTCAGAGTAGTTTCCTCTCTCCACTGATTAGGGTAAAACCCATTTACAGGGGGGTGGGGGGGACTCTTTTACAAAAGCTGCTAATAAAAAATCTAAATTAAAGCCAGGCATGCTTGTGCATGCATGTGATCCTAGTACTTGGGAGGCTGAAAAGGAGAATCACAGATTTGAAGCCAGCCTTAGCAACTTCGTAGGCTCACAGTAACTTAGCAAGACTCTGTTTCCAAACAAAATAGGGTTGGGGGTATAGTCCAGAGGTAGAAAGCCCCTGGTTTCCACTCTCACTACCACACACACACACAAAAAAAAAACTAAATTAAGAGTGTATGGGAGAGCCAGGCATGGTGGCACACACTTGTAATCCCAGCATTCGGGAGGCTGAGACAGGAGGATTTGGGTTCGCAGATAGCTCAGCTACTTAGTGAGGTCCTTTGCAACTTAGTGAGACCCTGTTTTAAAATAAAAAATAAAAACTAGGGCTGAGGGTGGAGCTCAGAGGTAGAATGCCCCTGGGTTCCATCCCCAACACCACACACAAAAAAAAGTGTATGGGAACCGGGTGTGGTGGCACATGCTTATAATCCCAGTACTTGGGAGGCTGAAACAGGAGGACCTAGCTTTTTGGACAGCCTCAACTACTTGGTGAGGCCTTCCACAACTTAATGAGACCCTGTCTCAAAATAAATAATAAAAAAATAGAAAAATAGTGCTGGGGGTATAGCTCGGAGGTAGAATGTCCCTGGGTTCCATCCCTAGTACCGGGAAAAAAAAAAAAAATCAGGCTGGGGGTGTATCTTGGAGGTAGAATGCCCCTGAGTTCAATCCCCAGTATAGCAAAAAATAAATAAATAAATAAATAAATAAATAAATAAATAACGTGTATGGGCATAGTAGGGTGTGGTATTGGACACCTGTAATCCCAGTACTTGGGAGGCTGAGACAGGAGGACCATAGTTTCAAAGCAATTTAGCAAGAGCAAGACTGTGTTTCAAAATAAAATAGGGCTGGAGGTGTAGCTCAGAGGTAGAATGCTCCTGGGTTCCATCCCCAGTACTACACACAAGAACACACAGAATAGGCCAGAGGCTATAGCTCAGTAGAATGCCCCTGGGTTCCATCCCCAGCACCAAAAAACAAAACAACAAAAAGCAAAACAAGACTTTGGGGGTGCAAGTGAGCTATTTTCCACATTCTTTGTCTTTTAGAATCTTCCATAAATGAAAAGATAGAAAAAAATTTCATAATCCTACATATGGTTTTTTCACCAAGGCAAGGCAAGAGAGACTGGTTATTCAAGACTTTTCCTGGGTGAGGCACACCCAGGCCACTCTGGGCGCCCATCTCAAACTGGAGCTCTCGCTAGAGAGCACGCCGTGGAGGAGAGCGGGAAAGCACGTACTGGGGACTAAACCCAAGGACACTCCACCACTAACTCCACCCGCAGCCCCTTTTATTTTGAAACAGGGTCTCACTAAGTTCCCCACACTGGCCTTGAACCTGTGCTCCTCCGTCTCAGGCTCACTACTCCTGAGATCACAGACTTGCACCACCACACTGGCTGTGGAGGTGCTTTTGGATTCAGATTGTGGAGCTGGGCCTCCTCTGATGTGCCAGGACCCTGCACAGGCTCAGTCAACCAACTCCTGGGCCCCAACTCCACAAAGGAGCTGCTATCAACCTTCCTTTTTTTGTTTTCAGAGAAAAACACCATGAGGCAGCTACTTCTCATAAGTGACTAGATAGCACTATGATGATGGTTCTGTTTATGAAACTGAAAACAAAAATCTGGGGCCAACTCTCTAGCAAATATCCACGGTATATTATTTCATATATTAAAGCAAACAAAAAACTAATTAGAGACAAAAAAGAAGTTATTAAACGTTACCAAAAGATCTCTGAAATGATTCTAACACTGACACAAACTCTCAATCTAAAGCTCAGAAGAGCTTCCCAGGGCCTGGCTAGTAAGGATACAGAATGTAACCAGCTAATGCCGGGTTAGAATGAAATTAACTTATGTTAAAAAAAAAAAAAAAAAAAAAACCCCAGCCAGATGTGGTGGCCCACACTTGGAATCCCAGTACTTAGGCGGCTGAGACAGAGGATCGCAGATTAGCAGCCAGCCTCAGCTACTTAGTGAGGCCTTCTGCAGCCTGGTGAGACCCTGTTTCAAAAAAAAAAAAAAACCAGGCCAGTGGTATAGCTTGTAGGTAGAATGTCCCTGGGTTCAATCCCCAGTATCCATTCTCACACACACAAAAGCCACAAATCAAGAGGTGCTTTTGTTTTGAGATGGGTCTCACATGTTGCCTAGCCTGGCCTCAAACCTTTGGGCTCAAGCAACTCTACCTCTGTCTCCCAAGTGCTGGCACTTTAAGATTTACCACCATACTCAACAAGAGATGCTTTTGAAAACTTTCCTTTGCAAAATCAGACTGCTATGTTGTAGCCGTACTCCCCATGTGGTCTGCAGGGGTAGGGGGAGACCTAGTCCTGAAGATTCCAGCACCTTCACAGCAGGCGATGGCAAACAAGGGGGCCTAGGAGTGCCTGCCAGAAGGCCCCCTGGAACCAGGTGTTCTAGCTCCTAGCCCCACAATGGCCAGCAGTCCCAACAGAAACATGCTCATTTAACAAGCAGCACATACTCACTGTTGAAAAAGAGCCCTCGCCAAGGATCTTTCCGAACTTGAAGTCTGCGGGCCGTTTCTTGCGAGGCTGTGGTGGCGGCGGGGCGGTGTGCTGCAGGGAGTTGGTGCTTGGCCGGGACTCGGCTGTGGTGCTGTCCATGGTGGGGCCCTGCCTGCTGCCACCACTGGAAACACCAGGGGCCGTGCTGGACTCAGTCTGGGTCCTCACCATTGATGGGGACGGGCAGGCACATAATACCACGCTGGGCTGAATAGGAACAGCGTCATACTGTGGACACAAAGAGGAGAGGTAAGACTCAAGCGGCCACCTGACCAAGCCCATGGACTGCAGTGCAGGCCCTCTGTGGACAGCCCCTCTGACCTTCTGCTGTCCTTTGGGGCCACTACCTTCACCTCCCTCTCCCCTGCTCACAGCCGGGTCCTCATTTCTCCCTCAGCACTGCATGAGTCTCTAGCCAAGTCCCAAGGGCCAAGCTAGCACAACCGGAGATAGCATTGTGTATTTTTAATTCTGAGGGATAAGTAGATAAGAGCAATGATTAAGTATGTTTATAATGCACAGAGACTGATAAAGCAAGCGTATTCATACATCTGTGGCTGGCACAAAAAAATAAAAACAGTTTAGCTGTTAAAATGACTTTGTAAAGCAATTTGGCAATTGTCGACAAGGCAGCTACAGAACAGTTGTTGATAAGATCCTCAAATATGAAAGATGAGAGGGAACAAACAATTAAAATTGGAAGTGGGAGCCGGGCGTGGTGGCGCACGTCTAATTTCAGTACTCGGGAGGCTGAGACTGAAAGATCACAGGTTCCAGGCCAGCCTCAGCAACATAGTAAAATCCTGTTTCAAAATAAAAAGAGCTAACCCAGGCGTGGTGGCGCACGCTTATAATCCCCGTGCTTGGGAGGCAGAGACAGGAGCATTGAGCAGGTTTGAAGCCAGCCGCGCTGGCTTGAGACCCTGTTTCTAAATAAAAAAGCATAAAAATAGGTCTGGGAGTGTAGCCTGGAGGTAGAAGGGTTTCCAGGAATCCCAGAACCACCAATAAATAAATAAATAAATAAATAAATAAATAAATAAATAAATAAATAAATATAAAAAGGACTAAGCTCAGCATGGTGGCGCACTCCCAGCACTTGAAAGGCTGAGACGGGAGAATAGCCAGGTTCGAAGCCAGCCTCAGCTACTGAGTGAAGCTCTCAGCAATTTAGTGAGACCCTGTTTCCAAATAAAGTATGAAATAGGTCTGGGAGTGTAGCCCAGAGGTAGAAAAGCTCCTGGGTTCCACCCCCAGTACCACAAAGAAAAATAAAATAAAATAATAAAAATAAAAAGGACTAGGGGTATAGCTCGGAGGTAGAACAACCGCTGGGTTCAATACCCAGTGCTTAAAATACTAATATGATGATGGCAGTGGTGGTGAAAGTGGTCACTGAGAAATAAGACAGAGTTCAAAGCTTAAACAACAGAATACAAAGACCGCACCCTCACCCAGAAAATCCCCTTTTCCAGCCCTGTCCCTAAAAAGTTTTTACAGCGGTGACACCACCCTACTCACCAAGCAGAATGTAACTGAAAACATGAAATAGCTAGGCATGGTGGTGTACACTTGTAATCCCAGTACTTAGGAGGCTGAGAGAGGAGAATCACAGTTTCAAGAACAGTCTCAAAAAGTAATGAGACTCTCATCAACCTAGTGAGACCCTGTTTATTTTTATTTATTTATTTATTTATTTATTATTTATTTTTGTGGTAATGGGGTTCCTGGAAGCCCTTCTACCTCCGGGCTACACTCCCAGACCTATTTTTTATACTTTTTTATTTGGAAACAGGGTCTCCTAAGCCAGTGCGCGCGGCTGGCTTCGAACCTGCGCGATCCTCCTGTCTCTGCCTCCCAAGCGCGGGGATTACAAGCGTGCGCCACCACGCCCGCCCTGCTCTGCGAGACCCTGTTTAAAAATACAAATAAAGCAGGGCGTGGTGGCGCACGCTTGTCATCCCAGCATTCGGGAGGCTGAGACAGAAGGATCGCGGTTCGCAGACAGCCTCAGCGACTTAGTGAGGCCCTGTTTCAAAATAAAGAATAAGGCGGGGATGCGAGTGAGGCACGCCGAGTGCCATTACCGCTTAAATCCCAGCTCTTCAACATCACTCAAAGACCAGTGAGGGATGAGTTCTAAGAGGGTGATGCAGAGAATGTTCTCAATTTAGAGAAAGGGAATGAGTCTAGAAAAAAGTGTGGCATGTAAGCAGGCTTCAAGAAGCTAGAGAGGCTGGGGCAGAGATTCCTAAGAGTAGATGAGGGCCCAAGGACTGGGAGCAGGGAGGAGGTATCAAAAGACAAAGGCCTGGAAGGGCCAAATAAGACGTGGAGCAGATTCGGACTGTGGGGAGCTAAGAAAGTGAGAAGGGAGATGGCAAGCTGGGGGCGGCTTCTTTCTTAGAGAGCAGGGGCTCGGCCTGGGGTTCCACCCACTGGCATCCTACTCTACTGGGGGGGAAATCAAGAGGAAAAGGGATCTATATCCCTGCCTTCCTCTCCTCCAAGCCCTGCAAGCATCCACACATCCTCAAAAGAAAACAAGAAACAGTGTTTCCACCTAGGAACCCAAGATGGAGCTATAGGCACACCAAAGGGAATGGCTTCACAGTCCCCGACACTGGGCGGTTCTCTCTGCCTTTGAAATGTGTAGATATAGAACTTCGCATCACACTCAGAGTGGCTTTTCTTAACATGGTTGCTTTATATTAATATTCAACTGGGGAAAAAATAAAGAATAAAAAATAGGGCAGGGGGTGTAGCTCAGAGGTCAAATGCCCCTGGGTTCCATCCCCAGTCCCGCAAAAAAAAATAAAATAAAATAAATAAAATAAAACTGGGCTGGGGGTATAGCTAGGAGGTAGAATGCCCCTACATTCAGTCCCCTGTACCATACACACAAAAAGAAAATATGAATGGCCTCGGGGCACCCAGGTACAGGGTCTCCAATACTCATTAAAGAACCCATTAAAGGCAAGTGTAGTGGTTCACTACTCCTGGACATGGTGGCACACGCTTGTAATCCCAGCATTTAGGAGGCTCAGATTGGAAGATCACAGTTCGTGGACAGCCTCAGCTACTTAGTGAGGCCCTTTGCAACTCAGTGAGACCCTGCCTCAATAAAAAATAGAGCTCAGAGCCAGGCATGGTGGTGCACGCTTTTAATCCCAGCATTTGGGAGGCTGAGACAGGAGGATCGCAGGTTCGTGGACAGCCTCAGCTACTCTGCTTAGTGAGGTGAGGCCCTTTGTAACACAGTGAGATTCTGTTTCAAAATAAAGAATAAAAAATAGGGTTGGGAGTGTAGCTCAGAGGTAGAATCCCCCTGGGTTCTATCTCCAGTACCACCAAAAAGAGAAAAAAAGAAAAGAAAAGAAAAAGAAAGATAAAAAGCTGGACATGGTGGCACGCGCTTGTAATCCCAGCATTCAGGAGGCTGAGACAGGAGGATCGTGGTTCACAGACAGCCTCAGCTATTTAGTGAGGCCTTTTACAACTCAGTGAGAGCCTGTTTCAAAAATAAAGAATAAAAAATAGGGCTGGGGATGTAGCTCTGAGGTACTATGCCCCTGGGTTCCATCCCCATTACTTCAAAAAAAAAAAAAAAGGAACCCATTAAAGAACCCAGGAGCCCAGGTGCATGCTTATAATCCCAGCATTTGGGAGGCCGAGACAGGAGAATCACAGGTTTGCTGACAGCCTCAGCTACTTAGTGAGGCCCTCCACAACTTAGTGAGACCCTGTTTCAAAATAAAGAATAAAAAATAGGGCTGGGAGTGTAGCCCAGAGGTAGAATGCCCCTGGGTTCCACCCCGAGTACTGCAAACCATAAAAATAAATAAAGGCTGGGGGTATAAGCTTAGCTCTAAGAAGAATGTCCTTGAGTTGGACCCCAGCACCATCAAAACAAAACCCAGCGAAATAAATGTATCAAAGAATGCAAAACTGGATGAACACTAACATTGCAAAAATGTTACTCACACCTATAGAAGAGTAACAAAATAAAAAGTGGTTGTTAAAGTAGTGGGATTATGGGATTTTATTTATACTATTTTTTGGTGTGTGGTACTGGGGGTGGAACCCAGGGGCTTTTCTACCTCCAGGCTATATTCCCAGACCTATTTTATACTTTATTTGGAAACAGGGTCTCACTAAGTTGCTGAGGGCCTCACTAAGTAGCTGAGGCTGGCTTTGAACCTGTGCGACCCACCTGTCTCAGCCTCCCAAGCGCTGGAACTACAAGAATGTTCCACCATGCCTGGCTTTATACCATATTTTTATTTTTTATTTTTTGGTGGTACTCGGGGTGGAACCCAGAGGCTTTCTACCTCCGGGCTATACTCCCAGACCTTTTTTATATTTTATTTGGAAACAGGGTCTAAGTTTCTGAAAGCCTCACTAAGTAGCTGAGGCTGGCTTCGAACCTGTGCGATCCTCCTGTCTCAGCCTCCCAAGCGCGGGGATTACAAGCGTGCGCCACCACGCCCGGCTATAGCATATTTTAAAAATACTTTTATTGGTGCAATGGTAGTCTCACACCATAATACAGTTCAGAGTGATAGTGACAGATACGCACGCAGCACTCTGCTAAGCCTCTCCCCACACCGTTCCCTCCCCCTTCCCTATACATCTTTAGATTAGCATTGATAATTTCCTATCTGTTCCTCCCTCACCACGTTCTTCCCCTAGACCCGTCCACCACTCCACTGGCGTTCTCCTCCATCTAAAGTCCCTCTCCATCCCGATGACTCCTTTGTCTCCACGTATGAGAGAAAACGCCGGCCCTTCGCTCTGTCACTGGCTAATCACACTTAGCATACGTTCTCCAGGCCCTTCCATTTTTCCTGCAAATGACCTAGGCTTGTTCTTTACTGCTAGGTAGAATTCCACTGTGTGTATCTCACAGTCTCGTGATCCATCCATCCGGGGATGGACACCTAGGCTGGTTCCACGACTCGGCTACTGTGAACTGTGCTGCTGTAAACATGGGTATGCGTGTATCCCTAATACCCTACTTCAATTCCTTTGGGAAGATCCCCAGGAGTGGTATAGCTGGATCATACGGTGGTTCCAGTCCCAGTTCTATGAGGAACCTCCACACTCATCTCCATATCAGCTGTAGTAATTTGAAATCCCACCAACAGTGCAAAAGAGTTCTTATTTCCCCACATCCTTGCCAGATTTATTGTTTTGTTTGGTTTTTGCAGTACTGAAGATTGGACCCAGGGACATTCTACCTCCAAGCTACACCCCCAGCTGTATTTTTCATTCTTTATTTTGAAACAGAATCTCACTAAGACGCAGAGGGCCTCACTAAGGAGCTGAGGCTGGCTGCAGACCTCCGCTCCTCCGTCTCAGCCTCCCAAGTACTAAGATAACAAGGCTGTGCCGCCACGCCCACTGCTGTTTGTACTCTTGATGCTTGTCACTCTTGAGGATGGGTTATGGAATCTTAGTGTAGTTTTGAACTGCATCTCCCTGATTTATGCCATATTTTTAATGCAACAGCAGCAACAAAACCCAAGATAAATATAAATTGAATCAAAGGTTCCAAACTTCGTGCTAGTAAAAAGATAAGCAGAAGCTGGACGTGGTGGCCACGCTTGTAATCCAGCACTTGGGAGGCTGAGACAGGATCGGTTCACAGCCAGCCTCAGCAACTTGTGAGGCCCTCCGCAATTTAGTGAGGACTCTTTCAAAATGAAGAACAAGAGGGCGTGGTGGCCACGCTTGTAATCCCAGCATTTGCGAGGCTGAGACAGGAGGATTGCGGTTCGTGGACGGCCCCAGCTACTCAGTGAGGCTCTTTGCAACTCGGTGAGACCGTTTCAAAATAAAGAATAAAACATAGGGCTGGGGTGTGGCTCGAAGGTAGAATACCCCTAAGTTCCATCCCCAGTACCAAAAAATAAAAAAATAAAGAACAAAATAGGGCTTGGGGGTGTAGCTCAGAGGTAGAGTGTCTTTGGGTTTCAATTCCCAGTACCACCAAGAAGAAAAAGAAAGAAAAAGAAAAGGAAAAAGAAATAAAGAATGAACAAACGAATGAACAAGACAAGCAGGTGGTTTCTAGGTAGAGAAATCCCCATGCTCAAGAAGCTGCCCCAGCTGCCAGGGGGAGTGGCGGCTCTGGCACCCTGAAAGCACAAGGCCCTCCTGACCACTGGGCTAATTGAAACATGGGCCTCTTTCATGAGAGCCCCACTGCCTGATGACTAAAGGAATATTAGAGGCTCTCCAAGGTGACCAGCCTGCAGCACACATGTGGTCAGACGCAAGGCCTCCAGCTGGCATGGGCACCCAAAGAGCACCATTTAATTGTGGAAAGCTGCTGTTTTCTTTTTTTCTTTCTTTCTTTTTTTTTTTTTTGGTGGTGCTGGGGTTCCTGGAAGCCCTTCTGCCTCTGGGCTACACTCCCAGACCTATTTTATGCTTTTTTATGTGGAAACAGGGTCTCTTAAGCCAGCGCAGCTGGCTTTGAACCTGCCTGATCCTCCTGTCTCCGATCCTCCTGTCTCCGCCTCCCAAGTGCGGGGATTACAAGCGTGAGCCATCACACCCGGCTAAAACTGCTGTTTTCTTGACAGCTCCACTGGCTCAGCAATAAGTCCAGTGTCTTACAGATTTAAGAAACACCCCAAGAGAAAGCATGGGTTGACCAAAGCTCTTTGGTTCAGTTAGTACCTTAATAATCCGTCCTTACAAACCATGCCTGCAATGTAAGTAAGTCTAGGCTGAGACAGGAGAATCAGAGGTTCGAGGACAGACTCAGAAAATAGTGAGACTCTCATCAACCTAGTGAGACTTGTATCAAAATCAAAATAAATAGGACTAGGGGTGTAGCTCAGAGGTAGACTGTCCCTGGAAACGAAAAAAAAAAACAAAAAAAAAAAAAAAAAAAAACAAGTACTTAAGTCCAACCAGAATCTCCAACTCTCTCCCCTTGGAGATGAGCAAGAGTGGGGAAAGGTCATGTTCACCAGGCTCCAGGCAGCAAGACTCTGGATCAGCCAGGAACGTCCTCACAAAACACACCAGCCACATTACAAACAGACTGCACAGCAGCACTCCACGTGCACTTTACAAGACTCCAGCACACGGCAAAGGGCAGCAGGGCACCCTGTGAGCAAGCCCGGGGCTGGAATGACAGAACATAGAACAATGTTCACCCACAGGGACAAACATGAGAGGGAGGCAGAAGAAGCCAGCACGTCACACAGCACAGCCCCAGACGCTACCGCATTGTTGAGATCCTAGCCATACTTGTGCGGCCGTTCCTGCCCACAGGCAGGATAGGGGAGAGCTCGCTCTACCAGTCCCATCAAATGCATATGTCAGAGGCACAGGGACATGTCCAAAGGCCTCAGCTAAGTTCCTCTGTGTGCCTCGTCTCCTGACAAGCCAGGCTCAAGGAAACAAGAGGGCATGCTGGAGACCAGGTGAGGGCGTCAGGCCCAGTCCTGGTTTCCACCCAGGAGCAAGCATGGCCTTGATGAGGTGCGCAGCTAGTGGTCAGGTGTGACACAGCTAGCAAAAGCGGCCTCAACATGGAGATTCAAGGAAATCCACTGCTTCCCTTAAAACTTTACAGGTGTGCCAGGCGCAGTGGCACTCACTCATAATCCCAGTCCTTGGGGAGCTGAGACAGGAGGATCACAGCTCCAAGCCAGCCCCAGGACTTAGCAAGATCCTGTTTTAAAATAAAAAGGTGTGAGCCAGGCGTGGTGATGGCACTCTTGTAATCCCAGCACTTGGGAAGCTGAGACAGAAGGATCACACGGGTTTGAAGCAAGCCTCACCTACTTAGTGAGGCTCTCTGCAACTGAGTGAGACCCTGTTTCCAAATAAAGTATAAAAAGGTCTGGGAGTAACCGGGCATGATGGTGTACACTTGTAATCCCCGCACTTGGGAGGTGAAGACAGGAGGATCGCACAGATTTGAAGCCAGCCATGCTGGCTTAAAAGACCCTGTTTCCAAAAATTTTTTTTAAAAAGTATAAAATAGGTCTGGGAGTGTAAAATAGGTCTGGGAGTGTAGCTTGGAGGTAGAAGGGCTTCCAGGAACCCCAGTACCACCAAAAAATAAAAAATAAAAAATATAAATAAAAATTTAAAAAGGTCTTTGAGTATAGCCCGGAGGTAGAAAAGCCCGTGGGTTCCACCCCCCCAGTACCACTAAATAAATAAATAAATAAATAAATAGGTATGGAGGTATAGCTCAGTGGTAGGGTGGCCTGGTTTTAATACTCAGTATGTCTGAGATGTCAAAATTTCAATTGACGCTGGGCATGGTGGTGCATGTTTGTAATCCCACCATTCGGGAGGCTGAGACCGGAGGATGAAGGATCGTGGTTTGCGGACAGCCTCAGCTACTTAGTGAGGCCCTCTGCAACTCAGGGAGATCCGGTTTCAAAATAAAGAATAAAAAATAGGGCAGGGGGTGTAGCTCGGAGGTCGAATGCCCCTGGGTTCCATCCCCAGACCCGCAAAAAAAAATAAAAATAAAAAATAGTTTTGTTTTTTGCAGTATCGGGGATTGAACTTAGAGCCATGCTAACACTGAGCTACATTCCTGTCCAACATGGAAATTCATGGCAGGGGCAGAGGACAACATTGCTTCTTCATGAGACAGGACTCAGCACTCACAAGGTGCTGAGAGAGACTCCCAAGAGCACTGACGAGTTTCTGAGCTGTCAGCCACAATGGCTAAGGAGACAGGGCAGTGCAGGCAGCAGGCATCTGCATGGATGGAAGGCAGGCAAGTGGGCAATGAAGAGATGGACCTAACACGCCCCATCAAAGGCTATTCTATTCTAGGAGGCCTCACAGCCCTGAACACCCCCCCCCCCCGTACTGGGGACAGGACATTCTACCTCTGAGCCCTATTTCGTAGTCTTTATTTTGAAATAGGGTCTCACTGAGTTGCAAAGGGCCTCACTACGTAGCTGAGACTATCCGCGAATGGCGATCCTCCTGTCTCAGCTTTCCAAATGCTGGGATTACAAGCATGAGGCACCACGCCCGGCTTCAAACACCTTTTGAGGGACAACAGGCAGCAAAGTGCGCTCATACTGTCCTTAGGAGCTCTTACCACGAAAGCCACCTTCAGCTCAAACTTTAACAGGAATTCTGGTCCTTGGAGACTCCCATCCCAAGACTCAGGTCGGCTGGAACTATGGTTTACAGGCGTATGTCAACAGAGCCTTCTTTTCTTTCCATCAAAGTGGTCTCCATGGTTACAATAAAGGCTTCCAGAACAGATCCTCACAGAATACTGCCCTCAGAGGGTGAGTGTGGGCAGCTGGACTCAGCCTGTCTCAACACCAAAACCAGGCAGCATGGCCCACAGCCCCAGGACCCCATAGCAGCTATCAGCCAGACTTGAAGCTTGCTGGAAACCATGGGGCAGCCTTGCAGCTGGGCTTGCCCCATAGAACCTAAGGCACCAGGCAGCACTGACTTGGGAGGAAGCAGAACATCAATGGCCCCAGCCCTGCCCGCGTCCTTCCCAACACGAATGCACACGCAGACCAGTAAGTGCCACAGGAAATGCCCAGGCCACCTGAGCAAGTATGCGAAACAAGAGTTGGGACTGAAGGACAGGAAGTGCATTTTGTTGTTACTGGTGGTGTTTGTTGAGGGTGGCAGAGAGTGAGATCAAATTCAGTCAAAAAGAAAGCCACAGAGATGGCACGTCAGAGAAGCCATTTCCCTGTGAAGCTTACACACCAGGGGTGCCACTTGGCGTTAACCAGTCTCGATGCAGAGGTGACCAGTCCAGATGTGCCGCCAAAGCCCCTTTCCCCAGGGGAGTGACCCACCCCCAGCTGCCATGCTACAACTAGCGCCTCCATGCGCTCTGGTCCCCAGGACTCAGGTGCTCTGGCACATATTGTACCCCAGCAGCCTCAATTGGGGCCGTTTTGCCCCCAAGGTAAGACTCAACAATGACTGGAAGCATTTTGTGAAAAATGAAAAAGTTACAAAAAAGAGAAGATATTATTAGCATCTAGGGGCAGGGACTCTGCTCAGCATCCTGGCATGAAGAAGACACCCCCACAATAGAGAACTATAGGTCCAGGGATCAACAGCTCCTGTTGAGAGCCCTGTTACAGCCTCTAGACTCTGTTCCCCAGGTATCACTGGCCCTTCCGGTGCTGAGCACTGTGCAGCCAATCCTTGGAGCAGAGGAAGTACAAGCACAGTCCACTGAGATCCTCAGAGAGGGTACGATACTATCCAGTATAAGAAGCACATTAAGAATCCTAATATAAGCCGGGCATGGTGGCGCACACTTGTAATCCCCACGCTTGAGAGGCTGAGACAGGAGGATCTTGCAGGTTCAAGGCCAGCCTCAGCTACTTAGTGAGGCTCTCAGCAAATTAGCGAGACCCTGTTTCCAAATAAAATGTAAAATACACCGGGTGTGGTGGCACACGCTTGTAATCCCAGCATTCGGGAGGCTGAGATCAGAGGATTGCGGTTCGCGGACAGCCTCAGCTGCTTAGTGAGGCCCTCTGCAACTCAGTGAGACCTGGTTTCAAAATAAAGAATAAAAAAAAAAAAACAAAAAAAAAGAGGGCAGGGGATATAGTTTGGAGATTGAATGCCCCTGGGTTCCATCCCCAGACCCGCAAATAAATAAATAAATAAATAAATAAATAAATAAATAAATAATTTTGGGAGTGTAGCCCGGAGGTAGAAGGGTTCCATCCCCAGTATCACCAAAAACAATATACATACATATATATATAGATATAAAATAAAAGCCGGATGTGGTGGTACATACCTATGATCCCAGTACTTGGGAGGCTAAGACAGAAAAATCATAGGTTCAAAGTCAGCCTCGGCAACTTAGCAAGACTCTCAGCAGCCTAGTGAGACCCTGTTTCCAAATATGAAATAAAACTGGAGTACAGTGTAGCTCGGAGGTAGAACACCTCTGGGTCCAATCCCCAGTACTACACTACATCACCATCATCCTCATCATCATCATAGGCTGTGGGTATCTATCTTGGAGTTAGAATGCCCTGGGTTCAATCCTCAGTACCCAAAAAACCCCTACTGTGATGTCTGGGAAATGAGAAAAGCACAGTTCCATGATACCGACCATATAAAGTGGCAGTTAGATTTCTAGCAAGGGGCATGACTTCAGGTGCTCGCTTCGGCAGCACATACACTAAAATTGAACTGATGCAGAGAAGATTAGTATGGCCCTACAGAGTTGTCTCTTTTCTTTCCCCCCAATAGAACCATTGTTCTCACAGAAAGAAAGAAAGAAAGAAAGAAAGAAAGAAAGAAAGAAAGAAAGAAAGAAAGAAAGAAAGGAAAAGAAAGAAGAAAGAAAGGCATACTTCAGGCATCCGAGAGCCCCTGGGGACCAAGGAAGGCAGGTGGGAGTGGCCAAAGGCTCTGCAGGAAAGCGGCCGGGACTGGGACCACACAGAGGCTGAGCGGAGCAGGCACACCCTCTGGCTGTGGTGCTGCTGCCATTTCCTCAGCAGAGGGTAGGACAGCCCACAACACCACCAGGAACCTGGATGCCTGGGTGGAAGCTGTCCTCCCAATGAGCAGCTGCCCCACCATCCCCTCCTTACCGAGTGGTGACTCTTCAACAACAAACGTGGGAAGACACCCAAGGCCCATCCGGGAAAATGCTACCCCAGCACCAATCCTCCCCGCTGGTCCAATTTCTCTTGGACTCCGGGCTCAGCTGGTCACACACAGGTTTTGGCTGGAACTCTGCTTGACAATGCTGTTTCCAAATGCCAGCCTTTGACATTTCACTTGCTGTAAGATTATACTCAATAATTTCTCTGGTTTAAGATTTTTTTCCCCCTAACAAAGAAAACTCTCAGCATGAAACAGGGATGAAAACACAGCAAGAAGCCCGGGCCTGGCTGCTATGCAGAACACCCTGTCTATTCCACGGTTCAGCAAGTCACTGCAGAATGCAAACACAACCAGCCAGACAACTGGAATGGGAGAAGTCCTGGCTGAGCCCACATGACCCAGAGAAGCAGGAGCCAGCCCTAAGCAACTGTGTCCTGCAGGAGTCACTTTCCCCTGAGCAGCCACACCCCACCCAGCAGCAGGTAAAGGAGCACTAAGCTCTCCTTCCCTTACATTGAGCAGATGAGGGGCACTGCACCACTGCACTCGAAGGGTGATCTTTGCCCTTTATTCAAAACAGCTTAGAGGCGGGCATGGTGGTGCGCGCTTGTAATCCCCGCACTTGGGAGGCTGAGACAGGAAGGAGGATCACACAGGTTCGAAGCCAGCCTTAGCTACTTAGTGAGGCTCTCAGCAACTTAGTGAGACCCTGTTTCCAAATAAAATATAAAATAGGTCTGGGAGTATTGCCTGGAGGTAGAAAGCCTCTGGGTTCCACCCCCAGGACCACAAAAAAAACAAAAACAAAAACAAAAAACCCCAGCTTAGAGGCCGGGCATGGTGGTGTACCCTTGTAATCCTAGCATTTGGGAGGCTGAGACAAGAGGATGGTGGTTCACACAGCCTCAGCTACTTAGTGAGGCCCTTTGAAATTCAGTGAGGCCCTGTTTAAAAAATAAAGAATAGCCGGGGGTGGTGGCGCAGGCTTGTAATCCCCACGCTTGGGAGGCAGAGACAGGAGGATCGCGCCCCTTCGGAGCCAGCCTTGCTGGCTTAAGAGACCCTGTTTCCAAATAAAAATATAAAATAGGTCTGGGAGAGTAGCCTGGAGGTAGAAGGGTTTCCAAGAACCCCAGTACAACCTAAATAAATAAATAAATAAATAAATAATAAAAAACTAGGCCTGGGGGTGTAGCTCAAAGGTAGAGTGTCCTTGGTTCCATCCCCAGTACTGGAGGAGGGTGGAACAGCTTAGAGAATGTTTATTCCATGTACTTCCCCAGAGCCTGCTAAAAGTGAACAGTCTCGGCCCAGGTCTTTCCCAGCTGTAAACACTGCACCTAATGCTAATTCTTTCTTTTAATCACTCATTTGATGATTTCATTCATCACCCAATGAAAAGTTCTAAGGTGTCAATAAGCAATCAATACTCCGTTGTCTTTCTTTGCTGTGGACACCTGTCTGAAGCCATCAGCATGTCATGAGCAGATGCAGAATGTTCTGGAGCCTGAGCTAAGTCAGGCTTGCATCAGTTTGATGGACATGAAGGCTCGGCATGAGCCAAGAGCACAGAGACAGGGGCCTGCAGAGGAGATGCAGGAACAAGGTGGGACAGGGAGACCGCCATTCCAGGGGGACAGGGTGATGGCTCATGGAGTGGGCCAGGTGGCCACATCTCCCTCTAGGATTCCTCAAGAAGCTCCCTGCCCTATTCAACAGACACACCCATGTGCTGTTTGCACAGCTCAGCATGCTGGCAACTCCACAGTCCAGTCTTGGAAGGCTTAAGGGAAGATCTGGGACCTTTAAGCGCACACAGCTGCATATAGCCCAGACGTAGAGTGATTTCTGCAAATATACTACACACTCCAAAGCCACAGCTTTTCTGTTATTTCATCAGTATATATTCAATCATTTTGCTCATCAAAGTTTCTTTTTAGGCCAGGCATGGTGGCGCACACTTGTAATCCCAGCATTCGGGAGGCAGAGACTGGAAGATTGTGGTTCCAAGACAGCCTCAGCTACTTAGTGGGGCCCTCTGCAACTCAGTGAGACCCTGTTTCAAATAAAGAATAAAAAAAGCCGGGCGTGGTGGCGCACGCTTGTAATCCCCGCGCTTGGGAGGCAGAGACAGGAGGATCGCGCAGGTTCGAAGCCAGCCGCGCGCGCTGGCTTAGGAGACCCTGTTTCCAAATAAAAATGTAAAAATAGGTCTGGGAGTGGAGCCCGGAGGTAGAAGGGCTTCCAGGAACCCCAGTACCACCAAAAAAATAAATAAATAAATAAAAACTAGGGCTGGGGGTGTAGCTTGGAGGTAGAATGCCCCTGGGTCCCATCACCAGTACTGCCAAAAAAAAAAAAAAAAAGGTTCTTTTTTTCTTCTTTTTTCTTTTGTAGAAAGGACATTCTGGCTCTCAACTACAGCCTCGTCCCTATTTTATTTATTATTTATTATTTATTTATTTGTAACACTGGGGAGTCTCCCTCTGAGCTACACCCCCAGCTCTATTTTTATTCTTTATTTTGAAACAGGATCTCACTAAGTTGCGGAGGGCTTCACTAAATAACAGGGTTGGTTGGATGTGAGCTTGTGATCTTCCAGTCTAAGCCTCCCAAGTGCTGTGATAACAAGCATGTACCACCACATCCAACTATTTTATTTTGAAACAGGGTCTCACTGGGTTGATGAGTCTCTCTCTGCTTGCTGAGGTTGTCCTTGAACCTACAATTCTCCTGTCTTACCCTCCCAAGTACTGGGATTACATGCGTGTACCACAATTTGCTCTCATCGAAGTCTTTTTTTTTTCCTTCTTTTTGCAGTACTGGACATTGAACTCAGGGGCATTCTACTTCTGAGCTACTCTCCCAGCCCTATTTATTCTTTATTTTAAAACAAGGTCTCACTAAGTTGGGAAGGGCCTAAGTAGCTGAGGTTGGCCATGAACCCGTGATCCTCCTATCTCAGCCTCCCAAGTACTGGGATTATTAGTGTGCACCAACACGCCCAGCTCATCAGCTTTCTTTTGTGTGTGTGTGGTACTGGGGATGGAACCCAGTGGCTTTCTAACTCCAGGCTATACTCCTAGACCTATTTTATATTATTATTTGGAAACAGGGTTTCACTGGTTGCTGAGAGTCTAAGTAGCTGAGGCTGGCTTTGAACCTGTATGATCCTCCTGTCTCAGCCTCCCTAGTACAGGTGTGCACCCCCCCACACCCAGATTCGTCACCAGTTTCTTTTTTTCTTTTTTTTTTTTTTTTTTTTTTGTGGGTCTGGGAATGGAACCCAGGGGCATTCAACCCCCAAGCTACACCTCCTGCCCTATTTTTTATTCTTTATTTTGAAACCAGGTCTCACTGAGTTGCAGAGGGCCTCACTAAGTAGCTGAGGCTGTCCGCGAACCGTGATCCTCTGGTCTCAGCCTCCCGAATGCTGGGATTACTAGCGTGCATCACCATGCCCGGCTAATCACCAGTGTTACGGATTGGGAGAATATGGTTGTGGGGAAACTGTTCCCGGGAACCCCTGCTAGGGTCCCGGACACACTTTTCCTCAACCCATAACAAAACCCAAAACGACCAAAAACAGAAAAAAACCGTGGATTCTTGTCCTAAGCTAAGAATAAATATGCAAAGCTTGGACAGTTGCTGAAGATTTAAAGAAGTTTATTAAAAAGATAGAAATACAGGAGATAGTCACAGCCCTGTGCCGGAGAGGGGCCTAGGGGGGCAATTCTAGTGAAAATACTGAAGAACTCCAGTATACTACGTGTTTTTATCCAGACCAATTCTGCGACAGGTCCTTTGATCTGTAGATGTCTCTGTTGTCTCCAGCCAGATTTGCCCCGGAGGGGGTGCTGTCCTGCCTCCAAACACAGCCCTCTATACCTCTTGTTCCGTCCCCCAAGATGTGTGAAATTGCTTCTCCGGGATCTGGGATTTCCTCCCATCCCTGGCTCCAGCTTTCTTTCCTTCTCTTTAGAAATGTAAGTTACAAGTCCCTCCTTCCTGTCAATCCTGGTTTTTCTAGTACAAATGATATACTTTTAAAATTGGAAATCTTTCCCGATACTGGTACATCAGTACATTTTAAAACCTCTTCCCAATGCTAGTACAGCCAGTTTCTTAAAGGACGTAGAGCAACTGCATTATCCATCCAATTGCTCAGCAAACATGGCCACTGTTCCCAGGGAGACGCCAGGGCTGTAGCAGACAGGCCCGTCCTGGCCTGGAGCAGCTGCCCATTCCAGAACTATCCAGTTCGGTGGTGGGGAGCCATGTAGATGTGGGTGGGTGCTTGGAGGGCCCAAGACAGATCCTAGTTGCTGCTGAATCACAGCACTGGCTGGCTAGGGTTCAGCCTGAGTGGCTGAGGGCCCAGGTGAGGTAAAGACGCTTAGAGGGCACAGTGATGGCAGGAGGACACAGTCACATTTGGAACTTAAATCACAATAACAGCTAAAGTGTGATGCATCACACTTTTTTTTTTTTTTTTTTTTTGGTGGTACTGGGGTTCCTGGAAGCCCTTCTACCTCCAGGCTACACTCCCAGACCTATTTTTACATTTTTTTATTTTGGAAACAGGGTCTCCTAAGCCAGCGCGTGCAGCTGGCTTCGAACCTGCGCGATCCTCCTGTCTCTGCCTCCCAAGCGCGGGGATTACAAGCGTGCGCCACCACGCCCAGCCGACGCATCACACATTTTAAAGTTTCAAATTTAAAATGCAGATAGCCAGGCATGGTGGCGCGCACTTGTTATCCCAGCATTTAGGAGGCTGAGACAGGAGGATCACGGTTAAGGACAGCCTCAGCTACTACTTAGTGAGGCCCTTTGCAACTCAGTGAGACCCTGTTTCAAAATAAAGACAAAAAAAATTTAAATAAAATAAAATGCAAAAAATGAATTGGACCAGTAGTCTATAATTCCAGCTACTCCAGAGGCTGACATAGGAAAATCCCAAGTTCAAAGCCAGTCAAAATAAAAAGGGTTGGGAGCCAGACATGGGAGCCCAACCCAGAATTTGGGAGGCTGAGACAGGAGGATCATGGTTCTGGAACAGACTCTCAGCTACTTAGTGAGGCCCTCTGCAGTTCACTCTCTTTCAAAATAAAGAATAATAATAATAATAGGGCTGGGGGTGTAGCTCAGAGGTATGATGCCCCTGGGTTCCATCCCTAAAACTGCAAATAATAAATTAATAAATAAATTAATTAATTTTTAAAAAGGGTTGGGTATATAGTTCTTTGTTAGAACACTTGTCTAGCACGTGTGGGGCCCTGGGTTTAATCCCCAATACTACAAAAAGAAAAATGAGAAAAAAATAATCACTTTAAAATCATACCAAAGGAAGTAGTAGAAAGAATTCTGGATTTGGAAGCGGCAACAATGTGTACTGTGGTACAGATTCGCACCCTGCTTGCCCATTACCCGCTGTGTGTGAAGTGGCAGAACCTGTCCCAGCACCCTGCAGGGGTTTCACTTACATTCCATCAGCAAAGTCCCTCAGGTCCAGAGCATCCACTGAGCACCTGCCACGGGCCCTGCACTGCCTGGACACTGGGAAGGTAGCAAAGAACACAACCAAGCCGAGGTCCTCAAGAAGCCACGCTGGGAAGGACTGGACATTCAACAGAAAAGCCCTTACCAGGAAGGCAACATCTGAGAAAACACTCGGAAGGGGAAGGTCCCCAAAGACATCTGTAGAGAGCCTCTCGCAGAGGACCAGCTGATGTGAAGGCTGGGAGGAGGGGCAGCTCCCGATCCACACCAGTCCCCCATGGCACCTCAGAGAGCCCCCGGATGCCAGCAAGACACCAGACACCCCCAAAGTGCCCCTTCTGAGACCTCTTTTGACACCCCCTGAACTCCTCAAACCACAAGGAGGAAGCATGAGACACGGAGACACCCATAGGGCCCAGGCGCCTCCTGGTGCTAGGCTCAGGACAGGCTCCAGGTCCACATGGTCTTGTACCAGCCCTGGGCTCCCAGACACTGGCCACCTGGCCATTGCCACTCTCATGGGCATGATGGCACAGGGACCTGACTACAGCAGTCTCCCTCCTTCGTGGGATTCTCCAATCTCCTTCGTGCTGTGGCCTCAGTATGAAATCCAAGCACCTCAGGGCCCTCCTCCATGGGATAGTGTTTACAAGGTAAACGTGCACTCTTGCCTTCTCCCAGGGCAGTCCTAACTTGCTGTCATGGCTGGGTTTTTTGTTTTGTTTTGTTTTTTCAGTACTGGGGATGGAACCTAGGGACATTCTACCTCCCAGCTACATCCCCAGCCCTAGTCTGGGGATGGAACCCAAAGACATTTGACCTCCAAGCTACACCCCCTGTCCAATTTTTTATTCTTCAGTTTAAAACAGGGTCTCATTGAGTTGCAGAGGGCCTCACTAAGTAGCTGAGGCTGTCTGCAAACCGTGATCCTCCGGTCTCAGCCTCCCAAATGCTGGGATTACAAGCGTGCGCCATCACGCCCAGCTTTTCTTTTTTCTTTTTTTCTTTTTTGCAGGTCTGGGGATGGAATTCAGGAGTATTAGACCTCTGAGTTACACCCCTGACCCTATATTTTAATTCTTTATTTTGAAACAGGGTTTCACTAAGTTGCAGAGGGCCTAAGTAGATGAGGCTGTCAGCGAACCACCATCCTCCTGTCTCAGCCTCCGAAATGCTAGGATCACAAGGAAGCACCAACCCGGGCGTGGTGGACAGACGTGGTGGGCACGCTTGTAATCCCAGCATTTGGGAGGCTGAAACCGGAGGATCACGGTTTGCAGACAGCCTCAGCTACTTAGTGAGACCCTTCACAACTTAGTGAGACCCTGTTTCAAAATAAAGAATAAAAATAGGGCAGGGGGTGTGGCTCGGAGGTCAAATGCCCCTGGGTTCCATCCCCAGACCCGCCAAAAGAAAAAAAACAACAAGCAAGCGTGCGCCACCACAACCAGCTATCCTGGCTGTTGTAATGAATGATTTTACATCTGCAGTAAGAGGGAATGAGCTGGGCATGGTGGCACACGCTTATAATCCCAGCTGAGACAGGAAAGGAGGATTGCAATTCACGGACAGCCTCAGCTACTTAGAGAGGCCCTCCATAACTTAGTGAGACCCTGTTTCAAAATAAAAAGTAAAGCTGGGCGTGGAGGCGCACGCTTGTAATCCCCAAGCTTGGGAGGCAGAGATAGGAGGATTGCGCAGGTTCAAAGCCAGCCGCTCTGGCTTAAGAGACCCTGTTTCCAAGTAAAAATATAAAAAATAGGTCTGGGAGTGTAGCCGGGAGGTAGAAGGGCTTCCAGGAACCGCAGTACCACCAAAAAAAATGAAAAAATAAGCCGGGCGTGGTGGCGCACGCTCGTAATCCCCGCGCTTGGGAGGCAGAGACAGGAGGATCGCGCAGGTTTGAAGCCAGCCGCGCGCGCTGGCTTAGGAGACCCTGTTTCCAAATAAAAATGTAAAAATAGGTCTGGGAGTGTAGCCCGGAGGTAGAAGGGCTTCCAGGAACCCCAGTACCACCAAAAAAATAAATAAATAAATAAAAATGAAAAAATAAAAAAATAAATAAAGAATAAAAAAGCCAGACGTGGTGGTGCACACTTGTAATCCCTGCGCTTGGGAGGCGGAGATAGGAGGATCGTGCAGGTTCGAAGCCAGCCGCACTGGCTTAAGAGACCCTGTCTCCAAATAAAAATATAAAAAAAGTAGGTCTGGGAGTATAGCCCGGAGGTAGAAAGGCTTCCCGGAAGCCCAGTACCAACAGGAAAAAAAATTTAAAAATTAAAAATAGGGCAGGGAGTATTGCTCAGAGATAGAATGCCCTGGGTTCCATCCCCAGACCCACAAAAAAATGTAAGAGGAAATGATAGTTGTACTATTACCTTTATTTATTTATTTATTTGTTTGTTTGTTTGTTTGTTTATTGCAGGTCTAGAGATGGAACACAAAGGCATTTGACCTCCGTGCTATACCCCCTGCCCTATTTTATTTTATTCTTTCATTTGAAACAGGGTCTCACTAATTGTGGAGGGCCTCACTAAGTAGTTGAGGCTGTCCATGAACCGCGATCCTCTGGTCTCAGCCTCCCGAATGCTGGGATTACAAGAGTGCGCCACCATCCGGCTGCACTATTACCTTTAAAATATCTCTAAGCATCAGTTTTGAAATGAAAAGCCCAAGAAGAAAACTCTTTTCCGGCGGGCATGGTGGTACACACTTGTAATCTCAGCATTCGGTAGGCTGAGACCTGAGAATCATGTTCACGGACGTCTGCAACTGAGAGAGACCCTATTTCAAAAATAAAGAATAAGCCGGGCGTGGTGGCGCACGCTTGTAATCCCCGCGCTTAGAAGGCTGAGACAGGAGGAGCTTAGAAGGCTGAGACAGGAGGATCGCGCAGGTTTGAAGCCAGCCTTAGCTGGCTTAAGAGACCCTGTTTCCAAATAAAATATAAATTAGGTCTGCGAGTGTAGCCTGGGGGTAGAAAGCCCCTGGATTCTACCCCCAGTACCACCAAAAACAAAAAGAATAAAAAATAGGGCTTGGGGTATACCTCGGAGGTAGAAGGGAAAAAAAAAAAAAAAGGAAAACTTTCTTTGGGAGTAAAATCTAAAGGCTTATTTGACTACAGCTGTTATTCTAAGGAGCACATTTTGTAGCTTTTTTTTTTTTTTTGGGGTGGTACTGGGGTTCCTGGAAACCCTTCTACTTCCGGGTTACACTCCCAGACCTATTTTATAGTTATTTTTATTTGGAAACAGGGTCTATTACGCCAGCAAGGCTGGCTTTGAACCTGAGCGATCCTCCTGTCTCCGTCTCCCAAGCACGGGGATTACAAGCGTACGCCACCACACCCGGCACTGTAGCATTTTTAAGCAGAAATTAATCTGCCCTCAGATTGGCACCACGCTCTGAAGAACATGCACTGCCCAAGGTCCAGGCTCCGAATGCCCCTTCCAGCCTTCAGCCCTGCAGAGGCTGCACAGCCCAAGAACTCAGCCAACTGGGGGGTAGGGTAAGTCATCACCTCCCAGCACAGAGCCTGATCAGTTTGCCACCCACTTGGTGACCCAAAATTATGGTAAGTAAATTCTTTGGGTTACTCAATAGCTTCTGAAATTTAAATCTCTAGATAAATGTAAAGCAATAAAACCCCAGGTGTACCCATCTACCATCTCTGTCATATCTGATATTTTTTTTGACGGGAGCAGTGCTGGTGATTAAGCCCAAGGTATCAAATATGCTAGACAAATGCTCTACCACTAAGCCACATCCCACCCCTCCTACCCTCCTAGATAAAAGAGAGCTTCTCAAAGCTGGGTGCTAGCTGGGCATGGTGATGCACACTTGCAATCCCAGTTCTTGAGAGGCTGAGGCAGGGGGATCACCCAGGTTCAAAGCCAGCCTCAACTACTTAGTGAGGCTCTCAGCAACTTGGTGAGACCCTGTTTCCAAATAAAGTATAAAATAGGTCTGGGAATATAGCCCAGAGATAGAAAAGCCCCTGGGTTCCACCCCCAGTATTACAAAATTTAATAATAATAATAATAATAATAATAATAATAATAATAAATAAATAAATAAAATTGGACTGGGGTTGTAGCTTGGCGGTAGAATGCCCCTGGGTTCCACCCCCAGTAGCACACCAAAAAAGACAAAAACAGAGCTGGGCGCAATGGCACATGCCTATAATCTTAGTGCTTGGAAGGCTGAGAAAGGAGGCTTAGGTTTGATGACAATCTTAGCAAGTAGTGAGACCTTATTTAAAAATAAAAAAGGCTGAGCCGGGCGTGGTGGCGCACACTTGTAATCTCAGCACTTGGGAGGCTGAGACAGGAGGATCGCACAGGTTCGAAACCAGCCTCAGCTACTTAGTGAGGCTCTCAGCAACTTAGTGAGACCCTGTTTCAAAACAAAATATGAAATAGGTCAGGGGTGTAGCCTGGAGGTAGAGGCCCTTGGGTTCTATCTGCAGGACCACTAAAACAAACAAACAAAACAAAATAAAAAGGCTGGAGGTATAGCTTACAGGTAGAAAACCCCTGGGTTCAATCCAGTAGACACACACATACAGCTCCTCACAAGAGTTCACCTAAAAGATGGCCTGTTCATCTCACGGGCGCCATGTTACCTTAAAATCCTCTCCCACCACTCTCCCTCCCCCATTACCATCTGATCACCAGACTCTCCTAAACACACGCAAACGCACCCCAATGCCAAGCCACTCACTCCTAAGTAAGACTGGGTGCTTTCGCACACCTCCCCAGCAGCCTCCCACCAGGGGCTGCCCCAGCTACCACAACCCAGGCCATCCCACGCCAGCACGAACCTTGCCACTAGGAACCCACCACCCACCATGACCCAACACCCGCTCCTCAGTCCTGGCAGCCAAACAAGGCCCCTCAGGCAGGGGCCCTCCTGTCTTTTCTGCTAGCTCCCGCATGGTTGTCAGCACACGCTCTGCAACTGCAACTGGAAAATGTGAAAGATACGCCCATGGTACAGACCTCTGGAGGACGAGGAAGGACAGACATCCAAAGGCGAATCAGCTACAGCGATCAATGCCCTGACCTCCAAAGTCTCGAAGGTGGCTGAGGACCACCTCGGGAAGCGGGTCTCAGCAGGCCCACTGTACTCCACACCCACTTCTGCCCCCACACTTCTGACCTACTCCTGCCACGCCTTTTCTCTCCTTTTTTCTTAGGTACATTCTACCTCTGAGCTACACACACCCCAACCTTTTTTACTGTTTGTCTTGAAACAGGCCTCGCTCGGTTGCTGAGAGCCCCACTACTTGCTGACTGTCCACTGCATCCAGCTCCCACCACTCCTTTCTAGAGCGGGTCCAGGGAGGACCTCCACCACCTGTCAATGTCTGATGGAAAAGCAGGCAAGCTTTAAACAGCTCGCTTCTGACTGAGCTTGCAAAATACAACCAGTCTATAAATGAGGCATCTTCTGAGGGTCAACTTGTCTCATGACCCGCACATTCGGATTTAAGAGCTGGTCTGCCGTGGTGGCACACCTGTAATCCTGACTATTCAGGAGCCTGAGGCCAGCCTGGGAAATGGAAGGCAAACCTGTCTCAAAAAAGGGAGAGGAATGTAACTCAGTGGTAGAGTTCTGGATTTAGTGGCCAGTACTACCAAAAACAAAGAACTAAAAACAAAACCTAAGAGTTTTAACTTTTTTCACTTTTTGAGTACTGAGTTCAGCAGTCTCTATTTCAAAAGTAGAAACTCTTAAGGGAAAATTAATGAGAGCCAAGTACATATTCATATCTACCAAAAACAGACTCAACAGATATACACAGCACATTGCTCAGTTACTAAGGAGAGTTTAGAGAAATGTCATATATTAAAAATACCCAGTGACCCACATTCTAAATGCTAAATGTAACAAACATGTGACTGACAAATGGATTAAAATGTAAATGGATTTGCAGGCAAAGGAAAACAAAGGACCCATGGATTTCCTCCCTCCCTCTCTCCCCTACCCCCCTTTACATATAGTACTGGGGATTGAGCCCAGGAGGTGTTCTACCTCTAACCCCGTCCCCCCACCCCTACCCCCCCCAAAACAAGGTCTCCCACCTGGGCGTGGAGGCACACACTTGTAATCCCAGTACTTGGAAGGCTGAAAGAGGAGAAATGCAGGCTCAAGGCCAACCTCAGCAACTCCGTGAGGCCCTCCACAACCCAGTGAGACCCTGTTTCAAAATAAAGAATAAAAAAGAAGGCTGAGGGCGTAGCTCTACAGGAGAATGCCGCAGGGCATTCCATCCAGGAAGAAAGGGATGGGAGAGAAGGAAAGAGGGCTCCCGAGGTAGCTCAGAGCTTTGCTGTATTGCTGAGGCTGCCCAATGACCTGCAATCTTCCAGTCTCCGCCTCCAGGTACCAGGATTCAAGGTGTGTGCGCCGTGCCCAGCTTCTACTTCTCTAAGTTTCACACAACAGATGCCTCAGGTCTTCCAATGCTAGTGGTAGCAGCTTCACTAACCCTTAAGAGACTAATTATCAGGTACACAGAAGCTTATTTAAAAAATACAGAACCAAGCCGGGCGTGGGGGTGCACGTTTATAACCCAGCAGTCGGAGGCTGAGACAGGAGGATCGCGGTCCGCGGACAGCCTCAGCTACTTAGTGAGGCCCTCTGCAACTCAGTGAGACCCGGTTTCAAAATAAAGAATAAAAAATAGGGTTGAGGGTGTAACTTGAAGGTCGAATGCCCTTGGGGTTCCATCCCCAAACCCACAAAAAAAAAAAAAAAAACAGAACCAGCCAGGCGTGGTGGCGCAAACTTGTAATCCCCGGCTTGGGAGTCTGAGACAGGAGGAACGCACAGGTTCAAAGCCAGCCTCAGCTACTTAGTGAGGCTCTCAGCAACTTAGTGAGACACTGTTTCTAAATAAAATATAAAAATGGGTCTGGGAGTATAGCCTGGAGGTAGAAAGGCTCTGGGTTCCACCCCCAGTACCACCAAAAAAACAATAATAATAATGCAGAACCACATATTTCAAAGCACATTTCACAGTCCCTCATTACCTGCCGGCCAGGCAGTCCTGCATGGGGCTGAGGGGGAGGTGGGGAAGTGGACCACCCACCCAGATTTCCTGGGCGCTGCAGGCTGAGGCACGGATGGCCTGGCTCACACCAGGATGGAGCCCAGCTAAGGAGGTGACTTCGGGTCAAAGATGGTTCACAGTGATTACATCAAGATGGGCGAATCAAAGGTAGTTTCCCCCTCTACCTTGAAATGTAAACACTTCTACAGCAAAAATGGTCCATGCACTCACCCACTAGCACTGAGCACCTCCCAAGGGCCCAGTGCTATCTGAGTAGGGAACAAAAAAGAGAAGAGAAAACCTGTGGGTCAGGTACCAGGCGCAACTGGGTTGAATGTGACAGAAGAGCCTGGACTGAGGCTCCTTAGATCACAGTAGTGTGCTACCTCTGAGCCACACCCCCAGCCCTATTTTATTATTTATTTGGAAACAGGGTTTGGCCAAGTTGCCGAGGCTAGCCTCAAATATGTGATCCTCTTGTCTCAGCCTCCCAAGCACTGGAATCGCGGGTTCAAAACTAGCCTTAGCTACTTAGTGAGGCCCTCCTCAACTTAGTGAGATCCTGTTTCAAAATAAAGAATAAAAAATAGGTCTGGGGGTGTAGCTCAGACATAGAATGCCCCTGGGTTCAATCCCTAGTACCACAAACACCAAAAAAAATTATTTTTTCAAATCTAAGAGCCAGATCTCCCAGTAGTTGGGAAGCTAAGACAGAGGATCACAGGTTTCAGGTCAGCCTCAGAAACGTAGTGAGACCATCAGCAGTTTAGTGAGAAGCTGTTCCAAAGTGAGTCAAGTCACACGATGATGCAGGCCTGAAATTCCAATACTTGGGAGGTTGGGATAGGAAGTTGGAGATCAGCCTAAAGCTATTTGGTGAGACTTTCAGGAAGCTAGCAAGACCCTGTTTTAAAACAAAAAAGGGCTGGGAGTATAGCTCAGAGGTAAAACACCCATAGGTTTAATCCCCAGTACTACAAAAAAATAAAAAGGCAGCTGAGTGTAGTGGTACACCCTTGTAATCCCAGTACCTGGGAGGGTCTTGGATCAAAAAATAAGACTTTTAGCCGGGCGTGGTGGCGCACGCTTGTAATCCCCGCGCTTGGGAGGCAGAGACAGGAGGATCGCGCAGGTTCGAAGCCAGCCGCGCGCGCTGGCTTAGGAGACCCTGTTTCCAAAATGAAAATGTAAAAAATAGGTCTGGGAGTGCAGCCCGGAGGTACAAGGGCTTCCAGGAACCCCAGTACCACCAAAAAAAATAAAAATAAAAAAATAAGACTTTTGGCCAGGCGTGGTGGTGCACGCTTGTCATCCCAGCATTCAGGAGGCTGAGACCGGAGGATAGCGGTTCGTGGACAGCCTCAGCTACTTACTGAGGCTCTGCAACTCATTGAGACCCTGTTTCAAAATAAATAATAAAAAATAGGTCGGGGGTGTAGCTTGGAGTTCGAACGCCCCTGGGTTCCACCTCCAGAGCCGCAAAAAAAAAAAAAAAAAAGGCTCTCTAGACAAAACGAAGCTCATCCCCTTCCAAAGGCAAATCTACCTGTGAGTAAAACTGCATTAAATCATTAAATACCTACTGTATTAGAAGCCCTTACTCTAATGTTGAAAATAATATCACAGGAAGGCTAAATTCCCTAACACGCAGGAGAGGAACCAAGATCAAAATCAGGGCCTTCTATGGTCAAGATACAATCACGCAGCTTAACACTTCAGCCAGGAGAAGAAAGTGTCCCACACTCAAATGCCAAGCTGCCTTTAAATGCCAGCGTGCTCTGGAGTCCTGGAGCTTTGGAATGCACCGTAACAGGTGCAGCCACACACACGTGCACACATGAGGCAAGCAGGAACATTCTCTCTCCATACCCTAGTTGTGGGAGGGCTGGAGATGTAGCTCAGGGGCGGAATGCTACCTAGCACTGGGTTCAGTCCCCAGGACGGGGGAGAGGGTGCTGCTACCAAGTCCTACCAGCTTACCCCCAAAGGGACACTACTCTCACAGAGGCAGAGCTCACCAGCAAAGAACATTATAGATAAAAGCTCCTCTTACCCTAGTTAATTTTACAAACTAGATCCAGACCAAGAGACCAGGAGTAGGTAAGGGTGTTAGGATGTAGCCATCCCTTCTTTCCCCTAGCTCATAGGATTCCACATGGAAAAGAAAGCAACAATCGGGGCGCGGTGGTGCACACTTATAATCCCAGAATTTGGGAGGCTGAGACAGGAGCTTCTCCGATAGCCTCAGCTACTTAGTGAGGCCCTTTGCAACTCAGTGAGACCCCGTTTTCAAATAAAAGACTAAAAAATAGGGCTGGAGTATAGCTCAAAGGTAGAATGGCCATGGGGTCCATCTCCAGGACTAGGAAAAAAAAAAGAAAAGAAAAGAAAAGAAAAGAAAAGAAAAGAGGGCAGCAAAATCAAGACCCAAGGTCCAGTTTTAGGCTTATAACGTACCCTGGACAAGCCATTCTCTCTCTGCTTCATAAATTTATTCTTCTATAAAATGAGGTTGAGCCGGGTATGGTGGCACATGCTTGTCATCCCAGCATTTGGGAGGCTGAGACAGGAGGATCACAGGTTCACAGCCAGCCTCAGCTACTTAGTGAGGCCTTCACAATTTAGTAAGACCCTGTTTCAGATAAAAAATAAAAAATAGCCAGGTGTGGTGGCACACAGTCATAATCCCAGGATTAGAGCCCCCAGTTCTGCAAAAAAAAAAAAAAAGAAAGAATAATATATATGGCAACTTAGTGAGACCCTGTTTCGTGCGCGCGCGCGTGTGTGTATGTGTATGTGTGTGTGTGTGTGTGTTACTGAGGATTGCCGGAGCCAGCCGGCAAAAGTACAGGTTCTGAAGAGAGGCGTGAGGATGAAGAATTTATCTCTAAGAATTTGATTCTCAGAATATTTAATTTATTTTAACGTGGGGGAGCCACCAGCCTACTATCTCTACTGGCCGACCCCTGTTCCTGGGTCAACATTTCCTAAGGGTCGACGACTACGCCTGGGTCAGTATTCTCTATTGTGCCGACGCTGGGTTTGTTTTTCCAGAGGTATTTATACAGTCACAGGTCAATCAACATCCTCGTGCTACCACCACCAGAATACAATAAAGACCAATCCAAAGCACATATATTACAGATAGGTTCATCAGGACCTCGTACCGTCACCATCTCATCTTCTCCCAGACCTTTTATTCTGAACTTTCCATGAGCCCAAACCTTGTTGACTCTGGGCGAAGGACAGCCAGCTGAGTCAGCAATATTAAGTTAGGGGAAAGCCTTTAATGGCTCCCCACAGAGGATTGAACCCAGGGGCAGTTTACCTCAATGCTACAACCCCAACCCTATTTTTTATTCTTTATTTTGAAACAAGATCTCACTAAGTTGCAGAGGACCTCACTAAATAGCTGAGACTGGCCTCGAACCTGAAACCTCCTGTCTCAGCCTCCCAAGTACTGGGATTACAAGCGTACACCACCACTCCTGGCTTGCATTCTACTTCTGAGGTATACGCTGGCCCTATCCTATATACATATACATATACATATACATATACATATACATATACATATACATATACATATACATATACATATACATCCCCCCCAGTACGGGGATGTAACCCAAGGGCATTCTACCTTCAAGTTATACCCTCAACCCTATTTTTTATTCTTTATTTTGAAACACAGTCTCACTGAGTTACAAAGGGCCTCACTAAGTAGCTGAGGCTGTCCACGAACCACGATCCTCCAGTCTCAGCCCCTCAAAAGCTGAGATTACAAGCGTGTGCCACCATACCTGTCTTATTTTTTTTTTATTTTGAAACAGGGTCTAAGTTGCAGAGGGTCTCGCTAAATTGCTGAGGCTGACAGAGAACCTATGATCCTCATCTCAGCCTCCCAAATACTGGGATTATAGGGGTGCACCACCACGCCTGGCTTTATTCTTTATTTGAAACAGGATCTCACTAAATTGTGGAGGGCCTCACTAAGTAGCTGAGGCTGGCCGCAAACCTGCCATTCTCCTGTCTAAGCCTTCCAAGGAGTGGGATTACAAGCATGTGCCACCACACCAGACAGAAGACCTTTTTTCAAAATAAAATTAAGTCGGGCATGGTACCATACACCTGTAATCCTACTAGTTAGGAGGCTGAAACAGAAAGATTACAGATTCAACAACAGCCTCATCAGGTAGTGAGACACTCATCAACCTAGCAAGACTGTTTAAAAATAAAAACTTTAAAACAGGGCTGGGGTGTAACACAGAGGTAGAATGCCCCTGGGCTCAATCACCAGCACCACAAAATAAATAAATAAATAACAAATAAATAATAAAATAGGAGCTGGGCATGGTGGCACATGCCTGTAATCCCAGTACTTGTTAGGCTGAGACAGAAGATCGCAGGTTTGCAAACATCCTCAGCCATTTAATGAGGCTCTCAGCCACTTAATGAGACCCTGCTTCAAAACAAGATAATAAAATAGGGCTGGAGGTGTAGCTAGGAGGCAGAATGCCTATGGATTCCATCCCCAGTACCAAAAAAAAAAAAAAAAAAAAAAAGATTGGGGGTATAGCTAAGTGGAAGAATATCATACTTCAAAAATAAAGATAAATAAAAACATTAAAAGGGCTAGGGTGTAGCACAGTGGCACAATGTTCCTGGGTTCTATCTCCAGCACAGAAAGAAAGAAAGAACACAGGCATGCATAACTGCTCACCCCTGCCTGGGGGGCAGTGGAGTGTGGAACAAAGCCTGGGCCTAAGCCCAGCACTACTGGGGAAGGAATGGGGTTACTCCAAACAATTAGAAGCAACCTGCGTAAATGTCCAAGGCCAGGGAAAAGGGCAGGCCCACAGAAACAAGTATTATGTAGCAAATGCAAGGGACCAGGCTTGGTGGCACAAGCCTGTAATCTCAGTACTTGGGAGGCTGAGACAGAAGGATCACAGGTTGGAGGATATCCTCAGCAACATAGCAATACTCTCAGCAACCTAGTGAAACCCATGGCGCATACCTGTAATCCCAGCATTTGGGAGGCTGGGACAGGAGGATCACAGTTCTCAGACAGCCTCAGCTACTTAGGCCCTTTGAAACTCGATGAGACCCTGTTTCATAATAAAGAATAAAAAATAGGGCTGGGGGTGTACCTTGGAGGTAGAATGCCCCTGGGTTCCATTCCCAGTACCACAAAAATAAGTAATTAAAATAAAAGCCAGGTGTGGTGGTGCACCCTTGTAATCCCAGTACCTAAGAGGCTAAAACAGGAGGATCGTAGGTTGGTAGACAGACTCAGCTACATAGTGAGGTCGTCTACAACTTAGTGAGACTCTGTTTCAAAATAAAAAATAAAAAATCAGATGGGAGTAGTGATCCACGCTTGTAATCCCAGCATCTGGGAAGCTGAGACAGGAGGATCATGGTTCTTGGACAGCCTCATCTACTTAGCAAGGCCCTTTGCAACTCAGTGAGACCCTGTTTCAAAATAAAGAATAAAAAATAGGAATGAAGGTGTAGCTCAGAAGTAGAATGCCCCTGAGTTCCATCCCTAGTACCGAAAAAGAAAAAAAAATCAAACAGGTAGCCAGGCGTGGTGGTGCACATTTGTAATCCCAGCATTTGGGAGGCTAAGACAGGAGGATCTCGGCTCGCAGATAGCCTCGTCTACTTAGTGAGGCCCCTTGAAACTCAGTGAGACCCTGTTTCAAAGTAAAGAATAAGCCGGGCATGGTGGCGCACGCTTGTAATCCCAGCATTTGGGAGGCTGAGACCAGAAGATCGCAATTCGCAGACAGCCTCAGCTACTAAGTGTGGCCCTCTGCAACTCAGTGAAACCCGGTTTCAAAATAAAGAATAAAAAATAGGGGAGGGGGTGTAGCTCGGAGGTCGAATGCCCCTGGGTTCCATCCCCAGACCCGCAAAAAAAAAAAAAATAAATAAATAAATAAATAAATAAATAAATAAATAAAAAGAATAAAAAATAGAGCCGGGCGTGGTGGCACATGCTTGTAATCCCTGCACTTGGGTGGTGGAGATAGGAGGATCACGCAGGTTTGAAGCCAGCCTCGCTGGCTTAAGAGACCCTGTTTCCAAATAAAACATAAAATAGGTCTGGGAGTGTAGCCTGGAGGTAGAAGGGTTCCATCCCCAGTACAACCAAAAAAAAAGAATAAAAAATAGGGCTGAGGGTGTAGCTTGGAAGTAGAATGCCCCTGGGTTCCATCCCCAACACTGAGAAAGAAGAAAGAAAGAAAGAAAGAAAGAAAGAAAGAAAGAAAGAAAGAAAGAAAGAAAGAAGAAAAAAATCAAACTGGTGGTAAAGCTCAGAGGTAAAATGCCTTGGGTTCCATCCCCAGTGCTGCAAAAAAAAAAAAAAAAACAACAACAACAACAACAACAACACACCAAATTTCTGGCCTCAAACCTTCGATCCTCCAGCCTCAGCCTCTCAAGTACTGGGATTACAGGTGTGCGCCACCACATCTGCATGATGAAATGTTCTAGAATTAGATAGTGGGGATGGTTTCACAACTTTTTTTCTTCTGTCTGTGCTGGGGATTGACCCAGGGCTTTCCAAATGCTAGGCGATGCTCATTCACTGAGCTATTCCCCCAGACCCTCTCACAGACCTTTTGCACCTCCAGGTTCATTCACTCCAAAAAGGCTTCTTCTCGAATGAGTGAATGACACTAAGGAGTATTTGCTGAAGAGCAGATAAATAAATTCATATCTTCAGAATGCAGATCCATGTGGCAGGCAGAAATCATTAACTACTGGAGCTCTATCGGAAACATAGGACCACTTCAAAGATAATCAAATCCATGGGCTTAAGATTTTATATCACAGCTGCATAACCCTCGGTAAAATTTAGAATCAATAAGCATTTAAAAGCTTTCTCACTGCCGGGCGTGGCGGCGCACGCTTGTAATCCCCACGCTTGGGAGGCGGAGACAGGAGGATCGCGCTGGTTCGGAGCCAGCCGCGCTGGCTTAAGAGACTCTGTTTCCACATAAAAATGTAAAAATAGGTCTGGGAGTGTAGCCCATGGGAGTGTATCCCGGAGGTAGAAGGGCTTCCAGGAACCCCAGTACCATAAAAAAAAAAAAAAAAAAAGCTTTCTCAGTAAACTCTATCCTCAGAAAATACTATTAATAAGTTCTTACCTTCTGTTTGGCTAACATTAATAATTTAACCTGTTAAAATCAACAACTAGCCAGACTTGGTGGTGCATGCTTGTAACCCCAGCATTCAAGAGGCTGAGACCAGAGGATCCTACTTTGCAGACAGCTTCAGCTATTTAGGCCCTCTGCAACTTAGTGAGACCCTGTTTCAAAAAAAATAAAGAATAAAGGGTGGGGGGTGAAGCTCAGAGGTAGAATGCCCCTGGGTTCATCCTCAGTACCACAAACAAAAATCATCATAATAAATAAATAAATAAATATAGTTAACAACTAAGAAAAATTGAGTTGCTGATATGAAGTCACAGTACTTAAACACCACTTAAATATGAACCTTTCCTTGGGAATTAAATTCATTCAGTAAGCCGGGCGTGGTAGCACACGCTTGTAATCCCAGCATTCGGGAGGCTGAGACTGGAGGATCATGGTTCGTGGACAGCCTCAGCTACTAAGTGAGGCCCTCTGCAACTCAGTGAGACCTGGTTTCAAAATAAAGAATAAAAAATAGGGCATGGGGTGTAGCTCAGAGGTCTAATGCCCCTGAGTTCCATCCCCAGACCCGCAAAAAAACAAAAAAATAAAAATAAATTCATTCAGTAAACATTTTCCTATGATTTGGTCTGGAAAGGAGAGGATAAGGAACTGGTAGGGAAGCCAGGCGTGGTGGCGCACGCTTGTAATCCCAGCATTCAGGAGGCTGGGACAGGAGGATCGCGGTTCACGGATATCCTTAGCTACTACTTAGTGAGGGCCTTTGCAACTCAGTAAGACCCTGTTTCAAAATAAAGAATACAAAATAGAGCAGACGTGATGGCGCACACTTGTAATCCCAGCATTTGGGAGGCTGAGACTGGAGGATTGTGGTTCGTGGACAGCCTCAGCTACTTCATGAGGCCCTCCACAACTTAGAGAGATCCTGTTTCAAAAACAAGAATAAAAAATAGGGGTGTAGCTCGGAGGGCAAATGCCCCTGGGTTCTATTCCCAGACCCGCAAAAAAAAAAAAAAAAGAGGGATGGGGTGTAGTTTGAAGATAGAATGCCCCTGAGTTCCATTCCCAGTACCGCCCAAAAAACAAGTGTGCTTGCTTAGCATGTGCAAGACCCTAGTTCAATCCCTAGTACACTAGTACAACAACAACAAAAGCAGGTCAAAGTCATAAAGAAATATGGAAGGTCAGAGATTAGAAGAGTCTGAGGAAATGTGCTGAATAAATGGGATGTGATCCCCTGAGTGGGATTCAGAACCTACCTAGGATACTGGAGGTAAAACTGCTGAAACTCCAAACTGGTCTATATATAGTTTACTCAGTAGTGTGGTACCAAACCAGACATGGGGGCGCATGCTTGTAATCCCAGTACTCAGGAGAATCACAGGTTCGCAGCCAGCCTCAACAACTTGGCGAGGCTCTCAGCAACTTATCAAGACCCTGTTTCCAAATAAAATAAAATAAAATAAAATAAAATAGGGCTAGGAGCACAGATCAGAGGTAAAACACCCCAATTCAATCCCCCAGAACCACCAACAACAACCAAAAAAGGGATAGTGTGATCATAAATATATATATTATATATATATTTTTTTTGTACCGGTAGTTGAACTCAGGAGCATTCTACTTCTGAGCTACACCCCCAACCCTATTTTTATTTTGAAAAAGAGTCTCACTAGGTTGGTGAGTCTCACTACTTGCTATAGCTGTCCTCGAACCTACAATCCTCCTAGCTCAGCCTCCCAAGTACTAAGCACGCACCACCATGCCCAGCACCCCTTCAATTAATTAATTAATTAATTAATTAGGTGGTACTGGAAATTGACCCCCAGGGGCATTCTACCTCTAAACTACACCCTCAGCCCTATTTTTTATTCTTTATTTTGAAACAGGGTCTCACTAAGTTGTGGAAGGCCTCACTAAGTAGCTGAGGATGTCCGTGAACCTGTGATCTGCCTGTCTCAACCTCCCAAGTACTGGGATTACAAGCATGAATAGCTTAGTTCTGACAGATACATGTTTTTGTGTGTGTGTGTGTGTGGTACTGGGATGGAACCCAGAGGCTTTTGAACCCCACACTATATTCCCAGACCTATTTTATACTTATTTGAAAAAGGGTCTCACTAAGTTGCTGAGAGCCTCACTAAATAGCTGAGGCTGGCTTCAAACCTGTGCGATCCTCCTGTCTCAGCCTCCCAAGCACTGGGATTACAAGCGTGGGCTACCACCCCGGCTGCATGGTGGTTTTGAAAGGTGTTAATGTTAGAGGAAGTTGGGCAGAGGTGTTATGAGAATTCCAAGTATTCAAAAATAAAGTTTGTCTGTTTGTTTGTTTGTTTTGCAGTTTGTTTGTTTGTTTTGCATTTTGGAGATGAAATCAGGGGCATTCTACCTCCGAGCTCCATTGCCCCAGCCCTATTTCCTATTTATTTATTTATTTTTATTTATTTATTTTTTGTGGTACTGGGGATGGAACCCAGAGGCTTTCTACCTCCGGGCTATACTCCCAGACCTATTTTTGGAAACAGGGTCTCACTAAGTTGCTGAGAGCCTCACTAAGTAGCTGAGGCTGGCTTCGAACCTGTGTGATCCTCCTGTCTCAGCCTCCCAAGTGCGGGGATTACACGCATGCGCCACCACGCCCGGCTTATTTCTTTCTTTCTTATTTATTTATTTATTTGTTTGTTTATTTATTTATTTATTGCAGTACTGGAGATGGAACCCAGGGCATTCTATATCCGAGCTATAACCTCACCCTATTTTTTATTCTTTATTTGGAAACAGGGTCTCACTGAGTTGCAAAGGGCCTAAGTAGTAACTGAGGCTGTTCACAAACCATGATCCTCCTGTCTCAGGCTCGGAAATGCTGGGATTACAAGTATGTGCCACCACGCCTGGCTAATCGTTTATTTAAAAGTGATCTTTTGGAAGCTATCTTGATAGCTTCACACAAACTTACAGGATCTGAAAACATCCTAGGTCATAAGACACTTGACTCAGCATCAGTGTTCAACAACAATTTGAAGAATGTAGGGCTACTGAAGAAAGAAAAACAATATGCTCAAAAGTTAAATAAACAAACTTGGTATGGAAAAGGTTTAGTATAAATTTCTTAATACCATCAACTTCTTTAGCTTTTACTGCCCAAAGGTCTCAGAGTTTGGAAACCAACCCAATCTCCATGCGAAACCAGCTGTAGCAGGCAAGCAGGACCTATTTAGTCATCCTAGTCGCATAAAACAGCGCTTCCTACAGGGAACTCCTTCCCCTCTAGTGCCAATTCCTGCTCGGGCAACCAGATGGCCCCTCCCCTCTGTCTTCTGGGCCTCCCCTGGCCACCTGGTGGGTTTACCCCAGGCCAGTCCTTAGTGCACAGCCCTCTGGAGCAGCCCCGCTAAGGCTCGACACCTCCCCTGGGAGGGCACCACTCCTGCCCTCAGAAACCCCTTGGAATGTCAGGCTGGTGGCGCTTCCTCTTCAGGCTCTGGGGCAGAAATGGGAGTTGGCTGGCAAGGCTCACAGGCCACGCAGGCTATCCCCCAAGTTGCATACACAGACCCCCCATTGGTGAGATTGAACCTAGGGGCACTTTACTACTAAGCAATATCCTCAGCCTTTTTTATTTCTTATTTTGAGGTAGGGTCTCATTATGTTGCCCAGGATGGCCTGAAACTTCTGATGCTTTTGCTTCAACCTCCCTAGTAGAGGTCTTTTTCACCCAAGAATTTCTTCAGGCTAGGAGTGTGAAACTCATTCCGTTCATACTAACTTCTGAACCACCCACCTTCCTCACTCCCCTGCCTAGACACACAGTGCTCAGTGTCAGAAACATCAGCTTAGGAGAGTAGGCTAAGACTCCAAGTCAAAATCCATTTATATTAAGAGATTATTTTTGGAATGAGAATGAAATGAATTTGCAAATAAAATCGATATGTAGAAGCACATTTTAAAAATTGTATACCAGCCGGATGTGGTGGCATGCTCGTAATCCCAGCATTCAGGAGGCTACGACAGGAGAATCCAGGTTCTTGGACAGCCTCAGCTACTTAG
Organism: Muscardinus avellanarius; assembly: GCF_963383645.1. Classification (NCBI taxonomy): domain Eukaryota; kingdom Metazoa; phylum Chordata; class Mammalia; order Rodentia; family Gliridae; genus Muscardinus; species Muscardinus avellanarius. The sequence continues at coordinate 111,463,951 of NC_137796.1, forward strand.
CGAGGCCCTCTGCAACTCAGTGAGATCCTGTTTCAAAATAAAAAATAGGAAAAAAAAAAATAGAGCTGGGGGGCGTAGCTCAAAGGTAGAATGCCCCTGGGTTCCATCCTCATTACCACAAAAAATAAGTAAATAAATAAATAAATAATTGTATACCAAGCCAGGTGTGGTGGATCACCCAATACTTGAGAGGGTGAGACAGGAGGATCACAGGTTCGCAGCCAGCCTCAGCAACATGATGAGGCTCTCCGCAACCTAGAGAAACTCTGTTTCCAAAGAAAAGAAAAAATTTTTAAAGGGCTGGGGATGAAGCTCGAATGCAGAATACCCCTGGGTTCAATCCTCAATACCACAAATAATAAAATAATAAAAATTATATATCTGATAATAACCAGCTACTTACATACAGTTATTAAAAAAGACTATAATTTTGACCAATGAAAAAAGCTTGCCAAAGAGCATGAGCTGACAATGTAAAATGCACATGGTAAATGCTGGCGCTTCTGAGATGGTGAGCAGAGCTAGCAGAGAATGTTCTCACCTGGGGCCAGGTGAGTCACAGCCCACTCGCAGAAGAGGCAGGGCAGCCGAGCGCTCACCCTCAAGGAAGTCAAGCATCAGCAGCCGGCCCAGAAATGAGCAGAGATCATGCTTCTCAGCTTCTAAGGCACCTGCCTCCCTTGGCTGCTGTGGCTCTTCAGTGCACACCTTCCTGAGAAACAGTGGAGTAAAGCTAGTACTCATATGATCCTCCTGGACTGGTCTGTCCCCATTGCTTCCCAAAAGAGAAGTCCACCAGGCACTGGCTAAAGTGGCAAGTGTCACAGGCACTTGCTGGCTCTGACATTCAGTATAGCCTGTCCCATCTAGGATGTGGGGCTCTCACTCAGCACCCAGGCATCAGCACCAGGCATGGGCCCATGCTAGAAACCCGAACCTAGAACTGTTCAGGCTGCGTACAGAGAACCCCAGGGTCACAGCTACACAATCACCCTGTCCTGGGGCGGTGGCTGTGACTGCACGTGGCCCCACCTCCACATGGAACACGTGCCTCTTTCCACCACAGGGTATCTGAGAAGTCAGACCAAAGCCAAGGGTGGGGAAAAGCCCTCTCGGGCCTCGCCCCGCATGGCAAAGCTCACCAGAGCTGGCCCCTCTGCCAAGAAGGGAGCAGCGTTGGCTCAGAGGGGCTGCTGGGTGACACAATCCTCAGGACTTCAGGAGTGACCTCCTTTGGGTAGGCGGCTGCCTTGGGTGGCGCTCTAAGTCAGGGCTCTTCTACAGGTTTGGAACTCAGGTGTGGCCATTTGAAGACAGGCCTCATCCGCCACAGTTCCAGGAACAGGTCCAACGTGGTAGGCCTCAGCTCACAGCACTTGTGCTCAATACTAAATGCTACTAATCAAGATATATAGATTTGATGGTCAAAACTTCACAAGAAGCCAGACATGGTGGTGCACGCTTGTAATCCCAGTACTTGGGATGCTGAGACAGGAGGATCAAAGGTTCGTGGCCAGCCTCGGATGCTTACTAAGGCCCACCACAACTTAGTGAGACCCTGTTTCAAAGTGAGAATAAAAAATGGAACTGGTAGAATGCCCCTGAGTTAAATCCCCAATACCTCAAAAAAAAAATAAAATAGGAATGGAGGTGTAACTTGTAGAATGCCCCTGGGTTCAACCCCTGGTACTGCAAAACCAAACCAAAACAAAGCAAAAATACTTCACAGAAAGGTGTTTAATATACAAAGAAACCAATGGCTTTGAAATATAAGGGTCAGGTAGGTCTTGAGGAATATAAAGAAAAAGTCTAAAGGAGAGGTGCCAGGACAACCGTGACATCTGGTGAACTCAGGCCCAGTTCCCCCAGGCTGCAGCTCCAAAACTACAGGCCCAGGCTGCCCACTCACCCTGCAGTTCACAAGAGAAGCTAGAAAGTCTCCTGCAAATTCACCTCAGGTGAGTACCACACTGAGGACAACCTGTGTGCTGATGTTTGGACAGAAAATCCATCTCTCTCAATCCCAGAAGTCAGGCCGCAAAGTACTGTCTACCGAGGGCAAGCACCCTAACCTCAGAACAGCACACAAGCTCACCAGGAAGAAGCTGAGCACAGCTGGGCCAGCACCAACATCCTCCACAACAGATATCCACCTTCTGTCAGGAAGCCAGTATCTAAACCCTCTTGCACCAGGCATGGTGGCGCACGCTTGGAATCCCTGCGCTTGGGAGGCTGAGACAGGAGGATCACACAGGTTCAAAGTCAGCCTCAGCTACTTAGTGAGACCCTGTTTCCAAATAAAATATAAAATAGGTCTGGGAGTATAGCCTGGAGGTAGAAAGCCCCTGGGTTCCACCCCCAGCACCACCAAAAATAACAAAAATAACAAAATAAACCCTTCTTGCTGCAAACACAGATACAAGGTACCATCCTGACATGGAGACTACTTTTTTTTTTTTTTTTGCAGTACTGGGGATTGAACCCCAGAGCAGCTATTCCTTGAGCTACACGCCCAGCCCTATTTTTAAATATACTTATTTATTTATTCATTTATTTATTTATTTTTGTACTGGGGATGGAACCCTTCTACCTCCAGGCTACACTCCCAGACCTATTTTTATATTTTTTTATATGGAAACAGGGTCTCTTAAGCCAGCGAGGCTGGCTTCGAACCTGCGCGATCCTCCTGTCTCTGCCTCCCAAATGCAGGGATTATAAACGTGTGCCATCACCCCCGGCTTTTTTTGTGTGTGTGTGGGTCTGAGGATGGAACCCAGGGGCATTTGACCTCTGAGCTACAACCCCTGCCCTATTTTGGTTTTTTATTCTTTATTTTGAAACAAAATCTCACTAAATTGCGGAGGGCCTAAGTAGGTGAGGCTGTCCACGAACCGTGATCCTCTGGTCTCAATCTCCCGAAGGCTGGGATTAAAAGCATGTGCCACCACGCCCGGCTTCTCTTTATTTTTTTAAACTGTCTCCCTGAGTTGCACTAAATAGCTGAGGCTGTCTGCAAACCCTGATACCCTGATCCTCGGGTCTCTGCCTCCCAAATGCTGGGATTACAAGCGTACACCACCATGCCCAGCCCACGCAGGGGCATTATACCTCAGAGCTAAACCCCCAGCTCTATTTCTACCTCTGAGCTATATCCCTAACCGCCCCCCAGTCCTATTTTCTTTTTTTTTTTTTGGGGGGGGAGGGTGCTACTGGGGATGGAACCCAGGGGCTTTCAACCTCTGGGCTATACTCCCAGACCTATTTTTATATTTCATTAGAAACAGGGTCTAAGTTGCTGGGAGCCTCACTAAGTAGCTGAGGCTGGCTTCGAACCTGTGTTATCCTCCTTTCTCAGCCTCCCAAGCTGGTGCACACCCACCTTTTATCCCTTTTGGGGGGGGGGGTCTGAGGATGAAACCCAGGGGCATTTGGCCTCCGAGCTACACCCCCTGCCCTATTTTTTATTCTTTATTTTAAACCGGGTCTCACTAAATTGAAGAGGGCCTCACTAAGTAGCTGAGGCTGTCTGTGAACCACAATCCTCCAGTCTCATCCTCCTGAATGCTGGGATTACAAGTGTGTGCCACCATGCCCAGCTTACCTTTTATTCTTTATATTGAAACAGTGTCTTACTGAGTTGCAAAGGGCTTAAAAGCTGACTGATAATGGTGATCCTCTAGTCTCAATCTCCCAAATGCTGGGATTACAAAACTGGACCTGTGCCACCAGGATGGATGGCTCTTTTATTTTCTATTTTGAAACAAGGTCTCATAAATTGCAGAAGATCTCACTAAGGAACTGAAGCTGTCCACCAATCGAGATACCCCTGTCTCAGCTTCACATGTACTGGGATTAGTGTGTGCCATCATACCCGGGTCTACTTTTAATTTTTTTTTCTTTTTTTTTTTTTTTTTTTTTTTTGCGGGTCTGGCATTGGACCTCCAAGCTACACTCCCAGCTCTATTTTTTATTCTTTATTATGAAACAGGGTCTCATTAAGTTGTGGAGGGCCTCACTAAGTAGTTGAGGCTGTCTGCGAACCGCGATCCTCCAGTCGCAGCCTCCCGAATGCTGGGATTACAAGCGTGTGTCACCACGCCTGGCTTCTACTTTTAACTTCATTTATTCATTCGTTCATTCATTCATTTATTGTGGTCCTGGGGATGGAACTCAGGGGCCTCTACCTCTGGGCTACGCCCCTGACCTATTTTATATTTTGTTTTGACACAGGGTCTCACAAAATTGCTGAGAGCCTCTCTAAGTAGCTGAGGCTGGCTTCGAACCTGTGCGATCCTTCTGTCTCAGCCTCCCAAGCACGGGGATTACAAGCGTGCACCTCCATGCCCGGCTACTTTTAACTTTAAATCTCAATGTAACCAGCCAGGGGAAAAAAAAAAAAACCTCAATATAACTAAATGTTCTGTCACTCAGTTACGCAAACAATACCTAGTCATCTCCCTTTTTTTTTTTTTTTTTTTGGTACTGGGGATGGAAGCCAAGGACATTCTACCTCTGAGCTATACTCCTACCCCTAGTTTTTATTGTTTATTTTGAAATAGGGTCTCAGTGAGTTGCAGAGGACCTCACTAAGTAGCTGAGGCTATCCGTGAACCAGAATCCTCCTGTCTCAGCCTCCCAAATGCTGGGATTACAAGCGTGTGCCACAACATCTGGCATCTCCCTTTTCAGAGGCAAAAATTTCACAGACAAAGAATATAAACCATTATCTTCTTTTTTTCATTTATGATTTTTATTTTTATTTTTATTTTTTCAGTACTGGGGGTGGAACCCAGGGTTTCTACCTCCGGGCTATACTCCCAGACGTATTTTATATTTTATTTGGAAACAGGGTCTCACTAAGTTGCTGAGAGCCTCACTAAGTAGCTGAGGCTGGCTTTGAACCTGTGTGATCCTCCTGTCTCAGCCTCCCAAGCGCGGGAATTACAAGCGTGCGCCACCACGCCCAGCCATTTATGATTTTTAGAATGCCCTAAACCTATAGAGAATCTATGTGCCATTGCAGCCATGAACTGAGACTGTTAATTTATGATTAGTAAACATGCTCATAGTATGAAGATTCATATACTCACAAAAAATATAAATGAAGAGAGCCTAGTTCTCCACTTACTAGGTGTAGACTACACATGGTGACCGTCTTCCAAAGGGTCTAGTATGGAAATGCGTGGGGGACAGTAACTTCATGGTGGGGAAGGTTGACATATGCTGCCTAAGTCAGGTCATCAAGGTTAACATTAACAGTGATACATCACTTTGATAACATGGCCCCTTGTAATATGATAAAAATAACTTTACCTCCCTGATGTTTCTCACCAAAATCCATAACCCTTGTCTAATCATGAGAAAAACACCAGATAAATCTCAATAGAGAAGCTTCTATAATACCTGACCAGTGTTCCTCAAAGAATGACCTCAAGGTCATCAAAAAACAACAAATGTCACACCAGGCAGGGTGGCGCACACTTGTAATCCAAGTACTTGGAAGGCTGAGACAGGAGACAGCCTCAGTAACTTAGCCAGGCTCTTGGCAACCCAGTGAAACCATTTCCAATAGGAATAAAATCCAGGTCAGGGTGTAGCTTGGAGGTAGAATGTCTCTGGATTTAATCCCCAGTAGTTAAAAAAAAAAAAAAGCCAATAATAAATGTCTAAGAAACTGTCATAGCAAGAGGAGCCTGAGAGCCAGGAGTGGTGGCACACAATACCACAACATCAGAACTTGAGAGGCTGAGACAAGAGATCACAGGTCTAGACTCAGCAACAGCAAGATTCTTGGCAACCTAGTGAGAACCTACTTCAGAACAAAAAAAAAATTTTTTTTTAAAAAAGGGCTGGGGTAGTAACTCAAAGGTAGAATGCCTCTGGGTTCAATCCCCAGTAAGCCCCTGCAAAAGAGAGAGAGAGAGAGACAGACAGACAGACAGACAGACAGACAGACTGACTGACTGAGGAGGCATGATGACTAAATGTAATATGTCCTGGATAGACTCCTGGAACAGAAGAACATTAAACTAAAAACTAGTAGATTTGAGCTGGGCGTGGTGGTGCATGCCTGTAATCCCAATAGCTGGGAGGTTGAGACAGGAGGATCACAGGGTCAAGGACAGCCTCAGCAATTGGTGAGACCCTGTTTCCCCCCACAAAAAAAAAGAAAAAACAGGGCTGAGTTGTAGCCTGGAGGTAGAAAGCCCCTGAGTTCCATCCCCAGTACCATAAAAAAAAAAAAAAACCCTAGGAGATTTTTGACTAAATAATAAACGTTGGGAGCCAGGCATGGTGGCACACGCTCACAATCCCAGGATTCGGGAGGTTGAGACCAGAGGATCATGGTTCGCAGAAAGCCTCAGCTACTTAGTGAGGCCCTCCGAAATTAGTGAGACCCAGTTTCAAAATAAAGAATAAAAAATAGGGCAGGAGGTGTAGCTGAGAGGTTGAAGGACCCTGGGTTCCATCTCCAGACCAGCAAAAAAAAAAAAAATAGAGTTGGGGATATAGCTTGGAGGTAGAATGCCCCTGGGTTCCATCCCTAGTACAGCAAAACAACAACAACAACAACAATAATAATAATAATAATCAACTTTGGTTTATGTATTAACACTGATTCATTACTTGTAACAAACATACATTACTAATTTAAACTGGCTGGAGTGACACACACCTATACTACACTTGATCTTAGCCAAAAGATTCAGAAGCAACGTGGTGCAGGCCTATAATCTGTTACTGAGGCAGGAAGACCCCAAGTTTGATATCAGCCTGGTCAAATCAACAAGACCCTATATCAGAACTTTTTTTTCCTTGTTTCCTGCATATTATTTTTAGATGAAAATGAAAAAAATGATTACATTAATAACATCAACTGCAGGATAATTATACATTTGGGGAGGCAATGAGAAATCCACACACTGGTTCCTTTTCCTGCAGCTTTCAACAACTCTGCTTCCTGGAAGGGAACTCAGGAGTTATAGTACTTGAGGAGATTCTGCGGGTTTGAGAATTTTCTTATCTGCCATGTTCACCACCCAGCCTGGAGCAAAACTAAAGATCTTCCTTCAATCTTTCCACTTACTGAGCATTTTGAAGAGTTCATCTTTAGTGATATCGGGGAGGATGTAACCATATTTCTTGGCGAGTTCAAGCCTTGCTTCAGGAAACTGGGCGGGATCCGCCAGGTAGCCACGGTTCTTGGCATCGGTATAGTATGGAACCAGGGCTTCTGGTGGCAGCATTCGTTTGGGAATGGGCTGTCCACACAGAAAGAACAGGACAGGTTTGCACAGGACACCCAGACTTCTTGGGTCGTAGAAGGCCGGGGTAACCACGCCACCATTCTTTTCTATTGCAGCGATGGCTAGTTCTGAAGCCGTCTTCACTTCAATACTCACTTTTGCACGAAAGATGTCCACACCCCCCTCGACAAGCTGGATGCCATAATCCCTTTTCAGTGCCTGGACATTCACACCTCTCCCATTCACAAGCTGGCTTAGGTGAATAGGTTGAGTAGGATCCACTCGACCCAAGTCAGTAAGATACTGCAGCCTCCTGAGGCTCAAAGGTTGATACTGGTGTCTGAAGCTGTGTCCTTCATTAAATCCATATTTGGGAATTTGGATGTAAAATGGAGTCTGGCCTCCCTCAAAGCCCAGTCGGGGCCGGGTTCCTCTCTGCCTTTCTCCTTTATGGACTCTGCCACATTTTCTACCTCTTCTCCGATCTCTCGGTCGTCTCTCCCGTTTCCTGGAGCCAGGACTGGGCTTCAAGTTGGCCAGGCTCACGCGTGGCGAGGCCCGCAGCAGGTCCAGGGCGCCATCTGCATACCCAGAGGCCGCCATGCCCGAGCTGGGCACCACAAGGTTGCAGGTCGCAGGCTCAGAACTTTTTAAAAAACCAGACATGGAGAGCCAGGCGTGGTGGCGCACGCTTGTAATCCCAGCATTTGGGAGGCTGAGACAGGAGGATCACAGTTCCTGGACGGCTTCAGCTACTTCTTAGTGAGGCCCTTTGCAACTCAGTGAGACCCTGAGTTCCATCCCCAGTACCATAAAAAAAAAAAAAATTGGAGATTTTGACTAAATAATAAACTTTAGGACCCTGTTTCAAAATAAAGAATAAAAATTAGGGCTAGGAGTATACCTCAGAGGTAGAATGCTCCTGGGTTCCATTCCCAGTACAGAGAAAAAAGAAGAAAAAAAAACAGGCATGGTGGTACACGCCTATTATCCCCACCTGGAGCCTGGCATGGTGGACACGCCTGTAATCCCAGTACTTGGGAGAATGAGACAGGAGGATCACAGGTCCATGGTCAGCCTCAGCAATTTACCAAGTCCGTTTCAAAAACAAAAGTAAAACGGGCTATGGTGTAGCCCAGGGATAGAACATGCCTAGTTTCAACCCTCACTCAGTTCTGCAAAATAACAGAGGGGGGCGAAGAGGAGGAGGAGAAAAAACAGTGAGACAAGCATGTGTGCATGAACAATACAACACAGGGTGCCCAGGTCTAACCATGAGGAGACAGTGAGAAAAGGAACCAAAAAAAACCACCTAGAGGATCTGAGCCCAAAGCCAAGGCCACAACAAGCCCAGAGCCTGTCTTAGGGAAGCTAAGCTAAGGGCAACGGTCCATGTCTGTAATGCCAACTACTGGAGAGGCTGTGGCAAGAGGATCCCAAGTTCAAGAACAACCTGGGCAACCCAGCAAGACCTTACTCAACATAACAAATACAGCTACTGAGTTCAATCCCCAGTGCCACTAAAGAGAAGGAAAAAAACAATAAAACAGAAGGCCTGGGGAAGGGACGGCCACTACAAAGCAGAATGTTCAGTACACCGCCGGGGTTTCCACAGAAGGGAATTTCTTCAGGCAAAGAAGACGACAAGACCTACCAGGAGCAGGGAGGCTACAAACATCCTGGACAGTCCTTGGATGTGCAGTCTAGAAAAAGAGCCACGGCCAGCATCTGAGGCAAGGACCCTCCGAGGAAGAAGCAAGGCGGAGGGTGGCTGCTGGAGAGGCACCAGCAAGGCCTTGGAATGAAGGAAGAAGGAAAGGGCAATGGCCACAGCATGGAGGATGGAAGGCCGCACATCACACCTTCCCTGGAGGGACACAGCCTAGCGGCACTATGACCAAGCCCTCCGCACTGAAGACCTCTCCAATCCAGCAAGGGACCACACCCAGGACTCAGATGCAGAAGGTATAGTAGCTCACTCCCCTTTTCTGACTAGTTTCCACTCCAGGTCAAAGCACTTAGTAAAAATTTCAGGGAGCTTCAAGTCTTCCCTTGAAAATTTTATCATCTTTCTCTGACAGAATCCAATACACAGCTGTCACTTGGAGCTACAACTTCTTACTGCAATAAAGTCAGTTCCTAGAAAGAACGAGCCAAAGAACAGGCCTTTAACAACAAATGCATCATGAAAGCGACATCTTTAACTCAGTGAATTACTAGTGTGCGTGTGTGCATGTGTATGTGTTACCCGGGATTAAACTCAGAGGCATTCTACCTCCAAGCTACATTCCCAGCCCAATTTTTTTCCCCCTGTATTTGAAAATAGGGTCTCACTAGGTTACTCGAGAGCCTCACTAAGTTGCTGAGGCTGGCTTCAAACCTGTGATTCTCCTATCTCAGCTTTCCAAATACTGGGGTTATAGGCATGAGCCACCATTCCTGGCTGAGTGAATTCTGATCAAAGCCCTCCTGAGATGCTAGCCCTCTCTGAGGCAGGCAGACCTGTGACAGTCCACCAGGCGCTCAGAAGACCCACAGCTCCAGAACCAACATCCTTGGCCCTGGACAGGCTTTCAAACCGCATTTTTAACATATTTTAGTTCCCAATAGGCTGCAAGATGATTTGAAACACAGAATGGGCCAGTGACAGAGGGCACCAATCTGGTCTGCAGAATGAAGTCCGGGCACCATCCAGGAACCACACACCCACCTTTGTCAGGCCCCTCGGCAAATCTCCAAGTGGAAACCATGTACTCACACTCAGAAGGGGCTTTGAAAGGCTTACCCATGTTCTTCACCCATAAAATCTGCACCATTGTAGTCGACCTTTTGTTGGCCTGTGTGTAATCCAACTATTTAAACACAACCCTAAATCGGGCGTTCTGATAAGGACCTAAAGCCAAAAAGAGTCAGTCAAAACTGCTGAGTATTTTGCTTAACACATTCAAAATAACTTGGAATTGGAATTTCTTTTTTTTTTTTTTTTTTTTTTGGCGGTTCTGGGGATGGAACCCAGGGACATTCGACCTCCAAGCTACACCCCCTGCCCTTTTTTTTTTTTTGTGTGTGTGTGTGTTGGTACTGGGGTTCCTGGAAGCCCTTCTACCTCCGGGCTACACTCCCAGACCTATTTTTACATTTTTATTTGGGAACAGGGTCTCCTAAGCCAGCGCACGCAGCTGGCTTCGAACCTGCACAATCCTCCTGTCTCTGCCTCCCAAGCACAGGGATTACAAGCATGCGCCACCACGCCCGGCCCTTTTTTTTTATTCTTAATTTTGAAAGAGGGTCTCACTAAGTTACAGAGGGCCTCACTAAGTAGCTGAGGCTGTCCATGAACTGAGATCCTCTGGTCTCAGCCTCCTAAATGCTGGGATTACAAGTGTGCGTGGCCACGCCCATCTCCCTGCCCTATTTTTTATTCTTTTTATTTACCCTTTTTTATTTTTTTGAGGATCTGGGGATGAAACCCAGGGGCATTCGACCTCCGAGCTACACCCCCTGCCCTATTTTTTATTCTTTACTTTGAAACTGGGTCTCACTGAGTTGCAGAGGGCCTCACTAAGTAGCTGAGGCTGTCCGGAAACCGCGATCCTCTGGTCTCAGCCTCCCGAATGCTGGGGTTGCTGGGGGTGCGAGCGTACACCACCACGCCCGGCTTTTATTTTTTATTTTGAAACAGGATTTCACTAAGTTGCAGAGGGCCTAAGTAGCTTAGGCTGTTCGTGAACAGCGATCCTCCAGGTTCAGCCTCCCGAAAGCTAGTATTACAAGCGTGTGCCACCACACCCGGCATAACTTGGAACTTCTTGGAATAAAAATCTCAGTTTCAAACTGGGTATGGTGGCACACGCTTGTAATCCCAGCATTTGGGAGGCTGAGATAGGAGGATCCAGGTTAGCAGACAGCCTCAGCTACTTAGTGAGGCCCTTTGTAACTCAGTGAGACCCTGTTTCAAAATAATAAAAAAAAAAAATAGTGCTGGGGGTATAGCTCAGAGGTAGAATGCCCCTGGGTTCCACCCCAGGTACTGCAAAATAATTAATAATAATAATAATAATAATAATAATAATAATAAAAACTGGGGGTGTAGCTTGGAGGTAGAATGCCCCTGGGTTCCATCCCAAGGACCACAAAAAAAAAAAAAAAAAAAAAAAAAAAAATCAGTTTTGAGCCAGGCATGTAATCCCAGTATTTGGGAGGCTGAGACAGGAGGATCGCACGTTTGCAACCAGCCTCAGCAACTTAGTGAGACTAAATACAACTCCCAGTGAAGCTGGTTCAATCCCCAGTTCCACAAAGGGGGGGGGGGGGGTTGGGGTAGAATGCCCTTGAGTACAATCCCTGGTTCCATAAAAAATAAAATAATATGGGCTGAGAGTATAGCTCAGATGCCTCTGGGTTCAATCTCCAGTAAAAAAAATATAAATTTTAGCTTAAATATCAGTAAAATATTCTAAGCTAAGGCAATGGAATCTATCAACTATATAAATGCAAACAAGGCCAAGTATAGAAGCAGAACCAAATAGTCATTAAGGACCCAAACAGGCCTCCTCTTAGAAAATACTTTTTTTTTTTTTTTTTTTTTTTTTTTGGTAGTACTGGGGTGGAACCCTGGGCTTTCTACCTCTGGGCTACATTCCCAGACCTATTTTATATTTTATTTGGAAACAGGGTCTCACTAAGTTGTTGAGAGCCTCACTAAGTAGCTGAGGTTGGCTTCGAACCTATGCGATCCCCCTGTCTCGGCCTCCCAAGTGCTGGGATTGGAAGTGTGCACCACCGCGCCCGGCTTAGAGAATACATTTCTCATAGACAGTGAGAAAATGTACTCTGCCTGTGATCTAGTAACTAGAGACTGAATGCTCAACTGACTGCACAACATTTGGATTTTTTTAAGGGCCTGGAGTCAGTCAGGTGTGGTACTACATGCTTGTAATCCCAATACTTAGGTGGCTGAAACAGTCATTGCAGGTTTTAGGCCAGTCTTAGCAACTTAGCAAGACCCTCAACGACTTAGGGCCCTTGTTACAACTTTTGTGTGTGTGGCACTGGGGGAACCCAGGGCTTCCTACCTCCGGGCTACACTGCCAGGCCTATTTTATACTTTATGTGGAAACAGAGTCTCACTACGTTGCTGAGAGCCTCACTCAGTAGCTGGGGCTGGCTTTGAACCCGTGTGATCCTCCTGTCTCTGCCTCCCAAGCGCGGGGATTACACGCGTGCGCCACCACGCCCGGCTTATTCTTTATTTTGAAACGGGGTCTCACTGAGTTGCAGAGGGCCTCACTAAGTAGCTGAGAGTGACTGCGAACTGCGACCCTCCAGTCTCAGCCTCCCAAGCGCTGGGATGACAAGCGTGCGCCACCACTCCCCGCCTGTTTCAACATTTTAAAAAAATGTTTTTGAAAGGTGTAGAGGTATAGCCCAGAGCTAGAACAACCCTAGGTTCAATCCCCAGTGTCTGTCTGTCTGTCTGTCTGTCTGTCTCTCTCTCTCTCTCTCTCTCTCTCTCTCACACACACACACACACACACACACACACACACACACACACACAAACAGCTACGGTATAGCTCAAAGGGGAACACCCCTGGGTTCACTCTCCAGTACCAAGAAAGAAAGAAAGAAAGAAAGAAAGAAAGAAAGAAAGAAAGAAAGGGAGGGAGGAAGGGAGGGCGGGGTGTGGAACCCCACTGAACAAGTGAGGAACATGATCCAGTCATAGAGGAATGCACAACTGAGAAGACCTGAGTGGTACACGCCAAAACTTAGTTTCCACACCAGCACTTCCTCCCCCACGCACTGCCCTTTGAACCTGCCTTCAAACAAGTGCGCTGCACACTCCATCACCACCTGTCATCCCGCAGCAGGCCTGAAGCACACCCTCAAGGCCTTGGCTTTGCACCTGCTAAGAGAATCATTTCTGCACCCAGTGTTCCTCAGCACCCACTTGCTCTCCGCACAGAGCTGAAAACCACATGCAGTTCCATGCAAGGAGGTACTCCTTGGGAAGGGGAGCGTGCATGCTGGGGATTACTCTTCTCCAAACACATTTCAGACAGGGATGGCTGCTCTCTCTTCTCTTTGCAGCATTTCCCAGCTTGTCACTGGTGTGTCAGCTGTCCAGGAACACCCTGGACAGTGTAGTGGCTCAGAGGTTAGGGCACAGATTGAAAAGGGAGACAAGTATCCAGGAGCCACCTGTGCCTCCCCTTTTTTTGGTGGTACTGGGGTTCCTGGAAACCCTTCTACCTCTGGGCTACACTCCCAGACCTATTTTTATTTTTGGAAACAGGGTCTCTTAAGCCAACACGGCTGGCTTCGAACCTGCGCGACCCTCCTGTCTCCACCTCCCAAGCGCGGGTGTTCCCCCTTTTTAAAACCATACTGAAGGCAGCCTAGAGGCCAAGACCTGATGGCAATAGCTGCCCAAGGCCTCTCTTAGGCCCCACATCTACAGAAGCTGCTGCTGCTGCTGTGATTCTTCTCATAAAACTCATGTCAGGAGAGCAGACAAGCTCACTTCTAGCTCGTGTGTGTTGGTAATGGGGGTGGAACCCAGGGGCTTTCTACCTCTGGGCTATAGTCCCAGACCTATTTTATACTTAACTTGGAAATGGGGTCTCACTAAGTTGCAGAGAGCCTCACTAAGTAGCTGAGGCTGGCTTCGAACCTGTGCAATCCTCCTGTCTCAGCCTCCCGAATTCTGGGATTACAAGCGTGCGCCACCATGCCAGGCTTAAATGTTCACTCTTTTTTTTTTTTTTTTTGGTGGTACTGGGAGTAGAACCCAGAGGCTTTCTATCTCCAGGCTATACTACCAGACCTATTTATATTCTATTTGGAAACAGGGTCTCACTAAGTTTCTGAGAGTCTAAGTGTGCGCCACCACACCCGCTTATCAGTATGGGGACCTCACCTTGTCAGCGTGGTAAGTGCTATTGGGGCATCACTGGAAACAGAAATACATCATACTCCACAGCAGATGGGCCATATGAGGAGGAGCTACCCCAGAAGGAGTGTGACAATCAGAAACCACTTGTCACAATGCCTTTCCCACAGCCTTTCCCCACAGGTGCAGCACCCCTCGTAGGAAGGCGCTCAGCCCAATCCCCGAATTCCCTTTAACAAGACTGCTGCATGTGTCTTTTTTTCCAAAGAAAAGGTTTCAAGCCTCACCCCAGCAGTGTCAGCCCTCAATGAGAGACCACAACTTCTTTCCAAACAGCTGCTTCTGACAGCACACAGCTGAAGCAGGCCCCAAGGGTCACGGAGTGCAGCCATCTGACCAAGGAAATGTGCATGCTGTCCTTCCATGTGAAGACATCCCCTGCCCTAGCACAGCAGGTCAAAATCCAGGCTCACTCCTTAGGAAGACACCCTGAGCAGCAGCGCCGAGGACTTCCTGCCACCAGGTGCGGGGCTGGGCCGCCTGGCAGACCCTCCCTGAGCATTGTCACATGAGGCAGGGTGACCGTGTGGTATGTGCTTAGGAGGCAGGTATTTAACCTCTCTCACCTCAGTTTCCTCACCTGTAAAATGGGAACAATATCTACCTCACAACACGAACCAAGTATGTAGCAAAATGCCTGTCTTCAAGTAAGTGTTTGATAATTGAGCCTAACATCCTCTGGCTCACTTCAGTGGCACACCAGGCTAGTCCATTTTCCATCTTCATAGCTTGTACAACTTCCCTTGTTGGCTATACATGTGTAAAGACTCATGGGAAATTTCCCTGGGACGAGGATTCTCACACAGAGCCTATATGTCAACCTAAGGTCCAAAAGCAAACCCACCACTGTTCACGCCCATCTGTCCTCAGAAGAAAATCCAAAATTGGGGCTATCTCTACCATTACTGAAATAAAGATGACATATTCTCATACATGTGAACAGGGAGGACTCTGACAGAGACACAGGGCCGAGTCTCTCTCACTTCCTTATGGGGAGTTCCATCCTCTATTCTGTAATTCTTTTCTGCTCACTGGATTCTAATATTTTATACCCAAAAAGCTGCCTAAGATCAAACAAATGGCAGATGTCAAATGCCCATCATGCCTAAGTGGTAAGGCCGTGAGAAAATGTGTTTTCTTTTCTTTTTTGCAGGTCTGGGGATGGAACCCAGGGGCATTCGACCTCAAGCTACACCGCTGCCCCACTTTTATTCTTTATTTTGAAACCGGGTCTCACTGAGTTGCAGAGGGCCTCACTAAGTAGCTGAGGCTGTGGGCGAACCGCGATCCTCCGGTCTCAGCCTCCCGAACGCTGGGATTGCAAGTGTGCCCACCACGCCCAGCTGTTCCTCTTTACACAGACACCACCGAATACACACCTTGTGCTGCAACAGCATCACCGCATGAAGTTCACTTCACTACTGTCATGTCGACTGTCTCCCGGGCTCTATTGAGGGCCGCCAGCAGCCTAAATTGTGTTTTTGCATGCTAGCCCATGCACCCCAGAGGATAGTCACACATGTCACAAGAGCCAGCGATTCCTTTCACCACATCTCAACTGGACAGGTCCTTTCTCTTTTAGACTCTGGACTGATTTCCACCCATCTCTTCAGTGCAAAGTTGTAACCTGAAGTCCACCAATAAGATGAGTTGCGAAAAAGTTCAAGCTCCTCCTGAAGTCCTTACACAGATCAGTGCAGCTGTGGCTCTTCTCAGGAGAGCGCCAGACCTTCCTTCAGATTCTCAAAGGGGATCATGAACCTCTAAATACACTGAGGGCCGCCTTCTGGAAGATAAGAAGCCAAATAAGCTTCTTGGGTCTTCCTTCAATTAGGGGACTGGCTTGCTTTTTATTTTTTTTATTTTTTTTTTTGCTTTTTTATTTTATCTTTTTATTTTTTGTTTTTGTTTTTGCTTTCCTGGTGCCAGAAATGGAGCCCAGGGCCTCCTGCAAGTGCTCCACCACTGAGCCACACCCCCACCCCGAGGGGATTTGCCTTCTGAACCAAATTTTGCTAGCTGTTTGACATTCTCCCGCGACCCACTTCACGTTGCATACAAGGTATACATACTTAAACCATCATCCCGAGACTTCAAAACTTAACACAGGGAAAGTACAAAACCACTAAGGATACTTTTAGCAACACAGAGAAAACAGGGAAACATTTCACCCAACAAGTGGTAGGTTCGGTCCCCCCGGAGCCCCTCCTCCCTGTCAAGCGCTCGCTGCCCCGGCGGGGCCTCCGGGCCCGGCCTCGCAGGGGCTCCCCACCTCGCCGAGCGCCGCGGCGGGCGGGCGGGCGGGCGGGCAGCGTCCACCCACACCAGGCCGGGGCGCGGAAGGGCTGCGCGCCTCAGGTCGAGGCTTCCCCGACGCCGCTCCAGGTGCAGGCCCGGCGGCCTTCCGCAGGCAGAGCGGCCAGGGCGCCCCGACGCTCGAGCCGGCGCGGCGCCGAAACAAACTTTCCGGGCGCGTCCGCCCCGCGCGGCCGGGGGCACCTCCCGCCTCCCCGGCCTCCGCGCCCGTCGGCGCCCGGCCGCCCGCGCTGCCGCAGCCCGGCCCCCGCTGCCCGAGCGGCCGACGGCGCCCCGGCCGGCGCCCGCGCCCGGCCCGCGCCCGCCGCAGGTGAGGCGCCGCCCGCCCGCCCCGCCGCCCCGCGCCGCCGCCGCCGCCGCCGCCCCGCCGCCCCGCGCTCACCAGCTGGCTGGAGGTCCTGGCCATGGGCCCCGCGTCGGCTCGGCGCCTCCCCCGCAGCGCTGCGCGACTCGGCGCCGCCTCAGCGTCCTCCTCCCCGCCGCGGAGCCCCAGCAATGGCCGCCCGCATCCTGCGCCCGCCCCGCCGCCCGCCGCCCCCGGCGCCGCCCCGCCCCCGCGCCACGCCGGGCGGGACTTCCGCCGCGCCGCCGCCGCCGCCCGCGCTCATTGGCCCGGCCCGCCGCCGCTCGCCGCCGCCCGGGCGGCCCCGCCCCCTGCGAGCCGCATTTCCGGGTCGGGGCCCGGCCCCGCCCGGAGGGGGCCGAGCGAGCGAGCCAATCCCCGGCGCGCCCGGCTGAGCTGTCATCCCGGCCCGGGGTCGGGGAAACTGAGGCCAGGGGCCGGGCGGCCCAGGTCACACCCGAGGCGGGGAGGCTGGCTGGAGCGCGGCGCGGACTCGGGCGATCCCGAGCAGCTGGGCCGCCCTCGGGGGGCGCGGGAACCAGGCGCCCGCACCCGCGGCCCGCGGCGCGGCGCCTTTCAGGGCTGCGCGGGCGTCTGTTGTTGTGAATGATGGTGACGCGACCTGAGGTTTTTTGTGTTGCGGTGAAATACACAAAGTTTACTGTCTTTCCTGTGCGCGCGCGCGCGAGAGAGAGATGCTGGGAGTGAGCCCAGGACCATTCTAACTCCGAACTACACTCCCAGCCCTGTTTTATTTTATTTTGAAACAAGTCTCACTAAATTGTGGGAGTTCCCGCTATAAATTGCCGAAGCTGGCCGCATACCTTTGAACCTCCCGTCCCAGCCTCCCAACTCCCAAGTACTGGGATTACAGGTGTGCGCGAGGAAGCGCCCCGCTTTTTTTTTTTTTTTTTTTTTTTTTTTTTGTACTGCCATTGAACCCGGGATATTCTGCCTCTAAACTACACTCCCAGCCCTGGCTGGCGGGCTTGCTTGCTTGCTTTCCTTCTTTCCTTATTTATATTTATTTATTTATTATAGTACTAGGGATGGAACCCAGGGGCTTTTCTACCTCCAGGCTACACTCCCAGATCTTTTTTTTTTTTTTTTTTTTTTCGGTTCTAGGAATGGAATCCAGGGGCATTCGACTTCCGAGCTACACCCCCTGCCCTATTTTTTATTCTTTTTATTTTGAAACAGGGTCTCTAAGTTGCGGAGAGCCTCACTAAGTAGCTGAGGCTGTCTGCGACCCAGGATCCTCCGGTCTCAGCCTCCCAAGTACTGGGATTACAAGTGTGCACCACTATTCCCACTTTTTTTTTTTTTTTTTTTTTTTTTTTTTTGTGTGTGTGTGTGTGTGGTGGTACTGGGGTTCCTGGAAGCCCTTCTAACTCCGGGCTACACCCCCAGACACCTATTTTTTATATTTTTATTTGGAAACAGGATCTCACTAAGTAGCTGAGGCTGGCTTTGAACCTGTGCGATCCTCCTGTCTCCGCCTCCGGGGATTACGCCGGCCTTATTTTTTATTTTGAAACAGAGTCTCACTAAATTGCTGGTGCTGGCCTTGAACCTACCATCCTCCTATTTCAGCCTCACAAATACTGGGATGCACATGGTGCCCCATACTTACAATCCCAGTATTTGGGAGGTCAGCAACTTAGAACATTTGCAACTTCAGTAAGACCCTGTTTCAAAATAAAGTAAAATAAGCTGGGCGTGGTGGCGCACGCTTGTAATCCCCGCGCTTGGGAGGCAGAGACAGGAGGATCGCGCAGGTTCGAAGCCAGCCGCGCGCTGGCTTAGGAGACCCTGTTTCCAAATAAAAATGTAAAAATAGGTCTGGGAGTGTAGCCCGGAGGTAGAAGGGCTTCCAGGAACCCCAGTACCACCAAAAAATAATAATAATAATAATAATAATAATAATAATAATAAATAAATAAATAAAGTAAAATAAAATAAAATGGAGCTGTGGAGGTAACTCAGAGGTAAAATGCTCCTGGGTCTCATCCCCAATACCATAAGTAAAAATAAATAAATAAATTTAAAACCCGTGCCATGCCGGGCGTGGTGGCGCACGCTTGTAATCCCTGCGCTTGGGAGGCTGAGACAGGAGGATCACACAGGTTCGAACCCAGCCTCGCTGGCTTAAGAGACCCTGTTTCCAAATAAAATATAAAATATGTCTGGGAGTGTAATCCGAAGGTAGAAGACCCCTGGGTTCCATCCCCAGTACCACCAAAAAAAAAAAAAAAAAACGGTGCCATGCCAGGCATGGTGGCGCACACTTGTAATCCCTGCGCTAGGGAGGCAGAGACAGGAGGATCATCAGGTTCTAAGCCTGCTACGCTGGCTTAAGAGACCCTGTTTCCAAATAAAATATAAAATAGGTCTGGGAGTGTAGCCTGGAGGTAGAACCCCAGTACAAAAAAAAAAAAAAAAAAAAACGGTGCCAGGCCGGCATGGTGTCACATGCTTGTAATTCCAGCATTTGGTTGGAAGGCTGAGACAGGAGGGTTGTGATTCACAAACAGCCTCAGCTACTAAGTGAGGCCCTTGGCAACTCAGTGAGACCTTGTTTCAAAATAAAGGATAAAAAATAGGCTGGGGTGTAGCTTGGAAGTAGAATGCCCCTGAGTTCCATCCCTAGTACAAAAAAAAAATTCTTGGCGTGGTGGCACATGCTTAGGATCCCAGTACTTGGGAGAGCTAAGACAGGAGGATCACAGATTGGAGGATAGCTTCAACAAGTAATAAGACTCTCATCAACCTAGCAAGACCCTGTTTTTTTGTTTTGTTTTGTTTTGTTTTGTTGCAGTATCGGGGATTGAACCCGGGGACATTGTACCTTCAAGCTACACCCCTAGCCCTATTTTTTAGTCTTTTTGTTTTTGAAACAGGGTCTCACTGAATTGCAAAGAACCTTGCTACGTATCTGAGGCTGTCCATGAACCGTGATCCTCCAATCTTAGCCTCTCAAATGGAAACCCTGTTTTATTTTTTTATTTTTTGACGGTACTGGGGATGGAACCGAGGGGCATTCTACCTCTGATCTACACCCTTTGCCCTATTTCTTTTTTATTCTTTATTTTGAAATAGGGTCTAAGTTGCAGAGGGTCTCACTTAGTAGCTGAGGCTGGCCTCAAACTTCGATCCTCCAGTCTCAGCCTCCAAAGTACCAGGATTACAAGCATGGGCCAGCACACCCAGTGAGACCCTGTTCTAAAAAAAATGTTTTTGCAGGTCTGTGGGTGGAACCCAGGGACATTCAACCTCTGAGCTACACCTCCTGCCCTATTCTATTCTTTATTTTGAAACCGGGTCTCACTGAGTTGCAGAGGGCCTCACTAAATAGCTGAAGCTGTCTGCCAACTGCAATCCTCTGGTCTCAGCCTCCCAAATGCTGGGATTACAAGTGTGAACCACCACGCCCAGCTAAAATTTTTTAAAAAATTAAAAATAGGCCGGGCGTGGTGGTGCTCGCTTGTAATCCCCGTGCTTGGGAGGCGAAGACAGGAGGATCATGCAGGTTAGAAGCTAGCCCGCGCACTGGCTTAGGAGACCCTGTTTCCAATTAAAAATATAAAATAGGTCTGGGAGTGTAGCCCGGAGGTAGGTAGAAGGGCTTCCAGGAACACCAGTACCACCAAAAAAAAAAAAAAAAAAAAAAAATTAAAAATAGCTAAGACAGGAGGATCACACAGGTTTGAAGCCAGACTCAGCTACTAAGTGACACTCTTAACAACTTAGTGAGACCCTGTTTTCAAATAAAGTATAAAATAGGTCTGGGAGTATAGCCCAGAGGTAGAAAAGCCCCTGGATTCCACCCTCAGTACCACCAAAAAAATATAAATAAATAAAAATAAAAATAAAAATAGGTCTGGGAATATAGCTTGGAGGTAGAATGCCCTGGGGTTCAATCATCCGTACCATAAAAATTAATTAATTAAATAGTACTCCCAATACTTGGGAGGCTGAAACAAGAGGATCCCATTTCACGGCCAGCCTCAGCTACTTGGTGAAGTCCCCCAGACTTTAGTGAGAGACCCTGTTTCAAAATAAAGAATAAAGCCGAGCGTGGTGGCACATGCTTGTAATCCCCGCATTTGGGAGGCAAAGACCCAGAGGATCACAATTCCCAGATGACCTCAGCTATTTACTGAGGCCCTCAGCAATTCAGTGAGACCCTGTTTCAAAAAATAAAAAAGACGCCAGGCGTGGTGGCGCACGCTTGTAATCCCCGCGCTTGGGAGGTGGAGACAGGAGGATCGCGCAGGTTCAAAGCCAGCCTCGCTGGCTTAAGAGACCCTGTTTCCAAAAATAAAAAATAGGTCTGGGAGTGTGGCCCAGAGGTAGAAGGGCTTCCAGGAACCCCAGTACCACCAAAAAATAAAAATAAAAAAGACTAAATATTGGCTAGGGATGTAGCCCGAAGGTAGAATGCCCCTGAGCATCAACCTGAGTATGCAAATAAAAATAAAAAATAGGGCGGGGAAAGCCGGGCTAGTGAGGCCCTTCGCAACTCAGTGAGACCCGGTTTCAAAAAATAAAAAGACTAAAAAATAGAGCTAGGGATGTAGCTCGGAGGTAGAATGCCCCTGGGATCCACCCTCAGTACCACAAAAATAAATAAATAAATAAACAAATAAATAAATAAACAAATAAATAAATAAATAAATTTTTTGTGGTACCGGGGATGGAACCCCGGGGCATTTCACCTCACTGTTATGTTGAAACCTTTTATGGTGCCCCTGTTGGGCTCTGAAACTAACAGTGAGATGTAGTGGTTCTTGTTCTTAGCTATGTGTAGAAAAACAATAGCCAGAAGTCCTCTTTTTTGCTGTAAACTAAGCAATATTATTATTACGAAGATAGAAAACTAGGACAGAACTTAGAGCACTACATCATCAGGAACGACATAGTGGAGTGACTTGAAAACAAGTTACGCCTAGATCCGCCCCTTCTGGGCAGGGGCTCCTGGAAGCCCTTCTACCTCCGGGCTATACACCCAGACCTATTTTTATATTTTTACTTGGACACAGGGTCTCTTAAGCCAGCGCGGCTGGCTTCGAACCTGCGCGATCCTCCTGTCTCTGCCTCCCAAGCGCGGGGATTACAAGCGTGCGCCACCACGCCCGCACCCAGCTGAAAGCCATTTTAATTTAATTTAATTTAATTAATTAATTTATTTATTTTTGAGGGTCTGGGGATGTAACTCAGGGGCATTCTACCTCCGAGTTATACCCCCTGCCCTATTTTTTATTCTTTATGTTGAAACCGGGTTTCACTGAGTTGCAGAGGACCTCACTAAGTAGTTGAGGCTGTCTGAGAACCGCGATCCTCCAGTCTCAGCCTCCCGAATGCTGGGATTACAAGCGTGCGCCATCACGCCCAGCTTTCAGAAAGCCATTTTTATTTATTTATTTATTTATTTATTTATTTATTTATTTATTTATTTATGTGGCACTGGGGGTGGAACCCAGAGGCTTTCTACCTCTGGGCTATACTCCCAGACCTTTTTATATTTTATTTGGAAACAGGGTCTCACTAGATTGCTGAGAGCCTCACTAAGTAGCTGAGGCTGGCTTTGAACCCGTGTGATCCTCCTGTCTCTGCCTCCCAAGCGTGGGGATTACAAGCGTGCGCCACCACGCCCGGAGAAAGCCATTTTTAAATACATGTTGAGGCCATTTCCCAATACTGGTACAGAGCTACACCTCCAGCCTTATTTTTTATTTTATTTATTTATTTATTTATTTATTTATTGGCAGTACTGGTTTGGAACCCAGGGGCATTCTACCTCTGAGCTGCACCTCCAGCCTTATTTTTTATTCTTTATTTTGAAACAGGGTCTCACTAAGTTGCAAAAGGCCTCACTAAGTAGCTGAGGCTGACCGTGAACCTGCAATCTTCCTGTCTCCGCCTCCCAGGTACTGGAATTACAGGCCTGCCACCATTTCAGGCTTTAAATTAAAATATAAAAGGGCTGAAGATGAGAGCCAGGTGTGATGGCACATGCCTGTAATCCCTGTACTTGGAATCTGACACAGGAGAATTGTAGGTTTGAGGCCAGCCTCAGCATCTTAGCAAGGCCTTCAGTCATTTAGTGAAAGTGTTTCAAAATTCAAAATAAATAAGTAAATAAATAAATAAAATTGGCAGGGAGTATGGCTTAGATGTAGAAGGCTCCTGTGTTCAACCCCCAGTACCAAAAAAAGGGGAGGGGAGGGGCTGAGGGTGCGACTTAGTGGTGGCCAGTTGCCTAGTGTATGTGAGGGCCAGGATTTGACACCAAGCACCCAGAAATAATGAAAATAAAATAAATGATGGTATAAATAGTACAGTGATCCTGGAGAACGTTATGCAGTTACTGAAAAGAATAGGGAGGAAGGAAAGAGAGAAAGAGAAGAGGAGGAGGAGGAGGTGAAGGAGGAGCAGGAGGAGAAAATCAAAGAAGCAAGTTTCAGAATTTCTGTTAAAAGATACAATGAAGGCCGGGCGTGGTGGCGCACGCTTGTAATCCCAGCATTCGGGAGGCTGAGACCGGAGGATCAGGGTTCGTGGCCAGCCTCAGCTACTACTTAGTGAGGCCCTTTGCTACTTAATGAGACCCTGTTTCAAAATAAAGAACAAATAAAATAGGGCCAGGGGTGTAGCTCAAAGGTAGGATGCCCCTGGGTTTCATCCCCAACACCACAAAATAAATAAATAAATAAATAATACGTAAATAAATACATAAATACATAAATAGGGCTGGGAGTGTAGCTCAGAGGTAGAATGCTCCTGGGCTCTATCCCCAGTACTTCAAACAAACAAACAAAATTAAAAATAAGCCGGGCAAAGTGGCACATGCTTGTAATCCCAGCATTTGGGAAGCTAAAACAGGAAGATCAGGGTTCGCAGCCAGCCTCAGCTACTTAGTGAGGCCCTCTGCAACTCAGTGAGACCCTGCTTCAAAATAAAGAATAAAAGGAGCCGGGCGTGGTGGCGCACGCTTGTAATCCCCGCGCTTGGGAGGCTGAGACAGGAGGATCGCGCAGGTTCGAAGCCAGCCTCAGCTACTTAGTGAGGCTCTCAGCAACTTAGTGAGACCCTGTTTCCAAAATAAAATATAAATGGGTCTAGGAGTATAGCCTGGAGATAGAAAGCCTCTGGGTTCCACCCCCAGTACTACCAAAATAAATAAATAAAGAAAATAAAGAAAATAAAAAATAGGGCTGGGGATATAGCTTGGAGGAGGTAGAATGTTCCTGGGTTCCATCCCCAGCACCAAAATTAAAAAAAATTTAAAAAATAAAAATGAGCATGGTGGCGCATGTCTGTAACCTCAGTACTTGGGAGGCTGAGACAGGAGGATTGCAGGTTTGCAGCCAGCTTCAACAAGCAGTGGGGCTCTCGTCAACCTAGGAAGACCCTGTTTCAAAAATAAAAATAAAAACTAAGGCTAGGAGTATAGCTTAGCAGTAGAATGCCCCTGAATTCAGTCCCTAGTACCGCCCCAAATGAGCAAATAAATAAAATAGAACAATTAAAGGGTTGGGGATGTAGCTCAGTGGTGGAGCATGCCTAGGTCAATTCCTAGACCCACACACAGGTACACACACACACATGTGCACACGCACACACGCACGTGCACACACGCACACCCATGCACATGCACACACGTGCAACGCTCACACACTCACGCACATGCACACACGCACACACGCTCACATGCACACGCACACACGCGCACATGCTCACACGCACATGCACACACGTGCACACGCTCACACACGCACATGCACACACGTGCACACGCTCACACACGCACATGCACACACGCGCACACGCTCACGCACACGCACACACACGCACGTGCACACACGCACTGCACACCCACTCACTCACGCACACACACACGCACACCACAATAGATCTTTTCAAGTAACCGTTATAAGCATGTATGTAAGTCCTTGGTTTTCCCTAGTTTTTGCTTGCTTGGAATCCAACTCAGAACCTCACATGTGCTAGACACGCTCCACTCAACTCCGCCAGCCGCGGCGTATGTACAGAAACACAAGGGGAAGCCTGCAAGGAAGGACACAGAGCAGTGATTTCCACGGTGAGCGGACCAGGTTCTTTGTGTGTGTGTGCGCGCGGCACTAGGGATGGAACCCAGGGACACTCTACCTCCGAGCTACACCCGCAACCCTATTTTGTTTTTTGTTTGCTAAGGTTGGCCTCAAACCTGATGTCCTCCTGTCTCAGCCTCCCAAGTACCAGGATTATGAGCATGTGCCATCATGCCCAGCTTCGAGTTCTTTCAGTTTTCTTCCTGTTCCAGTCTGTGGTGCCAACACATGGCCATGTGGTTCGTGAGTAATTCACAGAGGCAGGCATGGTAGTTCTTGCCTGCAACCCCAGGGAAAGATATTTGGCGCATCCCCCTGTCACACAGAGACACACGGAGATCCATAATATGATATGGATGGCTTTATTCGTGGGGGAGAGTGCACCCCTCTCTGTCTCTCTCGGGCCTCCCTCCGAACTCGCTTCTTCCTGACCTGGAGGCATGGTCCCCTCTGGAATCACTGGGCTCCGCCTCCTAGCTTCCGGCCCTGCCCCTTGTGGGGCAGGGGCGGCTCGAACCTTTCACCCAGGACTTGGTAGGCCAAGACTGAAAGATCGCAGGTTCGAGGACAGCTTCAGCAACCAGTGAGGCTCACATCAACTTAGAAGTGGGGCGTGGTGGTGCACACTTGTCATCCCAGCATTCAGGAGGCTGAGACAGGAGGATCGTGGTTCAAGGACAGCCTCAGCTACTTTAGTAAGGCCCTTTGCAACTCAGTGAGACTGCTTCCAAATAAAGTTTAAAATATAGGGCTGGGAGCCAGGCATGGTGACTCATGCTTGTAATCCTAGCATACGGGAGGCTGAGACCCAAGAATCGCGGTTCGCAGACAGCCTCAGCTAAATAGTGAGGCCGTCTGCAACTCAGTGGGAGGGAGGGGGAAAGGCTCCGGGAACCCACTGGTGAGCTGGGTGGAGGTGCAGCCTCAGGCAGGGGCGCAGGGAGGGGAAGCTGCCATCCTGCAGCAGACAGCTGGGTGGGCAGGGAGGGTGGGAGGAAGGACAGTGCTGTCCTCCAGGGCCTCGATGGCAGCCCGCAGGCAGGTCCAGCCAGGCACCTCTCACCTCCGGAGAGCCAGGGCACCCAGGGCCTGCTGCCCCTCCTGGGACGATGGACACTGGGGGAAGCCTCACCTGGCTCAGCACAGCTCACCAGCACCTCTCCTGGGAGAAGGGTGAGGACCACCTCCCAGCTCTTCCCCTGCCGAACCTCCGCATGCCAAGGGCGGGCTGGGTCAAGGGTGCTGTGGCATGGCCTGCCATTGTGAGGTGAGGAAGCACCCTGGAGGGGCTGGGCGCTGCCCGCTGTGCACTTCGAACTCCGAAACCCTGACCAAATTCACTTCCAAAACCCTGACCGCTCAGGGGGGAGTTGAGTTCAGCGACTAAGGGGCCTCACCCAGCACCTCACAGCTAGGGCATTAGATACCTACTACTGCATAACAAATTGGCCCCGACAGACAGTGGGCACACACTATTGGGATAGAAAGGAAATAGGCAGATAGGGAAAAGGCCTTGGTAGAAAAAAGTTAATTTCCTGAATTTCCTGAGTTTCCTGAGGGGCAACAAATGCCTGAAACTCCAAAGGCTCAGAGATAAGAAGGCCAGAGCTTCACAAAGCCATCTGTTTACTAATCAACAAACCCAGGAGCCAGCACAGAGCAAGTCGGACCCTCCTACTGAACGAAAGGAGACCCTTCAAAGGACTTGCAAATACCCTATGCAAATTCTCCTTGGAATCCCAAAGTCACCCTA
The DNA here is from genome assembly GCF_963383645.1 of Muscardinus avellanarius. Lineage (NCBI taxonomy): Eukaryota > Metazoa > Chordata > Mammalia > Rodentia > Gliridae > Muscardinus > Muscardinus avellanarius. Next base: position 111,490,679 of record NC_137796.1, read on the forward strand.
ACCAAAAGCGGACTTGCAAGCAGTCAGCCTGACCGGATAGTAAAAGGGGGACTTTCCGTCTCAGAACCCCCTCCCCTTTTGGGGAGCTGTTCTCTCTCTCGCAGGTCGTGTTGGCCCTGAGAGAAGGCAGAGTGCATCTGAGGGCATATGGTTCGGGCGACTCTTGAGTAGTGACCTGAAGGCCTCTGTTGGACATCATGGCTGACCAGGCCCCTAGGGGTGACCTGTACCTCTTTTCTGGCAGGTCTGGCAGATCGCCGGGTTTCCTCTCAAGAAACCCCCATTTCCCTGAGCGGGAGTTCTCATCCCCGCACAGGGGAGCCCTCCCCAGAGAAGCGAGCCGAGCACGCACGCCACAGGCAGAGACAGGGGAGAAACAGGAACCGGGCAGGCAGGTCCGCACCCCACAGATTTTGCAGGCGAGGTGGTGGTGCTGAATTCTCAAGCCAGGGAAGATCTCCATCACCTAGGAGCCCTGCGGGTTTGTATTTCAGACTCTCCTGCAGCTACTTGGTAGAGTGTGCAGAAGGGATGAGGGCAAACAGTAGGGAAAAGAGCTCTTAGGGTACATGCGGGGCGAGGGTTTGTTTTGTTTGCAATGCTGGGGATTAGACCCAGGGGCTTTCTCCCTCTGAGCTACACCCCCAGCCCTATTTTATTCTTCATTTTGAAACAGGGTTTCACTGAGTTGCAGAGGGCCTTACCAAGTAGCTGAGGCTGGCCGCAAACCTGCGATCCTCCTGTCTCAGCCTCCCAAGCGCGGGGATTACAAGCCACCACGCCCAGCTGAGGAAAAGGGCTTTTGAACAACAGCCTCTGTGCCTAATCCCTGGCCATCATGCCTAAGACTCACAAAACAGCCGGGCGTGGTGGGCTCGCTTGGCTTGTAATCAGCGTGCGGGAGGCTGAGACTGGAGGATCGCGGTTCACAGCCAGCCTCAGCTACTTGGTGAGGCCCTCTGCAACTCAGTGAGACCACTTCAAGATGAAGAATAAAAAAAATAGGGCTGGGGTTGTAGCTCAGAGGTAGAAAAGCCTTTGGGTTCCACTCTCAGTACCACCAAAAATAAATAAATAAATAAATAAATAATTTTTTTTTTTTGGTGGTACTGGGGTTCCTGGAAGCCCTTCTTCCTCTGGGCTACACTCCCAGTCCTATTTTATATTTTTGAAACAGGGTCTCTTACGCCAGCATGGCTGGCTTCGAACCTGCGCGATCCTCCTGTCTCCGCCTCCCAAGCGCGGGGATTACAAGCGTGCGCCACCACGCCCGGCCTAAAAATAAATTTAAAAAGACTCACAAAACACACTTGCTGCTGGCTGCAGCTATGAAATTGATGAAAGTCCTGAAAGCGGAAAACACCCGGTGTTGGTATATAAGTAGGGAAATGGGCACCTTCACGGTTGATGACAGGTATGTGCTCTCTCCTTTGTTAATTTTTTGGTGCCAAAACCTGAAATGAAAGCCGGGCATGGTGGCGCACGCTTGTAATCCCCGCGCTTGGGAGGCTGAGACGGGAGGATCGCACAGGTTTGAAGCCAGCCTCAGCTACTTAGTGAGACCCTGTTTCCAAATAAAATATATTTTAAAAAAAAAGGACTGGGAGTATAGCCCGGAGGTAGAAAGCCTCTGGGTTCCACCCCCAGTATCACCAAAAAAAAAAAAAAAAAAAAAAAACCTGGAATGAAACTAGTATCTCCTTTATGCCTGAGCAGGGCACCCCTGCCTGGGTCTCTCTCTCTAGAAGGTACTTGAGCTAGAATAACAGTCTCTCCAAAGACGCTATGGCCTAATTCCCCTATCCTGTTAACACATTATGCTCTACAGAAAGTGGGAATTGAGGTTACGATTTGCTTGACTCTAACACAGAAAGACAACCCAGGGTTAGAGGGTGAGCCCAGGATAAATACAAGGGTCTCTAAACCAGGAAGCCAAAGACAGAAGAGGAAGGGCACAGTGATGGGAAGTGGGATAGGAAGGGGGCAGAACCAGAAAAGGTCATTATTGGTGTGTGTGTGTGTGTGTGTGTGTGTGTGTGTGTGTGTGTTACTAGAGACTGAACTACCCAGGGTCATTCTATCTCCAAACTACACCCCATCCCTATTTTTTTCCCAGTATTGGGGATAGAATCCGGGGGTATTCTACCTCAGAGCTACACACCCAGCCCAATTTTTTATTCTTTATTTTGAAACAGGGTCTCACTGAGTTGCAAAGGGCCTAAGTAGCTGAGACTGGTTTTGAACCTTTGACCCTCCTGTCTCAGTCTTCCAAGTATTGGGATTACAAATGTGCGCCACCACGCCTGGCTTCTATTATATTTTTATTTTGAAACAAAGTCCCTCTAGATTGATGGGAGTCTCATCCACTGCTGAGGCTGGTCTGGAACCTGTGATTCTCCTGTCTCAGCCCAAGTTCATGCCCGGCCTTTATTTTTGTTTTGAAAGAGGGTTTCCCAAAGTACTGGGATTACCATGCCTGGCTCCTGTTTACTTTTTTTTTTTTTTGGTGGTACTGGGGGTGGAACCCAGAGGCTTTCTACCTCCAGGCTATACTCCCAGACCTATTTTATATTTTATTTGGAAACAGGGTCTCACTAAGTTGCTGAGAGCCTCACTAAGTAGCTGAGGCTGGCTTCGAACCTGTGCCATCCTCCTGTCTCATCCTCCCAAGCGCGGGGATTATAAGCATGCACCACCATGCCCGGCTCTCCTGTTTACTTTAAAATAGAGAATCATGGTGGGTTTGGTGGTGTGCACCTGTAATTCCAGTACCTGGAAGGCTGAGACAGGAGGATCACAGGTTCATGGGTAGCCTCAGCTACTTAGTGAGGCCATTTGCACTCAGTGAGACCCTGTTTAAAAAAATAAAACTAAAGCCGGGCGTGGTGGTGCACGCTAGTAATCCCCGCGCTTGGGAGGCAGAGACAAGAGGATCGCGCAGGTTTGAAGCCAGCCTTGCTGGCTTAGGAGACCCTGTTTCCAAACAAAAAAATGTAAAAGTAGGTCTGGGAGTGTAGCCCGGAGGTAGAAGGGCTTCCAGGAACCCCAGCACCACAAAAAAAAAAAAAAAAAAAAAAAAAAAAAAAAAAAAAAGTAAGGCAGGGGGTGTAGCTCAGAGGTCGAATGCCCCTGAGTTCCATCCCCAGACCCGCAAAAAAAAAAAAAAAAAAAAATAATAATAATAATAATAATAATAATAATAATGGCTGAACATGGTAGCACACATTTATAATCCCAGTACTTGGGAGGCTGAGACTGGAGGACTGCAAGTTCCTGGCCAGCCTCAGCTACTCAGTGAGGCCCTTTGCAATTCAGTGAGACCCTGTTTCAAAACAAAGGGCTGGGGGTGTAGCTCCAAGATAGAATGCCTCTGGGTTCCATCCCCAGTACTACCAAACAAACAAACAAACAAATAAATAAATAAATACATAATAAAAAAAATAGGGCTGAGGTGTAGCTTGGAGGTAGAAGGCCCCTGGGTTCAATCTCCAGTATCAAAAAAGAAAAAAAAAAAAAAAAAAAGAAAAGAAAAGAAAAAAAAAGAAAAAAGAAAAAAGGAGCCGGCGTGGTGGCGCACACTTATAATCCCAGCATTCCGGAGGCTGAAATAGGAGGATCGCTATACATGGCCAACCTCAGCTACTTAGTTGAGGCCCTTTGCAACCCAGTGAGACCCTGTTTCAAAATAAATAATTAAAAATAGGTCTGGGGTGTAGCTCAGAGGTATTCAGAATGCTCCTTAGTTCCATCCCTAGTACCGAGAGGGAGGGAGGGAGGGAGGGAGGGAGAGAGAGAAAAAGAGAGAGAGAGAGAGAGAGAGAGAGAGAGAGAGAGAGAGAGAGAGAGAGAGAGCGCGAGCTGGGTAGGGTGGGTGGCCACGCTTGTAATCCCCGCGCTGGGGAGGCTGAGACAGGAGGATCGCGCAGGTTCGAAGCCAGCCTCAGCTACTGAGTGAGGCTCTCAGCAACTTGGTGAGACCTTGTTTCCAAATAAAATACAAAATAGGGCTGGGAGTATAGCCCCGAGGTAGGAAAACACTTTAAAAAGGGCCGGGTGTGGCCCGGGGGCGGCCGCCCCGAGGTCCTCCGCACCAAGGCGGGGCGCGCCAGGCTGCCCAGGCCGGCCAGGCCGTGTCCGGGGCCGGGGCGGTCCGGCTAGGACCAGGCCGCCGGGACTGACCCGGCTGAGTGCTGACGTCCGCCGGGTGTGGCCCGGCGCCGCCCTGAGGCCGGCCGGAGGGCGCTGGCCGCGGCACCTGGGCACCTCCCTCCGTGGCCGCAGAGCCGCCCCTGGCCGCCAGGCGGCGCCCGCCGCGCACCCAGCCTCCCGCCCGCCGGCCACCGCCGCCCCTGCCCGGCGTCCGACTCGGCGGGGACCCGCGCCCACGGGGACAGCGCCTCTGCGGGCAGGTGGTGGCCGCCGAGGCCGGGCTAGGAGCCGGAGCCCAGCGCTGGGGAGGCCGAGGCAGGGTGCCGCAGGCTGGAGGCAGCCTAGGAGACTGAGACCCAGTTTAAATTAAAAAATAAGCCGGGGGTGGTGGGTGTGGGGTGCTGGTGGCGGCCTGCACGCCTTGTAATCCCAATGTTTGGGAGGCTGGGACGGGGATTTCGGTTTGAGACCAGCCTCAGCAACCTAGCGAGACCCTCCCGAAACAAAAAAGGTTGTGGGTGCCAGGCGTGGTGGCACACACCTGCAACCCCAGCATTTGGGAGGCTGAGACGGGCGGACCCGGATTTGATGTCAGTCTCTGCCAATTTAGACCCTGTTTTTACTTATTTTTGCGAGTCTGGGGATGGAACCCAGGGGCATTCGACCTCTGAGCTACACACCCTGCCCTATTTTTTATTTTGAGACAGGGTCTCACTGAGTTGCAGAGGGCTTAAGCAGCTGAGGCTGTCAGTGAACCAGGATCCTCCTGTCGAAGCCTCCTGAATGCTGGGATTACAAGCATGCGCCACCTCCATCCCATGCTTAGACCCTGTTTTTAAACAAAAACAATAACATAAAGTAGGGCTGGGTGTAGCTCAGAGGTAGAATGCCCCCAGGTTCAATCCCCGACAACACACACACACACACACACACACACACACACACACACTCACGAAGGGAAGGCTGGAGCACCAGCCTTCAAAATGTCCCTAAAAGAAGGTGGGGCTGAGCCGGGTGTGGTGGCACACACCTGTAACCCCAGTACTTGGGAGGCTGAGACAGGATTATTGCAGGTTTGAAGACAGCCTCAGCAAGTAATGAGACTCTCAAGACTAGCAAGACCCTGTTTCTAAAAAAAAAAAAAAAAAGGGCTAGGCAGAGCCTGGAGGTAGAATGCCTCTGGCCTCTGGGTTCCATCCCCAGTAGCACACACACACAAGCTGTGGGTGTAGCTCGGTAATCTACAGCCTCCCTGGGTTCCGTTCCCAGTCACAGGCGAGGGAAGTGGTTTAAATGTCACAACTTATATTCTATCATAACTTTTAAGGACAAAAGCCCGCACCAGCACTTCCCCTGGCCCTCAAAATCCACACTCCTAGGCACCCAGAAGCTCTGCACCCCAGCTGGCGGGCTCCACCCACCGGCAGCTTGGCTCCCCCAACTCCACCCAGGCTCCCCCCTTGCGAGCCCACCCTCCTGAAGGTCTGCGCAGTGCAGGCTGGCAGGCAGCATCTCTGGGTGTCACCCCCGGGGCTCACCTTCCAACAAGCCCCTCCCTGCTCACCAGAGACTGGGGTGGAGGGGGGCAGGCGGAGCCCAAATCCTGTGTGTGTGCAAGGGGTGGGGGGGCCGGGGTTTATATCCAAAGGTGGTGTCTCTGAGCTACACCTCCAGGTCCCCCTTCTTTTGTGGTACTGGGGATTAAACCCAAAGGCATTTTACCTTCAAGACACACCCTCAGCCTCATTTTTAACTCTTTATTTTGAAACAGGGTCTCACTGAGTTGCAAACGGCCTAAGTAGCTGAGGTTGTCTGCACACTGCGATCCTGTCTCAGCCTTCTGAATGCTGAGATTACAAGCATGCGCCACCATGCCCGGCTCAGTTTTTGTTTTTAAAACAGGGTCTCACTAAATTGCAGAGGGCCTAAGTAGCCAAGGCTGGCTGTGAACCTGCGATCCTCCTGTCTCAGCCTCCCAAGTACCAGGACTACAAGCGTGCGCCATCACACCTGGCTCTTCTTTATTTTAAAATGGTCTCACAAGCCGCTGAGGCTGGCTGTGAACCTGCGATCCTCCTGCATCAGATTCCCAAGTCCTGGATCATAGCGTGCACCACCTGCCTGGTCTTTCTTCTGGGACAGGGGCTTTTTATTTGAAGCAGTCTCCCAGAAGTTGCTGAGGCTGGCCCTGAGCCTGTGCTCCTCTGCCTCAGCCTCCCCGGTACTGGGATTACAGGCCCATGGCCTGTGGAACCATCCTAGGCAAGTCCTCCACCGCCGCGCTCCGTCCACAGCCCAGGACTTGGGCCCTGCTTCCCCATCTGAGAAGCAGCAATGACGGACAGGACTCCTCCTTGGCCTTTGGTCAGGAGGGGAGGCGGCCCGGCAGCAGGTGAGTGAGGACCAGCTCAGCGTCTCTCCTGGCTACAGAAGCCTTGGCCGGCCGGCCCCACACACCCCACGTCCGCGACCATCTTCTGGCACCAGGCGCACCACGGGGCTGGCTGGGCACGCGCACAGGGGCTGCCCTAGGCGTTCCTAGGGTCCTTCTCGGGTGGTTGCAATCCGAGGTCTCACTTCCTTGGGCTGATGGTGTGTGCCAGGGATGTGTGAATGGAGTCAAGACACCCCCCAGACCCATCCCCAAACCCCAGTGTCTGAGGCCCGTGTGTGAGCCTGACGACCCGGAGATGTGAGGACCAAGCCCTACCGGGGCGAGCTCGGAGCCGCAGAGCCCAGGACAGCGGTGAGGTCCTGAGCCGCCAGAACGGACAGGCCACCACAGCTGCGCACACCAGGGCAGATGAGGGCCGTCAGCACCGGGGCCGGGCAGGAGTGGGGCTGCTGAAGCACGTCCAAAGAAATGGACCGTGATTATTCAGAGACCACTGGGGGTGGGCTGAGATCTGGGCTGGCCAGGGAGGTCAGAGCACAGGGCCTGGAGTCGTGCCCTGACCTGGAACTTGAGGCAGAAAGCAAACTTCTTTTTGGTATTGAGGATTGAACCCAGGGGCTTCCTACTTCTCAGCTACACCCCCAAGCCCTTAGTGTTCTTTGGAAATAGGGTCTGGCTACGATGCTGAGGGCATCTCTTGTTCAGTGGCTGAGGCTGCCCTCGAACCCGAGACCCTCTAGTTCCAGCCTCCTAAGTACTGGAGACACCAGGATGTGCCGCCGTGCCTGGCTCAAGCGGACCCTGAAGCTATCCACCAACTGCAGGCCTGCCCCCCTGGCACCTCCGCCACTCCCTCCACTCCTCCATCTCCCTGGGGCTCTGCGGGCCAGGACAACACCGCCTAACAGCAAAGCCCCACGAGGAATCCGGCGTGTCGGGTCCCAGCCACAGACGCCTTCCCAGGGGCCCCGGGTGGGTGAGGGGCAAGAGCTGAGCTCTGAACGCTGGCGAAACAAGAGGCAGCAAGTCCTGGTGGCTGCGCGTTTATCCAGCCGCTGCTCCGCGCGTGGCTGCTCCCGGCTACAGCCGCCCCGCTCGCTCCCTGGAGACCAGTTCCCCCTGCCTGCGGCGCCAGCGTCCAGCCGAGGAGTGTCCACTCTGGCCGACGTCCTTGCTCACGGCCCGCCTGCCTCCGCCTGCCACACCAGCTCACCTGAGATGTAGGTGGCCTGAACGTGGAGGGCGTCGTCGAGCACCACGAAGTCTGAGCGGAGCCAGAAGGTGAGGGAGGTGTAGAGGGGCCGCCCAATCCCCCCACCCCGCCCCGTGCGCCCCAGGACAACCATCCAGGGGGAACCGAGGCCGGGGACGTGACTTGTGTGGGACATCCCGACCCGGCCCAGGTTGGCAAGGGCACTAGAACCAAGAGCTCCTCCAGCTCTGCAGCCGCGGCCTGGTCTCATCTCAGAGGCCAGAGTCTGGCCAATGGGGAAGGGGCTGGGTAGAGGCGGGGGCCAGAGAGGCCATGGGGCGCCAGGACCGAGGAACACTCACCCACCTGGGCCCTCACTGCCCCCGAGCGGCCTCACCTGCATCAGCACCGAAGTCCAGGCTCCCCTTGCGCTTCTCCAGCCCCAGCAGCTGGGCGGGGTGCAGGGACGCAGCCTCCAGGGCCGCCTCCAGGCTGCAGCCTGCTCAGGATACCGCAGGGCTCCAAGCTCCCCCCCAGCTCTCCCTGGCCCTGGCCCCAACCCCACCTGCAGGGACCCTCTCCTCTCCTGTCCCTCCCGGGTTCCAAGTGACACCAGGCCCGTCCAGCAGCCACCAGGGCTCCGCTCGCCACCCCATCTCAACAGGTCAGTGAACACTCATTTCTCTGCTCCATGAGTCCTGGCCAAGCCTCAGCCACGTGCTGCCTCCCGGGGCCACCTCTGCTGCCCCTCGTCCCTGCCTACCCACTCTCCACACCACTCTGGCCCCATGCACGCAGCCCCAGAAGGACTCAGGCCTCAGAGCTGCCAGGCACTGGGTCCCACCCTCCCCTGGAAGGGCCTGAGCCTGGCCCAGGGTCTGGAGTGACTCTCTCTCCTCAGCACTGTCATCCCCATGGGCTGGGACCCGGCTTTCTGAGGACATTGTGAGGGTCCTGCTCCTCCCGGGGGCTGTAACTGCATGAGTGACCTGCTGCCTGCCCTTGCCCACCTTCTGGCCACAAGCTCTGCAGCCTGGGTCCTGGGCCACCTTCCCAGTGCCCGTGGGCAGATGGGGGCCGCTGGCAGATTCCCGTGGCCCCGCTACGCTCAGACTTCTCCCAGCTGTGGCCTCTGTCCCTGGGCAGGGGGCACAGCGGCCTACTGACCTGTGGCCTGCAGGAAGTGTCGGATGCAGACGTCCATTGGGGCTATGCTGCCGCACAGTGTCTGGGTTCCTTGAAAGCAGAGAGGCCGGACTCTGGGCGGAGGGCTGGGCGCGGTGGGCTGGGGCTCATGTGGGCACAGAGGCCACTTACCTGCCACGTAGGCCGTCAGCCCGTCCACCTCCACCTCCTGCTGTCCGAGTGTGTGGCGGCCATTGCCCAGGCCCAGGGCAGGGACGGCGTCAGTAACCAGCACCAGCCCTGGAGGAGAAGGTGGCTCGGGACCTGGCCAGCGGTCCTCCTGCCCCGCCCTGCCGGGAGCTCACCCTGGGGGTGGGTCCGGTGGGCGATGCGCAGGGCCGCGGGGTTGGTGTGGATGCCATCGGCGATCATCCCATAGAACACACAGCGGTCCGGGGGCAGCCGGTCACTCGTCAGGAGCCCCACAATGCCTGGGTCGCGGTGGTGGAACTGGGCAGGGCACAGGGGCTGCTGAGAGGGGGCAAACGGCGGGCCTCCCCCCAGGGGCCCCACACTCACAGGCAACATGGCGTTGAAGAGGTGGGTGATGAAGGCGGCCCCGCTCTGTACCGCTTCCTCAGCAGCCTGCAGGTCAGCCACAGAGTGCCCTGCGTGGGGGACTGGGTTCAGACTCTGCCCCTGCAGCGGGCCCCGCCTCATGGACGGCCCCTCACCTAGGGACACGCAGATGCCCCGGGCCGTCAGCGCTCGGATCACCTCCTGGCTGCGGCCCAGCTCGGGGGCCAGTGTCACGATACGGACGTTGTCCAGGGACCCGTACGTGGCCAGCACATCGTGGAAGGCACTGGCCTCAAAGGTGCGGATGTGGGCTTCAGGGTGTGCACCCCGCTTCTCCCGGCTGATGAACGGGCCCTCCAGGTGCAAACCTAGGGGGTGGGCACGGTGGACCAGCAGGTACCCGTCACAGCCCCGCCCTCCCCATCCGGGTGCGTGGAGGGGCGGGGCCTCCCAAGGTGGGGCGGGGAAGGGGTCAGCCACTCACCGAGGACCCCTGCCCCATGGGGACCACCACTCTTCACGGGGATCTGAGGAAGGACCTGGGGGGAACCAGCTGTTAAAGCCCGTCCCCTGCGGCCCAGCAGTTCACCCAGATCCCAGGTCAGGGTTCAGGGCCCAGCTCAGCCCCACTGGCCATCCATCCCCTCAGGCATTAGCAGATGACCATCAGCCTACATAGCGGTCAGAAGCAGGAAGAAATTATAGACGGGAACACCGGACAGCCTGCCCTGAGGACCAGGAGGGGTCAGAGCTCCCGGGCCTCGTGCGCAGGTGTGCATCAGGAACGGCTCTACCCTGCCCAGGCCTCAAGGTGCTATGTCCAGCAGCAGCTAGAACTCAGAGTGGCCACAGCTTCCCTGAGCTGCAAGGCCTGGAGGCGGGCAGGGCCGAAGCGCCAAGCGGAGAGAGTGTGCAGGCAGGAGGGGCTCAGCACCGTCGGGCCACAGCACTGGGGAGGAGTGAAGTTGTTCACACTAGGCTCAGAGGCCAGGCAGCCAGGCCCACCCTTCCCTCCAGTGCAGGCAGGGCTGGGGTCGCTTCTGGGCAAGAAGAGTGGCCTAACTGCACCCCCAGAACTACTCACCTCAAACAAAAGTGAGGGGCTTGTTTGTGCTAGAAAACCAGTGCTGGGAATCAAACTGTACTTCAAGAATGCTAGGCAAACTGGGCGCGGTGCGCACGCTTGTAATCCCAGCATTCGGGGCTTGTAATCCCAGCATTCGGGAGGCTGAGACCGGAGGATCGTGGTTCGCAGACAGCCTCAGCTACTTAGTGAGGCCCTCTGCAACTCAGTGAGACCCGGTTTCAAAATAAAGAATAAAAAATAGCGCTGGGGGTGTAGCTCGGAGGTAAAATGCCCCTGGGTTCCATCCCCACTACCCCCCCCCCCATATCGGGCAAGTGATCTGCCAGTAAGCTACATCCCCAGCCCTAAACCCAAGCCACGCACAGCAGTGGCCCCTCAGCTACTCAGGAGACTGAGGCAGGAGAATCAAAACTTTGATGCCAGATCTGGGCATGGTGGTGGCGCACCCTGGTAAGGCTAAAACAGGAGGATCACAGGTTGGAGGCCCTGGGTCAATTCCGAGTCTGTCTGTCTGTCTGTCTCTCTCACACACATACACGCGCGCGCATGCGTGCACACACGGAATGGGGACATAGCTCAGTGGCAGAGCATGAGGTCCTGGGTCCAATCCCCAGCACAAGAGAAGGGTGGAGGGCATGTACACGTGAAAGCCAACAGCAGAACGCCCCAGAGCCAAGCTTCCAGGCAGACAGGGCGTGTCCAAGGCCCATAAATGGGTAAGTGCCCCACCCACAGTGTGCCACCCTGAGACCTCAGATCCCACACAGAGAAAAGATCCTACAAGTTTCCAGAGAGAAGAAGGAGGTCACCGTGAAGGATCAGGTGGCTTCCGACTTCTTGGCGGCAACCCTGGGTCAAAGACAGCACAGCGCTGCCGCCACCATCAGAGAGAAGCTGGACTGGGTGCGCCCGGAGTGCCAGCTGCTCAGAAGACCACAGGAGCCCCGGCAGGCAGGGGAGAAAGGCCTCATCTCAGGCCAAACTGGAGTTGGGCGGAGCCCAGGAGTCGGGTTAGGGTGTAGTTCAGTGGTAGGGTGCTCACAGGGCAGGAATATGCCCTTGGTTCAAACCTCAGCACCACAAAAAACAAAACAAAAAAAATCTAGGAAAATGGCCTCTCACCTAGACTCTAACCCAGCCAGGCTCTAGATCAAGAGAATGAAGACATGGTCAAAGCTGGCTTGGTGACCTGCTTGTGATCCCAGTACTTGGGAGGCTGAGCCAGGAGAATCAAAGGTTCAAAGCCAGCCTCAGCAACTTAGCGAGGTTCTTACAGGAACTCAGCGAGACTCTGATTCCTGTTTCCAAATAAGAAATAAAACAGGCTGGAGGTGTAGCCTGGAGATAGAATTCCCCTGGGTTCCATCCCCAGTACCACCAAAACACACACACACACACACACACGCGCACACACACACACACGCGCACACATACAAACACATTCAGACCTTTGTGGTCTCAAAACCTGCCCTCCCATAATCTTTTTCTCCAGAAGCTACTGGAAGGTGTGTTTCACCAAAATGAAGGTGTAAATCAGCAAGAGGAAGATGCAGGATCTAGGACAGGCGAGATTCAGCAGAAAAGGCTGCCAGCCAGGCATGGTGGTGCACACCTGTAATACTGGGCAGGTTCCAGGCAACCTAGCAACTCAGTGAGGCCCTCTACAACCTGTTTCAAAATAAGAAATAGGACTGGGGGTGTAGCTCAGAGGTAGAATGCCGCCTGCAAAAATGAAGGGAAAAAAAAGAAAGGCAGACAGACCCCGCCCAGTGAGGGGAGGGGGGTTCTGAGGACCTGGCGGGGTGGGCAGGCACTGCCGGGCTGGAAACAGCAGACAGGCAGGAGGGGAGGCCCAGGCTGCGTCTCAATGACCCGGAGGGACAACGCTGAAGACAAACAGGAAGCAGAGAACACTCATCCCTGGGAGAGACGGGCTGGCGAAGGCGCCGGCGTCACTGAGCGGGGCCCCTTTGCCCAGCCCCAGTAACCATGCGGCTGATCTAACTAACGTTCCTGTTTGGAAAGGATGAGGGATGGAAGTGGATGCAAGAGGAGGAATGGCTGCCTTTCGCGGGGGGAGCAACAGAGGACAAGCCCTAAACTGGAAAGCTGAAACAGACCGAGAGCTGTGCGGGAAGCATGGGGCTGGGTGGGCACCCGCTGGGCAAAGGGCTCCCGCTCCCGCAGCAAGCTGATTGGATACACAGAACTCACTACGGATTTTAAAAAGTTTGTACTGGGACTTGAACCCAGGGACATTCTACCTCCAAGCTACACTCCCTACCCCTTTTGATTTTGAAACAGGGTCTTGCTAGGTTGGTTAAGGTCTCACTAAGCTGCTGAGGGACTTGCTAAATTACTGGGACTGGCCTCAAGCCTGCAATCCTCTTGTCCTAGCCTCCCAACTACTGGGATTAAAGGCATGTGCCAGTACACCCAGAAAGACCCTGTTTCAATTAAAAAAATTTTTTTTAAATGGGCTGGGGTGGTAGATCATCTCTGAGTTCAATTCCCAGCATTGCAAAAGAAAAAAGAAAAAGGGTGAATTTTCCTGGAATTCTGTTTTGGTGTGTGTGGTACTAGGGATAGACCCCAGTATTCTACCTCTAAGCTACATCCCCAGCCCTATTTATTTATTTATTTATTTATGGTACTGGGGGTGGAACCCAGAGGCTTTCTACCTCTGGGCTATACTCCCAGACCTTTATATTTTATTTGGAAACAGGGTCTCACTAAGTTGCTGAAAGCCTCACTAAGTAGCTGAGGCTGGCTTTGAACCTGTGCGATCCTCCTGTCTCAGCCTCCGGAGCGCAGGGATTACAAGTGTGCGCCACCACACCTGGCTTTTTTTATTTTTAAATAGTCTCAATAGCTGGGCGTAGTGACACATGCTTATAATCCCAGCATTTGGGAGGCGGAGTCCGGAGGATCTCAGTTCATGGACAGCCTCAGCTACTTAGTGAGGCCCTCCACAATCGAGTGAGACTGTTTCAAAAATTTAAAGACTAAAAAAATAGGACTGGGCATGTAGCTTGGAGGTAGAATGCCCCTCGGTTCCATCCCCAGTACCACCAAAAAAAAAAAAAGAGAGAGAGAGAGAGAGAGAGAGAGAGAGAGAGAGAGAGAGAAAAGAAACAGCCTAAGTTGTGGAAGGCCTCACAAGGCTGCTGAGGCTGGCTGCAAACCTGCGACCCTTCTGCCTCAGCCTCTCAAGTACTGGATTACAGGTGTGCACAGCCACGCCTGGCATGGAATACTGTTTCGAAAGCAAAACTAGGAGCATTAAGAACAGGAAAAACAACAGGCTGTCGGTGGAGAGAATGAGGTGCATTCAAGGCAGGCAGGCAGCCGGCAAAGTCAGAGGGAAGGGCCTGCGGGCAAGAGGCCAGGGAAGGCTGCCCCACGCCTCACCCTGACTCAGCAGCAAATGGGCCAGAGACACAGCAACACCATCAGATCTACTTCCTGGGGGGCACCAGGAGACCCCAGGGAAGGAGCAGACCTGGGCAGCAAAAGCCCCGGGGAATCCTGGCAAAGCTGTGATCCATTCCCGCCAGGTGAAGGGGTCTGGGGGAAGGAGGGAGTATGGTAGGGAAGGGTCCTCTGGGTTCTCTTTTTCTGTGTGTGTGGTGCCTGGGATGGAAGCCAGGGGCATTTTACCTCCAATTACACTGCTAGCCCCATTTCTTATTCTTTAGAGTGAAACAGAATCTAAGTTGGAAAAGGCCTCATAAGTTGCTGAGGCTGGCCATGAACCTGCGATCCTCCTGCCTCAGCCTCCCAAATGCTGGGAATACAGGCATGCGCCCCCCGCCCCTTTTTCCTAAGCTCTCCGTGATCTCTGGCCTCGGGAGTGCTCTCTCTGCCTCCCAAGGCCTTCGTTCTAGAAGTGTTTGTACAGAGTCTAGACTGAGTGAGACTGGGAAGAAAACCTAAGCATTGCTCCCTGGAGCCCCTACGCCAAGCGGCAAGGCTTGCTGCAGAAGCGAGGGGGGCGGCAGCAAGGGGCCAGTGGCCGGCAGGAGGGCCAGGCCTTCCAGGCATCACACGCTGATGTGCCTGGGAGGAGAGGACAGGCTCCACGGGGAGGAGGGAACCTTAGAGGAGCAGAGATGGCAGACCTCCGGAGTCCTGTCATGAGGGGAAGGTCACTCCGGCAGGACCCAGAGCAGCTGGCAAAACAGGACGCCTGTTTGCAGCAGGACGAGTTTGGTTTTTGACAGACTGTAGTGGGAGGGCTGTGGGAAATCTCCAGGAAGACGTCCCTAGTTGACATTTACTGAGTACTTAATATGCACCAAGCACACAATCACCTTGAGATGAAGACTTGATTACTCTCCCTTTAGGTCTGGGAATACTGAGGCTCAGGAGTAGGGCGAGGCGGGAAGCCCACACTCAGAGCCCACAAGAGAGCTCCCATAACTCTCCGATTCTGTGTCCACACATCCAGAGAGGGACCTAAGGGTGGACACCCGCTCACTGATCCTGCGCGGGATTCTGGACTGGAGGAAAAGCCACGAGGGGCAATTGACAAAACAGGATTGGGACCAGCTAGTTAAAAAACGGTGAAGCCGGGCGTGGTGGAGTAGCTTCACACTTATAATCCAGCACCCGGGAGGCTGAGACAGGAGGATCGCGCAGACTCGAGGCCAGCCTCAGATACTTGGTAAGGCTCTCACAACTTAATGAGACCCGTTTCCACATAAAAATATAAAATAGGTTGGGGGTATAGCCCGGAGGTAGAAAAGCCTATGGTTCCATCCCCAGTACCAGCAAAACAAAACAAAACAACAGCAGGGTGATTTCTAAACTGACCAACTACATCAAGGCTTCTCCCTTGCTAGGAGATGAACCAAGGGTGTCCACCACCGAGTTCCACTCCCTAACCCTCTCCTTTCTTAGTAGTACTGGAGATTGGACCCAGGAATATTTTATCTTCAAGCTATACCCTCAGTCCTATTTTATTTTCATTTTGAAACTGACTCTCACTAAAGTGCTGAGGCTGGCCTCAAACCTGCAATCCACAGGTACTAGGATTCCATAGGTACTTGCCTTCCAAGTACTAGGGCTGCTGGAGTGCAAGACCACGCCCGGCTCCCCAGTCCTATTTAAATTGCTCAGGCTGGCCTTGAACTTGACATCCTCCAGCCTCAGCCTCCAAGTCAGTACTACACCCATATTTAAGAGGTATTAAAGGCTGGGCCTGGAAGTGAACGCCTGCAATCCCAGTACTAGGGAGGCTGAGAAAGACACTGGCAGGTTCAAGGCCAATGCATGTAAAACTAGCAAGCCCTGGTTTCACAGATAAAAGGTGAAGCTGGGTGTGGTGGCATGAGCCTGTCATCCCAGAATTTAGGAGGCTGAGGCAGGAAAACCACAGATTCGGAGACAGTTTCTGTAATGTAGTGAGACGCTGTTTCAAAATAAAAATGGGACCCGGGCGTAATCCCAGCACAGGAGGCTGAAACTGGAGGATCATGTTTCAAGGCCAGCTTCAGCTACTTAGTGAGGCCCTCTGCAACTCAGTGAGACACTGTTTCAAAATAAAGAATAAAAAATGGGGTAGAGTATAGCTCAGAGGTCGAATACCCCTGGGTTCCATCCCTAGACCCACACAAAAAAAGAATAGGACTTGGGGTGCAACTCAAGAGGTAGAATGCTCTTGGGTTCCATCCCCAGCACCACAAAATAAAATGGGCTAGGGGTACAGCTCAGAGGTAGGATACCACTGGGTTCAATCCCTAGTAACACACATACAATAAAATAAAAATTAAACAGAGCTAGGTCTAGCCGGGCGTGGTGGCGCACGCTTGTAATCCCAGCATGCGGGAGGCTGAGACCAGAGGATCGCGGTTCGCGGACGGCCTCAGCTACTTAGTGAGGCCCTCTGCAACTCAAAATAAAGAATATAAAAGAGCTAGGTCTTTTAAGATAACAACCCATCCTCGGCTGGTCTGCAAGGAATAGTAACATCCACCCAGGGGGAGGCAGTGCTCGTTAGAACTGGGGAGCCCACAGGAAGGGAACGCAGCAAAGGACACCGGAAGCAAGACAGAGCTTCCAGGCCCGGGAAGGGAGGGCGGGTGGGCGAGCAGTCACGAACACTGTGGGCGCAGCTCTCTGGAAGGAGAGTTAAACGAGCGCCACACCTCAGGTGGGTGGAGGAGGGGCGGGTGGCCATCAGTCCCTGGATACCTTGCCGGTGGCCGACAGACAAGCAGCAGGGCGGGTCTTAGAAGGCAAATGTGGGGAGGGCTGCGGGAGACACGCAAGGGCCGGGGGCCAGAGGTCAGGGCCGACTGGGGGCCACGGGGCGGGCGTGGGGCGTGGAGGCGCCTGCTGGGGCTGGCTGCCGCCGGCCCCGCTAGAGGCCTGGAGTCTGACCTCACCTTATGATAAACCTCTGGCGGGGAAGTGACCAGGGTGGGGCAGAAGGAGGTGACCCCGTGGGCCAGGATCCTCTGGGCCACCAAGGCGACCCCAGCACCCACGTCCTCCGTGGCCTTGGAGAAGTCCACACCAAACCCACCTGCGGCCAGAAAAGAAGGGGTCGCACGGGGCTCGGAGCTCACCCCCGGCCTCCCCCGGCCCGCTCGGGCCGCACCGTTGATCTGCACGTCGATGAAGCCGGGAGCCAGGATGCGGCCCCCGCAGTCCCGCTGCTGGTCGGCCACGCGTCGCTCCTCAAAGAACAGCTTCTCCGGGTCTAGGATCAGGCCCCCGCGCACCCAAAGGTCCTCCCTGCAGGCAGAGCGGCGGGCGCTCGGAAGGCCGCTCGGGCGCCCGCCCCGCCCCGGCCCGGCCCGCGCCCCGCACCTGAGCAGCGCGCCGCCGCGCAGGAGGCGGCAGTTGGTGAACTGCAGCACCGGGGCCCGCGCCGCGCCCTGCCCGCCGCGCATGGTGAGCGCAGCCCCGCGCCCGCGCCGCACGGCCGCCCGCGCCCGCCACGTGACCCTCAGCTGACGGGGCGGAGCCGGCCGCCCCACGTGACCCGGCCCGCGTGACCGCCCGCCGTGGTGACGCGCGCGGCTCCCGCCCCGCCCACAAGGCACACAGGCGCGGGACGCGGTCTCTGGTCACATCCAAGAGAACTTTATTGGACAGTTCGGCGCCAGGGCCCGGCACCGCGCCATCCCCGGAGCCTCGGCATCCGAACGCCACCAGGCAACGCTCTACCTAAGGTTACTATATAGCTGGGAGACGGGATGCTCCACAGACGCATGAACAGGTCAAAACTTTATAAATAAACATCCAGTGAAGAGAAAAATGACAACTCTAATTCATCCTTATACACAGCACTCTAGGGGGGCGGGGGCGGCCGCGGCAGCGTCCTCACTGGGCAGGGGCCGGGATGGGCGGTGAGTGGGCCCTGATGTCCACAGCACGGGCGGAGGGGCCAGGCGGGAGCAACAGACGATGGGCACTAGGACACTGCGCATGTACAAGACCAACTACGGAGGGGGCGGCGGCCCGTGCGTGTGTCAGGCTGTTCGTTCTGGAATGAGGAGGGTGGTCTTTACATTATATTCTGTGGTGACGGGCGGAGGGGCTACTTTGTGGAGAGGATGAGGGCCACGATGAGACCGTAGAGGCCCAGCACCTCAGCGAAGATGAGGATCAGGATCATGCCCACAAAGAGCCGGGGCTGCTGGGCAGTGCCCCGCACGCCGGCATCCCCCACAATGCCAATGGCAAAGCCGGCTGCCAGGCCGCTCAGGCCCACGCTCAGGCCTGCACCCAGCTGGAGGAAACTCCTGGGGAGAGAAGAGACACAGGGCTGTTAGTAGCCTGCCTACCAGGGGAGACAGCCCAGGCAGAGCGATGCCACTCACTTGTAGAGGCTGATGCCATCAGTCAGGGAGTTGGCGATGAGCACCGCCACCACCAGGCCGTAGATGGCGATGATCCCGGCCATGACCACTGGGATGATGGACTTCATGATCAGCTCCGGCCGCATGACAGACATGGCCGCGATGCCGGTGCCACTCTTGGCCGTGCCATAGGCAGCACCCAGGGCTGTGGGAGGAAGAGGAGGTGAGCTCAGAGCAGCTTCCACACAGCTGTGAGGGCTCCCGGAGGGCATTCACAGGGGAGAGAAAGACTCCCAGGGGGCAAAAGCTCCTCCAGGAGCAGCAGCCACAGTGGTCACCATTTCTCCTTTCCCCTAGCTGCCCTACATCCCACAGGCCACCGCTCCCTTCAGCAGTGGCCCTGGCACCACCTGGGACTCCTGCTCTGCTGTGAAATCCACTTCTGCTGTCTGCTACCTTGGGTAGCCCAGTCACAGCCGCAAGAGATAGCTGGAGTGCCAGAAGCCTTGAGATTCTAGGCACCTCAGACCCACCTGAAGCCCCCAGAGCCCATCAAGAAAGGCCTGAGGATTACCTCAGCAGCCCAGGTTGGCTGCCCCCGGGGCCCAGAACTTCCAGCCTCAGCACTCAACTTCCCACTCCTTCCAGCCTCAGCTGGCTGTCAGGAGGGTCCTGCTTTGCCAGCCAGACCGCAGGCCCTGAAGCCTTGATGAATTAGAACAAGACCTCCCTATGTAACCAAAGGAGATCACAGGCTATGGGGCTGTCACCCGGGCAACCACGAGACCTCAGGAACCTCTGCAGCTGTCCAGCCTCCTGCCACATAGCAACAGGGGAGGCTGATCTCTAGGCAAGCAGGTGACATGGGCAGCCCGGCCCAGGGCACCCACATCATCGTCACTGGGAAAGAGAGAAATTAACTGGCTTTACTACAGAAGATAACACAGATCAGAGGTAGAAGAAACTAGGACAATCCCAGCCATCCCTCTGCACATTTTAGTGATTTCTTGCTCAAAAAATGCCCACTCTGGCCAGACATGGTGGTGCAAGCCTGTAATCCCAGTACTTGGTAGGCTTTGACAGGAGAACCACAGGTTTGAAGTCAGCCTCAGCAACTAGACCCGTGTCAAAAATAAAACCAGGAAGCCAGGCATGGTGGCGCACGCTTGTAATCCCAGCTTTTGGGAGGCTGAGACTGGAGGATCATGGTTCGTGACCAGCCTCAGCTACTTAGTGAGGCCCTTTCCAACTCAGTGAGACCCTGTCCTGTTTCAAAATAAAGAATAAAAAAATAGGGTTGGGGGTATAGTTCAGAGGTAGAACGCCCCTGGGTTCCATTTCTGGTACCACAAACAAAATAAATAAACAAAAATAAAAATAAATAAAAAGGGGTGGGGTACATGTAGCTTGAAGGTAGAAACCCTTGGGTTCAATTTCTAGCCCCCAAACCAAAACCCAAATGCCTACTTTGAGTGCAGAGCTGAACAGAGCTGGGGCCAGAGGGGTGCTGCTTCCCCAGGCTCAAAGCCAGTGAGATGACAGGATGGGGACCCCCAAAAACAGGAGGGCCACGGGAGATTTGGGGAGGGTCAGAGCCCTCGTGCTGAGTGGTGCTGGTGAGTGACGGTGACAAGAATCTTAGCACACGCAGAAATACCAACAAGATGGTGCACACCCAAGAAGTGACAAGAGGGAGCTGGCTGGGGTCAAGAGGGCCACACTGTTCCCTCCAACAGCACCCTGAGCTGCCTGAATACCTAGACTTCTAACACCTTCAGCAAGGCCCTGGGCCCCCCTTCAAGGGGTTACTCCTAAGCCCCTTCTGTCAGAGGGCATTTTCTGGGCCCTGACATAGGCCCAGCCCATGTCAGGCCGATTCTCATGTGTGTAAAAGGCTAGCGTGCCCAGGGCTCTTATCCCTGGGGACATGTTAATTAACAGGGAGCGCACAGGTTGACAGGTAGCATGGGGAAGGGGACTGAACACTGGGAACTCATCACCCTAGGTAGTGAGACCCTGCAAGAGGTAGCAAGGTAACTGAGCCCTTCCCCAAAGGACAGCAGGGAGGTCGTGTGACTGAGGGTGGGTGGGTAGGACAACAAGAGGGAAAAAAGGCAAGAATCGGGAAAACCACCAAGAGACAGAGACAGACACACAGAAAGAGACACAGACCAACAGGGGATTAGAGCACGGTGGCGGCATGTTCACATAATCAGGCCTGACAAGGCTTCAAAAAGGAACACCCGCCAACCATGCCAGATGCTCCAGGACACTGAAAGAGCCCTCTGGAGGCGACTCCAGCTGGGCGGTGGCGCACACCTATAACCCCAGGACTGGGGAGGCTGAGACAGGTGGGCTGCAGGTTTACAGACATCTTCAGCAACCTAGGGAGACCCTGTTTCAAAAAAAAAATAAAAAAGGGCTGGAGCTGTAGCCTGGAGGTAGACTGCCTCTGCGTTCAATCCCCAGTAATTTATATATTAATATATATATAACGTGTGTGTGTGTGTGTGTGTGTGTGTGTGTGTGTGTGTGTGTATCTGGAATGGTGGTGCACACCTATAATCCCAGTACTGGGGAGGCTGAGACAGGAGGATTGCAGATTCAAGGACAGCCTCAGTAAGTAATGAGACGCTCATCAACCTAGTGAGACCCTGTTTCAAAATAAAAATAAAATAGGGCTGGGGGATGTAGCTTGGAGGTAGAATGCTCCTGGGTTCAATCCCCAGTGCCACAAAAATTAAAATGGTGCCGGCCGTGGTGACACGCTTGTAATCCCAATACTTGGGAGGCTGAGACAGATGGATCTGGGTTCAAGGCCAGCCTCAGCTACTCAGTGAGCCCCTCTGCACTTAGACCCTGTTTCAAAATATAAGAATAAAAGCCAGGCGTGGTGGCACACACTTGTAATCCCAGCATTTGGGAGGCTGAGAGAGAAGAATCACGGTTCACAGCCAGCCCAGCTCCTTAGTGAGGCCCTCTGCAACTCAGTGAGATCCAATTTCAAAATAAAGAGTTAAAAATAGGGCTGGGGAGCCAGACATGGTGACGCATGCTTGCAATCCCAGCATTCGGGAGGCCGAGACTGGAGGATCGCAGTTCACAGACAGCCTCAGTTACTTAGTGAGGCCCTTCACAACTTAGTGAGACCCTGTTTCAAATTAAAAATAAAAAATAGGGCAGGGGATGTAGCTTCGAGGTCGAATGCCCCTGGGTTCCATCCCCAGACCTGCAAAAAATAAAAAATAAAAAATAAAAATAAAAAATAGGGCTGGAGTGTAGCTCAGAGGGAGAACACCGGAGTTCCATCCACAGGACCGCAAAAAAAAAAATAAATAAATAAATAAAATTTAGTTTTTTTAAAAGGCTGAGGTGTAGCTTGAAGGTACAATTCCTGAGTTCACCCCCCATACCAGAGGGGCGGGGGGAGAAAAGGCAATTCCAGGAACCCAAGAACCAAAACAGGGAGGAAGTCACTGAAAATACGGAAAAGGAGCAACCAACGGCTCATGGAAGACATGATGAAGAAAGAATCAACAGGATGTTTGTCATAAGAAAAAAGAGGAAGCCATGCACAGATGCGCACGTCTGTAATACCAGTACTTGGGAGGCTGAAAAAGGAGGATTGCAGGTTCAAGGACAGCCTCAGCAATGTAGGAAGACTCAGCAACCTAGTGAGACTCTGTTTCAAAATAAGATTAGGCATGGTGACACATACCTGTAATCCCAACGCTTGGGAGGCTGAGACAGGAGGATCACGGGTTCAAACCCAGCCACTGTACCTTAGTGAGAGAGGGAAAGGGAGGGAAGGAAGTGGGGCACAGTGGCACACGACTGTAATCCCAGTATATGGGAGGCGGAAATGAGAGATTCTCAAGTTCAGGACCAGCTTGGGCAATTTAGTGAGACTTTGTCCTAAAATAAAAAAGGCCGAGGTGTAGCTAGCTCAGTGGTAGAACACCCATGGGTGTCTTTCTTTTTTGTGGTGGTAGGGACTTAACAGTGGCATTCTACTCCGGAGCTGGTGTACCCCAGTTCTATCTTATTCTTATTTTGAAACACATTATCTATCGCTAGGTTGATGAGTGTCTCACTACTTGTTGAAGAAGTCTTCTAACCTGTGACCTTCCTGTCTCAGCCTCCCAAGTTTCTGGGATTATAAACGTGCCCAAGGTGCACAGCCCCTGGGTTTCTGCTGCACAAAAAAAGGAGACTAGAAATGTGAAGTGGGGAGCCTGAAAAACGTGGAGCTCTTTGGTTCTAAACCAATCAGTCAAGTGCCAGGACCAAGGGCCAGGCACTGGGATGGAGCTTGGAATACGCCCAGCGACACCAGAGGCCACTGGAAAACAAAGGGGCTTGTTCTGGTAGTAGAGAAGTAGGCAGGATCTTGACTTGTCCGTTGATGTCTCCTCAATACCTGGCACGTACTAAGAGTTCAATCCCGATTTGGTAAATGAATGAACACGCGCACTGACTGCAGGTGCCCAAAGCGGCAGGTTCTCTGGAGGTACTCTGGGGCAGTGGGCAGAAGGGAACACAGCAGCCAGCTCCTGAGCACCTCTAGAGGTGTGGCCTGAGAGGGAAGACGTTTACACCACATCTCCCACCACAAATCACCCCTTACTGGGAGGGATGGGAAGGGCAGGGCCCGACAGCCCCTTGCTGGTGGTAGACAAGCCCAAGCAGAGGGAGGCCCCCAGAGAGCAGGGCCCCACCCCACAGGTGTTTACAGTCAGCAGAGACTGTTTGGAGTTCAAACCCTCCACATACTTGTGTTCAGAGCCTCCCCAGCCTACTAGTAGGGTGGGGCAGGGCGGGTCACTTAAGCCCCAAACCAGACCTACCAGAGGAGGTCCAGACCAGGCCAGACCAGCGCACTGGGGCTGTGACTTACCTCCCTCGGTCCGACACTCTTGGGCAAAGCCCAAGCTGCTTTCTCCCAGGAAGGGCAATTTTCACTAATTTGACACCCCAGGACTGTCAAAGCCCAACTTCAAAAACAGGGTGCCATGAAACAGATCCCGGTAGGCCCCTGCTCCAATCGGGGGCAGCCCCTCCCAGCTCCAGGGTCCCGGAGAAAAGGAAGGTCATCCATCCACCCACCATTCATTAGGGCCAACTGCGGGTTCTCTCCTCAGGAACAAACACCCAACCCCGGTCATCGCTGGCATCTCACCCACCTCAAGCACGGACCCTCGACCCGGGTCCCCACGAATGCGCTTTAACGCCCCCCACTGCCCACACACCCTCCCGCCTGGGTCCCCGCGGGCTCTCGGGACCCGTCCGCACCGCTGACGCGGCTACCGGGAAGCCGGGGCTGGCCGCCGCCGGAGGAGCTGCCCCCGGGCCCGGACCGCCTGGCGCTCGCGGGCCGGGCCGCCGCCGAGGCTGGACGCGCCGCCCACGGCCGGGCCGAGGCGTGATGTCACACCTGCCCGCAGAGCGCGGGGCGCGCCGCCCGCGCCCCCTCCCCCGGGTAAGATGGCAGCGGCGCCGCCGCCCCACCCCCGCGGCGCTGCGGCCCGGCCGGCCGCGGGACCGCACGCACACGCGCCCCCGGCCGCCCGCCCGGCCGCGGCCGCAGGAGGCCGGCGCCGGACAGGTGGCGGCGGCGTGACGTCACGCGGGCCGCGAGGGGCGACCCCGGCCCGCGCTCACCGCTGAAGACCATGGCGATCGAGGCGCCGATGACGGCGAAGAAGGACGCGTACTCGGGGTTGGTGTTGGTCTCGGACATGTCGCGGGCGGCGGCGGCGGCGGCGGCGGGCAGCGGGCGCGGGGCGGGCGCGGCGGGCGAAAGCGACCGGGCCAGTCAGCCGCTGCGCTCTAAATACCAGCACCGCAGAGCAAAATGGCGGCCGCGGCCGCGTCACGTGACCCCGGCCCCGCCCCGCGGGCCGCACCACTGTCGGCCGGGGGGAGACGCGTCCCGGCCGCCCGCCGCCCCGCCGCCCGCCGCCGCCGCCGCCGCCGCCGCCGCCGCCCGCGGGCCCTGGCCCTGGCCCCGGCGCCACCCGCGCGGCCTCGCGGCGCCCTGCCCGGGCCGCGGCTTCGGCCCCCGCGGCGTTGGGCCGGCCCGGGGGCGGGGCTCATTAGCATGCGGGGCGTGGCCTCCGCGGCGCCCCGCCCCCGCGGCGCGCAGACTGCGCTGACGGCTCGCGCGCGCTCGGCGTTGGGAGTGAGCCGGGCCCCCAGGCAGGCCCGGACTCCGCCGGCCGCCGGGCTGGACCGCGGCCTCCCTGAGGAAGGAGCCAAAGAAACGCCTCGCGTCGGCCCGGCGTCCTCGGCTCCCGGCCGGCCCCAGGCATCCCTTCCCCACTGAAGCCCTGGCCTCTGGGCAGCCTCCCGTGCGCCCAGCTCCCCCACAGCCCCCATCTTCTGACCCAGCAGCCGGCGACTTCAAAAAAGGAGTGCCCCTCTGTCCCTTGCGTCGGTTGGACGTCTCCGCCCCTCCGGGTGTAGCTTTGCCTGGTCTGCAGCCCCGCAGTGTGGCCACCCGTGGAGGGTCTGCGGCGCCTGGCCCCTCTGGCCCCACGCAGAGCCTGCCTCCGCGGGGTCACGTTGCTTTCCAGAGCAGCCACCACGGAGGATGGCAGTCTCCGGGTCTGAGGCCGCCTGGACACCCCCCTCCCCACAGGTCAGCTCCGTGGAGAGCTCCCATTGCCTTTCTCATCCCTTCCCTCTCGGAGGCCCCTGGCAGCTGCCACCTGGCCTGGTCTCCCTCAGGTCCAAGCCACAGGCCCACATTCTAGATCCCAGATCCACATTCTAGGCTGTGGTTTGGGATGGGCTCACCACCTTCTCCACCCAGGCCCTGGGGTCACCTTCCCACCCTAGCACTCCGCTGGACTCAGCCCCTCCTCCCACAACAGGAAGTGCCTTGGGGGGCCGTCCCCCTTGGCTGGACCCGGTCTGCCACCCTCTGCACTTGTTGCCCATAAAAGTGTCCAGGTCTGCTTTGTTTCAAAGGTCAGGAGGCTCCAGAGAACACCTGGGAAGCCTTCCTCCACCTCCCTTCCTAGTCCGCCCAACTCTGGTTTCTAACAAGAAGAATCTTTACGGTGTCTCCACCTCGTCGCCTCAGCTTCCCTCCCCAGCTCCTTGCCTGTCAAGGTCACAGGGACAGCGGTCAGGCCATCAGTGACCTCTGTGCGCTGCCCCGCGGCGCTCCTCCTCCCCCTTCCTTCTGTCTCCTGCGCTTCCTAGAGTTGGGCCACCCTCCTTCTTCCTGGAGGGGAGAAGGCCCAGGCCCTGGCTTCGCCTCAGCTTCTGGTTGTCCCCTTCTTTGGGGCAGATCCCATCTCTCCTGTGGCTGACCCTCCGTCTCGCTGGCCTGTACTTTCCAGTCCCAACCACCTTCTCAGAGAAAACCACACCCGGTGTTGGTCCCTCAGCCTCCAGCGCTTAGGGCTCAGGGCCAGGGCCAGGGGCTGGGGAAGCAGGAGGGAAGGACAGCACAGTCCATCTTCGGGGAAGTCAGCCTCGCAGGGGCCGGCAGAGTGTGCCGGTCCCCAGGGATGGTGAAAGGGGTGTCTCCTGTAGGCGCTCACCTTTCACCTTCACCTCCCCGCAGGCACCTCCACCCCACCCCCGCTCTGCCCCTCCCCAAGGCCGCCTGGGCCCCTGGGTCTCCTCCTCACATTCTAACCTGCTCTCCACCCTGGCCGCAGACCCAGCCAGCATCTGGGGACCAGTGAGGGAGGACCCAGGCCACCCTGCCCTTGGTCTCAGGGCACCAGGCTGGGCCCCTCGGGAGGAGTGGAAATGTGATGGTGGGGGGCATAGCCCTGCCTCCAGGCTCTGCCACTTCCCCTGTGCTGAAATCACAGGTCACGAGTCTGCTCTGTGAGTCTGAATGCTCACAGTTGCTGGTGGAAGAGGAAGGAGGTGGGGATTTCCAGGCGAGGAGAAAGACGGGTTAAGAAGGCAAGTCAGCCGGGCGTGGTGGGCACGCTTGTCATCCCAGCATCTGGGAGGCTGAGACAGGAGGATCGCGGTTCACGGACAGCCTCAGCTTCTTATGAGGCCCTTTGCAACTCAGTGAGACCCTGTTTCAAAACAAAGAATAAAAAACTAGGGCTGGGGTGTCGCTCGGAGGTCGAATGCCCCTTGGTTCCATCCCCAATACTGAAAAAAAAAAAGACAAGTCAGAGACCCCCCCCCCCTGGAGAGGGAGATGGAGGAGGGGTCCCAAGAGGACTCAGGGACCCCAGGGACAGAGGGAGGAGGTAAGTAGACCGGGAGTACAATGGCAAGTGGCCACAGGTGACTGGGAAGCCAGGTTTGTCTCAGGGAGCCTAGTCAGGACTGTCAGCCGCTGCAGAGGACAGAGCGCCCAGCAGGCGCCCTGACACAGCTCTGTCACCAGGGCCAGGTGGGTACCAGGAGGCCAAGAGGAGAGGAACTCAGCTCAGGCCGCGAAGGGTGCTGGGATGGAACCCAGGGGCCTTCTACCTCCCAGCTACATCCCCAGTGCCGCAAAACAAAACAAAAACTGGCTGTGAACCTGCAGTCCTCCTGTCCCAGCCTCCCAAATGCTGGGATTGCAAGTGCCACTATGCCCAGCTCTTAAATACCTTATTATTTATTGTGGTACAGGAGACTGAACCCAGGGGCATTCTACCCCTGAGCTACACCCCCAGCCCGATTTATTTTTTATTTTTTATTATTATTTGCGGGTCTGAGGATGGAACCCAAGGGCATTTGACCTCCGAGCTACACCCCCTGCCCTATTTTTTATTCTTTATCTTGAAACTGGGTCTCACTGAGTTGCAGAGAGCCTCACTAAGTAGCTGAGCCTGTCTGCAAACCTCGATCCTCTAGGTCTCAGCCTCCCAAATGCTGGGATTACAAGCATGCGCCACCATGCCCAGCTTCTAATTTTTATTTGATTATTTTATTTTTGCAGTACTAAGGATGGGACCCAGGGCCATTGTATCTCCAAGCTAAATCCCCTATTTTTTAGTCTTTTTATTTTTAATTTATTTTATTTTACTTTTGGTGGTACTGGGGTTCCTGGAAACGCTTCTGCCTCCGGGCTACACTCCCAGACCTATTTTTATATTTTAATTTGGTAACAAGGTCTCTTAAGCCAGCGAGGCTGGCTTCGAACCAGCAGTCCTCCTGTCTGCCTCCCAAATGCGGGGATTACAAGCGTGTGCCACCACGCCCAGCAATTTATTTTTTATTTTTTTTAATTTGAAAACAGCCAGCGAGGCTGGCTTCGAACCTGCGTGATCCTCCTGTCTCCGCCTCCCAAGTGCGGGGAGTGCAAGCCTGTGCCACCATGCCCAGCTAGTCTTTTTATTTTTGAATCAGGGTCTCACTGAGTTTGGAGGGCCTTGCTAAGTAGCTAAAGCTATCTGTGCACCGCGATCTTCCTGTCTCAGCCTCCGGAATGCTGGGATTACAAGCGTGCGCCACCACGTCCAGCTATTTTTATTTTGAAACAGGGCCTAAGTTGCCAAGGCTGGCCATGAACCTGGGATCCTCCAGGCTTAGCCTCCCAAGTACTGGGATTACAAGCATGTACCACCACGCCTGAGAAACCTATATGATCTAAGAGATACTTTTAGTTGTAAGAGGCACCTTTATGAGATATTTTTAGTTCTCTCTCGTGGCAGTCACTTAACATGTTAATCATTATCTACTAGAGGCCTGTGCACAGCCCAGGGCCTCGTGCATGTGGCAGGCGCTCTACCTCAACTACATGCCCACCCTTTTTTTTTTTTTGGTGGTACTGGGGTGGAACCCAGGGGCTTTCTACCTCCGGGCTATACTCCCAGACCTATTTTATATTTTATTTGGAAACAGGGTCTCACTAAGTTGCTGAGAGCCTAAGTAGCTGAGGCTGGCTTTGAACCTGTGTGATCCTCCTGTCTCAGCCTCCAAGCGCGGGGATTACAAGCGTGCGCCACCACGCTCGGCTTATCCCTACTCCTTTTTGTCTTTTATTTTGAGACAGAGTCTCCCTAAGTTGCCAAGCTTGGATTGGAACTTCCTCGTGTGTGTGTGTGTGTGTGTGTGTGTGTGTGTGTGTGTGTGTGACCAGGATTTGAGCCCAGGGGTATTCTAAGTACAGGCTACACTCCCAGCCCTATTTTATTTATATTTATTTACTTTTTTTCAGTACTGGGGTGGAACCCAGGGGCATTCTACCTCTGAGCTACACCTCCAGCCCTATTTTTTATTTATTCTGAAACAGGGTCTCACTGAGTTGCAGAGGGCCTCACTAAGTAGCTGAGGCTGTCTGCAAACCGTGATCCTCTTGTCTCAGCCTCCCGAATGCTGGGATTACAAGTGTGCGCCACCATACCCGGTTCTTCTTATTTACTTATTTTTAATTTAATTTAATTTTTTGCAGTACTGGGGATTGAATCCATTCTACCTTCGAGCTATACCTCCAGCCATACACACACACACACACACACACACACACACACACACACACATATATATTTTTTTTCTTTTTTTTTTGTGGGTCTGGTAATGGAACCCAGGGGCATTTGACCTCCAAGCTACACCCCCAGCTCCAATTTTTTATTCTTTATTTTGAAACCGGGTCTCACTGCATTGGATAGGGCCTCACTAAGTAGCTGAGGCTGTCCCTAAACCACAATCCTCTGGTCTGTCTCCCGAATGCTGGGATTACAAGCGTGCACCACCATTCCCGGCTTCCAGACTTATATTTTATTTTATTTTATTTTATTTTTTGCGGTACTGGGGATGGAACCTAGGGGTATTCTACCTCTGAGCTACACCCCCAACCCTATTTTATTCTTTATTTAAAAACAGAGTCTCACTAAATTGCAGAGGGCCTAAGTAGCTGAGGCTGTCCGCGAACCGTGATCCTCTTGTCTCAGCCTCCCGAGTGCTGGGATTACAAGCGTGCACCACCACGCCCAGCTCTGACGGGAACCTCTGACCCTCTAGCCTCAGCCTCCTGAGGAGGCGAGGCTGCAGAAGTACACCACTACGGCTGGCCAGATACAAGGCTTTATTTTTAAACTGGGGATGGAACCCAGGGACATTCTACCTCTGAGCTCCAGCACCGGCCCTATATTATTATTATTATTATTATTATTATTATTATTATTATTATTTATTTTGAAACAGGGTCTCACTGAGTTGCAGAGGGCCTCACTAAGTAGCTGAGGCTGTCCGAGAACCACGATCCTCCTATTTCAACTTCCCAAATGCTGAGATTACAAGCAAGGATTTTTTAAAATAAAAATATTGCAGCTGGGCATGGTGGCGCACACTTGTAATCCTAGTACTTGGGAGGCTGAGACAGGAGGATTGCAGGTTTTCCGTCAGCCTTGGTTACTTAGTGAGGCCTCCACAATTTAGTGAGACCCTGTTTCAAAATAAAGAATAAAAAATAGGGCTGGGGCCAGACGTGGTGGTGCACGTGGTGGCGCACGCTTGTCATCCCAGCATTCGGGAGGCTGAGACTAGAGGATCACGATTCGCGGACAGCCTCAGCTACTTAGGCCCTCTGCAACTTAGTGAGACCCTATTTCAAAATAAAGACTAAAAAATAGGGCAGGGGGTGTAGCTCGGAGGTCGAATGCCCCTGGTTCCATTTCCAAACCTGCAAAAAAAAAACAAAAAACAAAAAAAATGGGCTGGGGGTGTAGCTCGGATGTAGACTACTTCTGAGTTCAATTCCTAGTACCACAAAAATAAAGAGATAAAGAGAAAGAAAGAAGGAAAGAAAAGAAAGAAAAGAAAAGAAGGAAAGATAGGTAGCCAGGCGTGGTGGCACACGCTTGTAATCTCTACTTTCGGGAGGCTGAGATTGGAAGATCACAGTTCATAGACAGCCTCAGCTACTTTGGAACTCAGTGAGACCCTGTTTCAAAAAATAAAAAGCAAAAAAACAAAAACATAGGGCTAGAGGTGTAGCTTGGAGGGGTAGAATGCCCCTGGGTTTCTTCCCAGCACCAAAAAAAAAAAAAAAAGTTCTGGAGCCGGGCATGGTGGTCCACACTTATCATCCCAGTATCCCAGTACTTAGGAGGCTGAGCCAGGAGAATCGCAGGTTTGTGGCAGCCCAAGCTAGTTAGAGATGCCCTCTGCAACTTAGTGAGATCTTATTTCAAAATAAAGAATAAAAGATAGGTTTGGGGGTGTAGCTTGGAGGTGGAATGCCCCTGAGTTCCATCCCCAGTAACCCCCAACACACACACACACACCCCTCCATCCAGGAGTGGCATATGTCTGTAATCCCAGCTACTTGGGAAGCTGAGACAAGATCACAAGTTCAAGGCCAGCTTGGGCAATTGAGCAAGCCCCTGGTTCAAAATAGAAAGGTCTGGGCAGGAGGATTTCAGGTTCGAAGCCAGTCCTGGAAACTTAGTGAGGCTCTCAGCCCCACTAAGAGATCCTGTTTCCAAATAAGAAATAAAATTGGGCTGGGGTATAGCTCAAAGGTAGAATGCCCCTGGATTCACTCCCCAGTAAACAAACAAACAAACAAACAAACCCACGAGGAGGCGGCGGCCTGTTCTCTCCTGAGCGTGAGGCTGGCGCTTGGTGTTGCTGTTGGCGACGGCCTCTGCCATTGGTGATCCGTCCTCTCTCCTTGGAGGGAGAGGGCACCTTCTGAGTGGCTTGAGGTGGGGGGGGGAGGAAGGAAGGAAGGAAGGAAGGAAGGAAGGAAGGAAGGAAGGGGAAAAAAGAGAAAAGCAAAGCAAAAGGTCTGCAGGTCTAGTTTAGAGGAACAGCACCCCGGGTCCAACCCCCAGTCCTCCCGACACATGGGGTGCACAGAGCTGACAGCGCCACGGCCAGCTGACGTGAGGGCTCTGTGACCACAGCGGGGCAGCGAGTGGGGACCGGGGTTAGAGGTCAAAGCCGGACAACTGGCGTGATCCCAGGGGGACGGTTGCCCCTTCCCCGCAGTCGTCCAGGATTGATGCCAAGACTGCAGGATTGTTCTTACCGTGCCCGGACAGGGGCGGCCCTGGCCACCAGGGGGCAGTGCACAGCTCTCCTTGAATCCTGGCTGTGCAGTAAACCTGTGTGTGTGGGGTGTGTGTGTGTGGTGTGTGGTGTGGTATGGTGTGTGTGTGGTGGTGTGTGTGTGTGTGTGTGTGTGTGTGTGTGTGTGTGTGTGTTTGGGGGGCGCTGAGCCTGACCCTGGGGGCAGCTTCCCCAAATGCAGGGGTGAGCCCTCAGCCCAGATGGTGTGAAGGGCCGGTGTGCACTTCACAGGTGCCCTGGCGGCACACCTGGGAGCCCAGGAGGACCTGCACACATGCGGCAGCAGAACTCACACCCCAGGCCCCAGGTGAGCCCCCGCCCATTCCTGTGGCTCCCGCCAAGCACCTACTCCATGCCAGTGACTGAGGGAGGCCCTGTGAACAGTGAGTGGACTCCCGTCAGAGCTGGGGACACCAGGCCGACAACCGCAGCGCTCCACGGGGCCGGCTGCGGGACCCAGAGGAGGCCATCTCTGAGTCATGTTTTTGGGGAGTGCTGGGATGGAACCTAGGGGTGTTCTACCTCCGAGGTATACCCCAGATCTAATTTGTGTCCGTGCGCTGGGGATTGAACTCATTCCACTTCTGAGCTACACTCCCAGGCCTGTTTTAGTTTTTAGTTGGAAACGGGGTTTCCCTAAGTTGCTGAGAGCACTGCTAAATCGCGGAGGCTGGCTATGAACCTCCAATTCTCCGGTCTCAGCCTCCCCAGTACTGGGATTACAGGCAC
Source organism: Muscardinus avellanarius (assembly GCF_963383645.1). NCBI lineage: Eukaryota > Metazoa > Chordata > Mammalia > Rodentia > Gliridae > Muscardinus > Muscardinus avellanarius. The sequence continues at coordinate 111,522,736 of NC_137796.1, forward strand.
ACATCACCATGCCCACCATATACTTTTTATTTTGAAACAGGGTCTCATTAGGTTACTGAGAGTCTCACTACATTGCTGAGGCTGGTTGTGAACCTGCAATCGTCCTGTTTCAGCCTCCCAAGTACTAACTGGGATTATAGGTGTGCACCACTGTGCCCAGCCTTATTTTTTTTATTTTTAACTTTTAATTTTTTAATTTTTGCAGGTTTGGGGATGGAACTCAGGGGCATTCAACCTCCGAGCTACACCCCCTGCCTTATTTTTTATTCTTTATTTTGAAACAGGGTCTCACTAAATTGCAGAGGGCCTAAGTAGCTGAGGCTGTCTTGCGAACCGTGATCCTCCAGTCTCAGCCTCTGAAATGCTGGGATGACAAGTGAGCGCCACCATGCCCGGCTTTATTTTTTATTTTAAAAGAGGGCTTTAGCCGGGTGTGGTGGCACACACTTGTCATCCCCGCGCTTGGGAGGCGGAGACAGGAGGATCGCGCAGGTTCGAAGCCAGCCTCACTGGCTTAAGAGACCCTGTGTCCAAATAAAAATATATATAAAAAAATAGGTCTGGGAGTGTAGCCCGGAGGTAGAAGGGCTTCCAGGAACCCCAGTACCACCAAAAAAAGAGGGCTTTACTAGCCAGGCCTGGTGGTGCACACTTGCCATTCCAGCATTCGGGAGGCTGAGACAGGAGGATTGTGGTTCGAGGACAGTCTCAGCTACCTAGTGAGGCCTTTTGCAACTCAGTGAAATCCTGTTTCAAAATAAAGAATAAAAAATAAGGCTGGGGTGTGTAGCTCAGAGATCAAATTAAGTTGTTGAAGGTAGCCTCAAGCCTGTGATCCTCCTGTCTCAGCCTCCCAAGTGCTGGGATTATGGACATGCTCCATGGGGTCTGGCTAATCATTCACTTTATCTATATTTATTTATTATTTAGTGGTACTGGGGATGGAACCCAGGGGCATTCTACCTCCAAGCTATATCCCCAGCCCTATTTTTATTCTTTGAAACAGGGTCTCACTAAATTGCGAAGGGCCTAAGTAGCTGAGATCCTCCTGTCTCAGCCTCCCAAGTATTGGGATTATAAGCCTATGCCACCCAGCCAGGCTCATTCACTTTACTTTACTGTGATTCTAGGGGTTGAATCCAGAGGCATTCTACCTCCAAGTTACATCCCCAACTCCATTTTATTTTGAAGCAGAGTCTCACTAGGTTGACGAGAGTCTCACTACTTGCTGAAGCTGTCCTCGAACCTGAGATCTTCCTGTCTCAGCTTCTCAAGTACTGAGATTACAGCATGCACCACCATGCCTGGCAAATCATCCTTGTGTGTGCGTGTGCGTGTGCGTGTGTGTGTGTGTTACTAGGGTTGAACCAAGAGACTAAAAAGCATTCTACCTCTAAGTTACACCCTCAGCACTATTTTGGGTTTTTTTTGGTGGAACTGGGGATGGAACCCTTCTCTGAGCTACACTCCCAGACCTATTTTATATTTTTATTTGGAAACAGGGTCTCTTGAGCCAGCGAGGCTGGCTTCGAACCTGCGCGATCCTCCTGTCTCCGCCTCTGAGCCCTATTATTATTTGTTATTTTGAAACAGGGTCTCACTAAATTGCTGAGCCTATCCTCAAACCTATGATTCTCCTGTTTCCGCCTCCCAAGTACTGGGATTATAGGTATGTACCACCACACATAGTTAATTTTAATATACATATATATATATAATATTTATTTATTGTGGTATTGGGGGGATGGAACCCAGGGGCATTCTACCTCTGAGCCACACACCCTGTCCTATTTTTTATTCTTTATTTTGAAACAGGGTTTCACTGAGTTGCAAAGGGCCTCACTAAGTAGCTGAGGCTGACTGTGAACCTGTGATCCTCCTGTCTCAACCTCCCTAATGCTGGGATTACAAATGTGCACCATTAAGCAGGGCTATATTTTGATTTTCAAACAAGGTTTCATTAAGTTGTAGAGGGCCTCACTAAGTAGCTGAGGCTATCCTCCAATCTTGGTCCTCCTGTCTCAACCTCCCAAGTACTGGGATTACAAGCGTGCACCACCATGCCTAGCTCTTTGCTTTTTATTTTATTTTCTATTTATTTGTTGTGGTACTGGAAATGGAAGCCAGGGGCTTTTCTACCTCTGGGCTATACTCCCAGACCTATTTTATATTTTATTTAAAAACAAGGTCTCACTAAGTTGCTGAGAACCTCACTAAGTAGCTGAGGCTGTCCGTGAACTGTGATCCTCCTGTCTCAGCCTCTCAAGCGCTGGGATTACAAGTGTGCGCCACCACGCCCGGCTTGCTCCTTGCTTTTAAAAGGCCAGTAATATTCTATCATATGGAGATGTGGATGGACACCTGGATTATTTCTACCTTTTGGCTATTGTGAATAAAGTTGCCCTAGACTTAAGTGTGGAAATACCTGGTTGAATCCCTGCTTTTGATCTTTTTTTGTTTTCCTTTTCTTTGGTATTGGGTTTAGAATCCACAGGCACTTGACCTCTGAGCTACACCCCCAGCCCTATTTTTTATTCTTTATTTTGAAACCGGTTCTCACTGAGTTGCAGAGGGCCTCACTAAGTAGCTGAGGCTGTCCGCGACCCGCGATCCTCCTGTCTCAGCCTCCCAAATGCTGGGATGACAAGCATGTGCCCATGCCCGGCTAACGTCAGTGTCTTAAAGCCAACTGCCAGATGCTCTTTAGAGTGAGCGTAGAAGAGAGGATGGGACTGCAGGGCCACTGGGATCCGTGAGAACCTCCCTGCACACCAGCAGCACAGGCAGCTAGCGCCCAGCTGTTTATCCTGGTATGAGCCCTCCTGTCCTGGGAGGTTGGCAGTCTCCGGGGCAGGGGACAGGAGGGCAGCAGACAGACGTAAGTGCTACGGAGCCTCTTTGGGGTCTCGGGGAAGAGTCCCCAGGAAGGGGCAGTAGGGGCGGTCAACAGCACAAGCCAACACCCGGAAGCAGAGCTCTCGGTTCACCAGAGGAACTGAAGGAAAGCTGGTGCCGAGGCCAGGCGGGCCTACCAGACCAGGGCTTCTCCGGGCAGCCTGGGCCCCTGCACTCGCCAGCCAGACCTGGGCGGCCGCAGGAAAGCCCTGGTGTTAGGCAGCAAAGGAAGAGGGTGCAGGACATGGCCATCCTTGTGGCCAGTCTGGGGAAGAAGCGGAAGGAAAGAGCGGGCAGCCGCAGCCCCATGAAAAGGTGAGCTGTCATGGCACTGCAGGAAGGGACGGAGTGGTGCTCAGGGGCCCACCAGGAGGTGCTGGGCAGGGGTGGGGGCATCTGGACAGGGCCAAGGAAAAAGATGTCCTGCATGTAAAGCCAGGTGCCATCTGTACTCCCAGGAATTAGGAGGCTGAGACAGGATAGCAAGTTCAAGGCCATCCTCAGCAACTTAGCGAGCCCCTGTTTCAAACTAAAATAAAATAAAAGGGAGCCAGGCGTGGTGGTGCACACTTTTAATCTCAGCACTTGGGAGCCTGAGACCGGAGGATCACACAGGTTCGAAGCCAGCCTCAGCTACTTAGTGAGGCTCTCGGCAACTTAGTGAGACCCTGTTTCCAAATAACGCATAAAATAGGTCTAGAAGTATAGTCTGGAGGTAGAAAGCCCCTGGGTTCCATCCCCAGTACCACAAAAAATAAAAATAAAAGGGGTGCTGGGCGTGGTGGCGCACGCTTATAATCCCAGTACTTGGGAAGCTGAGACAGGAGGATCGTACAGGTTCAAAGCCAGCCTCAACTACTTAGTGAAGCCCTCTGCAACTTAGTGAGACCCTGTTTCAAAATAAAGAATAAAAAAATGGACTGGGGGTGTAGCTTGGAGGTAGAATGCCCCTGGGTTCAATCCTCAGTACAGAAAAAAAAAAGTTGGGGATGTATCACAGAGATAGAATGCCCGTGGGTTCTACCCCAGTACCACAAAATAAATAAATAAATACAAATATAAGGGGCTGAGAATGTAGTCCAGTGGTAGAACACCCCTGTATTCAGTTCCTAGTAGTGCACATGCGCAGATACACAGAGCCATTAGGGAAGACCTTAATACTGACTTAGGTCAACTTCTAGAGAGATAGTATTTTTGTTTTTGCGTTACTGGGGATTGAACCTAGGGCTTCATGCATACTAGGCAAGCACTCTATCACTGACCTACATCCCTAGCCCTATTTTTTTTTTTTTCCGGCACTGGGGATTGAATTCAAAAGTGTTCTACTTCTGAGATACATCCTAAATGTATTTTATTTTTTATTTTGAAACAGGGTCTCACTAGTTTGATGAGAGTCTCACTACTTGCTGAGGGTGCCTGTGAATCCTCGATCCTCCTGTCTCAGCCTCTCGGGTACTGGGATTACAGGTGTGTGCCACCACACCCAGCTCCCAAATAAATAATTCAAATAATTTTTTTTTTTTTTTTTTGCTGTACTGGGGATGGAACCCAGGGGCATTCTATCTCCAAGCTACACCCTCAGCCCTATTTTTTTACTCTTTATTTTGAAACAGGGTCTCACTGAATTGTAAAGGACCTCACTAAGTAGCTGAGGCTGATCGCAAACTGCCATCCTCTGGTCTCAGCCTCCCAAGTGCTGGGATTACAAGTGTGCGCCACCACGCCCAGCCAAGTAATTCTTTTTTTTTTTTTTTGTGGTACTGGGGGTGGAACCCCAGGGGCTTTCTACCTCTGGGCCATACTCCCAGACCCATTTTATACTTTATTTGGAAACAAAGCCTCACTATGTTGCTGAGAGCTTCACTAACTAGCAGATGCTGGCTTAGAACCTGTATGATCCTCTGGTCTCAGCCTCCCAAGTGCTGGGATTACAAATGTGCCACCACACCCGGCCAAGTAATTCTTTTTTTTTTTAATTTTATTTTTATTTATTTATTTTATTGGTGCACTGTATTCATACCAAGTAATTCTTTATGGGACATTTGACGATTCCTGATGGCAGCTTCTTTCTTTTCCTCAAACACAAGTGTATCCACAGATGGGCCCTAAGCCAGAGAGGCAAAGCAAAATCAGGGGGTGCTGGGCTCCGTGGCGCCTTTCCCATCCCCTTGAAGGCAGCGGTGGGCCCTGAGCCTGGCGCATCCCCTCTGGGCGGTGGCGGTGTGGCTCCAGGAGAGGGGGTGCTAAGACGGTGCAGCCCATCGAGCGTCTCGTCGCAAACACTGCACAATGATGTTCCGTCAGTTCTCATTTTTATTTAGGACTAGAATTAACATCGAGCGAACATCACCGAATCTTCTCACATTCACAGGTTGGACTTTGCCGCACATTTTACCACACATGCATCCACTAAGTACAGTGTCATGACAGCCACTCACACCTGAGCAGGGTGAGCCTGACAAGAACTAAAAGGTCAAACTTCTTCCCCTTCCTCCTTTAGCTCGCAAGCTCCTGAACACACACGTTCCCACAGCCAGCGCTTCAGTGTCACGGCGGAGGCGCTTCCCTTAGACTCGGGGCCAGAGGCCCAGGTCACGTCCACATCCTTGTCGCCCACAGCACCGCTGGATGAGTTCAGACCTGCAGGTCCCCTGCAGCCAGGAGCGCTGCCGTGGGCAAAACAGCCTTGACTGGGCACTGCTGAGAGCAGGGAATACGCGTGGTCCAGCAGTCCGCTCTGCAAGCTTTGTCGCCTGGTTGATGTGTCTGTGACGTGTCCACCAACCGCTTTCTTAGTCGCAAGCAGTGCTGACAAGCCCCGCGCGGTGTGGTGAAGCGAGCGCTCCTGCGGGCGTGCGAGCCGCTCGGAGCGCAGCGGGCACCACGGGATGCCCATCTCGGGGCACCATCACACGCTGGCAAGACGGAGATCGGAACAGGTCGACACCAAGCTTTCCTGCTTAATGTAAATGTCGACGGGGAGGGCTCTGCGGTCGGCTTGGCACTCTGGCTTCATGTAACTTCTCTGTCGAACAAGACACGTGGGCCGAGGCGAGACCCAGGGGAACCACAGACGCCCGCGGCGCGGCGCGCTCGGGCCAGCTGTGCCTTTCGATCAGCATTAGTCTTGGGAATTTGATAACATTCGGGATTTAGTAAAAGCGTGAGAAAGTAACATCTATAAAAACTATATTCTTGAGCCGGGCGTGGTGGCGCACGCTTGTAATCCCAGCATTCGGGAGGCTGAGACCTGGAGGATCGCGGTTCGCGGACAGCCTCAGCTACTTAGTGAGGCCCTCTGCAACTCAGTGAGACCCTGTTTCAAAATAAAGAATAAAAAATAGGGCAGGGGGTGTAGCCCGGAGGTCAAATGCCCCTGGGTTCCATCCCCAGACCCACCAAAAAAAAAAAAAAAAAAACAAAACAAAAAAAAAACCTCTATTCCTATACGGTGGGAAATGATCCATCTGAGGAGTCTATGGTTTAGTCAACAGCATTACACTGATGGTAATGTGGTAGTGGGTATCAAACCTAGGGTCTCTTCTATGATAGGCAAGTGATACTCCACGGCTGAGCTATATCCCAGCTCTGTTTGTTTGAAACAGGGTCCCAGTAAATTGCCCAGGCTGGCCTTGAACTTGTGACTCTCCTGCCTTAGCTTCTCTAGTAGCTGGGATTACAGGCTTGCACTACCATGCCCAGCCTAAATTCTGTTTTGGTGTTAGTATTGGGAAGGTGGGCGAGGGTCTGTATAAACTGTGACAGCTCAGCAACTCTTTTGCAAATTGAAAAAAACTTCAAAACAAAAAAAGGGGAAAATACTAAATTAGGATTTGTGGCTTTAGAAAATTGATTTAAAAAAATCTGAAGACCTTCTGAAATCCAGAATGTTCTATAACAAACTGCACTGAAAACTTTGAAAAATTAAAGCATGGAACTTACAAAAATAGAAAAAACTGAAATATTAATTTTAGTTCAATAATTAAAACTAAAATATTGATATAATATGAATGACATATTCTAAATTGTTTTAAAAACTGATTTTCTGGAGCTCTCAAGACATATGGTCTGCATTTACAGATGTGTTGAATTTAAAGCTGGGAGTGGTGGCACACGCTTGTCATCCCAGGATTTGGGAGGCTGAGACCGGAGGATCACAGGTTCACGGCCAGCCTCAGCTACTTACTGAGGCCCTCTGCAACTCAGTGAGACCCTGTTTAAAAAATAAATAAATAAAAGCTGGGCATAGTGGCACAGGCTTGTAATTTCAGTATTTGGGAGGCTGAGACAGGAGGATCAAAAGTTCACAGATAGTCTCAGCTACTTGGTGAGGCCCTCTGCAACTCAGTGAGACCCTGTTTCAAAATAAAGAATAAAAAATAGGGCTGGGGGTGCAGCATGGAGATAGAATGCCCCTGGGTTCCATCCCTAGTGCTGTAAGAAATGAAAAAAAATTTAAAAAATAAAAATAGGGCTGGGGGTGCAGCTCGGAGGTAGAATGCCCCTGGGTTCCATCCCCATTATCACACAAAAACCCAAATATGTTTAATGAACCGGCTTAAATTAGGTGCAGCACTTGGTTTCGGCCAGGTGTGGTGGCGCAGGCTTGTGATCCTAGGACTTGGGAAGCTGAGACAGAAGGATCATAGCCAGCTTCAGCTACTTACTGAGGCCCTCAACTTAGACTTTGCTTCCAAATAAATAATACAATATAGGGCTGGGGGTGTAGCTTGGAGGTAGAATGCCTTTGGGTTCAATTCCTGGTACCACACACACACACACAAATTTGTTTTTAAAATAAATTTATAACTGGGAGCAGTGAAGCACACAGGTAATTCTAGCACTTGGGAGGCTAAGAAAGGAGGATGGCAGGTTCAAGGCCAATGCATGGTAACTTAGTGAGACCTTGTTTCAAAATAAAATAGGGATGGGGATGTCATTCAGAGGTAAACACCTCTGGGTTCAATTTCTAGTACCACACATACACACAAAAAAGTTGAGCTGGGCGTGGTGGCGCACACTTGTAATCCCAGCATTTGGAGGCTAAGACCGGAGGATTGTGGTTCAAGGACAGCCTCAGCTACTTAGCGAGGCCCTTTGCAACTTAGACCCAGTTTCAAAATAAAGACTAAAAAATAGGGCTGGGGGTATAGCTTCAAGGTAGAATGCCTCTGGGTTCCATCCCCAATACTGCAAAAAGAAAAACAAAAAAAAAAAAAGAAAGAAAGAAAAAAGAAAAAAAAAGAAATAAAAAGTTGAAATGTTTCTTTAAAAAATGATAATTCATTACGCAATTCCATTAAATTTTGGCTCAAATTTAACATCAAAAGCTAATAAATAATCAAGGAGAAATATTAGAAAACACTAATAAATTATGTTCTATTTAGGAACACTTTGGATCAGATAACAGTGATAAGAATAAAAAAATTACTTTTTGTAGAAAAGTCAGGAAAAAGAAGGTATAAATTTAAGGAAACAATATTTTGTATGCACACAAAAACAAAGAAGTTCCCTTCAGGAGTGGAAATCTCGCCTAAGTAGCAGTTGGTCCTCGCGGGCTGGATGCAGGCTCCGGAGGCAGCGAGCTGCCTGGACTCTCGCCAGAAGAACTGCCACCCAGCGAGGAAGCTCGCAGGCGGTGCTCAGGTCCACCCTCACCTGCTCTTGAAAGGAGGCTGTGCTAGACCTCCAGGGTCCCAGGGACAGTGCGTGGACGCGCATCATGGCGGAACTGCCTGGGGGTGCCTGGAGGCTCCTCTGGCTGAAGGGACCAGACTCAGATCCCCAGGGTTGACGCAATTGGACTGTGTTTAATGCCTGCGAAGGTGGAGGTCAGGCCGGGCAGCGGCCCGAGGAGGGGTAGGGACGGTGTGGTGTTCGTGCCTCTGAGCACCTCTCCCGCAGCAGGCCAGCAGGCCCGGCTTGCCAGAGCCACCGGGTTCCTGTCCTGCTCCAAGATGCCAGGGAGCCCTTGGAGGGATGTGAGTAGATGGGCAGCAAAGGCTGAGCTCCTGGGAAGAGCAAGCATCAGGGCGGGGTGGGCGCCGCTGGGGCGCACAGCAATGGTGAGGGGTGCCAGCCGAACCGCGTGGGACCGGGCACCTGTTCCTGCGACCCAGGCTGCTCGCTCGGGTCACCCTTGTGCCCCTGCCTTCTGGTGCCCAGGCCCTCAGGACCCGCTGAGGGAGGCCACAGCAGGCATGCTCGTTGCGGTGCCAGGGGCAGGATGCCCCATAGCTCCTGTAGCACGGTGCCCATGGGCCTGCAGGCGGTAAGGCGGGCAGCATCCAGAGAACCGTGACGAGTGGCCGGCCACAGCCAGGGGCGTGCAGAGGGAGACGGCGCTGGGTGCAGGGGCCACGAAGAGGCCGGCGCTGAGGAAAGGGACCGCCCTCGGGGCCGCGGCGCGTGATGGAGTCCAGGCATCTCTGGGGCCTCTGGATGGTGTTGGCTGGTCTGGGGTTGGTCAAAGTGGGCTCCTCCTGGGGCCAACTCTTCAGGTGGACTTGCGGCAAGGCCCAGGCAGGGCTTTGGGCTCTGCAGAAACATGAAGACACGTGATATCCCCAGCCCGCAGAGCTCAGCGCAGGCCCTGCCCTCCCCTCTCCCACCTTACAGTGGCACGTGCTGCCCAGGGGGCCTCGGGAGGAAGCACTGGGTTGGAGGCCCAGGGATAGTGGTGGGATCCTGTCAAGACGGTGTCCCAGAGGCAAATGTCTCCTGCAGACCCCTCCTCTGGAGAGCAGGGCCGCTCTGGAGGGGAGTAACGCCACGAGCCACCAGGAGAGGGAGCTAGGGTCCACGCTTGGTGGAAAGCCCGTGAAGAAGGCCGTGGTATTAAGAGCACAGCTGGGCACTGGCCTCCAGAGAGCCAAGACCCTGGGGTGGGGGGTGCATCCTGCTGAGGCTCTCGGCAGGGCTGGGAGCCCTGTGGTCCCTTGAGCTCTAAACCATAAGCAGACAGGCTCGGGGGCAGGGGCTCAGGTCCAGGCTTGGCCAGGCGAGGCCATGGCGCCCCTGCTGCGAGGGGGCCCACTGGCTCCCTGCTCCCGGTGGAGGCCTAGTCTCTACCTTGCCACCCGAGGCAGCAGTGCCGTCACTGGGTGTCGGGGTCTTGGAAGCCCCAGGCCTCCACGGCAGCGATGAGGAAATTCTCTGAGCAGAGGGGCTGGTTGTTGAAAGTGTCACAGTGTCCTGTGCGGCCGCGGTTCAGGTCCCCGTCGATGTAGAGTGCCTGGCCGCCCCCTCCTCCTGCGGGACACTTAGGTCAGTGGCCATCCCTCAGCAGTCCCCTGTGGTCTCTGCCTGGACCCATCCTTGCCCCGCCAGAGCCTGTGGTTGGGCCACATCTGCACAACCACAGGCTGTGCTGGAGCCCTTACCCAGCATGTGTGAGGCCCTGGATTCCATCCCAAGACTGCAAAAATAAGTATGTAGACATCTGTACAGAACACCAAAGGCTGACCTTCGGCCCCCACAGCGCCCAGGCCTGGCTGTCCAGGAGGACGCCGGCTTCCCAGTCCACTTCTCTTATCCCCCGTGCCTGCTCCGCCCTCGACAGCCTGGGAACTCTTCTGCCATGGCAGGGCTCAGGCGAGTCACCTGCCACCGAAGCCAGCAAGGGCTGGGCACAGGAGCCTCAGCCTCAGTCCCCAAGCCCTCCTCCCAGGAGGCGGGGCCCAGGCTGAGATGGGGTGCGGTGCCCACCGACGATGAGGCAGTCGTTGCCCCCGGCCATGAACATGGACTCGGTCTTGGAGGGCAGGTTGAAGTGTCGAGCAGCCAGGAACGGGGAGAGCCGGTCGGCTGCGTCTGAAGAGACGTCTGAAGAGACAGTGTAGCCGAGGTGGGTGGGGGCGGAGACAGTCTCTGAGGACCCGCAGGACACCGGCTTGGTCAGCTCTGGGTGCTTGATGACCACCCACTCGTAGCGCTGCACCTCTGGCTGCAGCTGAGGGTGACGGGCATGAGTTGCTGGCACGCGGTGCTCCACTAGGCCCCGTAGCCCCCCAAAGCCACAGCCCACCTCCACCCCACCAATTGCCATGGCGAGGCCCTGAGCTGGGGTTGGGGAGAGGAGCTGGCACGCTGCACAAGCGGATAAGGTCCAGCCTGCTCTCGGTGCCCACGGTCTGCCCATCAAGACCCAGGACAAGGCAGCTGGTCCTGCAGAGTTACTGCTACGGTGAAAAAGAAGCCGCGTCAGGGAGCGGGTGCCCAGGGTCAGGGCCTGCACTCCTGCGCTCCCCGGGACCTCAGTGATGGTCAGGGCCAGCAGCCCTGGCCCAGGATGGCTGCTGGGCCTGCCCTGGGGGCCCTCGCCCAGCCCACTCACCCTAAACACAAAACACTCTCCAGTTCCAAAGAAGGCCAGTTTGCCTCCAAACTTATTCCTCTCGCTCCAGTCGGTCGACAGGTACGCCCCACACACCTGGGGAGGCAAGCAGGGTGAGGCCCGGGACGCTCCCTGGCCAGGCCTGCTGGCAGCGGGGCAAGCGGGTGCAGGAGAGGGCCAGTGGGAAGTGGAGCCCTTGCAGCAGGCTGCCTGGGGTGAGTCCTCGGGACATTGTGTTTCCCCATGCCCCTCAAGCACAGGAAGGTGCTCCAAGAGTGGGCCACACCCGCCCTGGCAGAGCCGCGCCAGACTCGTGGACCTCCTCACCTCCTTCTGTGTGGTCTTGATGAGCAGGAGGGTGGGCTCGTGGCCTTCACACTGGAAGTAGAACCTGAGGGCAGAGAGCACACACTCTGCACGGCCCTCCTGAGGCCTGAGTCCTTCTCCCAGCATCTCCTGTCCGTGCCGCTAGGACCTGGTAATGTCCTGCTGAGGACTCTTCTCACCTGGCCTTTCCTGACTGTCCTGGGCTGTCTGCCCGAAATGATGGCGAGCCCCCCCACAGATGGCCCTGCAGGCAGAGCCCAGAGCCATGTGCTACAGGGAAGCAAGAACCAGAGGAACAGGTCCTGCCATAGAGAGCACGGCACATCTTCAGGAACCTGGGTGCGTGGGGAGGCCGAGGCTGCCAAGTGTGGTGTCCAGAGCTTGGCTGGCGTCCCTGGTGGGGGCTGCGTCAAGTGCTCCAGCTTTGCCCAAATCAGTGTATGGCTGGTCACCTGTGACCAGGTCAAATTTCAGAGGCCACCTGCAACCTTAGGCCATCAGAGGCCCAAGATTCGAGGTGTTAAATATCGGCTAAACCTGCACAAACTATCTTGGGGGACAGTGTGCCCTGCAAGACCCCTGTCAGAATGCCACACAGATGACTGGTGACCAACAGCTGGTGAGGGGAGTGGGCAGGCGCCCCCCACGGGTCTCCCCCAGCAACTCCGTGAGCTCCTGTGGTAGGAACTCTGCCTCCTGGTCTTCAGGGTGCCTACACGAGACCCTGTGCTGTGCACACATGGCAATGACCTGCAAATCATGGGTGGCCAGGGTGGCAGACACCCGGAGCAGGGCTCGCATCCCTGAACCCTACGGGGGCAGGCCTTGCCAAGTGCCAGGTCACAGGTTTCCCTGGCCACCTGCGGCCTCCTGGGTCTCACCTGGTCAGACTGTAGCCATGCTGCAGCGAGGAGAAGAGCAGGAGGGGCTGGCAAAGGGCGAAGCGCTCGGGGACCCAGGACCAGATGTCTCTCATCTCCCTCACACTGACAATCTCTGAGCGGAAGTTCTCTGCATGCACGGCCAGGTGCACAAACTGCCTGGGAGAGCAGGTGGGGTCAGAGCCTGCAGTGACCATGGCCCTGACCACACCCAGCGCAGGGCCAGAGCCTCTCTGTAACTGACCCGGGGTGGGGGACATCTCACCTACTCAGCCAGGTTTACAGCCTGGTTCTCAGGGCTGACAGGAAGAAGTGGGGCAGAGCCCAGGAGCCGCCCCACCTGCTACCAGGCTTCAAAAAGCCCTCACCCGGGGGCGGGGGGTTGACACCTTTTCTCTAAGATATCAGGATAGGGACAAGATTGCAGGCCAAGCCAAGCACAGGATTGTACACTTGAGGCAGACAGACAGACAGACAGACAGGGCCTCAGTCAGGCAGGCTGAGGCAGTGAGCAGAAACTGGTAGGCGAGAGCCGGCTAGGCTCTGGGAAACAGCAAGTGGCCAGCTCAGAGCTGGCCAGCAGAAGGGCAGAGAAGCCAGGCATAGAGGTGTGGTTTCAGACCTACCTTTTAGAAAGTGAGACACTGAAAAACAGGAGGAAGCAACGGACACGGAGAAAAAGAAAAATAAAACAGACAAGGAGAGGTTAGTGGTGGTACCAATCCTGGACATGCCTTCCTTTGGCCCAGGAGAAAGAACGCTGCGCCAACAGCCAGACCTGTAGCACCATGACAGCGTCAGCTGCCAATCCCCATGACCCTTCCCAACCTGCTGCCCAGCGCTGTGCTCGGCAGGAAGGCCACGCCCGGCAGCCATGAAAACAGCTGCCCATGGTGTCGAGAGGTGGAGCAGGGGCTGCTGACATGAGCTGGGAGGTCGGCCTCCCTGCGGGCCTTCTCATCCCCTAGTGGCACCTAGCTTCCACCTCAGCCATCAGCTTTGGTCTCTGAGGACAGGCCGGGTGTTGGCCCTTCCTGCTTTCCAGTCTTTCTAACCACACGCGGACAGGTGGACAAACGAACCATCAGAAGCGGACCAAGAGGCTGGCAGAAGGAGCTCATGCCCAGACCCCAGGATATGTCTCGCTAAGGCCCCTGTGGCAGCCCTCGCGGCGGCCAGGCCCTCTGCGCACGCGCAGCCCGGGGCCCGCGTACCTCTTCTGCTTGACGGTGATGCCCTTCTGCTTCAGCGCTTTCTCGTTGGCCATCTGCAGGAGCTGGATCTCCTTGCGAGAGAAGAGGCGAATGGCAAACGCTTTCTCTAGCAGTTTCTCGGGGGATACCGTCTTGGCAATGTCCTTGACAAACATGCGGATGTCCTGCTTCACATTGTCAGACTCGAGAGGCTGGCCAGCTCTCACCTTGTGGAAGAACTTGAGGATGGCCAGAGCGACACGGTACAACACCTTGTAGCCTTCCACCAGGAAGACATCAAAGACGCGGGCAAAGTAGTTGAGGGGCAGCTCCCCGAACAGCCAGCGCTGCCAGTCGGAGTAGACCTGCAGGACGTCCTCCGACACGGCCACCATCAGCTTGTGGGCCGCCTGGCAGTACTTGTTCACCAGGTCCCCAAAGGTCATGCAGGACGACTCGAAGGCCAGGAAGCTCTGGTCGATGAGCTTCTTGCTGGGGTCGTTGCAGGCCAGGATGCGGCAGGCCTTCTCGAAGCACTCGGCCTCGTCAATGCTGTAGTGCAGCAGCAGCGCCACCACGGCCGGCAGCGCGGGGCAGAAGGAGATGTCGGGGAACTGGTTGGCGATGCACAGGAGGATCTTGCGCACGGCGCCCTCGCCCCGTGCGTTCAGGCAGTACACGGGCACCTGCGTGTTGTCCACAAACTCGGGCAGGGGCAGGCTGCTGCTGCTGTGCTTGCCCACGATCTTGCCCACGATGTCGCTGTATACGCTGGCGTCAGGCGTGACCGTGCGGCAGGGGATGTCTCGGATCAGACGCTGGTACACCTTCCCCCTCAGAGCATGGCTCTGGGCCCAGTAGCCCTGGCGTGCCATCTGCTTGAGCTCCTGCAGCTCGGTGCAGCTCAGCTCCTTTGGCCCCAGGTCCTGGATGGCAGCATCCATCTTGTCCCTGTCCACAAAGCAGTTGTACCCTGGGGAGTCCATGGTGCTCTCTGTGTCGGGAGGGCCCCGCTGCCAGGAGAGGAGCAGTCAGTGGCTAGACGTTCCAGCCCCTTCTCTGGGGATTTTCCACTAGCCTGTCTGCCATCTCATACCCTGATGGATTAAAAACAATTCTTAGTACATGTGTATAAAAAGGTTTTATTTTATTTATTTATTTTTGCGGTAGCTGGGATGGAACCCAGGGACATTTTACCTCTGGGCTATACCCACAGCCCTATTTTTTTATTCTGTATTTTGAGACAGGGTCTCACTGAGCTGCAAAGGGCCTCATTAAGTAGCTAAGGCTGTCTGCGAACTGCAGTCCTTCTGTCTCAGCCTCCCAAATGCTGGGATTACGAGCGTGCGCCACCACGCCCGGGTCCCCTATTTCTTTTTTTTGTGTGTGTGGGTCTGGAAATGGAACCCAGGGGCATTCGACCACTGTGCTACATCCCCTGCCCTATTTTTTATTCTTTATTCTGAAACAGGGTCTCACTAAGTTGCAGAGAGACTCATTAAGTAGCTGAGGCTGTCCGCGAACCATAATCCTCCAGTCTCAGCCTCCCGAATGCTGGGATTACAAGTGTGGCCACCAGGCCCGGCTCCCTATTTCTTATTTGTTATTTTGAAACAGCATCTCACAAAGTTGCAAAAGGCCTAAATAGCTGAAGCTGGCTGCAGACCTGCGATCCTCCTGTCTCAGTCTCCCAAGTACTGGGAATACAAGTGTGTGTCACCATGCATGGCTTATTCTTTTATTTTGAAACAGGGTCTCACTAAGCTGTAGAGGGCCTAAGTTGCTGAGGCTGGCTGTGAACCTGCGATTGTCCTGTCTCAGACTCCCAGGTATTGGGATTACAAGTATGCTCCACCATGCCCAGCTGCCCAAACCCATTTTTTATTTTTATTTTTATTTTTTTTGCCGTACTGGGGATGGAACCCAGGGGCATTCTATCTCCGAGAGGCAACCCCAGCCCTATTTTTTATTCTTTATTTTAAAACAGGGTCTGAGTTGCCAAGGGCCTCACTAAGTAGCTCAGCCTCCCAAATGCTGGGATTACAAGCATGTGCCACCATGCCTGCCTTTATTTTTATTTTGAAAAAGTATATCACTAGGGTGATAATCTAACCATTTGCTGAAGTTGTCCTCAAACCTGGATCTTCCTGTTTCAGCCTTCTAAGTATTGGGAATACAGGTGTGTACCACCACACCCAGCTGAAAAGGTTTTTGTGGTACTGAGCATAGAACCCAGGGGCATTCTACCTCCAAGCTACACCCTCTGCCCTATTTTTTATTTTTTTGTTTTGTTGGTACTGGGGTTCCTGGTGGTACCTCCGGGCTACACTCCTAGACCTATTTATTTATTTATTTATTTATTTATTTATTTATTTATTTATTTTGGCGGTACTGGGGTTCCTGGAAGCCCTTCTACCTCCAGGCTACACTCCCATGGGCTACACTCCCAGACCTATTTCTTTTACCTTTTTATGTGGAAACAGGGTCTCAAGCCAGCAAGGCTGGCTCCGCCTCCCAAGCACGGAGATTACAAGCATGTACCACCACGCCCGGCCTCCCAGACCTATTTTTTATATTTTTATTTGGAAACAGGGTCTCTTAAGCCAGCAAGGCTGGCTTCGAACCTGTGCGATCCTGCTGTCTCTGCCTCCCGAGCACAGGGATTACAAGCGTGCGCCACCACGCCCAGCTCCCCTGCCCTATTTTTTATTCTTTATTTTGAAACAGGGTCTCAACTAAGTTGCGAAGGGCCTCACTAAGTAACTGAGGCAGTCCGCGAACCACGATCCTCCGGTCTCAGCCTCCCGAATGCTGGGATTACAAGTGTGCGCCACCACGCCTGGCATTGAAAAAGTTTTAAAAAGAACTTTGTTGTTGTTGTTGTACTGGGAGTGGAACCCAGGAGCTTTCTACCTCTAGGCTATACTCACAGACCTATTTTGTGTTTTATTTGGAAACAGGGTCTCACTAAGTTGCTGAGAGCTTTACTAAGTAGCTGAGGCTGGCTTCGAAATTGTGTGATCCTCCTGTCTCAGCTTCCCAAGTACTAGGAATAAAAGTGTGTGCCATCGCGCCCGGCAAAGAACTTTTATTTTTGTGGTACTAGGGATTGAACCTGAGGGCATTTTATCTCTGAGCTACACCCCCAGCTCTCTCTCTCTTTTTTTTTTTTTAAACCAGGTTTCACTAAGTTGCAGAGGGCCTCACTAAGTAGCTGAGGTTAACTGTGAACTTGCCATCTTCCTGACTCTCAAATACTGGGATTACAAGTGTGCACCACCACATCTAGCTCTTTTTTTCCCCCCTTTACCAGGTCTATTTTTTTTTTTTTTTTTTTTTTGCCCAGCTACTCAGGCAACAATTGGAGGCAAGAGGGTCACAATTTATTTATTTATTTATTCTTTTTGCGGGTCTGGGGATGGAACCCAGGGGCATTCGACCTCCGAGCTACAGCCCCTGTCCTATTTTTTATTCTTTGTTTTGAAACAGGGTCTCACTGAGTTGCAGAGGGCCTCACTAAGTAGCTGAAGCTGTCCGCGAACCGCAATCCTCAGGTCTCAGCCTCCCGAATGCTGGGATTACAAGCGTGCGCCACCACACCCGGCTGAGGGTCACAATTTTGAGGCCGGGCCAGGCAATTTACAGAGACCCCGTCTCAAGGCAAAACAAAAAAGATTGAGGATGTAGTTTGGTGGCAGAGTTCATGCCCACCTGTGCCATGCCCTGGGTTCAATTACCAATATGGCGGAAACAAAACCAAACTGACTTGTTTTTGCTCTAATCTTGCTACAGAGCACTAGAAAGGCTTCCATTCCAGATAAATGGCTGTTCTGAAGTCTTTGTCGACTCTGGAATGAGTCTTATTTTCACAGAGCTCATGCACTTCTGCGACAGGCCACACAGGTCCGGAGTAATGGGAAGCTAGGGGACAGGTTCCCCGCCCGAAGCTTCAGAGCCTGCGTCTGCTAAACAGCTCTGTGCTCAGGAGGTCCACGCAGGCACAAACACCACCACCCTGTGCCTAGAGACCGCCTGGAGGAGCCGAGGGCCAGGGGCAGTCTGTGGGCAGTGCCTCCTTTCAGCGCCGGCTTGGAGGCATCAGGCTTCCCCCAGAGCCCACTGAGGGCACACGCCTGCTCTGGCTCGCCTGCCCTGGGCAGAATTCAGGAGCCAGTCTTAACTTTTTTTTGGTGTGTGTGGTACTGGGGATGGAACCCAGGGGCCCTCTACCTCTGGACTATACTCCCAGACCTATTTTATCTTTTATTTGGAAACAGGGTCTCTTAAGCTAGCTGAGGCTGGCTTTGAACCTGCACAATCCTCCTGTCTCCGCCTCCGAAGTGCGGGGATTACAAGTGTGCGCCACCATGCCCAGCACAATCTTAACTTTTTTTTTTTTTTTTTTGGTGGTACTGGGGTTCCTGGAAAATCTTCTACCTCTGAGCTACACTCCCAGACCTATTTTATATTTTTATTTGGAAACAGGTTCTCTTAAGCCAGCACGGCTGGCTTCGAACCAGCATGATCCTCCTGTCTCCACCCCCCAAGCACAGGGATTACAAGCGTGCGCCACCATGCTCGGCTCAGTCTTAACTTCTTGAAGCTGCCAGCTCTGGGTAAGCAACTCTGGAGAGAATCACCAGGGAGAGATAAGAAATCAGTGGCGCACGCTTGTAATCCCAGCATTCAGGAGGCTGAAACAAGAGGATCTCAGTTCACAGAAAGCCTCAGCTACTTAGTGAGGCCCTCCGCAACTTAGTGAAACCCTGTTTCAAAATAAAGAATAAAATATAGGGCTGGGGGTGTAGCTAAGAGGTAGAATGCCCCTGGGTTCCATCCCCAGTACTGAAAAAAAAAAAAAAAAGAAAAGAAAAGAAGAAAAGAAAGAAATCGGTGGAAGGGTGTCAGCTTCAAAACTAGGTGCTCTGGGTACAAAAGAGCCAGAGTGCTGGGGACGTGGTGCTGTCTCTCCGTGACGACAGCTGCGGTGAGGCAGACACACAGATGGAACAGGTGTGCTACGTGAGACCCTGGACAGCCAGCCACGACGGCATGTCCGCCGCTCTGGATCCCGCAGCTCGCCGCCTTTGCCAGGGCGGCTCTCCTGGGCACACGAGTGCCTGCCAATACTCGCCCGCACACATCATACTAACCTTTCTGCCTGGGGGAGGACAACACGAGGATCCGCTTCAGTGGGTTTTGGTAAACGATCCTACCATTCCAGGCTCTTGTGCATCTAGAAGATTCATCTAGAATCAGAAAAAGGAAATGGTACTTTATTAGAATATTGAGTGAGAAGATTGTTTTGGAGGGGTAACGGGAATTGAACCCAGGGGCATTCTACCTCTGAGCTACACCTCCAGCCCGATCGCCGAACCAACTGGCTGGCCTTCTTCCCTTCCTCCCTTCCATACTAGGGATGGAACCTAGGAGCATTCGACCTCTGAGCTATGCCCCATCTTTTATTCTTTATTTGAAGCAAGGTCTCACCAAGTTGTGGAGGGCCTCACTAAGTAGCTGAGGTGGCCGAGAACCTGAGATCCTCCTGTCTCAGCCTTCTAAATAATAGGATTACAAGCATCCGCTACTGTACCCAGCCTATTTCTTTGTTTTTGCGGGTCTGGAGGTGGAACGCAGAGACATTCAACCTTCAAGCTACACCCCCTACCCTATTTTTATTCTTTATTTTGAAACAGGGTCTCACTAAGTTGCAGAGAGCCATCACTAAGTATCTGAGGCTGTCCATGAACTGTGATCCTCTGGTCTCAACCTCCCAAATACTGGGATTACAATCATGCGCCACCACGCCCAGCTCTATTTCTTTTTTTAAAAGAGGTCCTTTTTATCTGTCTTTTTGGAACTGGAGATTGAACCCAGAGTGCTGCACCTGTGAAACAGGCACTTTGCCACTGAGCTACATCCCAGCCCCCCAAATATTTTTTATTTGGAAACAGTCTCACTACTTGCTGAGGCTGTCCTTGAACCTGTGATCCTCCTGTCTCAGCCTCCCAAGTACTGGGATTATACGCATGTGCCACCATGCCTGGCCCTTATTTATTTATTTATTTATTTATTTATTTATTTATTTATTGTGGCATTGGGGATGGAACCCAGGGGCATTATACCTCCAAACTATACCCCCAGCCCTATTTTTTATTCTTTATTTTGAAACAGGGTCTTATTAAGTTGCAGAGGGCCTCACTAAGTAGCTGAGGCTGTTCACAAACCACAGTCCTCCGTCTCAGCCTCCCAAATGCTGTAATTACAAGCGTGCACCACCACGCCTGGCTCCTTTTTTTTTTTTTTTTTTTTTGGTACTGAGGGTGGAACCCAGGGGCTTTCTACCTCCGGTCTATACTCCCAGACCTATTTTATACTTTATTTGGAAACAGGGTCTCACTGAGTTGCTGGGAGCCTCACTAGGTAACTGAGGCTGGCTTCGAACCTGTGTGATCCACCTGTCTCAGCCTCCAAGGCGCTGGGATGACAAGTGTGCGCCACCATGCCCGCTCCCAGCTCCTTTTCTATTTATTTTGAAACAGGGTCTTGCCAAATTGCTGATACTGGCCTCGAACCTAGGATCTTCCTGTCTCAGCTTCCCAAGTACTGAGATTACAGGTGTGTACCACCACACCAGGCTAAAAGTAGAGAATTAGTCAGGCGTGGTGGCGCACGCTGTAATCCCAGCATTCGGGAGGCTGAAACCGGAAGATCGCGGTTCGCGGACAGACTCAGCTACTTAGTGAGGCCCTCTGCAACTCAGTGAGACCCTGTTTCAAAATAAAGGATAAAAATAGGGCAGGGGGTGTAGCTCAGAGGTCAAATGCCCCTGGGTTCCATCTCCAGACCCGCAAAACAAAAAACAAAAAACAAAACAAAAATAAAAACAAATAAAAGTAGAGAATTATAATGTAAAACTGAGTGAGACTATCCTGAGTTTCTGTGAGTGGTCAAATATACACAAAACTTAACATTTAGCCAGGCATGGGGTACATGTCTGTAATCCCAGTGACCAGGAGGCTGAAGTTGGGGGCATGCAAGCCAGGGCTAGCCTGGGCAATTTAGCAAGACCTTGTCTCAAAATAAAAGTAAAAAGGAGCTAGGTATCCTGATGTACACTTGTAACCTTAGTACCTGGGAGGCTGACACAGGAGGGTCACAGGTAAAGGTCAGTCTCAGCAACTTAGTGAGGCCTGCAGCAATTTTGTATCGCCCTTCCTTCCTTCCTTCCTTCCTTCCTTCCTTCCTTCCTTCCTTCCTTCCTTCCTTTGTGGTGCTGGGGATAGAACCTAGGGGCATTCTAGTGCCAAGCTATACTTCAGCCTTTTTTGTTGTTGTTAATGAAACCCAGGGGCATTCTACCTCTGAGCTACACCCCCAGCCCTATTTTTTATTCCATTTGAAACAGGGTCTTACTGAGTTGCAAAAGGCCTTACTAAGTAGCTGAGGCTGTCCTTGAACTGTGACCTTCCTGTATCAGCCTCCCAAATGCTGGGATTACAAACCTGTGCCACCATGCCCAGCCTAACCCTATTTTTTATTCTTTATTTTGAAACAGGGTCTCATTAAATTGCGTAGGGCCTCACTAAGTAGCTGAGGCTGGCCACAAACCTGGATCCTCCTGTCTCAGCCTCCCAAGTACTAGGATTACGAGTGTGTGCCACCACACCTGGCTGAGCCTATTTCAATAAAAAATAAATAAAATCAAACAGGGCTCGGGGGTGTAGCTCTGAGGTCGAGCACCCTGGACTCAATGCCAGTGCCACACACAAATACTCTAGGTACCTCACACGAGCAAATCTTACGTTGTCTTTTTTTTTTTTTTTTTTGACTAGGGATTTAACTAAGGGTTATTCTAATTCTGAGCTATACCCCCAGCCATTTTATTTTTATTTTATTTTTTTGTGGTACTGGGGGTGGAACCCAGGGGCATTCTACTCCAAGCTGTACCCCCAGCCTTATTTTTTATTCTTTATTTTGAAGTGGGGTCTCACTGCGTTGCAGAAGCCTCACTACACAGCTGAGGCTGGCACTGAACCTGCGATCCTCCTGTCTCTGTCTCCCGAATGCTGGGATTACAAGCGTGTGCCACTATGCCTGGCTATCCATTTTATTTATTTTTTATTTTGAAACAGAGTCTTGTTAAGTTGCCAAGAGTCTCTCTAAATTGCTAAAGTTGGCCTTGAACCTGTGCCTCCTGTCTCAGCCTCCTAAGTACTAGGATTCCAGGCATGTACCATACAATCTCCTTGTTTTTACAGGTCAGTAATACTCATATGTATGGAGATGTGGATGGACACCTGGATTGTTTCTACCGTGGCTATTGTGAATAAAGTTGCCCTAGACTTAGGCGTGGAAATACCTGGCTGACTCCCTGCTTTTGATCTTTCTTTTCTTTTTCTTTTCTTTTCTTTTTTTTTTTTTTTTTTGGTGGTAGGAATTAGACCTATGGGTATTTTACCTCTGAGCTACACCCCAGCCCTTTTTGTGTGTGTGTGTGTGTGTGTGGTATTAGGGATGGAAGCCAGGGGCATTCTACCTCTGAGCTACACCCTCAGTCCTATTATTCATGTATTTACTTTTGTGGTACTGGGTGTGGAACCCAGGGGCTTTTCCACCTCCGAGCTATACTCCCAGACCTATTTTATTTTTTGTGGGTCTGGGGATGGAACCCAAGGACATTCAGCCTCTGAGCTACACCCTCTGCCCTATTTTTTATTCTTTATTTTGAAAGAAAAAAAAAAAGGGTCTCCCTAAGTTGCAGAGGGGCTCAGTAAGTAGCTGAGGCTGTCTGCGAACTGTGATCCTCCTGTCTCAGGCCTCCCGAATGCTGGGATTACAAGCGTGCACCACCACATCCAGTCTCCAGACCTATTTTATATTTTATTTGTAAACAGGGTCTCACTAAGTTGCTGAGAGTCTCAGTAAGTAGCTGAGGCTGGCTTTGAATCTCTGCTATCTTCCTGTCTCAGCCTCCCAAGCACGGGGATTACAAGCGTGTGCCACCATACCTGGCCAGCCCTAACTTTTAATCTTTATTTTGAAACAGGTTCTCACTAAGTTGTGGAGGGCCTCACTAAGTTGCCGAGGCTGACCATGAACCTGCAATCTTCCTGTCTCAGCCTCCAAAGTACTGGGATTACAATCGTGCGCCACCATGTCTGGTTCTTTTTTGTGTGTTTGTGGTACTGGAGATTGAACCCAGGGGCGTTTTTACCTCTGAGCTACACCCTCAGCCCTATTTTAATTTTATTTTGAAACAAGGTCTCACTAGATTGATGAGAATCTCACTACTTGCTGAGGCTACTCTGGAATATATGATCCTCCTGCCTCAGCCTCCCAAGCACTGGGATTATAGACATGCGCCAACACACCTGGCCTATACTATATAATCTTTTTTTTTTTTTTTTTTGGTACTGGGGATGGGACCCAGGGGCATTTTACCTCCGAGCTACACCCAGCCCTATTTTTTATTCTCTCTCTCCCTCTTTTATTTTTTGGTGGTACTGGGGTTCCTGGAAACCCTTCTACCTCCGGGCTACACTCCCAGACCTATTTTATATTTTTTAAAATTTGGAAACAGGGTCTCTTAAACCAGCGGAGGCTGGCTTCGAACCTGCATGATCCTCCTGTCTCTGCCTCCCAAGCCTGGGATTACAAGCGTGCGCCACCACGCCCGGCTTATTCTTTATTTTGAAACAGGGTCTCACTGAGTTGCAAAGGGCCTCACTAAATAGCTGAGTCTGGCTACGAACCATGATCATCCTGTCTCAGCCTCTTGAATGCTGGGATTATAAGCGTGCGCCACCACACACGCCTGGCTCAGCCCTATTTTTGTGTATGTGTGTGGTACTGGGGGTGGAACCCAGGGGGTTTTATACCTCCAGGCTATACTCCCAGACCTATTTTATATTTTATTTGAAAACAGGGTCTCACTAAGTTGCTGAGAGCCTAAGTAGCTGAGGCTGGCTTCAAACCTGTGTAATCCTCCTGTCTCAGCTTCCCAAGCGCTGAGATTACAAGCGTGTGCCACCACGCCCGGCTTCAGCTCTGTTTTGTATTCTTTATTTTGTAACAGGGTCTCACTGAGTTGCAAAGGACCTAAGTATCTGAGGCTGTCCTCAAACCGCGATCCTCCTGTCTCAGCCTCCCAAATGCTAGGATTACTAGCGTGCATCACCACTTCTGGCTCTCATAAACTTAATGTCCAAGTTATCTAGAGTTTCAATGCTTTGCTCTAGGCCCTGGGCCCGAGGCTCACAAAGCTCTAGAGCGCCCCAGGCCCACCTGTCTGGATGCACAGTAGTGCTGCTCAGTGCAAGCAGACATGCTCGTGAACAGAAGCAGAGTGGGCACAGCGGCCTTCACTAGCCGCCCAGACAGTCTCAGGCTGGACACTAAGCTCACGACTACAGAAGTGAGCCCTGCCTTTGCAGAAAGTTACTGCTTTCAGTATCAGACACAGAGAAAGAGCTCGGTGGGCAGCAGCAAGAAGCCCCGGGACACACTGGATTCAGAGGGACGCAGAGACAAGGAGCCCTCCCTTCTGCCCCACCATCCTCCCTCTCCCCGCGTCCCAACCCAAAAAGGCAGCTGATGTTTCTAAGGCCAGGAAAACAAGGCTCGCTGTCACGTCCTCAAGGCACCTATAAAAACAGCTGGCTTCTAGTCAGGCGTGGTGTGCACACCTGCAATTCCAGTACTTGGGAGGCTGAGACAAGAGGCTCGAGGGCTCAAGGACAGCTTCAGCAACTTAATGTGGCTTTCAGCAACCCAGCAAGACCCTGTTTCAAAACAAAAAAATAAAGCCAGGCGTGGTGACACACGCTTGTAATCCCACTTCTTGAGAGGCTGGGACAGGAGGATCCTGGTTCGGGGACAGCCTCAGCTACTTAGTGAGGCCCTCTGCAACTTAGTGAGACCCTGTTTCAAATTAAAGAATAAAAAAATAGGGCAGGGGGTGTGGCTCAGAGGTCAAATGCCCCTGGGTTCCATTTACAGTCCTGCAAACAAAATAAAACAAACAAACAAACAAAAACTAGCCAGGTGTGGTGGTGTGTTGGCACACACCTGTAATCCCAGTACTTGGGAGGCTCAGAAAGGAGAATCACATGTCCAAGCACAGCCCCAGCAAAGAGTGACACTCTAATCAACCTAGCGAGACCCTGTTTCAAAATAAAAATAAAGCCAGACGTGGTGGTGCACGCTGTAATCCCAGTACTTAGGAGGCTGAGACAGGAGAATTGCAGGTTCAGGGCCAGCCTCAGCTACTTAGACCCTCTGCAACTTACTGAGACCTTGTTTCAAAATAAAGAACAAAAAATAGGGCTAGGGGTGTAACTCAGACATAGAATGTCCTGGGTTCAACCCCCAGTACTGCAAAAATAAATAAATAAATAAATAAATATTAAAAAATAAAAATAAAATAGAGCTGAAGTGATATATGAATGCAGACTTACAAGAGGCTAGATAACACCAAGTTACAAAGTACAACTCCAGAGCTCTAGCTGGGTATGGTGGTGCGTGCCTGCAATAGCAGTGATTTGGGAGGTTGAGACAGGAAGATGGAAAGTTCTAGGCCAGTCTTAGCAACTTAGCAAGACCCTGTTTTAAAATAAAAACGGCTAGGCTGGGCACGGTGGCGCATGCTTGTAATCCCCGCGCTTGGGAGACTGAGACAGGAGGATCGCGCAGGTTCGAAGCCAGCCTCAGCTACTTAGTGAGGCTCTCAGCAACTTAGTGAGACTCTGTTTCCAAATAAAATATAAAATAGGTCTGGAAGTATAGCCCGGAGGTAGGAAGCCTCTGGGTTCCACCCCCAGTACCACCAAAAAAATAAAATAAAATAAAATAAAATAAAAAAATAATAAAAAGGGCTGAATATAGCTCAGAGATAGACACGCCTGGGTTCAATCTGCAGAACCACAGAAAGGAAAAGAAAAAAAAAAAAACTGAATTACGCCGGGCGTGGTGGCGCACGCTTGTAATCCCTGCTCTTGGGAGGCGGAGACAGGAGGATTGCACTGGTTCGGAGCTAGCCTTGCTGGCTTAAGAGACCCTGTTTCCCCATAAAATGGTAAAAAAATAGGTCTGGGAGTGTAGCCCGTGGGAGTGTATCCCAGAGGTGGAAGGGCTTCCAGGAACCCCAGTACCATAAAAAAAAAAAAATTTTGAATTAGACTTTTTTTGGTAGTAAGGATTGAACTCAGGATCTGTCTACGCCCAACACTTTTCATTTTTTAAAAAATTATTATTATTATTATTATTATATTATTATTATATTATTATTATTATTATTATTTTGGTGGTACTGGGGGTTGAACCCACTGGACTATACTCCCAGGCCTATTTTTTATATTTATTTGGAAACAGGATCTAAGTTGCTGAGAGCCTCACTCAGTAGCTGAGGCTGGCTTCGAACCCGTGCGATCCTCCTGTCTCAGCCTCCCCAGCGCGGGGATTCCAAACGTGCCCACCACCCGGCTGCCCTTGGACTTCTGATCCTCCCTCCTGAGTAGCTGTGGTTTCAGGCATGTGCCACCCTGTCTTGCAAGATAGATGTCCTAGAAATCGATCAATGGGACAGAGAAGGAAGCAGGGGCAGGAAACTCATGAACCAAAATGAGACACCTGTAGTCCCAGTACTTCACAGACTGAGACAGGAGGATTGCAGGTTCAAAGCTAGCCTCAGCAATTTAGCAAGACTCATCAATTCAGGGAGACCCTGTTTCAGAAATAAAAAAAGTGTTAGGGATGTGGCTCAGAAGCAGACCGCCACAAGGCTCAGTCTCCAGGGCCAGCAACAACAACATAGGACAGGCTGGGCGCGGTGCTGCATGCGCCTAGTCCCAGTATTTGTGAAACGGAGACAGAGGGATCACAGGTGGGAGGACAGCTTCAGCAAGCAGTGCGACTCTCAGTCATCTAGAGACCCTGTTTCAAAATAAAAATAAAATATGGCTGGGGTGGACTTCAGAGGTAAAATGCCCCCGGGTTCAATCCCCAGCACCACAAAATACAAAAACAAAAACATAAAATGAGCCAGGTTTGTACACCCACACTTTGGAGATTATTTGTCTTTTTTTGGCAGCGCTGGGGACTGAGCCCAGGGACGTGCACACCCTCTATCACTGAGCTACGTCCACCCCAAAGATGTGTCTTTAGAACGGAAGTGGCTCTACCTGTTAGTTCCCCTACTGACTGGCTGCTGTTGCACAACATTACAAACCACACCTGCTCCCCAGCTCTGGACAAAGGTGCCAAGTCCAGAGTCCACCCTGGTGGCCAGGGAGAGACACGGGCAGCAGGCACTGCTGTGGAGAAGAGCTCCATGCGCCCAGTCAGGCTGGACTTGAGTCCAGTGGTGCCACTTCTTGGCTTGAACCCTGGGCGAGCCATGCAGCTTGCCCAAACAGCAGCCTCCCTGTCTGCAAAATGAGCTAATAAATACCCGCCCTCCGTGCTAGTTCCCAGGCAATGCCTGTAGGCTGTGCTCTTCAGGGCCTGCTGACTGGGGGACGGGGGACAGTAAGTAACACTGCACACAGCATGCCCCATTCTCCCCCATCTTGGGGAGGCATCCTCTCTGGAGACTGCTCTCACCCAAAGCCCCTCCCCCAGCCAAGTTCATTCTGCCGGGCAGGCAGGAGTGGCCTTCCAGATGCGTGGCCTTCTGTCCACACCTGGGACCTCACCAGCAACTCCAGGAAGGTAGGGAAACCATCAGACACCCCATTACACTCAAGTTATAGCAGGGGTAGTTTCAGATAGACAGTCAGGGTTCCACAGACCCTTCCTGAGGGTCTGCGTGGCAGGCACCTCCCAAAAGGCGACAGCTAACCTGGAGTGACAAGAAGGAAGCGGCTGGGGAAAGAGCCGTGGAGAGTGCTGGGGAGAGCAGAGCGGCTGTGCAGGAGCCGAGCCAGGGACTAGGTCCAGGGCAAGAGTGTGGCTGGGATGCTGAGAGCAGCAGAGAGGGCGCCCGTACAGGAGGAGTCCGGGTTTTATTCTGAGCACAGTGGGAAGCAGGGAAGGGTGTGATCCAACCCATGCTGTCTTTGTGAGGATTAATGAAGACTGTTTATAGAAAGCACTGTGCCAGCCTGGCATGCCAGAGCAGCTCAGAGGTCCCAGGGCTTTCCCGTTGTGACTGCCCCTCTGGGTCCCGGGCCTGCTGTTCCAAAGGGGCTCAGGAGCATCGGGTGATGGTCCTAGTGGGCCAGTGGGGTTCCCAGGCCAGGTGCGGCAAGCGCGCCCTCCGGTGATGGCCCAAGCACCTCTTTCAACTGCCGCACTTCCTTTCCTGTTTCGCCACCTGGGCTCCTCCAGTGACCATAGCCTTGCCACACAACCTGATGCCTACTTGAGAGTTTAGGGCACCCGAAGGTGGGGAGTATATTTTTCAATTACTGGGGATGGAACCCAGGGGCATTCTACCTCCGAGCTAGACCTCCAGCCCTAATTTTTATTCTTTATTTTAAAACAGGGTCTCACTGAGTTGCAGAGGACCTCACTAAGTAGCTGAGGCTGTCCTCGAACCACGATCCTCCTGTCTCAGCCTCCCAAACGCTGGGATTACAACTGTGCGCCACCATGCTTGGCTCTTACTTATTTTTAAATGTAGAAGTCTTTATGAATTTAGTATTTACACAATTGTTAAAGTACCAAGGCACAGCTCAGAGACTGGTCACCAAGACACAGGATACACATTCTAACCACATCTCCCGCAAGTGATGACGGCGATAAGTGCTGGGCAAGAGCCGTCCCAGCCGGCCTTCGGGTCAGCCGGCTCTGCTCCCGGTGAGCCGGCAGCTCCAGGCTGAACCTGGTGCCGAGTGTCAGAGGCTGCCTCATACCATCCCCTGACACCATGTCGGGGGCCATGGGTATTTACAAAGAATACCTGCCACAGAGGGCTGCTGCCGCCGAGTTGGGAGCCCGAACTCTGACGAAGGGTTCGCAACCACGAGAATCTCAAAACTCACTCGCCCCGCACCTTGAATCCCTCTACGCTTCCAGACATCATCGGGTTAAGGCCCCACACTCCAAAACGCGTACAGAGGAACCAGCTCGGGATTCAGAAAGGCGCTCACCTTCAGGCTAAGACAGACAGATGGCCGACCGGGACAGTGAACACCAGGCTCCGGGACGCCACCGTACACCAGCAGTGCCCTCAGGCTCTGTGCCTGGCAATTCTGGGGAAGGAAGGTAAAGCCAGGGCAGCACAGCCAGGCCCCACCTCCAAGGGTGGCTGGGCTCCCAGCAGAACCTGCTCCACATGGTAACAGAAGACATGGAGAGGGACCCATGGACACGTGTATGGGACACTCAGACCCGCTGCCCTGTCCACCGCCTGCTACCGGGAAGAGCGTCTCAGAATCCCTGCAGCGGTGGCAGCGTAGCCTGGTATCGACAGGACAGGACCAGCTCACAGGGGTTGCCTCCTCCCTTTTTTATTTTTTTGAAATAGAGTCTCACTAAGTTGCTAAGACTGGCCTTGAACCTGCGATCCTCCTGTCTCAGCCTCCCAAGTACTGGGATTACAGGCACGCACCACCACCGCTGGCTGGGAAGCAAACGTTTCTTAAAAAGGAAAAAAGAATGTAGGTGGAAAGAGTGATGTTCATTTCCATGGGTGTTCTGCTGCTGTCAGGTGAGCTCCCAGGTGGTGCTCCCCACTCATGGTGGGAGCACCGGGCCCAGCCACCTGCAGGGCCCAGGGCCCTGCAGGGCGGCAGGCTCACAGCCTTCTCCAGGGGGGGGCTCCCTTCTCACAGCGGCCTTCCCCTCTGCGCACAGCCCACCGCAGATACTCAGCCCTGCCCCAGCTCCCATCTTGGGAAGTTCAGGACTCCCCTCTCAGTCCCGCAAAGCCCCAAAAGACGCTTAAGGGCGCAGGGAGTCAGGAGACCTCTGCTCTTGAGAGGTGTTTCCCACCAGTAAGGAATATAATTTTCCAAACAGTAGGATTTGAAAACAAACTCTCATGTGACAAAAACAGAACCACACATTTAGCTTTGGTGGCTTCTTTCTTTCTTTCTTTCTTTCTTTCTTTCTTTCTTTCTTTCTTTCTTGGTACTGGGGGATGAACCCAGGGCCATTCTACTTCTGAGCTATACTGCCAGCCCTCACTATTTTTTTTTGTTTACAAACAGGGTTTCAGCCGGGCGTGGAGACACACGCTTGTGATCCCAGCATTTGGGAGGCTGAGACAGGAGGATCGCGGTTCGCGGACAGCCTCAGCTACTTAGTGAGGCCTTTTGCAACTCAGTGAGACCCTGTTTCAAAATAAAGAATAAAAAATAGGGCTGAGGGTGTAGCTTGGAGGTAGAATGTCCCTGGGTTCCATCCCTAGTGCTGCAAATAAATAAGTAAATAAATAAGGAAAGAAAGAAAGAAAGAAAGAAAGAATGAATAAGCTGGGCGTGGTGGCGCAACTTGTAATCCCAGTACTTGAGAGGCTGAGACAGGAGGATCGCACAGGTTCAAAACCAGCCTCAGCTACTTAGTGAGACTCTGTTTCCAAATAAAATATAAAAATAGTCTAGGGGTATAGCCTGGAAGTAAAAAGCCCCTGGGTACCATCCCCAGTACTACCAAAAAAAAAAAAAAATAGGGCTGGGGGGTATAGTTCGAATGTAGAATGCCCCTGGGTTCTATTCCCAGTACAACCAAAAAATAAAAATAAATAAATAAAAAAAAAAACAGGGTTTCTGCCAGATGTGGTGGTGCATGCTTTTAATCCCAGTACTTGGGAGGCTGAGACAGGAGGGTCACGGTTGGAGGCCAGCCTCAGCTACTTAGTGAGGCCCGCTGCAACTTAGTGAGACCCTGTTTCAAAATAAAGAATAAAAAAAAGGCAGGGGGTGTATAGCTTAGAGGTAGAATGTCCCTGGGACTACAAAAAATAAATAATTAAAAATAAAAACAGGTTTCAGCTGGGCATGATAGCACATGCTTGTAATTCTAGTACTTGGGAGGCTGTGACAGGAGGATCGCAGGTTCAAGACCAGCCTTACCAACTTGGTGAGATATTTTCAAATAAAAATAAAATTGGATTGGGGATGTAGCTTGGAGATAGAATGCTCCTGAGTTCAATCCCCAGTAACACACACACACACACACACACACACACACACACACACACGGTCTCCATAGTTGCTGAGGCCAGCTTTGAGCCTATGATCCCCCTGTCTCAGCCTCTCAAGCACTTCTATTACAGGTGTGCGCCCCCACACCTGGGGTGACTGCACAGCACCTGCCCCTGGGAGCCGAGTCTCCAGTGGCTGCCTCTCCCAGTCACAGGGGCCAGAACACAGCTGTGCTCCTTTGCCTCGATCTTTTTTCATTCCACAAACTTAGCTGCCTCTTCTGTACTGCGCCCTGGACACAGGAACAGTGAAGATGGCCCAGAAGGGACTCGCAGCCACAAATAAAGCACCCTGAGTGGCCAGGCAGATGGGGGATGTAGAAGGTGCGACTCAGCCCTCCAGCGCAGAAAGGTGGCGGCGGCACCCTACGTCCACTGATACAGGGGCTGGCCTGTGTGGACAGAGCACCAAGGGACAGCAGTGCAGAGGAGGGGCAGGTCAGTCAACAGCCCAGGGCAAGCTGGGGGCCTGGGGCCAAGGGGCAGGAGGCAGATGCGCACGCCAGGGCCAGGAGGAGTGGTCAGCGGGTGGCTCTCAGACCTGCACGTACAAGGAAGAGCTGGAAAGAGGCAGCAGAGTCACCCAAGGCTCAGGGGCTGGCGTGCCGCGAGGGCGCAGACGGGTGGTTCCCAGAGGCTGCTCAGAAGTGGGCTCCAGCGGGGAGGCCTGGCGGTGGGTCAGGACGTGCCCCTCAGGGCTGCTTAAGTGTCAGGCAGTAGACGCAAAACTCTAGCCCAGGGAGCTCCGCTTTGGACTGCTAAATGCCAGTCCCCCCCCCCCTCTCTCTTTTGTGACACTGGGTAATGATTAAACCCAGTGGTATTCTACCTCTGAGCTATACTCCCAGCCCTATTTCATTTTCTTTATTTTCTATAGATTTTATTTTATTATTATTATTATTATTATTATTATTATTATTATTATTTTGGAACTGGGGTTCCTGGAAGCCCTTCTACTTCCAGGCTACGCTCCCAGACCTATTTTTATATATATATGTTTTTTTTTTGGAAACAGGGTCTCCTAAGCCAGCACAGCTGGCTTCGAACCTGCATGATCCTCCTTTCTCCGCCTCCCAAGCGCAGGGATTACAAGCATGTGCCATCACGCCCAGCATCCTATTTTATTTTTTATCTAAGTTGCTGAGCCTGGTCCTAAGCCTGTGATCCTCTTGCCTCAGCCTCCTAAGTACTGGGATTACAGAAATGTACCACTGTGGCTGGCTTAAATGCCAGTTTCAGTGAGATGATTCTCAAGCAAATGCCAGAGTTGCTCAGGCTGGAGGTGGGGGCCCCATAGCACTGGGTTTCCCTGGAGATGCACAACACCTGATGGGGGCACCCACCCAGACTTTGCTGAAAGATGAACAGTACTGCCCCGCAGCAGAGGCAGCTTGTCCCAAGGGCGGCCAGCTCTCACTAGGACTCCAGTTTGGGAAGCTGCTGCCCCAGGCCCGGGCCCCTGCCCAGCCCCAGCCCAACTGCACCCCGCCAGCCACAGGAGTAAACCGACCAGGCCTGGGTCTTAGTCACTGCCGTGCATAGTAGGCAGAGCACCCCCCCTTGCATGCCGGGGAGGGGGCAGCCGACAGGAATGAAGAAGGAAGTGGAGGCGAGGCTGGACTCCTGCCTGCCCACGCGTGAGCCCTGATGCCAACAGACACGTGGGACGGCAGAAAGGAGGGGCGCCACGCCATGGGATTTCCACAGGGTGGAAAACGCACACGTCTCTTCTCAGGCAGGCTCCCCTAGTGGAATTCAAAGCACGCTCGCACTCCTCACAGGCCCTCCACCAGGCTAAACGCTGTGGGCGTGAAGAGCCAGCCCAGGAGACGCAGCTGAACCCACTCGGTCCTAGACATCCCCTCGCACCAGCCACGCCTCCTGGTGGTGGTGGGGCTGGGGTGTGCCCTGTAGGGGTGAGGAGGATGCGGTGGTTAAGTGCCTGCTGCCTAATTAAGAGACGCTCAGGGTGCCAGGGATGCCTGGGCAGTGGACCAGGTGGGGAGTGGCGGGGGAGGACATGTTTGGTGGCTGCAGATAGAGGAGCCAGGCCAGCAGGGCAGCGCCTGGGAGGGTGTCCAGGTGGAGAGCAGGTGGGCCCGTGCTGGGAGAGAAGGTGGAGGTGGAGGATCACACATAGGCAAGCGGAAGAGGAGAGTGCTGGAGGAACACACTGGACAGCCAGGGGGCTGAGTGTGGAAGCCGACCTGGAGCAGGCACAGGTGGCAGGGACGTGGGCCGAGGTGACTGCTAGCACTCAAGGCCAGGGGGTGTGCTTTCTAGACGCAGAACACCCTTTCCAGGCAACTTTCTCGTGAAGCCCCATCCTCTCAGCCATACACAAAAGAGGCCACCGACACAGCTCCTCTATCTCCAAAATCTGCTAGAGGCTCCAGAGACACAAACAAAAATCCTGGGCACTCAGGTCAGACATGGTGGCACACGCTTGTAATCCCAGTCCTCGGGAGGCTGAGATAGGAGGATCTAGGTTTGCAATCAGCCTCACTACTTAGTGAGGCCCCTGCAACTCAGTGAGACCCTGTTTTGAAATAATGAATAACATGCCGGGCGTGGTGGTGCATGCTTGTAATCCCCGAGTTTGGGAGGCGGAGACAGGAGGATTGCGAAGCCAGCCTCTCCTGGCTTAAGAGTCCCTGTTTCCAAATAAAATATAAAAATAGGTCTGGGAGTATAGGCTGGAGGTAGAAGGTCCCTGGGTTCCATCCCCAGTACCACCAAAAAAAAAAAAAAAAAAGAATAAAGCAGGACTCAGGGTATAGCTCAGAGGGAGAAACCCCTGGGTTCGATACCCAGTACCCAGTACCACACACACACACACACACACAGAATCCTGGGCAGAGGCTCGGGGTGGGGCAGGCAGTCATACCCCCTCCCCAGGTTTTGAAAGAAAATGAAAAGGGCCACTGGCCTAATCCACCCACCCCACCACATCCATTCTTTCTAGAATCATCACTGATTGCCTCTTAGGTCTTTGGCACTGAAGCCCGACCCCTGGCAGGATAGGCTTGGAAAGCAGACTCACAGACACGCGGAGGCAGAGCGATAATGGAGGGGTTCTGCCCTCCCGCACAGAATGCTGGGGGCAAGAGGACCCTTGGGCGCATTTTGAGGACACTCCCTTCAGATAACCTCCCCTCCCAGGCTGAGTGCCAGGGGCAGCTGGACTGCAGGAAGGCAGGTGGCACGGTGCACCGGCCGTCCCCGGCGGCGTCCCCTGACCTGCTGTTCGGCTTTTCATCGGGACCTCACTCTCACGGCCCCCTGCTCGGCACCCGTCTATGGCTGCCTCCCCACATTCACATCAGCTCCCTCCCCTCCCCAGTGCCTGCTGCCATCATTAGAGGGCACAGGGGACCAGGCTGAGCTCCCTGCCAGAAGCAGGCACATCAAGCCTCACTCCAGCTCGTCCTGGTCTGTGTCCCCGCTGCCAGGAACAAGGAGGCCTGGCGGCCATGCTTCCCCACGCCCGCCCAAGGGCTATGGAAAGGAAATCAAGCCGCCCGCTCAGAGCAGTGCTGCCTGGCAGGCCGGCCTGGCTCGCCTCCAGAACCTTCTGTTCCCAGTTGCTGGCTCACAGCTTCCCTCCCACTCTCCCTGAGAAAGGGGGGCTGCCAAGAGGGGTGTCCTTCCTCTTGGCCCTGTCCTTTGTCAGCAACCCCTCCCTGCCATGGGCTAGGTGCCACCTCAGTCCTTCTCTCAGCTCCGGGACCCTGCTCCCTATACCTTTGGTACGCCTCTCTGACAGTCACAGGCCGACTGAGACTCCATTCCAGCTTTCTTTCATTTTTTTTTGCCTCTGAGCTAGATCCCCATCCCTTATTCTTTATTTGGAAACACAGTCTCACTAAGTTGGGACGCCTTGCCAAGTTGCAGAGGCTGGCTGTGAACTTGTGATCCTCCCTTCTCAGCCCCTTCCTCCCCGCTTCTGCTGGCAATGCTGGGTGCACTCCTCCCGCCGGCCACCTTCAGGCCTTACCTGCCCGGCTCCCAGGTCTCAGAGACACCTCCTCTCACGGGCAGCTGCCCCTCCTCTGCTGGGGTGGCTCTTCCTGCAGCAGTCCAGCCCCTCTCAGCAGAGGAGCCCAGGCACCAGGCCTGCACCTCGACCTGCTTCCCAGCCATCAGCTGAGCAGCTCACAGTCATGCTCCACATGACTCCAGTGCTCGGCCAGCTCAGGGCTTCCCCAGTCCCCCTGCCCCACCCACAGCGGCCTGAGCTGCCATGCCCAGAAGGAAGGCAGGGGGGGGCGTGCAGGAGGGCGCAGGCGCACACCCCCTCCCCTTTCTCTGCTTGCTCCAATGCCCCTCCTTCAGGCCCTTGGGTTCACCCTCAGGAAGCGCCATGCCTCCCAGTCCAAGTCTGTTTTCCCCCTCAGCACACAGGTGTGACTTGCTAATACATCCTGCTCCTCTACTACCACACTGTGACTTCCGCACCCAAGGGTCACACTATTCAGCGTGCCCTGGGAAGGAGGAAACCGGAGAAGGAAATCACAAAGGCCCAAGGTGAAAATTTAATTTCAAAGGCTGAATAACGACAGGGAACCTTACCAACGTGTCCTGGGCAGTGCCCTCCCTGGTGCTCATTCAGGAGACGGAAGGCCAGCGCGCGGCCTCAACCCTGAAGGCTGAAATGACAGGCACCCACAGTGACTACCAAGGAGCTGGTTACAGGGAACTTGATCGTGGACACTTTGCTGGTGGCACACAAAGGCAGGCACGTGCCAGTACAACAAGGATGTAACCATTAATGAGGTGTTAGTCACAGCACCACGTGCCAGCTGGCCTGCCTGCCAGGAGAAGTTCAAATGCGGTCTTAACCGTGGTGCTGGAGCCTACCTACTCAAGGGATCCTAAGACCCAGCTTGGCTGGCCACTCCCAAGAGCTTCCCCCTCTCACCCTGGGCTGGCACCCCTACAGGGAGGTGCAGGGGCTGCATAGGGGCTCTGCTAATTCAGCATCTTTATCTCCTGAGCTCAGTCTTCCCAACAGCAGGCCAAGAATCCTGGGCAAGAGGAAAAGAGCTGAGACAAGAGTCAGCAGCGCATAATTTTGACAAGTCTTAGTTCCGGCAAGGTGCCTGAGACACGTGTGCTTTGGAAGGCCAGCCACATGACAGGATCTCAATGAGCATCTTCAGACCTAGCAAGACAGCCACTCAGGAGGGAGTTGTGCAGGCTTAATCATTCTAACAGGCATCCAAGACATACTTCCTGCATGCCAGGTTGCTAAGAGCTGGAGGACAAAGAGGCCAAGCTGTCTCAACTCTCAGCGAGCCCAAGCTCAGGACAAAATACCAACCATGCCGGGTGTATTCATTTCGAGTCACCCCCTCATGCCATTTTGGCATGGGGCTATATTTCTATTTTCTGTATTTCTATCTTTCTAATAAACTTCTTTAAATCTTCAAAAAAAAAATACCACCCATGCCAATTCAAGGTACAGGTGCTACGACTGGAAAGCACAGCGTGTCTGAGTTCCTGCCCACGAGGAAACAGGGCTTGAGGAAGGCTTCCTGGAGCCAACACCTGCCTCATATGAGTCTTAAAGGCTGAGGAGGCCTTGGACTCAGGAAGAGCAAAGACAGCGAGGGCAAAATACAGAGCCACAAAGAACAGATCTGTTCAGAGCTGGGAGTCACTCAGGATAAGGACACTGGCCAATAAGCATCTCCCAACCCCAGTACTGGGGGTTGAGCCCAGGGGCACCCTACATCTTCAACTTTTCTTTCTTTCTTTCTTTCTTTCTTTCTTTCTTTCTTTCTTTCTTTCTTCTCTCTTGTCTTGAGGATTGATTCTAGGGACATTCTACCTCTGAGGTATATTTCTAGCCCTTTTTAGTTTTTGGTACTGGGGACTGAACCCAGGGGAATTCTACTTTAGTCCCATTTATTTATTTATTTATTTATTTATTTATCTATTTGTTTTTGCAGTACTGAGAATGGAACCCAGGGACATTCTACCTCTGAGCTACACCCTCAACTCTATTAAACAAGGTTTCACTAAGTTGCAGAGAACCTAAGTAGCTGAGGTTGGCTTTGAACCTGCAACCCTCCTGTCTCAGCTTCTCAGGTACTGGGATTAAAAGCATGTGCCACAGGCCAATGAGGCCAGGATCGGAGCCTGACGTGCGGCGAGGCCAGTGCTGGAGCCTTAGAGGCCAGTACCAGAGCCTGCCGTGAGTCAAGGCCAGTGTCGGGGCTTGTGAGGCTGGGATCGGAGCCTGCCATGTGGCGAGGCCAGTAATGGGGCCAGCGAGGCTAGGATCGGAGCCTGCTGTGTGGTGAGGCTGGTGCCAGGGCCTTCGAGAGTGGGATCGGAGCCTACAATGCGGTATCCAAAGAGAAATATCACAGAGAACAAAAAACCAGATGCTTTCTCTAATATGCAAAAACTAGGAAGAAATGGGTAATAGGAGGAAATCTAGTTGAAGAAAGGGCCCTATGGAGGAGCCATTAAAGTGACCTATCAGAGGGGACGGGATGGGAGAAGATGGAATCTCTTTAAAGCACATGATGTACTTAAATATATCAAAGTCAATCACTAAATCAGGCATGGGTTCGAGGGAGGGGGAGGGAATGGGATGGGGACTGGATAAATTGGGTGATGTGTGCTTGCATATCCTCACAAGTCTTGTATTCCATTGAGATGTTTGACTACAATGCACCAATAAAAATATATTTTTTTAAAAAGCATGTGCCACTACGCTTGGCTATTTATTTTATTTTGAAAAAGGGTCTGAGTTGCTGAGGGTCCGCTAAATTGCCGAGGCTGCCCTTGAACCTGTGATCCTCCTGTTTCAGCCTCCCAAGTACTGGAATTACAAGGGTGTGCCACTATGCCTGGATCCCCCAGCCTATTTTATTTAACTTTTTGCAGGATGGGGGACTGAATCCAGGGACATTTTATCTCTGAGCTACACCTCAGCCTTGTTTTTTTATTCTTTTTTTTAGACAGGGTCTCACTAAGTTCCACAGGGCCTTACTAAGTTCCTGAGGCTGTCTGGAAACCTGTGATCCTCCTGCCTCAGCCTCCCAAGCATTGAGATTACAAGTGTGCATCACCATACCTGGCTTCCTTCAGCCTTTAAAAATTTTGTTGTTGTTGTTTTACCGGGCGTGGTGGCACACGCTTGTAATCCCAGCATCTGGGAGGCTGAGACCAGAGGATTGCAGTTCAAGGACAGCCTCAGCTACCTAAGCCCTTTGCAACCTAGTGAGACCGGTTTCAAATTAAAGACTAAAAAAAAAAAAAAAAAAAAAAAACAGGGCTGGGAGTGTATCTCTGAGGTAGAATGCCCCTGGGTTCTATCCCCAGTACCGCAAAGAAAGAAAGAAAAAAAAGGAAAAAAAAAGTTAAAAAAATTTTTTTTTGTTTTGAGCTGGGTGTGGTGGCACATGCTTATAATCTCAGTACTTGGGAGGCTGAGACAGGAGGAGTGCAGGTTTGTAGCCAGCCTCAGCTACTTAGTGAGGCCCTCTACAACTTAATGAGACCCTGTTTCAAAATAAAGAATACAGCTGGGCGTGGTGGCGCACGCTTGTAATCTCAGCATTTGGGTGGCTGAGACTGGAGGATAGTGGTTCACAGCCAGCCTCAGCTACTTAGTGAGGCCCCTTGTAACTCAGTGAGACCTGGTTTCAAAATAAAGAATTAAAAATAGGGCTGGGGGTGCAGCTCGGAGGTGGAATGCCCCTGGGTTCCAACCCCAGTACTAAAGCTGGGCATGGTAGCACATGCTTGTAATCCCAGTACAAAGGAGGCTGAGCTAAGAGGATCATAGGTTCACAGCCAGCCTCAGCTAGTTAGTGAGGCCCTTAGCAATTTAGTTGAGACCCTGTTTCAAAATAAAGAATAAAAATAGGGCTGGGGGTATAGTTCAGAAGTAGAATGCCCTAAGTTCAATCCCCAGTACCACAAAAATAAAATAGAATTTTTGTTTTGAAACAGGGTCTCACTAGGTTGCCGAGGCTGTTCTTAAACCTGTGATCCTCCTGTCTCAGCCTCACAAGTACTGGGATCCCAGGCGTGTGCCACCACACCCGGTCATATGTCCACATCTTGACCCTTCTGAAGTTCTCCAGGTTTCCAAGAGACAAAGGCTAGAAGAGTCCTTGCTGAGAAAGGAACCACAGAGGTGACTGGGGAAAAGAGCCAAGGGACAGAGGTGAGGGGAGTTTCTAGTGAGACCCAGATAATGAGCTACAACTTAAACAGTTAACAGGCTTTTATTAATAACAGAATCACACATCAGTCAACAATCTCTCAGAGTGTATAGCACCCAATTAAAACTGTAACAATCACGAAGACACAGTCTCAGATTAACAGCCTAAGTGGTGTGTAGTGTATTCTAAGGCCAGGGTGGCTGGAGGGAGCCCACCACTGCTCACACATGGCCGGGGAGCAGGAGCTCTGAGGCTGGGCAGCCGTGTCCCTGTGAAGGGAAGAAGATAACTGCTCACTAACTCATCACATGGCCAGCCCTTGGGGCCCACACATGGCGTAGGCAGATAGTGGCTCATTTTGCATTATCTCCTCTTTCCCGTCCTCCCACACGCAGCTCCTCAGCACGGGAGACTGGAGAAGGCATCGCATGCTTGACTTCTGGACCTCAGTCAACTGTTTCCAAAGTCCTGCCTACTGCTAAGGCGTAGATTCACTCAGAAACCCGGAGCCAGAAGGAAAAGTAGGTCACCCCTGAGAAGTCCGTAACAGTGGATCTCTGGGTCTGAGAAGGCTTTTTTCCAAAGTTTTGGTTGGCGTTCTAATTGGAAAATGTTCTGAGATGACCAACCTGTGATCTAGAGGTAAATATGGTCTTCTGAGGTGAGGGACCCCGCAATCTGGAGCTTCCCCCAAAAGGCAGATACTTGAGACAGGAAGACTCCTGAAAGAACAGTGGAACCATGGGGATTTCAACCTTTAATATCTGACATCCACTTTTTATTTATTTTTTGGTATTGGGGATTGAACCTAGGGGCATTCTGCCTCTGAGCTATACTCCCAGTTCTTTTATTTTGACACAGGCTTTTGATAAATGGCTGGGGCTGGCCTTGAACCTATGATCCTCCAGTCTCAGCCTCCCAAATACTGGAATTAAAGGAATGTGCCTGTTTTTTAAAAAGTAATTAATTTAGGCCGGGTGTGGTGGCACATGCTTGTAATCCCCGTGCTTGGGAGGCCGAGACAGGAGGATCGCGCAGGTTCGAAGCCAGCCGTGCTGGCTTAAGAGACCCTGTTTCAAAAATAAAAATAGGTCTGGGAGTGTAGCCCGGAGGAAGAAGGGCTTCCAGGAACCCCAGTACCACCAAAAAATAAAAAAAAATTAAAAAATGATTAATTTATTTAGTGGTACTGGGGTGGAACCCAGGGGCTTTTCTACCTCCGGGCTATACTCCCAGACCTATTTTTATACTTTATTTGGAAACAGGGTCTCACTAAAGTTGTT
Source organism: Muscardinus avellanarius (assembly GCF_963383645.1). Taxonomy (NCBI): domain Eukaryota; kingdom Metazoa; phylum Chordata; class Mammalia; order Rodentia; family Gliridae; genus Muscardinus; species Muscardinus avellanarius. Next base: position 111,562,985 of record NC_137796.1, read on the forward strand.
GAGAGCCTCCCTAAGTAGCTGAGGCTGGCTTCGAAGATCCTCCTGTCTCAGCTTCCAAAGCGCAGGGATTACAAATCTGTGCCACCATGCCTGCCTGTTTTTTTTTTTTTTTTCCAAACAGGATCTTGCTAAATTGCTGAGGATGGCTTTGAACCTATAATCCTCCTGTCTCAGCCTCCCAAGTACTGAGATTACAGGTCTGCCACCACGCCCAGCTTGACATCCCACTTTTTACTCTAACAATCAAAATTATGTCTCTCTGACAGAAATAAAAAGCCCACTATCTTACCCCCCATTCCCAAACAAGGCAATGGGTCACTAATCACCCCGCTGTTCCCTTATTTACTTAGAAAATCCCAGACACAGACAGGGATTTTGTTTGGGGAGGCAAGATATACACATTCAAGAGAGAATGCAGGCCATCTTCAGAGTGAGGGACAGCCTTATTTACCTGTCTTAAGGACTTGAGGTTAGGAGTCCATAGGTTCAGCCTCCTTGTCTCACGCTGTGCACTCCCCTGGAAAGACTCAACCTACTTCCCAGCTCTACCACCACACAGAAATGTCTCCTCAATGCCCTCCGGCCCCACACACTCCTCGGCCCCACACACTCCTCGGCTCCAGTTCTCTCCAGACGCAAAGCCCTGGGCCTTCCCCAGGCTGCTCCCTTCCCACAGAGCATGTACTGTGATGGCGTGGTGCTGCCAGGCACCCAGTGCGGACTGTCCCCAATGTCCTTTCTCCTTGCCTCCTGCATCCTGGCCGCTGGCCGTCTCACAGTCTAGCTCTTTCTGGTATGTCTCAGGGCGTGCCACAGAGGTCCTTCCACTGGCCCCAGCCTCGGCGCAGCCCTTCTATCTGCCCATCCACAGAAGACAACTACACTCCTCTGACAGCTTCTACTGCTCTTGTCGTAAAATACACTCTTTTTTTGCTTTTTTTTTTTTTATGGCACTGGGGATTAAACCCAGGGGCATTCTACCTCTAAGTTACACCCCCAGTACCCCAGCCCTATTTTTTTTTTTTTGTGGTACTGGGGATGGAACCCAGGGGCATTTGACCTCGGAGCTACACCCCCAGCCCTACTTTTTATCCTTTATTTTGAAACAGGGTCTCACTGAGTTGCAAAGGGCCTCACCAAGTAGCTGAGGCTGTCCACGAATGGCGATTCTCCTGTCTCAGCCTCCTGAATGCTGGGATCACAAGAGTGCGCCACCACGCCCGGCTTTATTCTTCATTTTGAAACAGGGTCTCCCTCAGTTGTGGAGGGCCTCACCAGTAACTGAGGAGGCCACAAACCTGCTCCTGTCTCAGCCTCACAAGGACTGGGATTACAGTGTGATCCCACTGTAGAATGCCAACTCTTAAGCCTGGCACTCAAGGCCAGCTCGGCTCCCTTCCTTTACCCACATACTCACCCTTCTCCCAGCAGCTGAGGGTGGGAGCCGTGCCTTTCTTACTTCATACTCGTGGTCCTGTTGTCTCTCTGCCTGGAAGGTCCCTTCCCTTACACGCTCTTGTCACTCCTGACCATCCTTCAGGCCCTCTTTGAGTGCCCACCCCCACTGTAGTCCAGCTGGATGCCTGGCCTTTGTGCCTACAGCAAGCTCTAGCCACCTCTCTGAATTTACAGATTTATTTACCTATCTCCTCACTGCACCGTAAGCTCATTGAGGGCAGAGACCAAACCTCACTCAACAATATGTCCACAGCACACAAGGCACAATGCCTCCTCACATGAAGTATGAATTCAAGAAACACAAGCTGGGCGCAGACCTGTAATCCCAGTACTTGGGAGGCTGAGACAGGAGGCTCGCAGGTTCCCAGCCAGCCTCAGGTACTTACTGAGGCCCTCCGCAACTTAGACCTGACTCCAAAATAAAGAATAAATAGGGCTGGTGTAGTCTGAAGGTAGACTACTTCTTGGTTCCATCCCCAGTACCACAAAAATAAAAAAGAAACACATGTTGAAAGAATAAAGAAACTATCGGATAATGAATTCAGGCTGGTTCTCTGTAGAATGCCCAAGGTTTTGTTTCTTTGATATTATCTCCATTTGGAAGGTGACGCTGCAAACAGCCACTGAAATTGCTGCCTCAAGTTGGAAAGGACTTCTTTCTTCCATTTACAGAGTTGTCATAACAGAAAAGGTATGCTCAAACAGGTAAAACATTGAACAGGGTAAATGTTAAGTGCTTTTTTACAGCCTGTTTCATTGTCCTATCTACTTTAAACCAAAACCATCCAAAGGCAAACACTTAAATATGTGTTCTGAGGTTGGCTCAATCTCTAGTGAGGATTAGGAGCAACAATGTGCACTCAAGGTCACTCGGACCTGCTGGAGAGACCTGGAGAGACCTGGCAGGTATGGTTAGACAGGCCAGCCTGCAGGTGAACTTGCAGGGCCAGGGTGGGGGGTGGTCAGTGTCACTGTTATGAAAACCCTGCCTAGATCACTACTGTATCCCAGAAGGTCACCCTTAAGCCAGCTGAAAGCAACTGCACTAGCTCACATCTGTCACTGACACAGAACCTTGATTCATTTCAACAAGCACTCAGAGGCTGAGGGTGTGGTTCAGTGGTAAAGCCCTTACCTAGTTAGCATGCATGAGACCCTGGGTTCGAAACCCAGCACTGCAAAAAGAAAGAAAACAAAATCAACAGCTACTTCCACTCAGCCCATCCCATGCCAAGCAAGGAGGAGCAAACAGTCCTACTCACAGGGAGGCAGGAGTCTAAACAGTACCTGCTACTGGATAAATAGTCCTCGTAAAGGATTTATTGGAGGGATGAGATTAGATGAGGCTCAACCTTCAAAGTAAAAGGAAGCACATGTTGGGGTCAAAGCACTATAACAGCTTTCAGACTGGATCATCTCTCATCTGGGCTGGCTTCTCCTCAAAATAAAACAACTGAGCCAACATCTACAGAGGCCTACTAAGTGCTGGGAATAAAACGTGCAAATGTCCTTTGCCCCCAAGTGGACAAAATGGCAACGGAAGCCAAATTATGGGATGGTGCTGACTCTGAATCAAATACACAACAAAATAAGGGGGGAAATCACCTTCCAGAGCTTCCGCTCACCCTGGAAAAAGCAGGCAGGCTTTCCCTGTCTAGGAATGGCTACAATAACACCACATCACTAGCAGCCAACCTGCACCTGCCCACGACCCGGATGGTTTAGACACCCTTTGGCCCTTAAAGTCAGCCCAGCGATCCTAATGCGAGAGGCCCAGCCGACCTCCGCCTCCGTCGCAGCACCAGCCCGAGCGGCCCGGCAGGAGGAGCCCGGCAGGAGGAGCCCGGCCTCCGGGCCGGCGCGGAGGCTGGAGACGCCCGCGCGGAGCTCAGCGGGAGCCGCCGAGGACAGCGCGAGTCGGAGGGTTTCCTACCGGCAGCGACGACCGTGCCCAGGGAGCAGTGACACCGAGACCGCTCTTCCCGCCGCCGGGGCCCTGGGCCGCCCCGAGCGTCCGGCTCCCGAGACCGCGGCGCGCCCGCCCCGCCACGCCCCCGCCGCCCGCCGCCCGCCGCTGCCCACCTCGGCGCCCGCGCCGCTCGCCTCAGCCCGCCGCGCGCCGGCCGACCTTCCTGCGCACGCGCGCGCTGGCCCCGCCCCCGCCGGGCACGCGCCGCCGCCCCCCGCCCGGCTCGCCGCCTCTGGGCATGCGCGTTGGCGCGCGGATCGACGGGCGAGCCGGAGCCGGCGGAGAAGGGGGTCCGGGGGTCCTGGGGGCGGGACCCGAGCCCTAAGACCGAGGCTCTTGGTGCGCAGAGAGGATGGCCGGACGGAGAGCAGAGTCGGGGACACCGGGAGCCAAGAAAGAGGCGGGACAGAGATGCACTGGGGACCGAGGCTCGGACACCGGACTGGCGACGCGCCGGGATCGACGTGGGCGCCAGAGATCCTCGGAGTCGGGGCGGACGCAGCAGCCCCGCGCGGGAGGACCTCGGCCCCCCGCAGGTCCCCGCAGGGGCGGGGTCGTTGCTGTCCAGGCAGCACATTGGGTCGCCGACCCACAGCGGTCCAGGCGCGTGTGGTGACCACAGCGTGCCTTGGCGGCGGCCGGCGCGCTCTCCAGCGGACCACAGCATCGGCGGCTGGAATCGCCGTGGCTTCGGGCTCGTGCTCGGACCCCTGCGGGATCCGGGCTCACCGGGGAATGGACTGTCTTCCGGCGATATGGGGTGTCCCTGAACCCCCAGAGCGGGCAGGCAGCGAGGGGGGTGGCGCCAAGGCGTCCTCGGGGGCGACAGCTGCCCAGGACGCCCCCAGGCCGCTCTTCGGGCCATCACGAGCCTTCGTGTCGGGCCAGGGCGTCGTTCCGCCATCGCAGCCCTCCGCGACCCGGGCGCGAGACGCCGAGGGAGGTCGGACGCGGGGGCGGCCCTGCGGCGGGGGCGCAGCGCGGGCAAGACCCCGCAGGCCCAAGCGCTGGGGCCCGCGCCGCGAGGGGGCGCCCCGCCCGGCCCGGCCCGCGGGCTCAGGCCGCCCCGCAGCGCCCCCGCCGCTCGCGCCTCTGCAGCCTCCGCAGGCGCCGGGTCCACGCGTCCCGCCAGGGCAGCACGAGGCTTCCGCGGGCGGCGCTGAGCCCGGGCCCCCGGCCCCCCGCGCCTCCGGCCGCGGCCCCCGGCCCGCTCCCCAGCAGCAGGTAGCGGCGTCCGGGCAGCAGGCGTGGGCAGCCGCAGGCCGCGTCCCGAGCTGGCACCCACAGCGCGCTGCTCCCGCGCCGCGCGCGCTCCTCGCCGCTCCGGAACACCGCGAGCACGGCCACCGGGAAGCGCGTCCACGCGCCGCGCGCCTCTCCGCGCGCGCCCACCGCCACCTGCACGGCTGCGGGGCGACGGGGCGGGTCAGGGCGGGGCCGGAAGGGGGCGGGCCGCGCGCCCACCCGGAGTGGGGGCACCTGGAGAACACCAGGGGCGGGGATGGCGGGGCCGTGGGGACCCGAGGGATGGAGGGAACTTGGGGCCCCGCGAGGGTCGAAGGGAGCTGGGGCCCAAGGTAGCCTACCGTAGTCCTTTCGGCAGAACTTCTTAAGGCTGATGCGGTAGCTGCCACGCGCAGGGCTGCAGTGCGACTCGCAGTCTAGGGGGAAGGTGGGAGGCTGGCAGGTCCCTTCCCCCCCTCTCCCTCTGGAACCCACAATCCCCTCCCCAAGGTCATACCGGTCTGCGACCCTGTTCTGTGTCCACTCACCCTGTGGCTCCGCAGGGCTGCTCTCCTCAGTGGGTCCAGGGACAGGGGTCTCTGCAGAGAGGGCGGGAAGATGGCATGCGGTGGGTGCGGGAGCCTGCAGGGTTGGGGACCAACAGGCAGTAGGCAGGAGCTGAGGTGGACTTAGCTGCAGCGGCTCAGGCAGGGCAGGTCACTCACTAACACAGGGTGCCACAGGTGAGCGGCTCTGCTGGAATCCTGGGGCACAGCGGTTGCAGGTGAGGCCGGCGACGCCGTCCTTGCAGGGACACTGGCCTGTGGTCTGGTTGCAGGTCTTGCCGGCAGCACCCACGGGGTGACAGTCACAGGCTGTGGGAAGAGGTGAGGAGGGCCTGGTCGGTGCTACCTGGGGGTTCTGGGAAAGCCGAGCGTCAAAGCAGTAGCAGGCCCACCTCTGCACGCGCGGCGGTCACTCAGGGCACGGCCTGGGTCCCGGTAGAAGCCTTCCCGGCAGTAGTGGCAGTGGCGACCGGCCGTATTGTGCCGGCAGTTGAGGCAGACACCCCCACTGCGGCGGCCAGACAGACGGTACAGCTCCATGTTGAAGCGGCAGCGGCGGGCATGGCCATTACAGGAGCAAGCTGCAGGGAGGGGTGGGTCAGGGGCGGGCCGGCCTGGCTCGAGGTCCCCAGGCCACCCTCCAAGGCCTCACCGAGGCAGGCGTGGGCTTCCCGGGCAGTAGCCCGCTGCCATGGCCTGTCGCAGTAGAAGGGCTTGCAGCGGCCGCAGTCAGGGCCCTCAGTGCCGTGCCGGCAGTCGCAGATCAGGTGGCCCTGGGTGTCCAGCAGGCACCTTGAGGCATGCCCATTGCACTTGCAACGCCCGCCCACCTGGAGCTCCGTGGCTGAGTAGGAGTAAGGGACGGTGGCCTCCGAGTCCCCGGTGTCCCCCGGCATGGCAGGCCTGGTGAGCAATATGCGGATATCTGTGGCGGTCACCCAGTCTTGGAGCACCGGGCTGCTGTCCAGATCCAGGCCAGGTGGGCTGCCGTCCTGCACACTGAAGGCCAGAAGGCCACCTCCATCAGGCTGGGCCTGGGGAGCGGGGAAGCACAGGGCCTCAGGCCCTGGGCCAGCAGGGCCGGCAGCGGGGGCAGGTGATCTGCCATAGTCCAGGCCGCAGCGGGAGGAGAAGAAGCCAAGCGGCGCCCAGCTGCGGCCGTGGTCCTGCGACTTGAGCAGGGCCAGGGAGGCCGGGGGAGCTGAGCAGAAGCGCAGGCTCACGAACACCAGCTCGAAAGCCTTGCCCAGGGCTACTGTGAGGGTCACGTTGAGGGGTGCCCGCTGCAGCAGGTCCGAGCGCCAGCACAGAGGGCTCCCCGTGCCCCCTGCCGAGGTCAGAAGGGCAGCGGGGTGTGCCCGCCGCGGGTCCGAGGCGTCGCAGGCCTGAGTGGCCGGCCGCCCGCACGTGCTGGACGCCAGCACCTCGCGGCCCAGGGCGGCGTTCACCAGGCCGGGCACGCAGCCGCGGGGCGCGCCCCCGTCGTCATGGCAGGGGTCGGCGGGCGCCGGCGGCCCGGGGCTCAGCGCGGCCGAGAGCGTGCCGGCGGTCAGCAGCAGCCCCCAGGGCCAGCCGGGCATGGCCGGAGCCGCCGCGGGTCAGCCGGCCGGCCGGGGCCCTGGGACTCTGCCCTCGGGGAGAGCGCGCCAGGACCGAGGCTCTGCCCGCGGGGCCCACGGTGCCGAGCGAGCGCGGCCCGGCCCAGGGGTGGGAGCAGCGGCGGGGGCGTCGGCGTCCTCCCGCCGGGCCTGGAGCGCTGACAGGCGTCGCCCTCCCCGCGCCTCCGCCGGCCGAGGCCCCACCCGCCGCCCTGGCTCGCACTCACCCACCGAGGGCCGGGCGGAGCAGGTCTCCCGGCCTCCCGGGAAGGGCCGCGGGCGGGCGGGCGGGCGGGGCCTGGGGCTCCGGGCCGCCGCCTCCTCCCGCTGCGGCGAGGCCGGCGACTGTGCCAGGAGGGGGTGGGGGCGCCGCAGGAGCGAGCCTGGGCCCAGCCGGGGGCGGGGCTGCTCGGCCGGGAAGGAGGGAGGGGAGGGGGCCTCGTCCGCACAGCCGGAATCAGAAGCAGATTCCGACCCGGGCTGGGCCAGCGGGAGAGGGGGCTGGGAGGCCGGGAGCCGGGGGAGGGGCTGAGGAGCCAGGAATGCGCTGGCGGGAGGGGTCTGGAGGGGCGGCTCAGCCCCGCCGCCTGTGGGGGACCACCCAGCAGGGTCCCCGGCCTGGAGCCAGGCCTCGGCTGTTTCTGGAGTTGTGCTGGGCGCCGGGCCACCTCCTCCCTGAGGCCCCTCCGCAGGTATGATGTCAGGGCAGAGGCCCTGGGTGGAGGGGCCAGGTGTGGCTAGCCCTGTGGGTGTCCCCCAAGCGGCAGTGGCTCTAGTCCGCAGAGCCCAGGGCTGGGGGCAGGCCTGACTCGCATCCCAGCTGCCTCAGTTTCTGGCTGTGTGGCTTGGGTTCCCCGGTTTCCTCATCAGTCAAATGGCCGTTGCCTGCTTCGTGGGGCGGCAGAGAAGAGTTGAGGAGCGCTCACAGAGCAGCTGGGCGCCGGGTTGGGGCGTGATGGGTCCCAGTGGGTCTAGCTGCATCAGCTCGATGGACTCAGCAGTTGGAGCTGGGGGAGGGAATGGTAGGACAGCCCTCAGGTGGCCCTGTGGGATTCAGGCTTAGCACATGAAGACCCTGTGGAGTGGGGCTTGACACACCCGGGGGTGGGGGGTGATCACAGAGGAATTCCCGTCAGAACTCCTGAGCCTGCTGGCCCTGGCCCCGGTAGGTCTGGGCCGCGGAAAAGCACAAGTCCAGCTGCCTGGCTGGCACACCAGCTGCGGATGGGTGGCTACAATGAGCACGGTCCTGCCCAGAGGAGCCAGGAGACGCCCTTTCCTACTGCTGTTGGTCCTTACAGAGGGACCAGACATCCCAGAGAGGGAGCGCACCCCACCTTGGAAGCGGCCCCGAGCCCAGGATGCTTACAGGTCCAGAGGGAGGCAGGTCCCTAGGACTGGAAGGGAGGAAGCAGGACACTGACTGCTGTTTGGGCGAGGAAGGGCAAGAGGCACCTCCCAAGTGCACGGGGGGGGGGGGCAGGAGGGCCTGGCTTGGAGAGGCAGGAACCACCGCTGCTTGGTGCCAGAGCAGCCTACTCCCTGGCCCCCAGCCCCTTTCCCAGACCTGGCATCCACATGCAGGATGAGGAAGTGGATGGACTGAACCTAGAGGCCAGAGGGCATCCTGGCCTCCCCCTTCACCTCAGGCCGTTTATTCATCCTGATGAACTGCACAAGAATATATCCTTAATGAATACGCACACTTGGGCTTTGTTTTGATTGGACTCAAGTTCAGAACCAGCACCTTCCCAAATACTGTGTTCAGACCCTCCGAACCCCCCAGTGGGAGGGAAGAAGCCGAAGTGGGAGTGGGGACTGAGACCAGTCATCCCGGGACATTGGCAAGGCAGGTCCAGGCCTGGCACAGGGATCCCGCTGGGCCTGAGACAAGCTTCTAGGAAACCCAGCTGTCTCTGGACTTCCAGTCCCCACTCTGCTGGCGGGCCGAGGGAGCAGCCTTCCACCCCTACTGCAGAGACAGCTTTGCCTCCAGCCCGGCCTCCCTGTGAGCATCGGGAAGCTCTGGTAGGCAGCAGGTTGCTGCGGCTCAGTTTCTGATATGTATGTGGGGAGGCCCATGCCCACAGGACCACTGCAGGAGCAGCTCTGGGGGTGGGGGGGGGCTATGGTCCCCAGAGCCCTGGAATTGCCCTCTGCATACACTCTGGCCCCAGGGCTGCTCTGGCAGATGGTGTGATGGGAGCTGGGGACAGCCGTGCCCCAGGCCCGGCCAGGCTTATTGCTCCCCATGGATGTGGACACCTGCCTCCGCCTCTGACTGGGCCTCTCACGCCTCCTGTCTCTCCAGAACCTGACCCCCACCATCTTCAGCAACAAAGAAGCCCCTCTGCCTCCCCCCAGCTCTTTAGGCCACTCTGTCTCCCCAGCAACTGAGTGAGAGCCCTTTGGGGCACAGGCTTGGGAGAAAGGATGGAGGCTTGATAGTCTCGAGCTCAGGGAGCTGCTGACGGCTCAAATAACTTTCCAGCACAGCCCAGGACTTACTGTCCCTCCTGCCGCTTGCAAGCCACAACTCGTTCTGTCTTGCACTAACATTTATTGAGCGCCTAGTATGCCCGAGGGCTCCAATCCAGCACGGAAACCAGACAGCTCCGGGGAAAGGACGCAGCACGCAGTGGGAGCGGTCACCGCGCCGGCCCTGGCCGCCTGCACCCCACGGAGGCCCCGGCTCCAGGCCTCTGCGGTCGCTGCCCACTGTGCCCACCTAGAGGCGCCTAGAAGCAGCGGGGGCGAGGGGCGAGGGCCGGCCGCGCGCCTAGGGAGCGGGCGGGGGCGTGGTGCGGGGCGGGGCAGGCCCGGCCGCCCTGGGTGCCCGCCGCCGCCGAGCGCGCCAGCACAGGAAGGCGGCGCCCAGGAGCCCGAGCCCCGCGCCCAGCGCGGCCAGCGACGCGCCCTGGGCCAGGTCCAGGCGGGGCCCGCGCAGCGAGAAGGTGATGGCCGTGGCGGCTGCGCCGGCCAGCACGGCCACGGCGCCGAAGGGCAGGACGCAGCGCGGCCACGAGCCCCCCGCCCCGCCGGTGACCAGGAGCAGCGCGCGCAGGGCCCCGGGCGGCTCCGGGGGCGCGAGGCCCGGCGGGGCGGGCGCGGCCATGGCGAGCCGGTGGGCAGCCGCGTCCGGGGCGGGTGTGGGCGCCCACTCGAGCCCCGCTCGGCCGCCACGTCAGAGCCCATTGGCCCGGGATGCGCTGACGCCACGGGGCTCTGACGCCGCCTCCTGGCTTGAGGGGGAAGCCAGCCGCGCAGCACCAGGCCTCCATGACCCGCCCTGGCCCCCTGGTGCTGGGGCTGCCCACGAACTGCCCTCCCGGCCCCACCCAGGGCATCTCCCTCCCCTGCGGAAGAAGGCCCTGCACACCCAGGGCGATCACACCACTCGTGCCCTGGACTGGCCTGCTGGACGCAGGTCCTTTATGAGTAGACCTTCTGGGGGGCTCCTGGCCTGCTGGACGCGGGTCCTTTATGAGTAGACCTTCTGGGGGGCTCCTGGCCTGCTAGACGCGGGTCCTTGACCTTCTGGGGGCTCCTGGCCTGCTGGACGCGGGTCCTTGACCTTCTGGGGGGCTCCTGGCCTGCTGGACGCGGGTCCTTTATGAGTAGACCTTCTGGGGGGCTCCTGGCCTGCTGGACGCGGGTCCTTTATGAGTAGACCTTCTGGGGGGCTCCTGGCCTGCTGGACGCGGGTCCTTTATGAGTAGACCTTCTGGGGGGCTCCTGGCCTGCTGGACGCGGGTCCTTTATGAGTAGACCTTCTGGGGGGCCCAGGAGCCTCCTGGGGCTGCCTGACTGGCATCCCGCGCCCACAGACTCCAGCTTTCCCTGTGTTTCTGCACACTTTCTGCACTGCTGTACACAGGGGTCTGGGTCCTCTGGGGTAGAGGCTGGTGTTTCCCTCTGGCCCTTGTCCAGAGCTGTCCACACCAGGGGCAGGTGCCCCAGCTCCAGGGATGCCTGGAGTATAGTAAGTGCTCAAAAAAGGTTCACTCAGAGTCCATCTGTGTACACAGCCGGCTAACACGCAGCCTCAGCCGGCGCGGCAAAGCCTGCATCTCATTGCTCTTTCTTTTGGTACTGGGGATGGAACCTCCGAGCCCTAGGGTATCACTGAGTTGAGAAGGGCCTAGCTAAGTAGCTGAGGCTGTCCGTGAACCACGATCCTCCTGTCTCCTCAGCCTCCCAAATGCTGGGGTCTCAAGTGTGCACCACCACGCCTGGCCATCTCATTACTCTTCAGGCCAGCTCTGCTCGGTAATCACCACCACCCCGGCATGACCGTGGGGACAAGCCTGGGGAACTGAGGCACAGAGGCAGGAAAACAAGTCATGCCGTAAACCCAAGTCTGGGTGGGGCCACAGCCCGGACCCTGCTTTACTGCCTCCCAGGGAGGTGGTGTTCCCTCAAGCCCATGGCAGTGGAGGGTGGGGCCGAGGGACCTTTTCCTTGGCAGAGCTAAGTGTGGGATGGGAGGCCCCGCCCCAGATCTGCACCAAGAGGATGAGGCGTCAGGCTGGCGGCAGGCAGACACTTGCAGCTCTGCAGCTGGCGCTGGTGTCGTCCAGTAAGCCCAGGGTGGCTTGGAGGAGAGGCTTCGGTGTGCTGGGCAAATGCTCACCTTGAATGGCCTTGCGCCTTCCCTTCTCTGTGCGGGCGATGGTTTGTGATATGTTTACTTGATTCATCTATTCTTTTTGTGATCCTCCTGTCTCAGCCCCCCAAATGCTGGGATTATAATTGTGTGCCATCACGCCCGGATCTACGTTATAGTCTTGATTAATAAAAGCACAAAGAAATGGTCCAAGACTCCTCCACCAACTGTCACTTTTTTGGGGGATGATTTAAAGATACACACTTCTTAAATCAATTTCAATATCACACAAGTGGCTCTTACATCCACAGTGAAAGAAAAAAGAGGTAGCTGAGAAAGCTCCACGGGGCTTCTGGGCCAGAAGGCATAAAGCCCAGCCCTCGCAGGTGTGGCCATGGTGAGAAGAGCGGAGAAGCCCACCCACCCAGGCCCCAGAGAGGCAGAGGCATGTCTGGGCCCCCGCAGCCACCACACCAGGGACTTTCTCTTGAGTCCCTGTTCACTCAGCAGGGTCGTCCCGCAAGACGGTGAGGAAGCGCTCACCTCCCTCGCAGAGCAGGCTGTGTGCACCTCGACACAGAGCCAGCCAGGACGGCCCCTGCGGCTCCTGGGCGCTCAGCAGGGGCAGGAGTTCAGCCATCAGCACCTGGGGGGAGTGCAGGGCCAAGGTGTCAGGAGCCCTGTCCTGCAGCTAGCACGGGGCTTCCACACTCCAGCCTTCCCTGCAGGCTCCACATACCCACCCCACCCACAGACAGGCCTGGAGCTCGCCAGTCCCCTCCCCAGCCCTCCTGTGGTGAGGCTGGCCACCACATCTCCAGGTCCTCAGCACTGGCTCTGCGGGGGCCCAGTGGTGCACCCCCACCGCTGCCCTGTACCTTTTCCAGGTGGATCTGCTGGTCCAGCATGGCCACTCGCAGCCTCAGGGCTGCCAGGGTCTGCAGCTCCAAGGTGCTGGAGTAGAGGAGGAGCTGGGGGCTCCAGGAGGGATCCGAGGCCTGGGGGGGCTGCCCCACAACACAGGGTCCTGGTGGCTGTTCTGTTGCGGCTACGATAACGGGAGGTGCATGGTTTCCTGGGGTGACAGCTGTGCCAAATCCCAGCTTTATTCACAGGCTGGCACCTGGTTCTTCAGGCACTTTCTACCAACTTGCCTTGCCATTTTTGTTTTGTTGTTTTAATTTTTTTGTGTGTGTGGTACTGGGGATGGAACCCAGGGGCATTCTTCCTCTGAGCTACACCCCCAGCCTATTATTTTCTTTATTTTAAAGCAGGGTCTCACTGAGTTGCAAAGGGCCTCACTAAGTAGCCGAGGCTGTCTGCGATCCTTCTGTCTCAACCTCCCAAATACTGGGATCACAAGCGTGCACCACCACGCCTGGCCTTTGTTTTTTGACACATGATAGATCTTTACTCAAGATCTGTCTCAGCAACTTAGGGAGACCTTTCAAACTAAAAACAGGACTTGAGATGTAGCTTGAGGGCATAATGCCCCAGGGTCCAATCTTCAGTACCAAAAAATAAAATAGAGTTGGGAATATAGAGATGTCCCTGTGCTCAATCCCTAGACAGACAGACAGACAGACAGACAGACAGACACACACACACACACACAATCTCCAAGAGTCACCACCTCCCACTACCTCTGATTCTGATTGGCTGCTCTTTCAGCAACTGGGTAAATAAGCAAACTGCTGAGTGGCGAGGTTGTTTGCTGGGGTGAGGGTTGCTGAAGAATTGCGGAGGGCTAGCTGGTCCCACAGGACAACTAACTGGTGAGAACCTGGCACACCCTGTGGTGTGGTGCGGAGGATTTCCTGCCTCGGGTCCTGGTCATCCTTCCTTAGGAACAGGCACAGGAAGTTAAACTTCCCTGCCCCTGGTTTTGACCCCCGCCCAGGTGGCGGCTACCGCTCACCTGCACGCAGCGCCTGCAGCCTGTGGAGACACTGCCCGACGGTGGTCTGCAGCCCCTCCAGGGTGAGCAGGCTGCGGTACTCTTGGATCCAATCAGCTGGAACTACACAACAGTCGGGGAGGCAGGCCGGGTTCACGACGGCCCTGAAACCCTCCCTGCAACCCGTCCTCCGCACCCCTCGGGGTCACCGGCCAGGGCTCACTCACCCGCGGAGAGCTCCTCCCGCATGCGCAGTCTCAGCAGCAGGCAGGCTCTGCGGAGGCGCCGGGCCTCCGCCTCTAGGTCCAAGGCGCTGAGTCTCGGCTGGGGCAAGCCTGGCTGGACCAGGGTCAGGAAAACATCCCGGCATCCAGGCCCCGCCCTCCCACCCACCAGGCCCCGCCCTCCCACCCACCACGGAGGAGGGTCTGCCAGGAGGCCCCAGCCATCTTTGCAGGTTTGGAGCCAGGAGCACCCCCCACACACTCCTGTAAGTCAAACATGGATACAGCCATCTGCATTTTCTGGAGAAAGTGGTTTTTGGCGGCACTGGTGGCACCTGTGGGGTCACTGGTCTGGGCAGAGTTGAGCTGGGCCCACAGGCTGGGACAAGCACAAGGGCACCCGGGAACCAAAGAAGGATGTGGTTACTGAACCCTGCTGGAGGAGGGTGGGAGGCAGGCAAGGGGGGTGGGCTGGGTGCCTGTCTCTGCTGAGTGCCAGTGAGGGCCTCTGGAGGGCACTGGCCTGGACGAGGGCAGAGCTGACCTGCTCTAGCAGTGCTAAGCAAGAACTTAAGGGGCAAAGAGCGCCGGCGCTGGCAACCGGCTGGTAAGAGGCTGGGTGCAGAGGCACCTGAAAGGGGCTACCTGGACTCACCCTCCCAAGCCCTCGGTGGAGCCAGACTGCCCCTGCTGCCTCCGCTTTCGCCTGGCAGGGCGAAGTCAGACTGGGGCCCGGAGCTTCCGAATATCACGATCAAGGCTCGTAGCTATGGAATGGCTGAGCCAGGGCCCCAATTTTCACTGAACCCCAGGGGACTACAGTAGTCCTAGTTGGACAGACTCAGGTGCAGTGACCCTGCCCACCACCAGAGAGCAGAGGGACCTGCTGGAAAGTCTCTCCCACACAGCCCGAGCTGCAGATGGTTTCCTGGTCCTTTTCTGGCCCTCCCCCACCTTACCGGGAGTTCTGGGAAGCAGCCTTCCTGAAGGCCACAGGCAGCTGCAGCAGGGTCCTGTTGGAGAAGCCAGGGCTCAGAGTGGCCTCAGCTTACTCTGGAGCAGCCAGTCCTGCTCCCTGATCAGCACCACTGGGGTGAGACCTCTCACCCCTCCCTCGCCAGCCCGATTCTTTTTTGTGGTACTGGGGACTGAACCCAGGAGTGTTCTACCTCTGAGCTACATCCCCCAGCCCTGTTGAACTTTTTTATTTTTGTAATAGGGTCTCACTAAATTGTTGAGGGCCTTGCTAAGTCGATGAGGCTGGCCTTGAACCTGTGATTCTGTCTCAGCCTCTCAAGTCCTGGGACTATAGGTGCATGCCACCACACCTCGGCTCCAGCCCACACCAGGACCCCCAAATGCAGTCCAGTGCCTGCCCTCTTGAATCCCAAGCCCCAGACTCCTGATGCTGGCTAGGTGTGAGCAGGTAGAGATGGCCACTTCTCAGTGAGGGTCTGGGAAACCTAGACCTACCCCTTCTCCTTGAGTGTGAAGGTTTCTGTGCCCTGAGGAACAGCTGACGGGGCTTTCTGTTGCTCCCTGAGGCCTGGTCCACGGGTGACATCTTGGGTTCCTGTCCTCACAGGAGCCCCATCTCCCACTGACAGAAGCTGGCGGTCGGGGTGGTCCTTCTTAGGCACTGGCGCTGTGGTCTGGTGGAGACCCCTGGTGAGTCTTGTCCTGGAGGCCGACCTGCCAGCTCTGCTTGAGGCCTGGGGTGGGGCTGGGGCCGTGGTGCCAGGAGAGGCAGCAATAGGCCCAGACTTCACGCGGGGGGTCCTGTCTCTTTCTCTGGTCTTACAGACGCCTTTCCGCACCCGTAAGGCCTTCTCCAGCGCCTGGGTGACAAGTTCCAGCTCCTTGAGGTCTCGGGGGCTTGGTGTGCAAGCTGCGAAAGCCGAGAATCATGCAGAGGTTCCTCCCACTGTCCCAGGTGCCAGGCACAGGCCAGTGACTGCACCTGGACAAGGTGGGTGGGTGGTCGAGGTTTACCTGAAGAGAGGTCCTCTTTGTTAGTTTCTGACCCCGGGGGTAGCTCCGGCGCCGGGATCCCGGCGGGTTCCCTGAAAGACAGGGCGGCTGTGGCCCTAAGAGACCCCACCCCGCAGCAGCCCCCGTCTCGGAGCCCGCTGGCAAGGGGAGTGGCAGTGACACCCGCCTCTCAGAAGCGGGCGGCGGCCCGGCTACCTAGCCCCGGGGCCCTGCTCGATTCCGAGGCGGAGGGAGGGCTGGCCGGGAGGTCCCGCGTCCGCGTACCAGGCCCGCAGCAGCCGCCGGGAGACGCGGAGCCTCTGTTCCAGCCGCCGCTGCCGCTCTGCGCAAGAGTCCAGGGCGCCCTGAAGCGCGGCCGCCAGCCTAGGAGGACGCACGGACGGCTCAGCACCCCGCCGGCCAGCGGCCCCGCCACCCCCGCGGGCACCCACCGGCGCGCGCTGTCGGCGGGCAGCATCGCCGGTCTCCGCTTCCCCGCGTTTGCCGCCGCCGCCGCCCCGCCCCTTCCGGGAAGGGCCCCGCCCCTTCCGGCTCCCCACCCAATCCCTGTGCCCGGAGGGCCCCCCCCCCCCCCGTGTCCACTTGGGACTCCGGCTCACTGCTGGACTCCAGGAGCGGGCCAGAGCCCGGCTGACTCCCAGGCGCCGGGGTGGAGAAACTGGGCGGATGGAGGCGCTGTTCCCAGGGTACCTGTGACCAGTTAATTTTCTTTCTTGTGGTACTGAGGATTTAGCCCAGGGGCATCATCCTATCTCTGGGCTACACCCCCAGTCCTTTTTTAAAAAATTATTTTGAAACAGGGTCACACTGAGTTGCAAAGGGCCTAAGTAGGGGAGGCTGGCCGCGACCCACGGTCCTTCTGTCTCAGCCTCCCGAATGCTGGGATTACACCCTTACGGCAGGCACTCTGGAGCAGGGACAGGGTGTCTTGCCGACCTCGGACCACCCACACGTCGGGCACACAGACGTGATGAAAATGACAAGTGCCCTCTAACCAGCAGCTCTTGTCTCAGCCTCCCATGTTCACTGTGCCTGGCACAGAATGACTTGCGTTAGGATCAGGGACAGGACGCCGAAGCGCGCACTTTTGGAGGTGGGCGAGTGAGGTAATGACGTCCAGGAAGGTGTCAGGTACCTGGACGTGTGTGTGTGTGTGAAGCCCACGAGGCCCAACGCATGGTGCACATGGAACAAATGGGCCTGGACGTGTGTGTGTGTGTGTGTGTGTGTGTGTGTGTGTGTGAAGCCCACGAGGCCCAACGCATGGTGCACATGGAACAAATGGGCCTGGACGTGTGTGTGTGTGTGTGTGTGTGTGTGTGAAGCCCACGAGGCCCAACGCATGGTGCACATGGAACAAATGGGCCTGGACGTGTGTGTGTGTGTGTGTGTGTGTGTGAAGCCCACGAGGCCCAACGCATGGTGCACATGGAACAAATGGGCCTGGCAAGATGCCCCAGGCTGGGGCGGGCTGCACATGGATAGGCAGAGATGAGTAATGGATACAGAAGGAGAAATTTGAGCCCAGAAAAGGGCCCCAGGGGAAAGAGGAGGCAGTCCCCTAGGAAGAGGCCGTGGGCCATCACTGTAGCCTAGGCCTGTGTGTGTGTGTGTGTGTGTGGGGGGGGTTGTAAGGGACGCCTGGGCACAAATGCTGCTGGGAGGATCTGAGGGAAGAAGGACCCAGTGGAGTTGGAGACCACAGGAATAAGTGGACTCCAATCCTAGGGGCCAAGGACTCTCCAGCGGTAGTTGGAGGGAGGGCAAGCACAGAGGAGGGGTTTAATTATGGGCCCAGGAGAGGGGAGCCCAGCGTGCCAGCAAGAGGGGCCGTGCTTGGGAAGGACTGCAGGCATCGGCCTCCGGTCACTGTCTGTGAAGTAGGAGGGCAGGGGAAGGGCTTCAGTTGGAAGGCACCAGGCAACTCCAGCTTTGGGAGGAGGGAGACCCCCACACCACAGTCCCAGGCGCCCCCTGGAGCTGGGAGAAGGCAGAGAACTCAGTCCATCCAGAGATGGGATTTTGATCAGGGAGACCGGAGACGAGGGGCGAGGCAGTCAAGGGATGCGTATCACTCCTGTGCCGCTACCCTCGTCACATTTAATCCTCACAACACCCCTGTGAGGTAGGTATTATTGCCCCATCTTACAGATGAGGAAACTGAGGCTCACACATGCTCAGGGACACAGAGGGCAGGTCTACAATTTCAACTCCTGGGTTCTCCTCACCCCAACCATGGTGGTCAGAGTTCTCTTACAGTAGCAAGACAGCTACCACGGGGCATCATCACGCGCATGCACACAAGTGTGTGCATACACACGTGCGCGCACACACACACACACACACACAAGCACACACAGCAAAGCAACCATTGAGCCAATATCCCCTTTCCCTGTGCTTCTGGTTCAAGAGCATTTAGGGGCACTGGCCAAGTGGTTCTTACACTTGAGAGGAAACCAGTGTGTTCTGACAAGGTCCGCGGCCACAGCCCAGGGTCTGCTGCGTGAGAATCACAGGCAGACTAGGTTAAGTACTCTACCACCAAGTACCCGATACCCCCCAGGCCTGTCACTTTCTTTTTTCTTTTGGTGGTACTGGGGGTGGAATCCAGGGGCTTTTCTACCTCTGGGCTATACTCCCAGACCTATTTTCCATTTTATTTGGAAACAGGGTCTAAGTTGCTGAGAGCCTCACTCAGTAGCTGAGGCTGGATTCGAACCTGCGCGATCCTCCGTCTCAGCCTCCCAAGCACAGGGATTACAAGCGTGCGCCACCACGCCCAGCATAGGCCTGTCACTTTCAAAAAACCAGGAAACCAAGTCTCGGTGGCCAGCATGAAGGGACAGGTGACACCCCTTCTTCCCACGGAATGGAAGCAGATGTGCAGTTATGGTCAGCCAGGGGAGGAATAACTCCTATTTTTCCTCGCTGACCTCCCTGGAAAAATCCTTTTTGCATGAAGAGTGCCAGGACCGCACCAAGGGGACAGTGTCACATTTTCTTTTTTTCCATTTCAGCCTAATAATTTGTTTCCTTATTTAATATTTTTATTTCTATTTATTTACTCATTTATTTTGCTGGTACTGGGGATTGAACCCAAAGGCACTCTATCTCAGAGATACACCTCAAGCCCTTTTTAGTGTCTGTTTGTTTGTTTTTGGCACTGGGGATTGAACCCAGGGACATTCTACCTCTGAGCTGCATCCCCGGCCTGATTTTATTTCTTATGTGGAAACAGAGTCTCAATGAGTTGTGGAGGGCCTCACGAGGTTGCCGAGGCTGGCTTTGAACCTGTGATCCTCCTGCCTCAGCCTTCCAAGTACTGGGATTACAGGCATGCATCACCATGCCTGGCAATGCCCTTTACTTAGGATTTCCCTTCTAAAGCAGGGTGTGCATGGTGGCACACACTTACTTGTAAGTCCAGTACTTGGGAGGCTGACACAGGAGGACTGCAGGTGGGAGAACAGCCTCAGCAGCAGGGACACTCCCTCAACTTAGTTTCAGAATGACAGTAAAACTGGGTTGGGGATGTAGTTCAGAGGAACAGTGTCCCGGGATTCAATCCCCAGGACCACACGTACACACAAAAACTTTTGCTCACGTTGGAAGATGACAGATTTAGAAATAGACAGGAAAAGAATGGTCCAGAATTCAGTGCAGAGAAGCGTTCACATGGAGAGCCTGGAGACACAAAGCACTCTGGGAGCAGGGACGCATTTCCTGAAATGAAGTGAAAGTGCTGGAGGGAGAGGGCCCGGGCTCCAGGGCCCACGCCTGGCAGTCTCGCTGCAGTCTGCACGGATGTGTGGGGACACAGGTCCCCTCACCTCGGCCCACTGCCCAGAAGGAAATGGACGCTGTGCAGCCAAGGTAGGTGAGGAGACGGTGCTCTCAGAGCTCTGACCTCGCAGCTGGGCACCAAAGGAGACAGAGGCCCGCGGGCTTGAGCTGCCCGGGCCACATGCTTTCTGAATATGAACTGTTGGCTCCTGGCATGAGGCTCAGTGGGGGCTGGGAAGAAAAGGACACACACAGGCTTCAGAGGCAGCAGAACACAGGAGGTACAGAGGAAGGCCTCACACTGGCACGATTACTTGGAGGCTAAACTTCCCATGGAGAAGCGGCTGTGTTTTCAGTCTGTTTCTGATGTTTTGGTGGCTCAGATGGAACTTCCCCGGAGAAGACAACTCAGTGCTCACGAGTTATCCCTCCGTTCTCTCTGCGGCAGCCACCCCGGGGCCGCACAGCGCCTACCCACAGCACCCACCCCTCAGTAAACACACACACTCACAGCCTCAGGAAGCCCAAGTTCACGTCCTCGTCGCTGTGCATGGGCAGGTTCTGCCGCTTCGTCTGTCGCTGGGGAGCACTGCTCCCCGGGGGAGCAGGGGGACGGCACTGTAAACATGACTTCTTGGCCTGGTGGTGGCAAGGCTGTGTGTCTGGGGTGCTGCCCGGGGACAGCGCTGAGGTAGATCGGGAAGTGCCCCCCGAGCCCTTGTCCACCGAGTTTGTGGGACTCGCGCTGCTGACGGAGGAGTAGCCCGAGGTTGTGCTGTCCTTGCTGGGCTCCTTCCTGCTGCAGAGAAGGGGCCTGGGCCCTAGGGTTGGGGGTGTCTGGGGGCCTGGCGCCTGGTGGCCCTTTCCCTCTGGGCAGGCCTCCTCATCGCTTGATTCCTGGCAGCAGTGCTGTTCTGGGTTCAGGTAGACTACGGTGACATCGAGGACCCCACTAGGAGCGGTCACTGTGAGGAATGTCAGGGGGAAGAGAGAGGTCATGCACAACCTAAGCATCCCAGGTGACGCTCTGTCCAGTGAGGAGGACCCAGGGCATCCAGGCTCCAGCTCTTGGCCAGCACAGTTTAAAATGTCCTGTGCCAGGCCACACATCCCAGGCCTGGCTTAGCTCCTTGTATGATCAGGTGAGAGCTGTGGGTGACCTGCCTTTCTCAGCTCGGAAGGCTGCCTGCCCCAGGGCTGAGAGTGACGGGAGGTGACAAGGCACTGGCCACCTACCAACTCAGTGCAGCCTGTGGGGGGCCACACCTGTGTCCTAGAAAGAGTTCACCAAAGCCGGGCATTGTGGCACACACCTGTAATTCTAGTACTTGAGAGGCTGAGACAGGAGGAGCACGGGTGTGAGGCCAGCCTCAGCATTTAGCAAGATCTCATTTCGAAATGAAGAAATTAAAAGTACCAAGCATGGTGGTGCATGCTGGTAATACCAGTCCTAGGGAAGCTTCGGCAAAAGGATTGCAGGATGGAGGCCAGCCTTGGCAACTTAGACCAACTCAAAATAAAAAACAACACCGGGCATGGTGGCGCACACTTGTAATCCCAGTATTTGGGAGGCTGAGACAAGAGGATCCGTGTTTATGGCCAGCTTCAGCTACTTAGAGAGGCCTTGTACAACTTAGTGAGACTCTGTTTCAAAATGAAGAGAAAAATATAGGGCCGGGGGTGTAGCTGGAAGGTAGAATGCCCCTGGGTTCAATCCCCACCACCACACACACACAAAAAGGAATAAAAATCGGGCTGGGGTATAGCTCAGAGGTAGAATGCCCCTTGGCCCCATCCCTAGCACCACAAATATAAATATATATATATATAAAATAAGGTAGAGCTGGGTGTGGTAACAGATGCCTATAATCCTAGTAGTTAGGAGGCAGACACAGGATGATCGTAGATTTGAGGATAGCCTCAGCAAGTAGTGAGACTCTCATCAACCTAGTGAGACCCTGTTTAAAAAAAAAGGTGGGGGGAGGGCTGGAGGCATAGCTTGGAGGTAGAATGCCTCTGTGTTCAATCCCCAGATCCAAAAAATAAGGGCTGCCAGTATACTTCAGAAGTAGAATGCCCTGGGTTCAGTCAGTCTCCAGTACCAAAAAGAAGGAAGAACTAATCGGGAACTCTGTAGAGGGGCTCTGTCAGGCCTTCAACGAATAGATCCAGCTGGGACTGAGCCCAGGTTGGCCTAAATCAAGTCTCTCTCTGGCCCACCCCACCCGGAGTGCCTCCACTCCCATGGCCCGTCTGGACACGCTCCCCGGCAGACAGGGACATGGCACCAGCCGGCCCGGCCTCCACCACGAGGGGCCTCCTACACGGCGGCCTCAGCTGCATGGCCCCGGACTCACCGTCGCCCTCCTTCTCGCCCTCACTCTCCTGGTCGCCCTCGTAGCCAGAGCAGCAGTCCAGGCTCCAGTCCAGGAAGCTTCCCAGCAGGGTCTCCTCCTGGCTGGACAGCTCTGCGGTGGGGGTGGTGACAAAGCTGCCCCTGTCCTCCTGGAGGCTGTTCTCCCGCTTCCTGTGAGGCAGGAGAGCCAGAGAGCCCCAGTCACGGGCAGCAGTGCTGGAGGACAGAGCGGCCCTCACAGCCGCCTCCAACACCTGCAGGCCCTGGCAAGCGCACAGGTCAGACACGCCAGTGAGGCCAGAACTGAGCAAGCCCGAGGGAAGGGTCCCTCTGGTGTGCGAGTGGATCCCGCTCACCCCAGTCGGCTGTGGGGCGCGGGGCCCACCACAATGCCACTCTTCAGGGTGCAGGTTAACAAGACAAAGGCAGCTGTGGCACCTGGCGAAGACTGCCCGGAACAGCCTCTCCTTGTGCAGTGGCGACAGGCAGCCCACTGGGCCAGGCCTGGGGAGAGGCTGCTGCCCACTGAGCACTGCTCACTGAACTCAAGGGTGGTGGGGCCACCCTAGTGTCACTGGGGGGGTCTCTCCTGGAAGTCTACCGTGGGGGACTGGGCACACGGCAACAGCTGAGGACCACCTCTCGAAGCCCAGGTATGTGCATCTGTCTGGGCTTTCCCTGCATTCAGTGGAAGGCACTGGGGTGCACCTCGGGGAGGGAGGAGCAGGACCAGGTGCCCAGTCGGCTATGGAGCTGCTGCTGCTATAGGGCTCCCCAGGAGCTCAGGGCCTGTGGCCAGTGCCTGTTCCCCGCAGAACACTCACACAGGTGGCCCTGCACTTTGACAGCGATGGCCCAGCCACCCAGTGTCTGCCCTCAGGAAGCGCAAGGGTGCACAGGGTACTGAGACCTCAGGGAGGCAGGGCGGGCAGCACATTTGGGGTTTGTAAGATCAATAGGAGTCCTTCCAGTGGGTAAGATGGAGAGGAGAAGTTATTTCAGGAGGCCCCGCTGAAACACTGACAGGAGACGGGGGGAGATGGGGATAGACACAGGCAAAGGGGAAGGATGGGGCGGGAGAGCAGTGACCAGGACAGTGCTCAGTGACACCAGGTGGGAGTAGCTGCGGCCTCCCAGGGCAGAGCAGCGCCGGGACCCACATGCTCAGGACCGTCTTTCCTCAAAGCAAGCCTTCCAGAAAGCAGAGGCCTGGCCAGGAGCAGGGGCACAGCGGGCTGGAAGCAGCCTGGCTGGAGCCCAGGTCCCTTTTCCACAGGGGCTGCAGCTTCTCTGCATGAGCATCAGGAGCCCCTGACAGCACGTGGGGCCGGCACCCTGTCACACAGCCACAAGCCAGTCCCACTCACCGCTTGGTCCTCCTCCCAGAGGGAGAGCTGAGGAAGGCATGGATCTCTCCTGAGCTGAGGAAGGACGGGGGCTCCGGGCTCTCCTGTCTCACCCCCAATGCTGCACACAGCTGGCCGTAGCTCAGCACCTGAGGGAGGCCGGAGCGGGTGAGTACAGAGGCCCTGGGGGGCGGCGGGGCACTGAGGGCTGTGAACCTCCTCCCTTAGACACCCAGGCGACAGGAAAGGGGAGGCACCTCTTCCTGGCTGATTTCTTCATAACGCTTGTCCTCAAATCGCTGCTTCACAGCGGTCAGGGAAACTTGCCTGTAGTCCTTGGGGGCATCATCGTGGAAGCTGGAAGCAGGAACAGAGGCAGCCCATGAGCAAGCCCCACCCCAATTTTGGTGGAACTCCCTGAACAGAGGGGACAAAAAGCAGCCAGATATGAGGGCTGCAAACAGTGGGGTCACTGGGAACACAGCCTGGCAGCTCCTCAGATGGCTAAACTGGGTTTCTCTAAGAAACTGTTCTACTCCTAGGGAGATGTACCCAAAGGGAATGAGACTATATACATGCAGAAGCCTGCACAAGCTGGGGTGGCGCACGCCTGTGATCCTAGCACTTGGGAGGCTGAGACAGGGGCATCATTATTTGTGGACAGCCTCAGCTACTTATGAGGCCCTTTGCAACTCAGTGAGACCCTGTTTCAAAGTAAAGAATAAAAAATAGGTCTGAGGGTGTAGCTTGAAGGTAAAATGCCCCTGGGTTCCATTCCCAGTACCACAAAAATAAAATAAAATATAAAAAGAAACAAAAAGGGCTGAGGGTATAGATCAGAGGTAGAATGACCCTGGGTTCAATCCTCAGTACCAAAACCCCCAAACCAAACAAGAAAAAGAAGCAACTCCCTTAGGGGCAAAATAAACACATCCCAGCACTTCTGATGGTCTGGGTCAGGCGACAGTTTGTGCTCCTTGGAGAGCAAAAGGGGGGAGGTAGAGTCAGACACGCGACTCTTCAACTGTCACCTGGTTTGTCCTCAGTCAGCCACAGGGCCTGGGCAGCAGTGAGGAGGGAGGAGGAAGGCAGGCGGGCAGGAAGAGCGCCCAGAGGGATGGGGCTGCTCTGGAGAGGGGTGTGTGTGTGTGTGTGTGTGTGTGTGTGTGTGTGTGTGTGTGTTACTGTGGATTGAACTCAGGGGGATTCTATCTCTGAGCTACACTCCCAGCCCTATTTACACACACACACACACACACACACACACACACACACACACACATATTTTCTTTCAGTCCTAGAGATGGAACCCAGGGACATTCTACCTCCGAGCTACACCCCCAGCCATATTTTTTTATTCTTTATTTTGAAAAAGGGTCTCAGAGTTGCAAAGGGCCTCACTAAGTAGCTGAGGCTGGCTGCGAACCTGTGATCCTCTGGTCTCAGCCTCCCAAATGCTGGGATTACAAGCGTGCGCCACCTGCCAGGCTCCTATTTTATTTTTGAAACAGGGTCTAAGTTTCTGAGGCTGAACTTAAATCTGCGATCTTCCTGTTTCGGCCTCCCAAGTACTGAGATTGCAGGCGTGAACCACCATGCCTGGGACGCTCTAGAGTGCTGATCTAAGAAGGAACATGTTCTGAAGTGGCTGCCTTGGCACTCCAGGGGCAGCCAGCAGAATGACCAGATGCCAAGGAGGGCGGGCATGTGTGGAGGTCACGGGACCGAGAGCTGCCAGGCTGAGGGATGAAGGAGAGGCACACAGGGCTGATCCTGGCTGGCCTCCTGGGTGACCGGGCCTCGCCCACAAACACCAAGCACAGCCTATGGTGGGGGCAGCAGCCGGCTTGGGCAGGCTGGCAAGGCGGCCTGGGGGCAAGGCTCAGTGTGGTGTGGACCCTGCAAGTGGCTAAGTCCCCCCCAGAGGGAAAGTAAGGAGTGGGAGAAAGCCAGAATGACCTGGCCCACTTGGGTCAGGAGAACCAGGCTGAGGCAGTGCGCCCTAGAGGAGGAAGACAGGAGGCGAGGGGGCTGAGAGGAAGGGGAGTAGGAGGAGGCTGAGAAGGCAGAGGGAGGCAGTCATAGCTGGACGCAAACTGAGCCCACGTGCCCCACCACCCCGCACTCCCAGCAGCAGCCCGCGGCCAGCACTGGCCCTGGCACGACCCCGGCACGGCCCCCTCTGGGGACCTGGAAGCCCACATCCCCTTAGCATGCTTCCTTTGGGGAAACCCTGTCCCACCAGCAGCCCCCACCCCGCCCCGCTCTCTCCTGTCTCCATCACCGTCTGATGGGCCAGCCTCCACCAGCTGGGCCTGGCAGGGTGGAGGGAGCGCCGGAGAGCAGGAGGAGGTGGGGAGGCAGTGCAGGGGCCAGACGTCAGACACAGAAGGGAGGAGCGGGTGCAGCAGACAGGCAGATGGGAGGGACCGGCCATCAGGGCATCTTTCCTTGTGGGCCTCCACTTCTTTGAGAAGATGGGCTCAAAGTGAAAAATGAGCCAAACGAGGAGCGCAGCTCTGGGGCTGTAAGATGTCGACTCTGAGGAAGACTTTCCGTGCATGAAACGCACTTTGGGAAAATGTGTGTTGACCAGCGGCTGCCAAGCCAAGAGGCAAAGGCCTCGATGGCACCCAGGCCGCCCTTCCTCACTCCGGCAAAGTCGACGGAAGGACGCGTTGCTTCAGACTCACCACTTTTTGTGAAGGCTCAAGACGCAGGGCACGAGGTCTTCGTGGGAGAAGCCAGTGAGGTCCCACAAGCGAGTGGTCCAGGGCTGTGCTGGGAGGAAAGCAGGTTGGGATACCATGCCGGCCGCCTGGCCACTTCCACCCACAACTAACTGCTGGCTGAATTCTAGGTTCCTGCAGCTCAGGGCTATAGTCCCCTTAAAAGGGCTCTGATGAGACCCTGAACTGAATGTGTACACTGGCTGTCAAAAATTGGAAAATAAGCCGGGCATGGTGACACACACTTATAATCCCAGTACTTGGGAGACAGAGACAGAAGGATCACACAGGTTTGAAACCAGCTTCAGCTACTTAGTGAGGCTCTCAGCAACATAGACTGTTTCCAAAAAAAATATAAAATAGGTCTGGGAGTATAGCTGCCCAGAGGTAGAAGACCCCTGGGTTCCACCCTCAGTACCAAAAAAAAAAAAAAAAAAAAAAAAAAAAAAAAAAAATCTGGAAAATAAGCCAGGCACGGTGACACATGCTTTATAATCCCAGCATTCGGGAGGCTGAGACTGGAGGATTACGGTTTGCAGACAGCCTCAGCTACTTAGTGAGGCCCTCCACAACTTACTGAGACCCGGTTTCAAAATAAAAACTGGGCAGGGGGTAGCTGGGCGTGGTGGCACACGCTTGTAATCCCTGCGCCTAGGAGGCAGAGACAGGAGGATCGCGCAGGTTCGAAGCCAAATGCGCGCGCTGGCTTAGGAGACCCTGTTTCCAAATAAAAATGTAAAAATAGGTCTGGGAGTGTAGCCTGGAGGTAGAAGGGCTTCCAGGAACCCCACCACCAAAAAAAAAAAAAAAAAAGAATAGGGCAGGGGGTATAGCTCAGAGGTCAAATGCCCCTGGGTTCCATCCCCAGACCTGTAAAATACATAAATAAATAAGTAAATAAATAAATAAATAATAAAAAGACTAAATAAATAAGGCTAGTAGTATAGCTCGGATGTAGAAGGCCCCTGGGTTCCATCCCAGTACTGGAAAAAAAAAAAAAAAAAAAAGGAAAATAGCCAGGCCCAGTGGTGTGTGCCTGTAATCCCAGTACTTGAGAGGCTGAGACAGGAGGATGGCAAGTTTGAGGGCAGCCTCAGCAAGTAGTAAGAATCTCATCAAACTGGAGAGACCCTGTTTCAAAGTAAAAACCAAATAGGGCTGGAGTGTAACTCAGAGGAAGAATGCCCAGGTTCAATCTAGGAACACAAAAGAAAGAAAAGTATGATACTGAGGCTAGACTGGGCTTTCACTCCCACCTCTAAGTTGCCTTTGGTCCCTCTCTAGCATGGACGGCAACATGTTTCTGTTTGCCCCTCCACCCACCCTACAAGAACTTCCCGACACCGGGAACCCCCAGGAGGGGCTGCTCCTTACTCTGCCCGTGCGTCAGTCTGGCCAGCAGCAGGGCCGCAGAGGCCAGGTGGGCCGGGGCGTAGGCAGACAGGCTCGTGTGCAGCAGAGACAGCTCGCAGAGGAAGCTGCACAGGTGCTGGGTTCTCGGTGCTATGGGCACCAACGTCAGCAGGACCTCTTTGTAATCAACCACAGTGGGGATCTGGGCAGAAGGGGAGGTGGGCATAAGGTCACCTCTGGCAGCAGCACACCCAGGCCCAGCCCAGTGGGGCCCAGGTGATCCTGCTGATGCCTGAGCTCAACCTGGCCCATAACTTTGGGAGGCGCAGATGTGAGTGGCCCTCAAGCACCTTCCACTTCAGGAAGACTAGACAGCCTCGGCTCTTCTCACCCTCCCCTGGCCTCAAGTGGGCAACAATCCTAACTCAGTAGGAAAGAGAAAACCCCACTTACTCGAATCTTCCCCTCCAGGGCGGAGACGACCTCTCCCATCATCCTCACCAGGTCCTCATACTTGTAGGTGTTGTCTGTGAGCCACACGGCCTCTCGGATTGTCAGGATTTCTTTGCTGATAAACCTGGCACAGGAGATGAGGTCTCAACCTCGGGCCCACTTCCTGAGGGCTGGGTAAGGCCCAGTCTCAGAGAACATGATGGCTTCGGTGAGACAAGGAAACTCTGTAATGCCCCAGCTGCCTAAGGCTGACAGGGCACGTTAGGCTGTCAGAGGTGCTGGAAGGAGGGATTTTTTTTTGGTGTGTGTGTGTGTGGTACTGGGGATGGAACCCAGGGGCTTTCTACTTCTGGGCTATACTCCCAGACCGATGTTTTAATATTTGGAAACAGGGTCTCACTAAGTTGCTGAGAGCCTCACTAAGTAGCTGAGGCTGGCTTCGAGCCTGTGTGATCCTCCTGTCTCAGCCTCCTAAGCGCGGGGATTACAAGCGTGCGCCACCACGCCCAGCTCTGGAAGGAGGGATTCAAGCCTGAATGTCGAGGCTGTGTTGGAGAGGCAGGGCAAAGGCAGACACAATGTTTCTACAAAAGGCCCCATTCAGTTCTCTTAACAACCTTAGAGGAGATCTGCCCTACTTATTCTTTTCCCCCATCACTGGGGCTTAGACACAGTGTGCGATGCAGGCACTTGGCCCTGAGCAAGATCCCTAACCCCACCTTTGACGGCGCCTGCAAGTGAGCATGAAGGACTTAAATCCAGATGGGTGAGCCACGGAACCAAGAGTTGGAGACAGAGTCCAGAGGCTGTCTGAAGGTCTGTACAAAGCATGGTGCCTGGACACAGGCATCCCAAATGTCTGAAGCAAGTGGGCACCCTGTTCCGTACCACCTGCCAGTGCCAACTACCAGGGCACATGCCGCTCCAGCAGCCCCGAAGATGCCTTCCTCCACACGAGTGGCCCAGGGCCAAGTCTGCTCACTGTTCTGTCCTAGGACTCTGTAGTCTGCACAGTGTGTGTGTGTTTGCTGGAGATTGAACCTTAGAGGCATTCTAACTCTAAGCTACAGCCTCCCAGCCCTCCATTATTTTTTATTTTGAAACTGAGTCAGCCAGGTGTGGTGGCACACGCTTGTAATAAAAGTACTTGGGAGACAGGAGGATCACAGGTTTGAAACCAGCCTCGGTAATTTACTGAGGCTTTCAGCAACTTAGTACGACCCTGTTTCCAAATACTAGGTCTAAGGGTATAGCCCGGAGTTAGAAGGCACCTGCGTTCTATCCTTAGTAGCATCAGGGGAAGAATGAATAAAATAGGGTCTTGCTAAGTTGCTAAGGTCCTCACTAAGCTGCTGAGGATGGCTTCAAACCTGCGATCCTCCTGTCTCAGCCTCACAAGTTCTGGGGTTAGGTGTGCGGCACCTTGCCCATCTGGTCTACACATGTGTCATCAGTTTGATAATGAGGACAAGTTTCATAATGGGATGGGAACAATACCTGCTGGTGTTAAGGCCACAAATGCCAGAAAGAGGTGGCCCGAGGAGAATCCTGCACTGAGGCCCATGGTAGCTTTGGGGAGCGGAGCAAGGAGCAGAGCTGGGCACCTCCGCCTTCCCAGCCTTCTGAAGCAGTTACTATCTGCTTGTCCACGGCCCAGTGACTCGATCTTAGGCTGCAATGATGTAACTGTGCAGCTAGGTCCAGGGAGGCAGCAGCCCCGCCTGCTCGGCCTCTCTGCTCTGAGACCTGGGAGCTGGATTCAGGTCCAAGAGCACATCTGAAGAGGACTCTGGGCAGTGTGTGGCAGGGGCTGCTCGCTGACCTTGGACCCAGCCCCTCTCCGTCTGTGCAATGACTGAGCAAGCACAGGGCCACCTAAAGGGACTAGGGTCCCCCAGGGGCCAGCTGTGGACCTGTGAGGGAGCTGGGATGGGAGGCAGACCTGTAGGCTACAGCGGTGGGTGGTCATGGGGACGAGGGCAGCCTCTAGGGGTGACAGAGAGTAAGACAGGGCTGCCATTCCCCCATGACCCCAAGAAACAAAAACAAACAAAAAACCCCATCCCAGTACGCAATTTCTTAGGGGAAATGGCAGACAGTACAGAAAATGTGTGATTTAGGAAAACAAGAAAATATAAAATGCATGGTAAGAGTTGCCTTCTACATTGCTCCCAAAGGCAAAACAAGGGTGATGGGGTCTGGTTAAAGGCAGGCAGGTGAGGGTGAAATGCAGAGCACTCCCGTCGGAGGAGTCAGAGCTGCCAGGCAGCAGGCGACTGGGTGGGGATGCACCCCGCCAGAGTGACGTCCAAGGCAGGACCGGGCTCCACCAAGGTGTCAGTAGGGGAGGAGACCCACTGAGCCCAGAACTGGGGGAACCCTCACAGCACAAACTTAAGAACTTGACCTGAGATGTGGTTCTTCCTCGGATTCCTGAGGACATGGGCGGCCAACTCCCGGGCACTGTTGCCTTCAGGAGCCAGGGAGCCTGGTCCAGCTCATGCCGGGATGAGCTGGCTGATGGCACGTGCCCTGCACAAGGGCCACCACATGCTGAGGGTCAATCCTGTCATCCCCACGTGTGGAAGACACTCAGCTTGTACCTCAAGACTCATTTCCTTAAAACCATCAGCACAGGATGGACAGGGGTCCCCTGAACCCAGAAGGGGCCAGCACACACCAAGGCCAGCCTGGCTGGCTAGACTGTCTCCTCACCGGGTACAGATGACCATGCAGGCGATGCCCAGTAGCTGGAGCTTGTACCGAGGTACCAGCCTCCTGCGCAGGTAGCGGTCCACACACTCCACTGCCAGATGGAGGCACAGGCTTGTGAAGTCCTTCATGGTGGCGACCTCTACTAGCCAGTCGATCAGAATGTACCTGTGAGAGAGCACGACCCCTGAAAACTAGGGCAAGCTTCTCCATATGCCCATTTTTTTTTTTTTTTTGCATTACTGGGAATGGAACCCAGGGGCATTCTACCTCTGAACTACACCCCAGCCCTATTTTTTTTTTTTTTTTATTCTTTATTTTGAAACAGGGTCTCACTGAGTTGCAAAGGGCCTTACTAAGTAGCTGAGGCTGAAGCGTGATCCTCCAGTCTCAGCCTCCCAAATGCTGGGATTAAAGGGTGTGCCACCATACCTGGCTGGCCAAGACTCTTCTAAATAAAGGAGACACTTGTCTTAAAGCTGAGGGGACCAATCCAACAGAAAGCAAGAGACTGCAGAATGGCAATGAAGTGGGCTTTGCTAGAGGCAGGAGGAGCAGCTTCCAAGGCCAGCCGGCCAGAAGCATCTTCAGAGGT
This sequence comes from Muscardinus avellanarius, assembly GCF_963383645.1. Lineage (NCBI taxonomy): Eukaryota > Metazoa > Chordata > Mammalia > Rodentia > Gliridae > Muscardinus > Muscardinus avellanarius. Next base: position 111,593,846 of record NC_137796.1, read on the forward strand.
GGAGGGAAGGTGGGGCAGAGGTTGAGTCAGTGGAGGAGTGGGCGCATGGAGCAGCAAGACAAGCCTGTTTGCTCCCTGAAGGAAGAGCATGCAAGCACTAGGTACAGGAAGCTTAAACTGCTCAGGACTGAGACAGACGAGGTAACTCTGCTGGGCAGATGGACTTAACGAGTTTAATAATCTGAAGCTGGCTTGGTGGCGCACGCCTGCAATCCCAGCATTCGGGAGGCTGAGACGGGAGGGTCACAGTTCATGGACAGCCTCAGCTACTTAGTGAGGCCCTCTGCAACTTAATGAGACCCTGTTTCAAAATAAAGAATACAAGATAGGGCTGGGGGTGTAGCTCGAGGTAGAATGCCCCTGGGTTTCATCCCCAGATCCCCACACACACACACAAAAGTTTAATAATCTGATTTCTAAACTGAGTGTGGTGGTGCACCCCTGTAATCCCAGCTACTCAATTCAGAAGGTTGAGACAGGTTTGAGGCCAGCCTGGACAACTCAGTAAGACCCTAGCTCAAAAATAAGATTTTGCTGGGCATGGTGGCACATGTTTGTCATCCCAGTACTTGGGAGGCTGAGACGGGGGGAACCACAAATTTGTGGCCAGTCTCAGCTACTTAGTGAGGCCCTCCACAACTTAGTAAGACTCTATTTAAAAAATAGAGAATATGCCGGGAATGGTGGCACACACTTGTAATCCCAGCATTTGGGAGGCCGAGACAGGAGGATCACAGGTTCATGGACAGCCTCAGCTACTTAGTGAGGCCCTTTGCAACTCAGTGAGACTCTGTTTCAAAATAAAGAATTAAAAAAAAAAAACTGGTCTGGGGGTGTAGCTTGGAGGTAGAATGCCCCTGGGTTCAATCCCCAGCACCACATACACACACACACACACACACACACACACACACACACACACACACACACACAACAGGGCTGGGGGTATAGGTCAGAGGTAGAATGCCCCTAGATTCAATCCCCAGTACTGAAAAAAATAAAATTTAGCCAGGCATGGTGGCGCACGCTTATAATCCCAGTACTCGAGAGGCTGAGACAGGAGGAACACAGGTTCACGGCTAGCCTCAGCTACTTAGTGAGGCCCTTTGCAACCTAGACCCTGTTTTAAAGTAAAAAATAAAATAGGGCTGGGGATGAAGCTCAGAGGTAGGATGCCCCTGGGTTCAATCCCAAGCACCACAAAAAATTTTTAAAAAGGAAAATAAAAATTAAAAAGGGCTGGGGGGCTGGGCGTGGTGGCACACACTTGTAATCCCCGCGCTTAGGAGGCTGAGACAGGAGGACTGCACGGGTTCGAAGCCAGCCTCAGCTACTTAGTGAGGCTTTCAGCAACTTAGTGAGACCCTGTTTCCAAATAAAATATAAAAAAAGGTCTGGGGGTATAGCCCAGAGGTAGAAAGCCTCTGGGTTCCACCTCCAGTACCACCAAAAAAAAAAAAAAAAAAAAAGGGTTGGGGGTAGATCTTGGAAGTAGAATGGCTGAGTTCAATCACCAGTAGTACTACAAAAACAAACACACACACACACACACACACACACACACACACACACACACACACGCACTTCTAGTGGGTTAAAGGCACAACACCTCGCTGGCCATGGTAGGTGACTTAGCGTCGCTCTGCTACTGCGCCAGGCACTCGGCCTCAGAGCGCCTCACCTCATGGTGTCGTTGAGCCCCTTCTGCACGGAGAAGACCTGCTGCTTGCTGATGGCTTGGGAGGCCTGGAACAGCTGGCAGACCACCTCGTTGCAGGCTTTTGCTTCGAGTCCCAGCTGGTTCCCAGCCGCACAGGCTTTGGCTAGAGCTAGCTGAGGACAGAGGGACAAACGCACCATGAGCCCAAGGTCCTTAGCATTATTCTTTGAGTAATAGAGCACATGGCAAAACTTTTAAAAGGAACCAAAGGCAGCTGGTGAAATGTCAGCTGCCTTCCCTCCAGTGCAAGTCCTCAGCTGCTTTAAATCTCCTGCCTTTATTGTCAAAACTTGAAGTCTGTTTCTGTTCACCCCCCAGCTCTGCCCGGTAGCTGCTGGGGGGGTGCGGCTGCTGCAAATGACAAAAGCTGGCTGGGGCCTCAGACTTACCAGCTCCAGCGCCTGGGCTGTGTGTGCCCTCTGCACCCAGGCTTCCTCTTTCATGAACTGGTACATTTAAGTTCTCTGGGTCAGCACTTAGACACACCCGCCCAGCACCACTAAGATCTCAGACGGCCACCACCAACCATTTTTCTACATCTCCCTTTGGATTTTATAGGCTTTTTGTAACGTGTGTGTGTGTGTGTGTGTGTGTGTGTGTGCGCGCGCGCGCGCGCACGCGCACTTGTGATCATAGTATCCATTCATTTAATCTTCTTTGCCCACCTAACAGTAAGTGTTTCTTTCTTTCTTTTTTTGTGATACTGGGGTTCCTGGAAACCCTTCTACCTCCAGGATACACTCCCAGACCTATTTTCTTATTTTTATTTGGAAACAGGGTCTCTTACGCCAGCGCGGCTGGGCTTTGAACCTGCGCGATCCTCCTGTCTCCGCCTCCCAAGCGCGGGGTTTACGAGCGTGCCCTCCACGCCCGGCCCCAGCCCTTTTTGTACTGTTTGGAGCAGGATCTTGCTAGGCTGCTCAGTGTCTTGCTAAGTTGCTGAGGCTGGCCTTGAACCCACAACGCTCATGTCTCGGCTGCCCATGGCGATGCCTGGCTACACTTTATTTCGAGCATTTCTATTTTATGTCGTGGAACACCAGGCTGCTCTCCTGCTGACTCCACAGAGCAGCTGTGGAGTCTTCTGCTCCATTTGCCAACTGCTCTCTGAAAGGCCTGTGCTGCTTCTTTCATACCATCACTAACACTCTACCTCACCTTCACCAACAAAGACTGCTATTACTAAAAACAGCTGCTTCCAGGAGTTACTAGCTGTCTTCCCAAAAGCATACAGAGGCCGGTCGTGGTGGGCACGCTTGTAATCCCAGCATTCGGGAGGTGGAGACAAGAGGATTAGGTTTGCCGAAAGCCTCAGCTACTTAGTGAGGCCCTTCGCAACTCAGTGAGACCCTGTTTCAAAAATAAAAAGACTAAAAAAATAGGGCTGGGGCTGCAGCTTGGAGGTACAGTGCCCCTGGGTTCCATTCTGGGTACTGGAAAAAAAAAAGCATACAGAAGGAAAAAAAATAATTTATTTGCTTATGTAATTAATCATCGCCAAATATTATTTATTTATATATATTTTTTTGGTGGTACTGGGGTTCCTGGAAACCCTTCTACCTCCGGGCTACACTCCCAGACACCTATTTTTATATTTTTATTTGGAAACAGGGTCTCTTACGCCAGCAAGCCTGGCTTGAAACCTGTGTGATCCTCCTGTCTCTGCCTCCCAAGCGCGTGTGCCACCACACCCGGCTCCCCAAACATATATATATATTGGTGGTACTGGGGTTCCTGGAAACCCCTCTTCCTTCGGGCTATACTCCCAGACCTATTTTATACTTTTTTATTTGGAAACAGGGTCTCTTAAGCCAGTGCAGCTGGCTTCGAACCTGTGCGATCCTCCTGTCTCTTCCTCCCAAGCACAGGGATTACAAGCGTGGGCCACCACGCCCGGCTTCCCCAAATATTTTTTAAAGGTATATCTTAAGCCAGGCATAGCAACACACCCTTGTAACACCAGTACTTGGGAAGCTGAGACAGGAGATTGTGGGTTCTTAGCCAGCCTTAGCTACTTAGTGAGGCCCTCTGCAACTTACTGAGATCCTGTTTCAAAATAAAGAATACAACATAGGGCGAGGAGTACATCTTGGAGGCAAAATGCCCCTAGGTTCAATCCCCAGTACTGCAAAAATAAATAAATTATAAAAAAAGGTATACTAGTCGGGTGTGGTGGCACACACCTATAATCCCGGTACTCGGAAGTCTAAGGCAGAAGGATTTTATGTTTGAGTCTAGTCTCAGCAATTTAGCAAGGCCCTCCACAACTTATGAGACCCTGTTTCCAAATAAAAAAATAAAATATGCCAGGCGTGGTGGCACACGCTTGTAATCCCCGCACTTGGGAGGCGGAGACAGGAGGATCGCGCAGGTTCGAAGCCAGCCAAGCTGGTTTAGGAGACCCTGTTTCCAAAAAATAAAATAGGTCTGGGAGTGTAGCCCGGAGGTAAGAGGGCTTCCAGGAACCCCAGTACCACAACACACACACAAAAAGAATAAAATAAAATATAGGGCTGGGGGTATAGCTCGGAGGTAGAATGCCCCTGGGTTCCACCCCCAGTACCAAAAAATAAAATAAAATAAAATAAAATAAAATAAAATATGGCTGGGTATAGCTCAGAGGTAGAATGCCCCTGAAGAAGCATTTCTGGGCCCTTCCTGTGTTCTGAAGAGTTAAACTCCTTTAAAACTCTGCTCTTGGAACAATCTTACAATATTCCTCAGTCTCCTTTGTGGAGCCCAGACAGCCCTTCCCCAAGGCTACGTGGAGAAGGGCCAGCCCCCCAAGTCACCTGAGCTTCCCAGCAGCCTTTAGCAGCGTAGTCCCTGAGCTTCCGGAAGCTGTGGAGGCATCGTCCAGGATCTGACATCTGTCAATGGGAGAAAGTTGCCTTTATATGTGTCTTGGGCGACGCTCAGAACCGATCCACAGGGTTCTTAAATGTCTCCTGCCTCCTGCCTCACCCCCAGGCCTCCAGCCTTTCATCCCCCATACGTGGTGGTTGTTTTAGGGGATGCTAAGTGCAGCCTGCTGTCCGGTTGCTCCTGGTGGTCAAGAGGAGCTGTGAGGCCTCCCCGTTGCTGGCCTGTTGCCGACAGAGCCTAGTCCAAGGGCCAGTTTAAAGAATGCCTTTGGCCAATGTGCATCCTCCCTCCCAGACCCGCGTCCACTCACATCCGTCCTCCTGTCACTCTCCCACAGGAGATACGAGCTGGCCAAACACCCCTGATGAGCAGACTCTTCAAACAGGTCTCGGGCCTGCTTCCTCTTCTCTTCATCCTAGAGGGAGTGAAGCCAAGCACAGCTGGTTCTTTTCTTATCCTCTACTCGATGCTAAGTCGTCCTCTGCCACCCTCTTCCCCCTCCATGTACCTAAGCTGTCACACTCTCTCCATCACTGCCAAGTGGAAGTGACTTCTGTAAAGATGCGGGTACCTGTAGGGCCGGACCCAAGCTTGGCCTCAGGGGCCCTGCCCTTCCTGGAGGCCGGCCTCAGGGGCCGGCCTACAGGCCCTGTGGCTTGGCTCTGGGCCACCCCCGGCTGGCCCTTCACACTTGCTGCCACAAGAAGGGCCCCCAACGCCTGGGCGGTGGTGCTGGTAGCTCTCGGACTCCCCCACCTCCTCACTCACCCTTGGCGTCCCTCCCTGAGACTTGCGCTGGAAGCCAGCACCTTTTCTAAGCCCGTGGCAAAGGCGGTTTACAGGCCACAAAGCCTGCGGACACCTCAAGAGCAGAGAGGTCTGCACCTGCGACGAGGCCCCCAGGGGCAGAGGCACCATCTGCTTAGCTCTTACGGGTCCTCTCTGCTCTGCCTCTTACCCTCCTCAGATACCTGGGCTCACTCTGTCCAGGCCCCGCAGGCCCTCGGCCTGGCTTCTGTGTTCACCTGGGACACCCCCTGGGGCAGCTTTTCAAGTACTTCCTGGATCCCAGGCCAACCCACGGGCAGGGAACAACTTCACTAACCTCAAAAAGGTTCAGTACTCTTCCCAGGCAGTGCAGGATGGAGGCTTTGTGAGTCTGAAAAAAAAGTGTGATTCTTCTGTAGAGAGGGGTACCCTTCCCAGCCCTGCCACCCCCCACCCCTGGCCGGGAACACTCTCTATTTCAGTCTTCAGCTCTGGCTGATTTATTTATTGTTTGTTTGTTTATTGTACTGGAGATTGAACCCAGAAGCATTCTACCTCTGAGCCACATCCCTAGCCCTTTCTTTTTCTTTCTTTCTTCCTTTCTTTTTTTTGTGGTACTGGGGATGAAACCTAGGGGGATTCTACCTCTGAGCTACACCCCCAACCCTATTTTTTTTTTTTTTGGAAACAGGAATGCCAGGCGTGGTGGCACATGCTTGTAATCCCCGCGCTTGGGAGGCTGAGACAGGAGGATCGCACAGGTTCAAAGACAGCCTCAGCTACTTAGTGAGGCTCTTAGCAACTTAGTGAGACCCTGTTTCTAAGTAAAATATAAAATAGGTCTGGGAGTATAGAAAGCCTCTGGGTTCCACCTCTAGTACCACCAAAAAAAGGGAAAAAAAAAAAAAAAAAAAAAAAAGAAACAGGATCTCTCTGAGTTGCAAAGGACCTCACTAAGTAGCTGAGGCTGTCTGCAAATCATCGTGATCCTCCGGTCTCAGCCTCCCAAATGCTGGGATTACAGTGTGGCCACCATGGCCAGTTTATTTTTTATTTTGAAACAAAGTCTCAGTAGGTTGCTGAGAGTCTCAGAGTCTAAGCTGCTGAGCCTGGCCATGAACCTGCGATCCTCCTGTCTCAGCCTCCCCAGTACTGGGATTACCAGTGTGCACCACCACGCCTGGCAGCCCTGGCTCATTTACGTAGCCTCAGTCCTGTGTTTCCAGCTGCCATAGGTACAACAAGAGCCCTGCTGCCCACCGCTGGCCCCGAGGTCTCCTCTCCTGCCAGATCAGTCCCAGACGCTTCCCTCACAGCACACTCCATTTTCTGCACCTCTGCTCCCTTCATCTTGCGACTTTACGGGGTCCAGAGTCTACCTCAGGGTTTCCTGTATCTGGGGACCCTGCAAGTGGACTTGCAGGTGCGGCCCTTGCCCGGACTTACTCTCTGCAGCTGGCACTCTGCCCTGAGGCTCTCATGGACCACAGCCTTGCAGCAGCTTCCAGACACTGACCAGGGCGGGCGGATGAAGAGCCAGATGAAGGGCGTGGCGCCCACATTCAGTCGCTCGGCCAGACTGAAGAAGCGAGAGGCCTTTAGGCCGTTTACTTCTGCGCGGGCCTCGTCTGATACAGACACTGCAGCACACGGAGCAGAACACGGGATGGAATGAGGAAAGCTTTCCAATCTTTTTGGGAAGTTTGAAAGCTGAAACCCACCGTGGTGCCAAGCAGCTGGCTTTAGGAGACAAGAGCCCTTTCCCCCAGTTCTGTTCTGGTCTAGACCAGGTCAGGTTGTCTTTGTAATCAGAGGCCCTGCTCGAGTCCTGGAAGCCTGGATTCTGACTACAGGGCAAGGTGCCCCCTTACAGAATTCTCAGCCCCACCCTCCCTTGCACCCGGAGGGCTGCTGCCTATCCTCCTGCTAGGGAGGGCTGGGGGAAGGGTTCTTCTGGGAAGAAAATGTTCTGAAATCACAGTGGCAATGGTTACACAACTTGGTGAAGATATTAAAAGCCACTGAATTGTTTGCTGGAGGTGCCTGACTTATGTCTGGGATCTGCTGTCTGATGGGAGAGTGGGGCAGGCCTGAGCTCTCCAGAGCCTGGAGGAGAAGCTGGCTCCTGGGCTCCATCAGTCCTGTCAGCTGGTCAAGGGCAAGGGCTATCTCTGGGTCAAGATACCAGATATTTTAGAAGCAGGAAAATGATAGGCTACACCATGATTATTATGTATTTTGGGAGCTGGGATAGCCCAGTCTGCGGGCTTGTTCCGTGGGGTAACTGAGCATATAAGAAGGAACTAAGAGAGCCCTGCACAAAGACTTTTTTTTTTTTGGTGAGTCTGGGAGTGGAACCAGGGGCACTTGACCTCTGAGCTACACCCACTGACCTATTTTTTATTCTTTATTTTGAAACAGGGTCTCACTAAATTGCAGAGGACCTCACTAAGTAGCTGAGGCTGTCTGCGAACAGTGGTCTCCGGTCTCAGCCTCCCGAATGCTGGGATGACAAGCGTGCCCACCACGCCCAGCCACAAAGACCTTTCAAGGAGGGATCCAAGTACAGGCTCTGACCCACCTCTGGCATGCACCATGGCGACCTGTAACACCCTGCGGAACTGGGCACAGTGACCTGGGCCTCTGGCTGAGTCCCACAGAGGACGGCCAACCAAGGAGAGGAGCTGGATTGCTGTCAGCTGGGCCAGGGTGGGAGCCTGGGGAAAGGCTGGTTCACCTCAGCAGCCCCCATTACGTGACCGCTCAGATCTGTTCTTTGCTGACCAAAATTCCAGGGCTTACTAAAACAAGAGGTGACTCTTTCAGAACCTGAGTCAAAGTATCAATGGGCCCCTCAAAAGGCAGCTCTGGACACTTGCTACTGAGAGGGGACAGTAGGCAGACCATCACATAAGCAAGAAAAGCAATTAAACTGCTAATGCGGAAAAGGTCTCTCAAAAGGGTCAAAGGCTCAGGTTTATCTCAAGTGCCAAGAACCACCGGGGCTGAGGACTTACAGCCTTCATTATAGAGGTAGGCGATGCCCAGCTTCACAGCAGCTTCAAAATTCCCCTTTTCAGCAGCCCTAAAACATTAAGAACATCAAACACCATACTATTCCACACTGCAAGGTTATGTGCCACCATGGCACTTGAAGCTGAGATACTTGTTTCCCACGTTAACTTTTTTTATGCAATGCAGTACAATATTATCCACTACATGCTATGACATAAACCTTGAAAACATTTTACTCAGTGAAAAGCCAGTTGCAGTAAGTCACATATTTTATCATTCCATTTACATGAAATGTCTAGAATAGGAAAATCCACAGAGACATAAAATAAAGCCAGGCACAGTGGCACAGGCCTGTAGTACTAGTACTTGGAAGGCTGAGACAGGAAGATCATAGGTTCGAAGCCAGCCTCAGCTGCTTAGTGAGGCTCTCAGCAACTTAGTGAGACCCTGTTTCCAAATAAAGTATAAAGACAGGTCTAGGAGTATAGCCCGGAGGTAGAAAAGCCCCTGGGTTTCACCCTCAGTACCACAAAAAAAAAAAAAAAAAAAAAAAAAAAAAAAAAAAAGCAAAGGATATAGCTCAGAGGTAGAATGCCCTGAATTCAATCCCCAGTACCAAAACAAGAAAAAAAGATTCCGAGCGGCCAAGGATTTGGGAGGTTGTAGGGATAGGGAAGGCAGGGGGAATGATTTTGCTTAGTTTTGTTGCTGAGGCTGACCTTGAACTTGAGATCTTCCTGCCTCAGCTTCCCGAGTAGCTGAGATAACAGGCATGTGCCACTGAGCTCAGCTCTGTTTGTTAAATGAGGACATCTGGGTGGAGGCACCAGGTTCTTATGGTAGCCTATGGAACCTTCAGTGCTTTTAGGTGGTGGGGCTCTTTGCTGGCACCTGGACTCAGGGACGGCAGGCCTGGTGCCCCCTGTAGCCCTCCCTCTGGGTCACAACTCTATAGTAGGTGAGTGAAATGAAACTGGGCTGAAAGCACATGGTTTTGAACAAAGGCAAAAACTGAGTAAACTTCCAGAGGCAGGTGACTCATGTGGGGATCACGTAGGACTAGGCTGGGGCAGGGAGGATGCTCTGGAAACACGGCAGGCCCGGCAGATGAGCAATGGGGTATTGCTGGCAGTGGTGTGGCTCAAGGCGTGAGGTCTACAGCCCTGGGTCCCTTCTCGAGAGAGAAGGCAATGTTGTGGGAGATGGTAACAAGAAAATAGATTGCTTCCTTTTCCTTTCCTTTCTTTCTTTCTTTTCTGGTACTAGGAATTGAACCCAGGGGCATTCTACATGGCCCTTTTTATTTTGAAACAGGGTCTAAGTTGCTGGGGGTCTTGCTAAGCTGCTGGCGCTGGTCTCAAACCTAGGATCTTCCTGTCTCAGCTTCCCAAGTACTGGAATACAGGCATGTGCCACCATGTCCAGCTTAGGAAAATAGTTTCTAAGTCAGGTCTTAGGACACAGGCTGGCACACCAAGAGGCCCAGAGGCAGGAGAAAACAGCCATCCATTCACAAGTGCACAGTTACCTTTCAAAGAGCTTCAGGTTCTTTGGAGAAGGCCACAGTTCCTGGAAGCTGGCGCAAGCCCACACACTGGCATGGTTGTCCACCAGGTACTTCAGGTGAGAGTGCACCTGCATAGCAATGCAAGGAAGGGCAGGTTACCGAGGGGCCCCAGAGCCCTGCTCTCATAGGCTCTTGAAGACAGGACACAGACACAGGGCATCCTGTCTCCCTCTAATCCCAAGAGGTAAAGAATGTCGTCTCTCCATGTAAAAGTAACGCTGCTTTGCAGAGAGAACAGAACCAAGAAATGAGATTCTCTGAAGTTCTATTGGGGGATGGCAAGAATGCTTAAGCACCATCTAGTCTGGGGAAACCAATTCTAAATGGCAGCAGGCAGGACAGAAATCTCTCTTGTGCTTCTCTGCCTAGGGCCTTGCTAGTGGGAGCGTGGCCTGAAGTCTGCTCATAGGGACTCAAGGAAAAGACTCATCCCCATGGTGGGAGCCTCAGGAAGGATCTAAAGCCTCTGGACAGGAAATACCCAGGCCAGGATGCTGAGCACAGGTGGGCTTTTCTTTCTCTTTTTTTTCTTTTTTTTTGAGGGTCTGGGGATGGAACCCAGGGGCATTCTACCTTCAAGCTATACCCCCAGCCCTATTTTTTTATTATTTATTTTGAAACAGGGTCTCACTGAGTTGCAGAGGGACTACTAAGTAGTTGAGGCTGTCCCTGAACTATGATCCTCCTGTCCCAGCCTCCCAAAGTGCGCCACCACGCCCAGCTCAGGCGAGCATTTTAAATGCTCAAGGTTCCACTGCTATTGGGAATCAGTACCCCTTGGGTTCCCGAGGTGGATTATAAACACAATGGAGTCAGGAGATGGGTTCTTGTTGGAATTTTCCTGTTAACTTGCCATATGCCCTCAGATAAATCATTTATTTATGTTTTATGTTTTGCAGTACTAGAGATGGAACCCAGAGGCATTCTACCTCCAAGCTACACCCCCAGCCCTATTTTTTATTCTTTACTTTGAGACAGGGCCTCACTGAGTTGCAGAGGGCCTCGCTAAGTGGTAGCCGAGGCTGTCCGTGAACCACGATCCTCCTGTCTCAGCCTCCCGAGTGCTGGGATGACAAGCGTGCCCACCACGGCTCCCTGGATAAATTATTTAAAGTGAGGCTGTAGTTCCAAAGTAACTCCTAGAGTCCATCTCAGCATTGATGTCAGATGGGATTTGTCTTTATATTTTTATTCTTTCTAATGTGATCATATTCACAGAACCTGAATTTTGCTGCCATAAAGGCGTACTTTCTCTGTTGGCATGAACAGTGCAGTGAATGCAGCCAGACCTTAGTGTGCTATTCCCATTCTAAGACATTTTCAAACATCCACTGACAAGGTTCCCTTTGCCTTCTTCTGTAGCCAAGGTTTTGTCCCAACATTTAAGAATACACGAATGCTAGGACAGGTATTGCGCTCATCTGGACTTACAGCTCGGACAGCAAGGATGTCTCCAACAGAAAGCCATTTCAGGATGTGAAAGAGCACATCTTCTGGAAGACTCAGGATGCTGAGGTTTCGGGGTCTCCTCCTTATTCTTCGCTTGGTGGGGTAACAGAAACACTTGGCACACCTACAGTGAATCACTTGAGAGGAAAATGTCTCAATGAGATGAGAAGTTACATCTGAAGATGATATAACAGTTACTGCCCCCGAATCACAAAAAAAGAAATTAAGCAGTTCCAAACCAAGGTTAAGTAAAGCAGGAGCCTCACAGAAGACATCACCATTCCCTGAATATCCAACAAATATTCTAGATGAGCAGCAGGTCTCATATCACTTGGCTACTGTAAACGTTCGGATCCTCAGCCTACATGACAGCCAGGAAGGGGAAGTGACCCACACTCATGGAGTTTCTCCTCAAATTTCACTACCAGGCAAGCCCCTCCAATGCCTGTCAGACGTCTCTGCTGGCCTTCTGCACACCTTACTGAAAACCACAATGTTCACAAAGGATCTGTGGGTTCGTAAAGCCTGGTTTCGGAACCCAAATTCAAAGCACCAGCCCTGCAGGGAAACAAAAACCTTGGAGGTGAGGCCAGGCCAGTACCTGTCTAAGCCTCAGCTCTGCAGATGTCAGAGCTGCTCAACCCAAGCCTCAGGGCCCTCTGTAAAATGGGGCATTGGCAGGAACTTAGGAAGGTTGTGTGGATCCCAGCACAAGGCCAAGATTCACACAGACTAAAACGTTAAAGGTGAGACGATAGGCCCCAGGCCACCCAGGCATGCTCCTCAGATAAGCTCTCTCTCCCCTCTGTCCAGAGTGGGCTATTTCAACTTCTACCCCAGCAACCCTTTCCTCATTCTAGGCAGATGACTTTACTCCTTATTTCAAAAGAAAATGGAAGCCGTTAGAGAGGAACCTTAGGATCCTGTCTCCCCATCTACAAATTTACCTTCCTAGCTATTCTTCAGGACTTCTCTAGCAATTGCCCCTTGCCCTCTTCCTGTCAATAACTAAATATATTGCAAAAGCCAAACATATGCCCAGGGCGACTGATTCTTCAGATTATGCTGATTTTGCCAGGGTCTCCGTTCGCTTGCTCTACAACAGACACTTGAAAGTGTTTAAAAACTCGATAATCACAACTGAAGTCGCAGCCCTGTCCACCGAGCCCTCTAAGCGCCCAGGTGCGAGGCGCTTCCACCGGGCGGGTCCTGCCGCCTCGGCCCACGGAGCTGCTGGCCGCGCCCGGGACGGCGGTCTGCAGGTGCGCGCACAGGGCGCGGGGCTGCGGGGCTCGCTCTACAGGCGCCAGGCTTTAGGGCAGCAATCCAAGTGTGCTTCGTAGAGAACCCAAACCGCCGCCCTCAGGGAAGAGGGCAGGAAACGCCTGGCAGGGAATGGGCGCCGGGGGGCATTTAAACCGTGCGCCCCGGAACGCGGGCTGGGGTTCGCGCCGGCGTGAAGCGGTGGGCGCGACACACCGCCCGGTCCCGGAGGCCGGACCGCCCTCCGGGCCTCTGCCCGTGCAGCCCGCTCCGGCCCGCACTCACCGCCGCCGCTGCCCATCGCCGCGCCCGCGCCGTCGCCGCCGAGCCCGCCTGCGAGCGCGCCGCTCCCCGAGTGGAGCGCCAGCCCCGCGCGCAGGCGCAGTCCCCGCCCGCCGCTCGCCCCCGCCCCGTTTTCAAACGCACCCGGCGCTCCCATTGGTCGGCCCGGGGGCCCCGCCCCCGAGCCCTCCCGTCCCGCCGGCTCTGGACGCCGGCTACTGGCCTGGCCAGGACGCGAATTCGAACGCTGGGCGCAGATTGGCCGAACCCGCGCGGCCGCCCCGCCTCCCCGGCCCGCCGAGTGTCTCTGCTGAGCGGGACCCGACCAGCTGGCGGGATCGCTCGGTGATGTCCGGCGGGTAGTCTCAGAACCCTGCCAGGGACGCGAAGAGCGATCCTTGGGGGTCCTCCGAGCCCCGGCCTGGGAGATCCCGAAGTCCTGCCCGGTGCTAGGCGGGTCCTGAACTCGATCCTTACTCTGTCCCTCCCGCAGCGTGCTCTCAGCGGAGGAGACCGGGTCTGGATATGCGGGAGCGGATGGTGATGCGGGGGAGTTGGAAGACCAGGGTTTCAGTCTTCGTAGGCTCACCCAGCACTCAGGACCATTTTTCTCCGTGAAACATGGCTCGCCCTGGACTGGCAGGACAAATCCTTACCCTCACCTGGACCACAAATTGTCCCCAGTTCCTAATCTCCTGTCCTCACTGCCTGCACTTTAGTGGCTGCTGCCAGCCACCAGGAATGTCACATTCAGCTGAGTATCTATTCACTCAAGAATTGGACAGCGTGCATCATGTCCCACCTCTTCTTGACACATTCTGTTGAGGGGAAGAAATTCACTCTCTTGAGGGAGTGGGGTAAACTAGGCCCAGGCTCTCTCCCTCCCCCATGGCTTGGATGGGCCTTAACCCCCCCTCCCCCACACACACACCTTGCTGCTCTCTGGGCCACTTGGGGTACCTGGCCTGTGCTAGGCACAACAAGAGCCCGGTGCCAAGGCCCCGTGCCTGTCTGGAGCGGGAGACAGGGAGTAAACAGGCGATCACAGCCTAAGGCTTAGGAGAGCCCCAGAGGTTCAAAGAAACAAGGATGGGGGTTTCTGGAAGGTGCTCCAGACTGAGGACGAGTGAATGAAGTCGAGTAAGCTTGCGGTTTGCTTCCCCAGGCTCCTTGGTCCCTGTGGGCTAGTTTCCACTTTGTTACTTTGTCCTCTGGGGCTCTGTTACTTTGTTACCTTTTCCTCCTGGGCCCAGTGGGCTTTCAGGATTTGCTTATGGTAGCACCTTGAAGGGATTAACAAACTAAATCCAACCATGAACAAGTCATCTACCACTGGAATCTTCCAACTGTAGCACCATCTCTGGTTTTTCAAAGTCCCCAGTGTCCTTTAGTTCTGCTTTTTTCTTTCCTTTTTGTGGTGCGAACCTGCTAACCTCCTTTCTCACCCTCCCAACTGGAATTACAAGCGTGCACCACCATACCTGGCAAAACAGGGTGTCACTAAGCTTCTGAGGGCCTAAGTAGCTGAGTCGGCCATAAACCTGTGGTCCTCCTGTCTCAGCCTCCCAAGAACTGGGATCACAGGTGCCTGCCCGTTGTGTCTGAGTCACTCCCTCATTTATTCAGAGGAAGTACTCTTCTTTGTCAAGAACCAGGCACTCTCTTGGCTGCAGCTACAGATTGTCCTGCACATGTCTCCCTGTCCTACCCACTGCACCAGAGTTGAGCTTCTAGAGCCAAGCTGGGGTACTGGGCCACTCCTGGAGGGTGCGAGATGCTCCGTTTCCTATTGGGCTTCCAGAAGATGAGAGAACTCCAGAAAGTCCCAATTTTGGGAGCTTGGGGAGGTTCCTGATAGAATAAGGTAGCAGTTGAAGACCTGAGGGTGAATGAGCAAAACCCCTCAAGGCTGGCAGGGTGCAGAGGGAGAGTGAAGAAGAGTGAGGGAGGCTGGGAGGCTGAAGAACCCTAGAGAGAGGGAGAGGGCCCTTCCAAGGCGGCCATGGACAGAGGCCCAGGGAGGCTCCACCACAGGCGAGCAGGGGACACTGAAGTGCCACAGAGCAGTCACTTGGAAAAAGGACTGCGGTGCGGGTGTGGTGATAAGAGGCACGTGGACACTGTTGTCCTGGGTGAAGGACTGCAGGCCTTCACAGGACTGGAGCTTGGAAGAGAAGGGAGGGAACACATCTGCATTTGAGAAGATGGCCTGACAGACAGACAGGGTATTTGATGGTATGTCCCTTGGAGAGAGGCGAGGACAGTGTCCGTGTGACAAAGGCACAGGCCACATCCACCGGCGTGCACAGCTGGAGGGAGCACAGGCTTGGCCCGGGGTCTCTGAACTAGAGCAGTGCTTGAGCACCTGTTAACAGAGCTAGTGACCAACGCTTGCTGAGCCCTGCCCCAACCCTTTCCTACTCAGCCCGTCTGGATGCACTGGGCACACAGCCAGCATCAGGAAGAACATGGTGGCTACTGTGTAACCCCTCACAGCTGTCCCCCTTCAAAAGCATGCACGTGTGGTGGGTAATCGTTTCCACTGAGACACACCTGGGCTCTCCACCAGGCCTCCAGGATGAACTGCAGTCAGGGAGAGAGCCCGGCGGTAAGCTCACTGCGCTGTGAGCTGCTTCTGCACCCAGAAGCTAGGCAGGCCCGGCACACCCAGCAGACCTGTGCTGTGTCTTTATTACAACAGGACCGGCTCTGAGGGAGGCAGCGAGGGAGGCTGAGCAGGAGGAGATGGGGGGAAAGAGGAGGGAGACTGAGAGGGAGGCTGTAAAGGAGGCTGGGACAAGAAGCAGGGTGGCTCTGCTTGTCCCTGTTGGTTTTTTTCCTGAGCAGGGGGCAAAGGGCTGGCGAAGTTCAGGAAGATGTCCTCCAGAGAGACCTGGCTGACGGAGTAGTCCTCCAACATGTACTTTCTCTTGGCTTGCTCAAGAATGCCAAACACCTGTGGAAGGGGGAAGGTGCGTGCTGTGGACACACCACCCACTGGTGATGTGCTATGCAAAGTGGGGGCAAGGACAGGGAGGATGCAGAGAGGGTGGACAGAGGGCCAGCCCCTGGGTTTGTGACTAGGTCCCCAAGGGCCTGGCCCTCTCTCAGCTGCTCCAGACGCCTTCCAAGAAGCCAGGCCCACCAAGTTCAGATGTCTGTCTCGGCGGGGATGGAGCCAGAGGCAGAGCCCTGGCTGGGTCCCTGGCTTGCTCTGTGACTGGGCTGTGTCTGCTCCTCACTCTGTAAAACGTGGGAGCAAGAGGAGCTGATCCCCAAGGGCCCTTCCAGCTCAAACATTTTGCCAGGCATGGTGGCACATGTCTATAAATCCTAGTACTTGGGAAACTGAGACAAGAGAATCACAGGTTCAAGACAGGACTCAGCAACAGGGGACTCTTAATAACCTAGCAAGACCCTGTTTCAAAACAAAACAACAAGCTGGGCGTGGTGGCACACACTTGTAATCCCAACACTTGGGAGGCTGAGACAGGAGGATCCGGGTTTGCAGCCAGACTCAGCTACTTAGTGAGACCCTCTGTAAATTAGTGAGACCTTGTTTCAAACTAAAATTAAAAATTAGGACTGGGGTATAGCTCAGAGGTAAAAGGCCCCTGGAGTCAATCCCTATCTCACACACACACACACACACACACACACACACACACACACACGCATGCCAGGCAGGGGGATTGCAGTTCAGATAGCCTCAGCTACTTAGCAAGACCCTTTGCAACTCAGTGAGACCCTGTTTCAAAAAATAAAAAGACAGCCGGGCGTGGTGGCGCACACTTGTAATCCCCACACTTGGGAGGCTGAGACAGGAGGATAGCACAGGTTCGAAGCCAGCCTCAGCTACTTAGTGAGGCTCTCAGCAACTTAGTGAGACCCTGTTTCCAAATAAAATATAAAATAGGTCTGGGAGTATAGCCCAGAGGTAGAAAAGCCTCTGGGTTCCACCCCCAGTACCACCAAAAAAAAAAAAAAAAAACTAAAAATAGGACTGGGGGTGTAGCTCAGAGGTACAATGCCCTTGGGTTCCATCCCCAGAACTGCAGAAGGAGGAAGAGGAGGAAGAAAAGGAAAAAAGAAAGAGAGATGAAAGCCAGGCATAGTGGCACAGGCTTGTAATCCCACTATTTTGGAGACTGAGACAGGAAGATCGCAGTTCCCGGCCAGCCTCAGCTACTTAGTGACGCCCTTTGCAACTCAGTGAGACTTTGTTCCAAAATAAAGAATAAAAACATAGGGTTGGAGGTGTAGCTCGGAGGTAGAATGCCCCTGGCTTCCATCCCAGTAGTGGAAAAGAAAGAAGGAAAGAAGGAAAGAAAGAAAGAAAAGAAAAGAAAAGAAAAGAAAAGAAAAGAAAGGAGAGGCTGAGATTTTAAAAGGAGCCCAGGTAGCTGGGCGTGGCGGCACACACTTGTAATCCCAGCGCTTGGGAGGTGGAAACAGGAGGAGAGCGCAGATTCGAAGCCAGCCTTGCTGGTTTAAGAGATCCTGTTTCCAAATAAAGCCTGGAGAAGGGTTCCATCCCCAGTACCAAAAAAAAAAAAAAAAAAAAAAAAAAAAAAAAATTGCAGGTTCTCAGCTAGGGTCAGTCTCTGAAACTCAGTGAGATCCTATTTCAAAATGACGATTAAAAAATAGGAGTTGGAGCCAGGCGTGGTGGCGCACGCTTGCAATCCCCAGGATCGAACCAGGATCGCGCTGGTTCGGAGCCAGCCCTGTTTCAAAAAAAAAAAAAAAAAAAAAAAACTATAAAAAAAATAGGTCTGGGAGTGTGTAGCCCAGAGGTAGAAGGGCTTCCAGGAACCCTAGTACCACCACCACCAAAAATAGGAGTTGGGCCGGGCGTGGTGGCGCACGCTTGTAATATGCACTTGGGAAGCAGAGATAGGAGGATCCCGCAGGTTTGAAGCCAGCCTCCCTGGCTTGAGACCCTGTTTCCAAATAAAAAATATAAAAAGAGATCTGGGAGTGTAGCCCGGAGGTAGAACAGTTTCCAGGAACCCCAGTACCACCAAAAACAAACAAATAAACAACAACAACAAAAAAAGAGTTGGGTGTGGTGGCACATGCTTGTAATTCCAGCATTTGGGACGCTGAGACAGGAGGATCATGGATCACAGACAGCCTCAGCTACTTAGTGAGGCCCTTTGCAACTTAGTGAGACCCTGTTTCAAAATAAAGAAAAAAATAGAGCTGGGGTGTGGAATATCCCTGGGTTCAATCTCCAGTACTGCAAAAAATAAAAATAAATGAATAAATGAATAAAATAAAAAATTTAAAAAAGAGCCAGGCATTGTAAGCGCACGCTTGTAATCCCAGCATTCGGGAGGCTGAGACCAGAGGATCGCGGTTCCTGAATAGCCTCAGCTACTTAGTGAGGTCCTCCACAACTCAGTGAGACCTTGTTTCAAAATAAAGAATAAAAAATAGGGCTGGGGGTATAGCTTGGAGAAAGAATGCCCCGGGATTCCATCCCTACTACTGCAAAAAAAAAAAAAAAAAACCCCAAAAATCCCCAGACATCCGGAGGTGGTGCACACACTTGTAATTCCAGCATTCGGGAGGCTGAAACTAGAGGATCGTGGTTCACGGTCAGCCTCAACTACTTAGTGAGGCCTTTTGCAATTCAGTGAGACACTGTTTCAAAATAAAGACTAAAAAATAGGGCTGGGGGTGTAGCTCAGAAGTTGAATGCTTGTGGGTTCTACCCCCAGTAATGCAAAAAAATTTTTTTTCAAAAAAATAAAAAAGAGCTGGGCGTGGTGGCGCATGCTTGTAATCCCTGCACTTGGGAGGCTGAGACAGAAGGATCGCACAGGTTCGAAGCCAGCCTCAGCTACTTAGTGAGGCTCTCAGCAACTTAGTGAGATCCTGTTTCCAAATAAAATATAGAAAAGGTCTGGGAGTATAGCCCAGAGGTAGAAAGCCTCTGGGTTCCACCCCAAGTACTACCAAAAAAAAAAAAAATTAAAAAAATTAAAAAGAAATAAAAAAGAAAAGGAAGAAAAGAAGGAAGAGAAATAAAAGGGCATAGCTTAGAGGCAGAATGCCTGTGAGTTTAATTCCCAATACTACACAGACACACACACACACACACACACACACACACACACTATTTATTTAGTGGTGCTGGGGATTGAATTCAGGGGCATTATATCTCTGAGTTATACCTCAGTTCTATTTATTTATTCATTTATTTAATTTATTTATTTATGGTACAACTGTGGATTGAACCCAAGGGCATTCTATCTCCAAGCTATACCCCCAGCCCTGTTTTTTATTCTTTATTTTGAAACAGTCTCACTAAATTATGGAGCGTCTCACTAAGTAGCTGAGACTGGCAGTGAACCTGCTGCCATCCTCCTGTCTCAGTCTCCCAAATTCCAGGATTACAAGTGTGCACTACCTTATTACTATTATTATTAACATTATCATTATTATTATGGTACTGGAAATGAAACCCAGGGCACTACACCTCTGAGCTACCTCCCCTAGCCTTTTTAGTCTTTTTATTTTATTTTTTTTGAAACAGTGTCACATTGAATTGTGGAGGGCCTCACTAAGTAGCCGAGGCTGTCCGTGAACCACGATCTTCCAGTCTCAGCCTCCCGAATGCTGGGATTACAAGTGTGCGCCTCCATACCTGGTTTTTTAATTTTTACTTTGCAACAGGGTCTTAGGGCCTCGCTAAGTTGCTGAGGTTGGCCTCCAACCTGTAAGCTTCCTATTGCAGCCTCACAAGTTTTGGGATTACAGGCATGCATCACTATGCCTAGGCTCAGTTCAAATATTTATGTTCTGTGAATTCCAATTAACATTTTTATGGAGATTTGGAGGATGTCTGAATGGTAATTCTGCAAAAGAGAGAGGGGGGAGAGAGGGAGAGGGAGAGAGAGAGAGAGAAGAAGAAGGAGGAGGAGGAGGAGGAGGAGGAGGAGGAGGAGGAGGAGGAGGAGGACTGAGCCCCCGCTGAAAGTGAGTGCAATCAGATATGCTCACCTTTGCCCAGCTGAGGTCCTGGCCAGGCAGGTGGTAATGAACCATGCCTTGGTGTTCATCTTCTAGGACACTCCCTGCAAAGAGGACGGCCGTGCTCCAGTGAGGCCTCCACAGGGAGGTCCCGTCCTCGCCCAAGGGGCAGAGATGTGGGGCTCGGCAGGGCTGGACACCGACCCCTACAGGGGCCCGGGCCCACCCAGCAGGGGCCGCGGGCCAGCACACACCTGGGAAGGTCAGGTCCACAAACGCCTTGAACTCCTCCAGTGCCTCCTGCTGCCCTTCACTCCGGACCTTGGCCCGCAGGGAGTAGCCGCTGCCAAACTTGCTCTTGAGGTGCTGCGGGCTGCCCAGGCACTTGAACTGCCCCTGCACCATGATGGCCAGCCGGGTGCACAAGGCCTCACACTCCTCCATGCTGGGAGAGGGCGAGGCCTGAGACCACTGGCCAGGGGCCCCACCCGCTGCCAGGGCTTGTGCGCACAAGGGCGCCGGCCCCCAGCTGGGCGCTTCCTGAGCCCCACGCTCAGAGCATGGCCACGTGCAGAGCCGGGATCTCTGCTCTAGTGCTCACAGGTGCTCTGCCCACCCGGCCCTTCCCAGCCACCAGCTCCCACGGGCCCCGGGCTCTACCTGTGGGAGGTGATGATGATGGCCTTGCCGGACTCACGGGCCCGTCCCACGGTGTCCCAGAGCAGGCGCCGGGCCACGGGGTCCATGCCAGTGGATGGCTCGTCCAGGAAGATGACCGCGGGCTCTCCGATGAGGGCGATGCCGGTGCTCAGCTTGCGCTTGTTACCGCCGCTGGGTGCAGAGGGGATAAAGGTAGGGGTAGAGAATGGTTGCTGTTAATCTTCAGTGGTGAGTCCTGCTGGTCCAACACTGACCCCTTTCCTTTTCTGTTCCAGATGTGCTCCACACCCCGGGTGGAACTTTTACAAATGCAGTACCATGGCAGGGGGGAGTGGCACACACTTGTAATCTCAGTACTTGGGAAGCTGAGGCGGGATTACAGGTTCACAGTCAACCTTAGCAACTCAGTGAGACCCTGTTCCAAAATAAAGAATAAAAATTAGGGCTGGGGGTGTAGTTCGGAGGTAGAATGTCCCTGGGTTCCATCCTCAGTACTGAAAAAAAAAAAAATAGGGTTGGGGTATGGAGGTATAGCTTGGAGATAGAATACCCCTGGGTTCTATCCCTAGTACCACAAAAGGAAAAAGGAAGGAAGAAATAAATAAATAAATAAATAAATAAATAAATAAATAATGTGGTGCTAACAACTTTAGTAGGGCTAAGTTGTATCTTAGACTGTACACTGAGCGTCCAAACCATTCCCCTACTCAGCATTATAAAAAAAAAAAAGCAAACAATAAACCATTCCCTGGACACAGAGATCAGTCCAGGGTGAGCATGTGGTCAGCAAATCTTCTCTGAGGGACTTGTGGGTATTGAGACACACTTTCTGAGAGCAAGGCTGCAGGACCATCCGAGCTATTTTTTTTAACTCATAGCATTTATTATGTGCAAGGCACCATTCTGAACTTCAGAATGGAAATTCATCCAATCATCAAAAGATGCAAGAAGCCGGGGTAGTGGCACATGCTTATACTCCCAGCCCTCATCTACCACAGGAGGAATGCAGGTTCAAAGACAGCATCAGCAATTCAGCAAACTCTCAGCAACCTAGTGAGACCCTGCTTCAAAAATAGAAAATAAAAAGGCTGGGTTTGTAGCTCAGAGGTAGAATGCCCCTGGGTTCCATCCCCAGCACAAAAAAGAGAAGAAAAGAAATGGTGCACGACAGCAAGAAGAGCTGCTTCAAACTTCAACCCACTGAAAGGCCGGAACCTCTTCACCTGAGCCCTGGTCCCTGGGCCCCTGCACCAGAGCTCAGGGGCATCTCCCCACCTCCCACCCCAGGCCTGCAATACCGTCGTGTGCCTCTAGTGGTACTGCAAACCACGTGAAGAGGGAGAAGCCCTTGGGCTTGGGCAGTGGATACCTCGCTCCTTCAAGCTAGTTAAAGTTGGAGGTCCTATCTCTGGCACTAGAAGCTGAAGCAGAGCTGCCGAGCCTCAGCAGACACACTGGGATGAGGTAGCTGTGAGCCCAAAATGCAAACCTACCAAAAGCAGGAAGCCTGTCACCAAGTGAAAGGAAGAAGGGACGGCCCACACGTATGGTGCCATCTGCTTGACCTCAGCTGCAGAAATGGCCCCGGGCCTGGGTGTGCCTCATATTTTTCTCTGGAGCCCAGGCCCATGGGAGAGTGGCACCTGGGACAGCCCAGGCTCCTGCTACAGGGAACAGGCCGCCTTCCACCCCTGCCCAGTAACATGGACTGCACAGCTACCCCGTGCCTGAGCCCACAGGCTCGGCCCTAAGCTTCCTGAGCACATCTTGGAACTGGTGGAGAGGTGCAGAGAAGCCCCATGTCTCACCTGTAGGTCTTCACTAGTTTGTCTGCATATATGTCCAGGACTAAGTCCTCAAGAATCTGGTCCACACAGGTACCGATGTGGCGCTCAGGGATGCCCCGAATCCGGGCATACATGACCAACATCTCTCGGCCTGTCATGAAGTTCAGCAGGGCATCAAACTGAGGACAGTAACCTATCCACTGCCGAACCTGGAAGAACACAGCCCCGCAGGGAGGCATGCCGGAGTGAAGCCTCCCACTGTGCGGCACCGGCCTGTCCCCTGGCCTTGCCCTGTGCGCACCAGCGTGAGGGCCATGTGCAGGATTATAATAATGCTGGGAATCTGGGAGTGTAGCCCCTGCTGGAGGTGTCTGCAAACAGGCCATTTCTGGAGGATGCCAGGGGTGGAACACTTGCTCAGCTCCTCTTCCTGCCCTCCTGGAATGACACCCGTGCCTTCCTTCTTTGGGGTCACCTTCAAATTAACAAGTCCAAGAAGACTTGCCTTATACTTTCCCCACTTATTGAGGCCCCCGGGATTGAACCCAGGGGCATTCTACCTCTGAGTGCCACCCCATTTTCTCTCATGCTTTGGCACAGGTCATACAAGAGAAAAGAATGGTCTGCTCTGTACCGGTTAGTGGACTCACACACTGCCCCATTTCAGTCTGGGAGAGAGTTTTGGTCTATATAAATTTTCTACTTTAATCGATTTGGGGATAGAAATCTAGGAACTGTTGTAAGTTGATTTAAAGAAAATAAAGAAATGTAGCCGGGCGTGGTGGCGCACGCTTGTAATCCCAGCATTTGGGAGGCTGAGACCGGAGGATCACGGTTCGTGGACAGCCTCAGCTACTTAGGGAGGCCCTTTGCAACTCAGTGAGACCTGGTTTCAAAATAAAGAATAAAAAATAGGGCAGGGGGTGTAGCTCGGAGGTTGAATGCCCCTGGGTTCCATCCCTAGACCCGCAAAAAAAAAAAAGATAAAGAAATGTAGCCAGGTGTGGTGGCACACACTCGCAATCCCAGCATTTGGAGGCTGAGACCGGAGGATCGTGGTTCACAGACAGCTGCAGGTACTTAGTGAGGCCCTCTGCAACTCAGTGAGACCCTGTTTCCAAATAAAGAATAAAAAACGGGGCTGGAGGCATAGCTTGGAGGTAGAATGCCCCTGGGTTACATCCCCAGTACCTAAAAAAAAAAAAGTGACACTTTCTACATATTTGTGTTTGGAGTAAAATCCACACCTGCTGCCTTGGGGGCTTATCTGGGTTGGCTAGGCAACCCTGTCCAGTGCACAGAGGCACCTGTACCAAGGATCGTCTTACAATGGACCCAAAAAATTCTGAGGCAGTGAGTAACTCTGAAAGTAAGAAAAACAGTGTTAGCTGCGTATGATGGGGAAAGCCTGTAATCCTAGTATTTGGGATGCTGAGACAGGAGAATTGCAGGTTCGAGGCCAACCTCAACAAGTAGTGGGACTCTCATCAACCTAGTGAGACCCTATTTAAAGGAAAAAAATAAGGCTGGGGTTATTGCTTGAGGTAGAATGCCCCTGGGTTCAATCCCCAGTAAACACACACACACACACACACACACACACACACACACACACACGAAAGAAAAAAAGGAAGGGAAGGAAAGAAACAAAGGAAGAAAGAAGCCGGGTGTGGTGGCACATGCTTGTAATCCCAGCATTTGGAGGCTGAGACTGGAGGACTGTGGTTCGTGGACAGCCTCAGCTACTTAGTGAGGCCCTCTGCAACTCAGTGAGACCCGCTTTCAAACCACAACAACAACAAAAAAGGATAAAAAATAAGCAGCGGGTGTAGCTTGATTGCCCCTGGGTTCCATCCCCAGACCCACAAAAAAAAAAAAAAAAAAAAAAAAGGAGGAGAGCAACGTAGTGCGGCGGTGTGAACTCAGAAGGCACTTCGACTCTGATTTCTGGAAAACCAGCAGGTTCTGAGGAGATTGTTTTTTGTTTGTTTTTGCTTTTGGTTTTGTGCACACTAGGTAAATTCTACCACTGAGCTACACCGCAGCCCTGACTGTGTGTGTGTGTGTGTGTGTGTGTGTGTGTGTGTGTGTGTTTTGCAGTACTGAGAATGTACCCCAGAGGGATTCTACCTCTGAGCCACACTCCAAGCTCTATTTTTAAGTCTTTTTTTATTTTTTAAAAAGGGCCTCACTGAGTTGTGAAGGCCTCTCTAAGTAGCTGAGGCTGTCCACAAACCACGATCCTCCGGTCTCAGCCACCCAAATGCTGGGATCACAAGGGTGCGCCATCACGCCCGGCCATGAGAATGTGTTTTAAGGAATGGCAAGAGTGCTTAAAAATACTACAGAGAAAGGGTGTGTGCAGAGTAAGAAAGCAAGCATGAGGCTTTGTCAGTCTGTCATTAAGCTTAATTTGTGTGAGATTTCTAGGAAAAACAGAAACGAAGAAGCAGTTTAAATACATTAAATTCCATATTTCCAACTACAGATTTTCACAAACTTCTAGGAGGCGAGGTACAGATGGATTCCAGGAAGATTGAAATTCAATTTTATCAACTGGATGGTGAGAAATTTCTCACCAGCAGGATGAAAGCCTTGCAGGTAGGTGTTATTTTAAGTAGTACACAGAAATATAAAATTTCTTATTATCTGAGTTTGTGGAATAAAACTTACATCTCCTTCTCTGTGACTACTGTAGACACTATTGAATGGATGACTGGGAACGACAAAGCCAGGAGGAGGTTTACTGGGTTTCCCTACGTGGGGTGCATGCCTTGGAGCTCTACCTCTGAGCTACGACCCGAATCCTCTTTCCCTTTTTTTAAATTTTGAAAGAGGGTCTCAGTCAGGTGCAGCAATGCCTGCCTGTAATCCCAGTACTTGGGAGGCTGAAAAAGAAGGATCACAGGTTCAAAGCCAGCCTTGGCAATTTATTGAGATCTTCAGCAATCTAGGGAGACCCTGTTTCAAATTTTAAAAAAAGAGAGTTGGGAATATAGCTTGGAAGTAGAATGTTCATGGATCAACCCCTAAGAAAGAAGACAGACAGACAGACAGACAGACAGACAGGAAGGAAGGAAGGAAGATCGATAGATAGATGATAAAAGAAACAGTGTCTCACTAAGTTGCTGAAGGTCTTGCAAAGTAGCTGAGGCGGGCCTTGAACCTGCGATTCTCCTCTCTTAGCCTTCCAACTGCTTGAATTTCAAGCGTGTGCCACTGCACCCAGGTTACTTGTTTCTGTTCAGAACTCAGCTACAAGTCTAACTCTTGTTCTCGTGAATAGGACCCACTCTCGGTCCTTTGAAGATTTTCTTTTTGTTTGGTTTTCAGTAGTTTTACTGTGATGTTCCAGGGCATTGATTTCTTTTAATTTATCCTGCTTAGGTTCAGAGGGCTTCATTTATTTGTAATCTGATGTCTTTCATAATGTTTGGAGAGTTTTATCCTCTAACTTCTGTTTTTTTGGTGGTACTGGGGATGGAACCCTTCGACCTCTGGGCTACACTCCCAGACCTATTTTATATTTTATTTGGAAACAGGGTCTCTTTTGTTGTTGTTGTTTGTTTTTGGTGGTACTGGGGTTCCTAGAAACCCTTCTACCTCTGGGCTACACTCCCAGACCTATTTTTTTACATTTCTATTTGGAAACAGGGTCTCCTAGGCCAGTGAGGCTGGCTACGAACCTGCGTGATCCTCCTGTCTCTGCCTCCCAAGCACAGGGATTACAAGTGTTGGCCACCATGGCCGGCTCTAACTTCTTTTAAAAAAAATTTTTTTTTGAGGTACTGGGGATGGAAACCAGGAGCATTCTACCTCCAAGCTACACCTCCAGCCCTATTTTTTTTATTCTTTATTTTGAAACAAGGTCTGGCTGAGTTGCAAAGGGCCTCACTAGGTAGCTGAGGCTGTATGCGAACTGGGATCTTACTGTCTCAGCCTCCTGAAAGCTGGGGTTATAAGCGTGTGCCACCACGCTTGGCTCCCCTAACTGTTCCTATATCGCTTTGTCTCCCTTCCTTCCAAACTTCTGTCACTCACCTAGTATTCCTTTTTGTGATATCCTTTATACACAATGTAGATATAGACACATAGGAAGAGGTTGTGGGGATTGGCTCATACAGTTATGGAAGCTGAGAAGCTCCATAATCTGAAATGCAGGACTGGAGTTGGGATGGAGATGTGGCTACCTGGGAGACATCAGCAAATGGATGGTAATGGGGGCAGAGCAACAGAAGGGACCAGGTGGGGACAGTATGTCTAGAATGAGGGCCAGGAGATGCAGGTGCAGCCCCCAGGAACATCCCAATCTGCTGGGCCAGATGAAGTTGGAGCTCTGCCAAGGAGCCTGAGAGAGAAATGTTCGGATGGAGAAGGGCAGGGAGAGAGGGAAGCTATGGAAAAGCAATGAAAGGCTCAGTGGAAGGAGGAAAAGGCCAGGATTATAAAATGCTGCAGCAAAGTCAAGGAAGATGGACAAAACACAATAACCTTAACTAGGATAAACAGAGTAGGATCAGGTCCAAGGAGAAGAGATTTGAAGGTTACTTGGGAGAGAGCATCCCTGGAGCATGGCTGCTGACTGGACATCCTGGGTGGTGCCTCTCACTGCCCAGGAAGCATAGAGGGAGAAAAGAGGAGTGTGGAGACTCCCTAGGGCCTACTGACTTTCCAGTGCCTGTGTAATCAAGAGAGTGTTGTAGCTGGGCGCAGTGGTACATGCTGGAAATTCTAGCTGCCTGGGATGCTGAAGCAGGAGGATTGCAAGTTTGAAGCTAGCCTGGGCAACTTAGCAAGACTGTCTCAAAATAGAATAAGCCAGTGGGGCACACTTGTTATCTCAGTACTTGGGAGGTTGAGACAGGAGAATTGCAGGTTTGCATTCAGCCTCAGCTACTTAGTAGCTCTCTGCAACCTGGTGAGACCCTGTTTAAAAATAAAGAACAAAAAAAATAGGACTGGAGATGTAGCTCAGAGGTAAAAAATGCCCCTGGGTTCAATCCTCACTAACACGCACGCACGCACACACACGCACGCGCGCGCGCACACACACACACACAAACACACAGAAGGAGGAGGAGGAGGAAGAGAAGGAGGAGGAGAAAGGAGGAGGAGGAGGAGGAGGAGGAGGAGGAAGAGGAGGAGGAGAAAAGAGCTGTGGCTGTACCTCAGTGGTAGAAATCTTGTCTAGCTGTGTGAGACCCTGGACTCAATCTCTAGGACCAAATAGAAAAGAAGCAGGAGAAGGAGGATGGTGTTGATTAAGCAGCTCAACATCTGATCTGAGCTCAGAGAAGTATGCGCAAATGGGATGGGTGTGGGGTGTAGCTGTGACTGATACAGGGGCTTTTTAATGATCCAGTCCCATTCCAGTTCCCTGATCCCTGACTCCTGTGTCAAACCCCCAAGCTTCTTTTCAGGCGGCACCCACCTTCCTTAGGTCAGAGCTGATACTGAAACCCTTGATAAAAGCATCTCCAGAGGTGATGGGCTTGTCCCCAGTTAGCATTTTGAAAATGGAACTTTTCCCGGCTCCATTGATGCCAAGAAGGCCAAAGCATTCTCCTGCTTGGATGGTGAAGGAAACCTTGTTCACAGCCAGCACGGGCACCTTCGTCTCATAGACCTGATATGCACAAGAAAGGAGGCACCTGGGGAGGCTGGCTGCTGGCAGCAGGGCATCCTGGGCAAGGCTGGCTGCCTCACCAGTGCCTCTTACCACCAGGCCTCCCTCGCCCACTTCCGCCACCTCTGCCCTCTGCAGGCCTCAGAGGGCTCTCCTCCTGCTGTCCTTATGGGAAGACCTCAGCTTCCTACCATCAGCCATTCTTTCTGTCCCTGAAGCAAACTAAATGCCAGGATGTTCATGACCCACTCATAACTGTAGGGAAATAACAAGACTAATTAGGAGGGAAATGCTATAAAGTTGCTGGGTGTTTGAAGGGCCTCGCAAAATTCTCCTGAGGTGTCAGAGACCGCGGAGGCTTGGTCTGCGTTTCCAGAACCCCCCAACCCTTGCTCCTCCACAACTGTCTTCTGGATCCAGGAGAGGTTCCATCAGCCATGTCAAACCTTCGGGCCGAGCTGGCTGTGGTGGCGCACGCTTGTAATCCCCACGCTTGGGAGGCGGAGACAGGAGGATCGCGCAGGTTTGAAGCCAGCCGCGCGCGCTGGCTTAGGAGACCCTGTTTCCAAATAAAAATGTAAAAATAGGTCTGGGAGTGTAGCCCGGAGGTAGAAGGGCTTCCAGGAACCCCAGTACCACCAAAAAAAAAAAAAAAAAGAAAAAAGAAAAAGAAAAAAGAAAGAAAAAAACCTTTGGGCTGTCCTTGCTTCTTAGGGTTCATATTTCTGGTGCCTGCCCACCCCCCCACCCCCGCTCCCCCGTTCTAGCCCTCCTGTCTCCCAGACAGCGCAGAAGAGACAGCGCAGGGCAGAGCTTCTTTCTCTGCACAAACTCAGCTTTGCTTCATTCTCTACTGGAGAAACTGCATCAGAAGCTAATTAGTTGGCGTAGGCGGGCCTCGAGGCTGCTGGAGGGCTGATTCCTATACAAACAACCCGCAAGAATAAGGATTTGGCTTTCTAAACCCAAGCCAGGCGCAGTGGACACTTGGAATCCCAGTACCTGGGAGGCCGAGACGGGAGGATCGCAGGCTCACCGCCAGTCTCAGCAACTTGTGAGACCTTTGACAACTAAATGAGACCCTGCTTCAAAATAAAGAATAAAATAGGTTGGAGATATAGCTGAGGGGGGGGGGAATGCCCTGGGATTCCATCACTAGTACCATAAATAAATAAATAAATCCTGACTTTACCTTTGACATTTCTTTAACGACTAGTAGGTATTTCTTTTGCAACTCTTTCCAGGAAGTTCTGATGGTCTCTGCCTCCTCTTCCACATCTTGGTCTTTAGGGACTATTGCTATGTTTATGAGTGCTGCCTAAATTTTAAAGACAAGGATGGAAATTTCATGAGGGCAGGAGGGCGAGACTGAAGGGAGTCCTAGGGCCTGGGTCCTTCCTGGAAAGTCGTGGAGGTGCCCAGCTGGTCTCAGTTCAGGAGCCACTGCGGGTCTCCAAGACTGAACTCTGTTGCCACGACCATGATAGGGTGGACATGCAAACTCCATATGCTGTCGACTTAGGAGGAAAACTAAGAGACTTAAGGCCTGGGATGCCAACATACAACTAAAGTCCATTGCCTGGCACTTCCTTTAGGGTCCTTGGCCTATGGAGAGTATTCAGATCGTGAGCTGGTAAACAGACCTTCCTCCTATCAGGCTATGGGTGACTGCGGAAGAGGTAGGTGCTCCACAAGGTAACTGGTCTGGGAGCCAGGCTCCTGCTTCTACTCAGCTGATGAGTAGGCCTTGAAGCACCCCAGGTAAACGATGCTGACCAGGGCCACAGGCTAAGCCAGTCTCTTCCTCCTCCCTGAAGGTCCCTGGGCATGGGCTGTCATGGCTCTTCCCTGAGATTGGACCATATGGTTTCTGGGCTCCCTCTGAAGGCAGCCACAGGACGTTATGGAGTCAGGCCTTTGATGTGTCCTTAGAAGATTTTACTTTGACCTACTCACCAAATTCTTCTTCATGCAGAAGTTATAAAGCTTGGTTTTCATCACCCAGAACACTTTATTTTCAATGAGGAAAAGCAGAATGATGTACACAGGTCCCGAGACAGCCAAGGCTATCAGGTACTTCCCCATCCCCAGGGACTCCCAGGCATAGATGTTCTTTTGGACTGTATATCCTTCTGCTAACATGAGACATGAAACTAACATGAGACCAATTCTTTTTTCTGTAAAAATACAATAACACACTTCAAGATACACAATCCTTTATCAATTAAACACATAAAAGGAGTAGGGTATAGCTCAATGACAAAGCACTTTTAGCATGTATGAGACCCTGGGTTTAACCCCCAGGACCTAAAATAAAATAAAATAAAGTGAGTATAAGGCTTTTCCCTGTTCATATGGCAGGTATTTGAAATATATGTGTTGGATCTTCTTTCAATCATCAATCCTCATGCAACTTCAGCTGACCATTCGTGTGAAGAAAATCAGGAGCCTCTACTCTCTTTTTGACTTGATATGCCCTAAATTTTTTTCTTTAAAACACATGTAGGCTGGCCGTGGTGCCGCACGCTTGTAATCCCCGCGCTTGGGAGGCGGAGACAGGAGGATCGCGCAGGTTCAAAGTCAGCCGTGCTGGCTTAAGAGACCCTGTTTCCAAATAAAAATATAAAAATAGGTCTGGGAGTGTAGCCCAGAGGTAGAAGGGCCTCAGCTACTTAGTGAGGCCCTCTGCAACTCAGTGAGGCCCTGTTTCAAAATAAAGAATAAAGAGCCAGGCGGGGTGTCGCACACTTGTAATCCCAGAATTCAGGAGGCTGAGACCGGAGTATCGTGGTTCACAGACAGCCTCAGCTACTTAGTGAGGCCCTCTGCAACTCAGTGAGACCCGGTTTCAAAATAAAAAATAAAAAACTAGGGCAGGGGGTATAGATTGGAGGTCGAATACTCCCGGGTTCTATCCCCAGACCCTCAAAATAAATAAATAAATAAATAATATAATATAATATAATTAACAAGCCGGGTGTGGTGGCGCACACTTGTAATCCCAGCATTCAAGAGGCTGAGACCGGAGGATTGCAGTTCGTGGACAGCCTCAGCTACTTATTGAGGCCCTCTGCAATTTAGTGAGACTCGGCTTCAAAATAAAGAATTAAAAATAGAAGTCAGGTGTGGTGATGCACACTTGTAATCCCAGCATTTGGGAGGCTGAGACTGGAGGATCACAGTTCACGGACAGCCTCAGCTACTTAGTGAGGCCCTCTGCAACTCAGTGAGACCCTGTTTCAAAATAAAGAATAAAAAATTGGGCAGGAGCTGGCGTGGTGGCGCATGCTTGTAATTCCAGCATTTGGGAGGCTGAGACTGGAGGATCGTGGTTCATGGACAGCCTCAGGTACTTAGTGAGGCCCTCCACAACTCAGTGAGACCCTGTTTCAAAATATATAATAAAAAAATTGGTCAGGGGGTGTAGCTCAGAGGTCAAATGCATATGGGCTCCATCCCCAGACCCGAAAAAAAAAAAAAAAAAAAAAAGAGCAGGAGATGTAGCCTGGAGGTCAAATGCCCCTGAGTTCCATCCTCCGTACAGGAAAAAAAAAAAAAAAAGTAATTAACAGCTGAATGTGATAGCATACACCTGTAATATCAGTACTTGGGAAGCTGAGACAGGAGGATTGCAGGTTCAAGGCCAGCCTCAGAAATTTAGTGAGACCTCAGCAAATTAACTAGGCCCTGTTTCAAAAAAAAAAAAAAAAAAAAAGCCACGCATAGTGGTACACACCTGTAATCCCAGTACTTGGGAGACTGAGACAAGAGTTGGCAGGTGTGAGGTCAACCTCAGCAACTTAGTAAGACCCTGTTTCAAAATAAGAAATAAAATTGGCCCAGCATTGAGAAGGCTGAGACAGAAAGATTACAGTTTGCAGACAGCCTAAGCTACTTAGTGAGGCCCTCTGCAACTCAGTAAGACCCTGTTTTGAAAATAAAGAATAAAAAACAGGGCTGGGGCTATAGCTCAGAGGTAGAATACCCCTGGGTTCCATCCCCAATACCGCAAAATAAATGAATAAATAATAAAATAAAATAAAATTGAGATGGGAGTCTATCTTGGGGGTAGAGTGCCCCTGGGTTCAATCCACAGCACTCCAAAAATAAATAAATAAAATAAAAAGTAGGACTAGAGGTGTAATAGCTCGGAGGTAGAATGCTTTCAATTTCCAGTACAAAAAAAAGTAATTAACAAATTCCATTTACAATACTCACAAAATTCATTGCACTCAACTTGGCTCAGGTTCTTGGATGTACAAAACTTTTGTAGTTCAAAGTTGTAATATAAGTTGGTGAAAGACATCCCTAGGCAGTGTCCTGGAAGTATTAGGAAAATACGATCCAAGGACTGTGAGATTTCTGGGTAGCCCAGCTCTGTGAAGGGAAAGGAGAAATTTAATTCTGCTTACAGGAAAAAGGACATAGCTTCACCATCACTCCTAACCCACTGCACCTCTTTAGCCTAGACCATCATATCTTCCCTCCCAGAGATGAATAAACCTTTCTTTGCTTGCCTGCCTGCCTGCTTCCTTCTTTCCTTCCTTCCATACTGGGAATTGAACCCAGGGACATTCACTTCTGAGCTACATCCCTAGTCTTTTTTTTTTTTAATTTTGAAATAGGGTCTCATTAGATTGTTGAGGCTAGCCTCAAACCTGTGATCCTCCTGTCTCAGTCTTCCAAGCACTGGGATTATAGACATGTATCACCTGCCTGGATGTTGTTTCTTTTTTTATTTTTCCTCTTTTTGTAGTGCTAGGGATGAAACCCAGCTTGCTTGCTTCTTTCTTTCTTTCTTTCTTTCTTTCTTTCTTTCTTTCTTTCTTTCTTTCTTTCTTTCTTTGCAGTACTGGGGATGGAACCCAGGGGCAGTCTACCTCTGAGCTACACCCCAGCCCTATTTTTTTTTTTTTTATTCTTTATTTTGAAACAGGATCCCACTGAGCTGCAAAGGGCCTACGTAGCTGAGGCTGTCCGCAAACCGAGATCTTCCTGTCCCAGCCTCCTGAATACAGGGATTACAAGCGTGTGCCACCACGTCCGGCTTTTTTTTTTTAATTTGGAAACTGAGTCTAAGTTGCTGAGGCTAGCTTTGAACCTCTGATCCTACTATCTCAGCCTCCTAAATACTAACATTACAAGTATGTGCCACCATGCCTGGCTGTTCTTTATTTCCATTCTGGTTGTTCATGTAGAAGCATCAGAAAGAGCACCGTGTGCCTGAAGATCAGCAACTGCAGGACTGCGGCAAGGACCAGGAAGGGAAGGAGGGGCCCTGAGGTGCAGTGGGCCCAGAACAAGGTCTACAGCCAGCTCCGTAGTTGTTGCAGCAACATCTTGCAGACAGACAATAAAGACATGGTCCTTGCCTCTACAGTTTGCAGAGATGAAACTAAAAATACCCCCAAAATCAGTCTGAAGAAGGTGTTCAGCCGGGTGTGGTGGCGCATGCTTGTAATCCCCATGCTTGGGAGGCAGAGACAGGAGGATCGCGCAGGTTCAAAGCCAGCTGCGCTGGCTTAAGAGACCCTGTTTCCACATAAAAAAGTATTAAAAGATAGGTCTGGGAGTGTAGCCCGTGGGGGTGTAGCCTGGAGGTAGAAGGGCTTCCAGGAACCCCAGTACCACCATAAATACATACATACATACATACATACATACATACATAATAAATTTAAAAAATTTTAATTTTTTGGTGGTACTGGGGCTTCTGGAAGCCCTTCTACCTCCGGGCTACACTCCCAGGCCTATTTTATATTTTGAAACAGGGTCTCTTAAGCCAGTGCGGCTGGCTTCGAACTTGCGCGATCCTCCTGTCTCCGCCTCCCAAGCGCGGGGATTACAAGCGTGTGCCACCACGCCTGGCTAAAAAAATTTAAAAAAGAAGGTGTTCAGCATAAATGTATGGGGAGGAGCATTTGTCCAACTCTGATCCAGAAAGAAGTGGCAGCTCAAACATAAATATGGTAGGTCCAGGTGGTCTGTGTCAATGACGGCTCTGGCTTACAGTCTAACTCAGAGTAGATGCTCACCAAGCGCCCTCCCTCATCCATAGCTTATTTATTTAATACCATTTATACTGAAGAATAATGTATTCCAATGAAATGCATGGATCATAGGTGAACAATCTGTTGTATACAAACCAATGGAATCCATGCTCCAGTCAAGATAAAGAATATCCCATCACTCCAGAAAGTTCTCTAGTATCTCCTTTTAGGAGACGTTTTTGTCCCCAACCCCCCTACCTGAGGCAGTGAGGCAGCCACTCTTCTGTCCCGAGGATTCGATTTGTCTGTTCATGGTTTTCACACTTGCACACTAGGTATGGCAGACTGTACACTCTTTTTTTTAATGGTACTAGGGGTTGAACCAGGGACATTCTACCTCTGAGCTACACCCCCAGCCCTATTTTATTTTTTATTTTGAAAGAGTCTCACTAGGTTGATGAGAGTCTCACTACTTGCTGAAGCTGTCCTCCAACCTACAATCCTCCTGTCTCAGCCTCTTGAGTACAGAGATTACAGTTGTGTGCCACCACACTTGGCTCTTTTTATTTTATTTTATTCAGACCTGGATATTGAACCCAGGGACATTCTAGCTCTGAGATACACCCCCAGCCTTATTTTTTTATCCTTTATTTTGAAACAGGGTCTCACTAAATCGTGGAGGGTCTCACTAAATAGCTAAGGCTGGCTGTGAACCTGCAATCCTCCTGTTTCAGCCTCCTAAATATTGGGATTACAAGAGTGCACCACAATGCCTGGCTCATGCCCACTAGCAATCTATGTGACAATCCAGGCGTGATGGCACACACTTGTAATCTCAGTGCTTGGGAGGCTGAGACATGAGGATCGCAGGTTTGCAGCCAGCCTCAGCTACTTAGTGAGGCTCTCAACAACTTAGTGAGACCCTGTTTCCAAATAAAAGCATAAAATAGGTCTGGGAGTATAGCCTGGAGGTAGAAAAGCCCCTGGGTTACACACCCAGTACCACCAAAAAAATAAAAAATAGGGCTGGGGGTATAGCTCGGAGGTAGAATGCTCCAGGGTTCCATCTGCAGTTCTGAAAGAAAGAAAGAAAGAGAGAAAGAAAGAAAGAAAGAAAGAGAAAAAGGAAGAAAAAAGAAAGAAATGAAAGGGTGTAGTCAGGCGTGGTGCCACACACTTGTGATCCCGTCATTTGGGAGGCTGAGACAGAAGGATTGCAGTTCACGGACAGCCTCAGCTACTTCGTGAGGCCCTTTGCAAGTCAGTCAGACCCTGTTTCAAAATAGAGAATAAAGGAACAGGGCTGGAGTGTAGCTCGGAGGTAGAATGCCCCTGAGTTCCCATCCCAGTACCATACACACACAAAAAAAAAAAAAGAAAGAAAGAAAGAAAAAGAAAAAGAAAAAGAAAAAGAAAAAGAAAAAAAAGAAAAAGAAAAGAAAGAAAGAAAAAAGAAAAGAAAGGGTGTGACCGAGAGTGTTTGTCCATTCCTAGGGATGTGTGTTTGGGACATCCATTTGACCCTCAACCTGTAGCTGCTGTGACTACTCTCTCACAGATCTCTGGGTCTTTGGGGGACACTTCCACAGGCACAGCTTCTGCAGCCGCTGGGGGAAGTTAGAGCTTCCTGTGATACGCAGTTAGGACCTCGCCCTTACCTTGTTCGCCTGTGACTGAGACGAGCACGATGGGGCAGATGCTCAGGAAGGTGAGCATTATGACAAGCTTGACACAAGCATTGCCAGCACTGTCGAAGTAGAAGCTGCTGACATAGATGAATGGGATGATAGCCCAGCCATACAGCATCAACATCAGGACCACGGCTGGCATGCACTCCCAGTGTGTGAAAGCTTCTTCATTGTAGTATAAAAATACCACCTCAGGAAAGGGGAGGGGAAGAGTTTGGAAAAGTCACCAAGAGTCCATCCAACACACTAGAGAAAGAATATGGGAGTCTCACGTTTAAAAATAAAGTGTTAACAATACGCCACAGGCGCGTTACTTCTTCCCTCCCCCATCCAAGCCAACAACAGCAAGCCCCAGGCTCTGTTTTCAGCTTGCTGCCCTGGGGACTCAGCACAGTGCAATGCTATAAGGGCTGCAGAGATGTCTGCAAAACACACAGGAGAACAGAGCAGGAAGCGATACACTCTGCTCTGCACAAAACAACCAAGGAGCCCTCCCACTACTCAAGTCAACCACAGTCATATGGTTCCACCCGTCAATTCTCTGGTGAGCTCTTTCTGGACAGGAAAGCCAGGTCTCCACAGCACGGCTTGCTGCTCACTGGCTTGATGAAGCAGCTCTGTAGGACTTCCCTCTGCTCCTAAGGATGCTGGGACTGAGTCTGTGATGGAGCAGCTCTCACACCCAAGGTCCCCAGTCAGGGCTGAGCTGCCAGCCGGGACTTCCCGCTGGTTCCAGTTCTGCACAGGGGTCTCCAAGGAGAGCCCTTTGTCTGCAAGGAAGGACGCTAGCACCACCCAGCACTTACCACCAGCAGCAAAGTAGGGACAAGGAAGGAGATGAGGTCCCACAGCAGAGCAGAGAACCAGAAAGCAGCCATGTAAACTCCACTGATGAACTGCATGTGCTTGGCTTTAATGCGTCTCTCTCTGACTGTCAAGATGGCAAAAGAGCTGGACAGAAAAGCTATTCCAAAAAGGAAGTTGACCACAAGGTAATGTCCTTTAGGGCCCCTATAAAATACAGGACAGGTAGATAGAGGCAGTAGTTTAAGTAAAACTGGGAACAGCAACCCTTCTTATTTTTTTTTTGTAGTATTGGGGATAGAACCCAGGGGCATTCTACCTCCAAACTACACCTCCAGCCTTATTTTTTAATTCTTTATTTTGAAACAGGGTCTCACTGAATTGCAGAGGGCCTAAGTAGCTGAGACTGGCTGCAAACCTGGGATCCTCCTGTCTCAGCCTCCCAAGTACTGGGATTACAAGTATGTGTCACCGCAGCCAGCAGCAACACTTTTTTTTTTTTTTTTTTGCAGTACTGGGTATGGAACCCAGGAGCATTTTACCTGAGCTACACCCCCAGACCTATTTTTTTAGTCTTTATTTTGAAACAAGGCCTCACTGAGTTGCAAAGGGCCTCACTATGTAACTGAGGGTGTCTGTGAACCACGATCCTCCTGTCTCAGCCCCCCAAATGCTGGGATTACAAGCCTGTGCCACAACACCCAGCAGCAACCCTCTTCTAAAGCAACATTGTGTAATTAAGATAAGAAACAAAGAAAGGCCTAGATGGAAAACTAAGAAACCCAATATATGTGTAAGCCTGAGCTTGGGAGAAGGAAGCCGCACATACTGGTACAAGACTTCTTCTGAGGTCTCCTTGGATGTCTGAGGCTGAGGGTAGTTGGAAACAGTAATTGAAGCACTGGGACCAGAAAGCAACTTGAAGAGAAAATTGTCCACCAGTGTGAGAGCCAGGGCCGGGGAATGGTACGCCTGGTTGTTGAATAGCCCCCTCACTATGGTGCGGTTTTCCACTTCTTCAAAGGAGGCCGCCACCAAGTAGAATCTGTCAAAGTCCTCAGGTTCCTCTGCTGACTTTTTCAACAGAAACTGCTCTATAGAGTCTAGAAGGAAGCAGAACACCCAGCAGGCAGTAAGAGCTCTTGATAGAGCATGACGCCAGGCCCAGGGAAGGCAGGGCTCCTCATAGCTCCCCAGCCTGCTGCTCTCCCGCTGGTATCTGAAAGCTGGCCTCCTCCTGCCTACCCCACCCTGAATCCCACTCAGTCTCCAAGTACTGTCTCTTCATCTCTTAAATATTTTCCAACTCCATCTACTTCTCTTCTCCCCGTTGCCTCATCTGGGTCCAGTCCCACCATCTCTACCTCAACTATGTGGCCCTAGGTGAATTCAACTCCTTGCTTCTACACAGTACCTCCAGACTCTGCTTAAGAGGACACATCTGATCACACTGCACCCTATACGATGGCATAGGACAACTATTTTATTAATTTGTTTGCATTTGATTTCCTTATTAAAAAAAGTAATTTCTGAGCTGAGCATGGTGATGCACACTTGTGCACCTTCTTCTT
Organism: Muscardinus avellanarius; assembly: GCF_963383645.1. NCBI lineage: Eukaryota > Metazoa > Chordata > Mammalia > Rodentia > Gliridae > Muscardinus > Muscardinus avellanarius. The sequence goes on from NC_137796.1 coordinate 111,631,882, forward strand.
CGGAGACTGAGACAAGAGGATCACAGGTTTGCAGCCAGTCTCAGCAATTTGTGAGGCTCTCCACATCTTAGTGAGACCCTGTTTTGAAATAAAGAATAACATAGGGCTGGAGGAGCTGGGTATGGTGGCGCACGCTTGTAATCCCAGCATTCAGGAGGCTGAGACCAGAGGATCGTGGTTCACGGACAGCCTCAGCTACTTAGTGAGGCCCTTTGGAACTTAGCAAGACCCTGTTTCAAAATAAAGAATAAAAAATGGAGTAGGGGGTGTAACTCGGAGGTTGAATACCCCTGGGTTCCATCCCCAAACCCACACACACAAAAAAAATAGGGCTAAGGGTGTAGCTCAGAGGTAGAATGCCCATAGGTTCAATCCCTGGTACCACACACACACACACACACACACACACACACACACACACACACAAATTCTTTGTGTGTGTGTTATTAGGAACTGAACACACACACACAATTCTGTGTGTGTGTGTTATTAGGAACTGAACCCAGGGGGATTCTACCTCTAAGATACACCCCCAACTACCCCCTTCTTTTAATTTTTTACTTGGAAAAAGGGTCTCATTAAATTCCTGACAGCCTAAGCTTCTGAGGCTGGCTTCGAACCTGCTATCCTTCTGTCTCAATCTCCCAAGTACTGGGATTACAGGCGTGCACTACCATGCCTGGCTATTTTTTACTTTGAAATAGGGTCTCACTAAATTGTTAAGGATCTCACTATGTTGCCAAGCTTGGCCTTCAACCTGTGATCCTTCTATCTCAGCCCTCCCAAGTACTGAGAGTATAGGTGTTTCCAGATAAAGTAATTTTCTTTTCCTCTCTCCTTCCCCTCCTGCATTTATTCCCAGGGGCATTTTATCTCCAAGCTACACTGAGCTATTTTTTGTTCTTTTTATTGTGCTATTGGGGGGCATTCTACCTCTTAGCTACACCCCCAGCCCGATTTCTTATTCTTTATTTTGAAAGAGGGTCTAAGTTTCAGAGGGCCTCACTAAGTTGCTGAGGCTGTCCTTGTACCTGTGCTCCTCCTGTCTCATCCTCTCAAGTACTGGGATTATAAGTGTGCGCCACCATGCCCAACTATTCGTTTCACTACAGAGGAACATTTTTTTTTGTGTGTGTGGGTCTGGGGATGGAACCCAGGGGCATTTGACCTCCGAGCTACACCCGCTGCCCTATTTTTTATTCTTTATTTTGAAACTGGGTCTCACTGAGTTGCAGAGGGCCTCACTAAGTAGCTGAGGCTGTCCGCAAACCGTGATTCTCCAGGTCTCAGCCTCCCGAACGCTGGGATTACAAGAGTGCGCCACCATGCCCGGCAGAGGAATGTTTTAATCCCTAGAAAGTCACGTATGGTCTCATTTCTAGGAATCCTCTCTTTGCTATCATTTGGACCTCAATATATATGTATGTATATAAAAGATTGAACTAATATATATATATATATATATATATATATATATTTATATATATATTTTTTTTGAAGGGAACTTGTCCGTATGTTTTTAGAGTCAGCTCCAAGGGGACATTTTCCATGCTCTTCATTTTAAAGTTGATGAACATGAGGATATATATATATATATATATATATATATATATATAATTTTTTTTTGGGCATACACACACACACATACAACACATATATAATTTTTTTGTGTTATTAAGGATGGAGCCCAGGCCATTCTACCTCCAAGCTACACCCCCAGCCCTTTTTTTATTCTTTATTTTGAAACAGAGTCTCACTGAGTTGCGGAGGGCCTCACTAAGTAGCTGAGGCTGTCCGTGAACCACGATCCTCTGGCCTCAGCCTCCCGAATGCTGGGATTACAAGTGTGAGACACCATGCCTGGCCTCAAAATATATTTTTTCTGACATTTCTGGCCTTTCATTCAGAGAACAGCACATGGCCTAGGAGGACATGGTTTTCCTGCAGAGAACAACTGGGCTATTTACTGACCCTTTTCCCTGTGCCTGATACTTACCTTGGATTGCCACAGGGATCTGTCCCTCACCCATAAGCATACTGGCAAAGTGATCTGAAAGTTGAGGATCCAGGCTGGAATTTTGAGAAGCAAAGAAGGGAACGATGGTCTGACCGTATGTTTTTAGAGTCAGCTCCAAGGGGGCATTTTCCATGCTCTTTATTTTAAAGTTGATCAACAAGAGGCTTAATATAACAATCAGCAGAGGCACCACAATCTGTACAGATGACATCAACATCCAGTTGCGCCATGAATATGTAACCCTTTTCAGGAGCATGGCGTAGAATTGTTGGCAGAGGAGATTGAACTACAAGAAAAAGAAGGGACGCACCACATGGACGGGGTGACAGAGCTGGAGGCACCTGGGCTGCCCTGGCTCACGTCTACTCTCAGCCCCTCATATATGTCTGACTGTCCAATTATGTTCAAAACTCATTTCAAGTTCAAATGTGCTTTTGGGGGTACTGGGGATTGGACCCAGGAGCATTCTACCTCTGAGCTACAACTCCAGCTCTATTTTATTTCTATTTTTGACACAGGGTCTTGCTAGGTTGATGAGCGTCTCACTAATTGCTGAGGCTGTCCTCAAACCTGTGATTCTTCTGTGTCAGCCATCCAGGTACTGAGGTTCTAAGTGTGTGCCACCATGCTCAGCTTCAAATGTCTTATAATTTGATTATGTTTAATGGTGGAAAGAGAATGCACAAATTAGAAAGAATCTGGAAGTGTAACCTAAGACACCAGGTATCAATGTAAATTATATATTTTTTCCACCTGTAAGATTAATTTTTGTGTGTGTGTGATACTAGGAATGGAGCCCAGGGCCATTCTACCTCCGAGCTACACACCCAGCCCAATTTCTAGATATTTTATTTTATTTTATTTTTGAGGTGCTGGGGGTGGAACCCAGGGGCATTCTACCTCAGAGCTACACCCCAGCCCTATTTTTTATTCTTTATTTTGAAACAGGCTCTCACTAAGTTGTGGAGGGCCTCACTAAATAGCTGAGGCTGTCTATGAATCTGTGATCCTCCTGTCTCAGCCTCTCAAGAACTGGGATTACACACGAGTAACACCACATGTGGCTTTTATTTTTTATTTTGAAACAGGGTCTTGATAAGTTGCTGAGGGCCTCACTAAATTACTGAGGCTGGCCTAGAACTTGTGATTATCCTGTCTCGGCCTCCCAAATATGGGATCACAAGCATGCACTACCACATCCAGCTAGACTGGTTAAAATTTGAAATTGGTAAAAGTGTGAGGAAATTGCCACTGTTGGTAGGTTTTCACTTGATCAATTCTTTAGAAAACAAGTTGTCAGGATGAACGCCATTGTATTTAATATCCACATAATCTTGAGCCTAGAAATTCTACTTCTGGTCATGTATCCTACCATTGACTTGTAAAACTCTGCAAGTTCCATGAGCAAAGATGCCCAGGTGGCAACGGTAGTCAATGTCTAGTTGCACGCTGAGGACCCACGAGCAGGCGTCGGCCTGGGGTGGGAGCCCTTGCGCATGCTCGCTGGCTTCTGCTGGGGGCCATGTGTGTGCGAATGTGTTGGAGGCCCTTCAGGCTCAGGCGCCTGGGTTCCTTCTGCACAGCCCTTGTTGGGGAGCCCCTGTGGGGAGAGGTCTGGTGGTCAGGCAGAGTCAGGCATTCTAACTTCCTGGCTAAAAACCAACAAATACTTGACAGTCTCTATCACGCACCACCACATTCTTCAACCTCAGGATGACAAAGGCTACGTCCACCTCCATTTCACCTAAAGGCCCTCTATGACTTGTCTAAAATCACACAGAAATACTTCATGAGCCGACTCAGTCAGGACCATGATAGCCTTGTTTTATATTCATACTTGTGGATAGTCAAGGGCACTTTCCAAAATGTACACTGACATTCTTCTTTTTTTTTTTTTTTTTGGTGATACTGGGGTTCCTGGAAGCCCTTCTACCTCCGGGCTCCACTCCCAGACCTATTTTTACATTTTTATTTGGAAACAGGGTCTCCTAAGCCAGCGTGCGCGGCTGGCTTCGAACCTGCGCGATCCTCCTGTCTCTGCCTCCCAAGTGCGGGGATGACAAGCGTGCGCCACCACGCCCAGCTGATATTCTTTTTTCTTTATTTTTGATATATACAATATATACAACATATATTATATAATATATATTATATAAAGAATATATTAAGAGAACCTTATAGGTTCTCCATGTATTTTGTAAGGATATACTTAACATTTTTAAAATTCCAGATGGTCAGCTGGGTGTGGTGGCTTGTAATTCCAGTGCTTGGGAGGCTGAGACAGGAGGATCACAGATTCGTAGTGAGGCTCTCAGCAATTAATGAGACCCTGTTTCCAAATAAAATATAAAATAGGTCTGGGAGTATAGCCTGGAGGTAGAAAGCCCCTGGGTTCCACCCCCAGTACCACATAAATAAATAAATAAATAAATTAATTAATTAATTCCAGGTGGCACAATGTATAATAGTATAATCTGTTTCACAGTGAAAGTTTAAGTATATGTCCTGGCCAGAAGGTTCTGGTCAATCTCTTTTCTTCCTGGTGAGAATGGCCAGACTCCTATTAGGATACTTTCTGATGCCTTCCATTTGGCTGGGTTAATTCCTGTTTAAAATGCCACCCTTTTGTCTTCAGACTAGAGCAGACAGTGTGATACTGCCCAAACCTGGCAGATCCAGTGTTTTTTGTTTGTTTTGGTAATGGGCAGTTAGTCTCCAAGCTACTCCCCAGGCCCTTTTTATTTTGAAACAGGGTCTCACCAAGTTGCTGAGGGTCTCACTAAATTGTTGAGGCCATACAGCTGGGCGTGGTGGTGCAAGTCTGTAATCCCAGAATTCGGGAGGCAGAGACAGGAGAATTGCAATTTGCGGACAGCCTCAGCTACTTAGTGAGGCCCTTTGCAACTCAGTGAGATCCTGTTTCAAAAATAAGGAATAAAAAATAGGGCTGGGGGTGTAGTAGCTTGGAGGTAGAATGCCCTTGGGTTCCATCCCCAGTACCTAAAATAAATAAATAAATAAATAAATAAATAACTGAGGGTATCCTCAAACCTGTGATCCTCTTATCTCAGCATCCCAAGTACTAGATGACTTAAGCCCTAACAAAAGTTAATATATGAGACTTCCAGGAAGATGGTGATAGAGAAAAGCTGCACTTACGAGTCCCGCTAACAATTGCTCTCTATTACCACAAAATCAGTGCTTTTCATAGCCAGGAAACACCAATAAGCAGAGAAATAAAAACTGTAAATACAAGGGACAGAGAAAAAGAGGGCTAGAAGAACAACCATACACCAGAAAAGAAACCAGCCTGCAATGCCGTGGCCGGAGCTGTGGCACGGAGCCGCGGCAGTGCCATCTTCTCTCTCAGCACCAGGCTCCAGAGAGGAGGGGGACTTAGACCAGAGCTCATAACCAGAGACGAGATATGCTGGCCTCATGGCGGAGGACAGGGCAGCAACACCAGACTGCAGGTGGCAGCAGCGAGTTCACCGGATGGCTCCAGATCAGCACACTCAACAACCCACCAGGTTCCAGAGAGGAGCGGTGGACAGGGAGCTGAGGTGAGCAGGTGCAGAACAGCCGAGTGTAATACAGCAGTTTTTTCGGCACAAGGAACATCTAAAGCTCCCAGGGGCCGGGCTCAGCACGCCCTCCAGGGACTCAGAGCGGAGCTCAAAACCAGAGAAGAAATACACCAGCCTCATGGCTGAGGGCGTGGCAGCAGCGCCATATTGCCAGCAGCAGCAGCAGTGAGTTCACCTAGTCTGCAACAGCTACAAATCATCACACTCAACAACTATGAGTCAAATTGAGACCCCTAGAGGAGAAATCCCAGTACTGCACCCCAAGGGACTTGCACAGCTTTGATAGTCTCCCTGGGTCTGAGATTTTACAGTCCAACCCAGTGGGGGAGTGGCAGTGGCAGAGATATCACACCCTAGCCGCAGCTCCCCGTGGGAGAATGCCCAGCCTGGCACCCCCCCATGGTCTCAAGCAGCCTCGATTGACTCCTTGGGTCTGAAACTTTGTGATACAACCCAGTAAAGGACTGAGATTACCACAGACTCACCTTAAGTGAAGTCGTAATGACCCAGGGAAGAACCCAGAGAAGGCAAAAACTTCTGAAATCATGGGAAAGAGGAATAACAATGGAGCAATGAATGCCCACAACCCCACAACATCAGAACCTGATAACATAGAAATTCAGAGATCTCTAGAAGATCAAATCAGGAAAATAACTGTAGAAATAATACAGGACCTTCCAAAAGAATTCAGAGAGAGTCTAAAAGAAATAAAGGATGCAATCATTGAAGTAAAGGCCTCAATTCAAAGTGTAAACAATCGATTAGACCACATGGAGAATAGAATCTCACTCCTAGAAGATGATCACTCCAAAAATGAACGCCTACTTTATAACTTAGAAAAAAAAAATCTGACAGCAGGAATTTGACACTGAAGAAATATGGGCCCATTTTAAGACAGCTAACCTAAGAATAATTAGAATAGAGGAGAGAAAAGAAGGTGAAATCAAAGGGATCAACAATCTTTTCAAGGAAGTAATAGCAGAAAATTTTCCAAACATAGAGCAAGAGATCGATACACAGGTCCAGGAAACTTACAGAACTCCCTTTAGACAGAATCGGAGAAGAGGATCCCCACGCCACATAATTGTCAAAATGACCAATGTGGAAGCCAAGCAGAGAATCTTAAAGGCAACAAAAACAAAGGGCCAAGTGACATTCAGAGGCAAACCAATTAGAATCACTCCAGACTTCCCAAACCAAGTCATGAGAGCCAGAAGGGCTTGGAGTAACATATTCCAAACTCTGAAAGAAAACAACTTCCAGCCAAAAATTTCCTACCCAGCAAAACTTTCTATCAAATTAGATGGAGAAATAAGAAGCTTCCATGACAAACAGAAACTGAAGGAATTTATGTCTTCAAAACCAGTGCTAGCTGGGCATGGCAGTGCACGCTTGTAATCCCTGCGCTTGGGAGGCGGAGACAGGAGGATCGCGCCAGTTCAAAGCCAGCCACGTGCTCTGGCTTAGGAGACCCTGTTTCCAAATAAAAATGTAAAAATAGGTCTGGGAGTGTAGCCCAGAGGTAGAAGGGCTTCCAGGAACCCCAGTACTACCAAAAATAAATAAATAAATAAATAAAACAAAACCAGCGCTAGACAAGGCCAGGCGTGGTGGCGCACGCTTGTAATCCCCGTGCTTGGGAGGCAGAGACAGGAGGATCGCACAGGTTCGAAGCCAGCCATGCTGGCTTAAGAGACCCTGTTTCAAAAATATAAAATAGGTCTGGGAGTGTAGCCCGGAGGTACAAGGGCTTTCAGGAACCCTAGTACTACTAAAAACAAAAAAACAAAACAAAACAAAAAAACAGCGCTAGAGATTAGTCAGTCACAAAAAATAAGAAATCAGATGCTTTCCCTAATATGTGAGAGCTAGGAAGAAATGGGTCATAGGAGGAACTCTAGATGAAAAAGGAAATCCTATAGAGGAGCAAACAAGACAACCTAAAGGAGGAGAAAGGAGTGGGGAAGAGGAAAATCTCTAAAATACAAAATGTTGTTAAACATGTTGAAGTCAACCACTAAGCCAAGCAAGGGAAAGAGGGATGGGGAGGGAATGAGGTGGGAATTGGGTAGGGGTTAAATCAGTGATGTGTACATGTATATACACACAAGTGTTTTACCCCAATATGATGTATGAATATAATGCACCAATAAAAATTTTTTTTAAAAAAGTTAATGTATGCCGGGCGTGGTGGCACACGCTTGTAATCCCCGCGCTTGGGAGGCGGAGACAGGAGGATCGCGCAGGTTCGAAGTCAGCCGCGCTGGCTTAAGAGACCCTGTTTCCAAAAACAAAAAATAGGTCTGGGAGTGTAGCCCGGAGGTAGAAGGGCTTCCAGGAACCCCAGTACCACCAAAAAAAAAAAAAAAAAAGTTAATGTATGTTTCTTGACAGAATGATAGCATGATTCCAAGAATTAAACCAAAATTTGCTTTCTGGTATGCATTTGGAACATGCTACTTACTCCAGTGTTTAATTTAATTGGCAGACCAGTCCGTATTGAGAAAAGCCTTGAATGAAGATATCTAATCCTTTCAACAGGAACTCTGTTAATCAGGTGATGGGGATAGGTAGAACGTCGCCTTCTCATTGAGATATCTGTACTAGAATCTGCCAAAGTACAAACCCTAAACCAAACCAAAAACAAAAGCAAATACAAAGTCTCAAAATCACAATACATTTAGTTTTGTTTGGATATAAACAATAAAAGTCAGATAATGTTGAAAAAATTAAGAAGTTAGGAAAATAATGAGGAGATAGGAAGCTATATTTAGATTATATACTGAGTAGCAAGGTCTTAAGCACTAAGCATTGAGTTAAATAACTAATAGCTTTAGAAATTATCATATTATGCCGGGCACGCTAGTGCACCCTTGTAATCCCAGCATTCGGGAGGCTGAGATCATAGGATCACGGTTCATGGACAGCCTCAGCTACTTAGTAAAGCCCTCCGCAACTCAGTGAGACCCTGTTTAAAAATAAAGACTAGCCGGGCGTGGTGGCGCATGCGTGTAATCCCCGAGCTTGGGAGGCGGAGATAGGAGGATCGCGCAGGTTCAAAGCCAGCCATGCTGGTTTAAGAAACCCTGTTTCCAAAATTTAAAAAAAGTATATTGCCCGGCGTGGTGGCGCACGCTTGTAATCCCCGCGCTTGGGAGGCTGAGACAGAAGGATCGCACATGTTCGAAGCCAGCCTCTGCTACTTAGTGAGGGTCTCAGCAACTTAGTGAGACCCTGTTTCCAAATAAAGTATAAAAAACAGGTCTGGGAATGTAGCCCGGAGGTAGAAAGCCTCTGGGTTCCACCCCCAGTACCACACACACACACAAAAAAAGTATAAAAATAGGTCTGGGAGTGTAGCCCAGAGGTAGAAGGGCTTCCAGGAACCCCAGTACCATGAAAGAAAGAAAGAAAGAAAGAAAGAAAGAAAGAAAGAAAGAAAGAAAGAAAGAAAGAAAGAGGCGGGCGGGTGGGCTTGGAGGTATAATGCTCCTGGGTTCCATCCCCAGACTTGCAAAAAATTATACTATTATTATTATTATTATTATTATTATTATTATTATTATTATTTCTTCTTCTTCTTCTTCTTCTTCTTATTATTATTATTATTATTATTATTACTTGGTACTGGTGACTGAACCCAGGGGCATTCCATTTCTTGAGCTACACTCCCATCCTTATTTAATTTTTTATTTTATTTTGAAAAAGGGTTTCATTAAGCTGCAGAGGGCCTAAGTTGCCAAGGCTGGCCTTGAACCTGTGATCTTCCTGTTTCAGCCTCCCAAGTACTGGAATTACTGATGTGTGCCACCACGCCTTGCTACCAATGGCTTTTTCAAAAAACTGAAACAACACTAGCATGAATAGATTTTATTATTTTCCTTAAAAGGTATCCCACAAAAATTACAACCAAGTATGTCTTTTTTTAAATGGTACTAGGGATGGAACCCAGGGACAGTCGATCTCTGAGCTATACTCCCACCCAGCCCTGTTGCTTTGTTCTTTCTTTCTTTTCTTTTCTTTTTTTTTTTTTTTTTTTTTTTTTTTGGTGGTACTGGGGTTCCTGGAAGCCCTTCTACCTCCGGGCTACACTCCCAGACCTATTTTATATTTTTGGAAACAGGGTCTCCTAAGCCAGCACGGCTGGCTTCAAACCTGCGCAATCCTCCTGTCTCCGCCTCCCAAGCGCGGGGATTACAAGCGTGCGCCACCACGCCCGGCTGTTCTTTCTTTCTTTTCTTTTCTTTTTTTTTTGGTGGTACTGGGGGTGGAACCCAGGGGCTTTTCTACCTCCGGGCTATACTCCCAGACCTATTTTATACTTTATTTGGAAGCAGGGTCTCACTAAGTTGCTGAGAGCCTCACTCAGTAGCTGAGGCTGGCTCTGAACCTGCGCGATCCTCCTGTCTCAGCCTCCCCCAAGAGCGGGGATTACAAGCATGCGCCACCACACCCGGCTTGTTCTTTATTTTGAAACAGGGTCTCACTAAATTGCAGAGGGTCTCACTAAGTTGCAGAGGCTGGCTGCGAACCTGCAATCCTATCTCAGCCTCCCAAGTGCTAGATTTACAAGCATGGGCCACCACACCTGGCATGATATGTCTTTTAATATCAAAATCAGAAATACGAAAACAGCACCGCTGAGACCATTGGCTAGGTGATGGTAACCACATCTCAGCGTTCTACTGATGAGCTATATACCCCCAGATACTTTGTCTTTTATTTGAGATAGTCTCTCTTAAATTGGTGAGTCTCCAATTTGCAATCCTCCAGTCTCAGTCTCCCAAATGCTGTTATAGGCTTGCATCACCACTCCCAGCTTGTATTTTTAAATTTTTAGTTATTTATTTACTTATTTGGCACTGAGGAACTTGGGGGCATCCTACCTCAGAGCAATACCTATAGCACTTTTATTTTTATATTTTTTATAATATGCTTTTATTGGTGCATTATAGTCTCACATAATATAAATAATGTTGATATGACATACATGCAGCCCTTTTATTTTGAAACAGGGTCTCAAAAAATTGCTGAGGCTCTTCCTAAGTGCTGAGGTTGACCTTGAATCTTCAATCCTTCTGTCTCATCCTCCCAAGTACTGGGATTACACATGTGTGTCACCATGCCCATCTGGATTTTACATTTTCATTTATTTCTTGTGTGTTAATGGGAATTGAATCTAGGGCATTCTGTCTCTGAGCTACACTCTAGCCTGATTTTATTTCAATATATATATTGCGGTACTGGAGACGGAATCGAGGGGCATTCTACTTCCAAAAGGCACCCCTAGCCCTATTTTTTACTCTTTAGTTTGAAACAGGGTCTCACTGAGTTGCAAAGGGCCTTGCGAAGTAGCTGAAGCTGTCCGCAAACTGTGATCCTCCTATCTCAGCCTCCCAAATATTGGGATTACAAGCATGCGCCACTATGACCAGCCTGATTTTATTATTGTTGTTTGTTTGTTGTGGTGCTGGGGATTGAGCCCAGCAGCATTCTACCTCTGAGCTACCTCTCAGCCCAATGTTTTATTGTTTTTTTTTTTTTTTTTTTTTTTTGTGGTACTGGGGTTCCTGGAAGCCCTTCTACCTCCGGGCTACACTCCCAGACCTATTTTATATTTTTGAAACAGGGTCTCTTACGCCAGCACAGCTGGCTTCGAACCTGCGCGATCCTCCTGTCTCCGCCTCCCAAGCGCGGGGATTACAAGGGTGCGCCACCACGCCCGGCATTTATTGTTTATTTTGAAACAGGGTCTCACTAAGTTGCAGAGGGCCTCATTAATACTTAGTGAGGCCCTCTAAGGCTGGCTTTGAACCAGAGCCCCCTGTCTCAGCCTTCCAAGTACTGAGATTACAAGCATGTGCTACCATGGTTGACTATGTTATTTATTTATTTAGTTAGTTAGTTAGACAGTCTTTTTTTTTTTTGTGGTACTAGGGATTGAACCCAGGGGCATTCTACCTCCAATATACACCCCCAGCCCTATTTTTTTTTAGCCTTTATTTGGAAACAGGGTCTCACTAAGTTGCATAGGGCCTCACTAAGTAGCTGAGGCTCGTTGTGAGCCTGCAACCATCCTCCTGTCTCAGTCTCCCAAATACTGGGATTATAAGCACACGCCACCACACCTGGGTTTTAATTTATTTTGAAACAGGGTCTCATGAAGTTGAGGAGGGTCCTGCTAAATTGATGAGACTGGCCTCGAATCAGTGATTCTCCTGTCTCAGCCTTCCAAGTATTGGGATTAAAGGCTTATTGGGATTAAAGGCTGGATTTTACATTTTATTTTATTTTATTTTATTTTTTTGTGGTACAGGGGATGGGACCCATGGGCCCTCTACATATGGGCTACATTACCAGACCTATTATATATATATATATATATATATATATATATATATATATAATTTTTTTTTTGGTGGTACTGGGGTACTGGGGTTCCTGCCTTCTACCTTCGGGCTACTTTTTTTTTTTGGAAACAAGGTCTCTAAAGCCAGCATGTCTGGCTTTGAACCTGCGCAATCCTCCCAAATACTGGGATTACAAGCGTGTGCCACCATGCCCAACTTGGATTTTACATTTTAAAATGGATGTGTTAGTAATTATATAAGTGCCTATGTAAGATCCTTGATTATGCTTGATTAAGCCTATATAGCATAGAATATTTTCTGGCCCTTTAAGGAAAGTTTGTTGACTTTTGATCTAGGCAAATAAATGTGTTCACTGTTGGATGCAAAGTGTTCAATGTGCCAGGAAATGTACATTCTCATGCCGTGGGGTCATTATACTCCTGAGAATTTGTCACAGCATAGTACCCAGAAAGTCGTGGTTCATTTTCCCTAAAACATAGTTCTGTAAAAGATGGTATATTTGTTATTTATTGCTATGACAACTTAAGCTGTTGAGTGACAATAAGCGCATCATGGTAAACATGATTATGTCACACAGTTTCTATGGGTAAGGAATCTGGGAATGGCTGCTAGGTGAGATTTTGTTTCAGCATTTCTCATGAGGCTGTGGTCAAGCTATTGGACAGGGCCACAGTGGTCAGAAGGCTGGTTAGGACTGTTGGATTCACTTCCAAGAGCAGAAAATAGAAATAGTTTTCCATACATCATCCCCTTTCCCCTCCACAACTTAGTGAGATCCTGTTTCAAAATAAAAACATAGAGCTGGAAGTGGTGGCGCACGCTTGTGATCCCAGCATTCAGGAGACTGAGACAAGGGATCATGGTTCAAGGACAGCCTCAGCAACTCAGTGAGGCCCTCCACAACTTAGTGGGACCCTGTTTCAAAATAAAAAATTGGGCAGGGGGTGTAGCTTGGAGGTCAAATGCCCCTGGGTTCCATTCCCACACCTGAAAAAAAAAATATATATATATATAATAATAATAATAATAAAGGTTGAGCCAGAGGCTGAGACAGGAGGAGGATCACGGTTCGCAGACAACCTCAGCTACTCAGTGAGGCCCTCTGCAACTCACTGAAACCCTTTTTCAAAATAAAGAATAAAAAATAGGGCTGGGCTGGGTGTGGTGGTGCACGCTTGTAATCCCAGCATTCTGGAGGCTGAGACCAGAGGATAGTGGTTCATGGACAGCCTCGTAGTGAGGCCCTCTGTAACTTAGTGAGACCCTGTTTCAGAATAAAGAATAAAACACAGGGCAGGGGGTGTAGCTCGGAGGTCAAATGCCCCTGGGTTTCATCCCCAGCCCCGCAAAAAAAAAAAAAAAATAGGGCTGGGGGTATAGCTCAAAGGTAGAATGCCCCTGGGTTCCATCCCCAGCACTGCAAACAAACAAACAAACAAACAAACAAACAAACAAACAAACAAGTTACTGGTAGTGGCACTGCATGCTTGTAATCCCAGCACTTGGGAGGCTGAGACAGTAGGATCATGGTTCACGGCCAGCCTCAGCTACTTAGTGAGGCCCTCTGCAACTCAGTGAAAGCCTGTTTCAAAATAAAGAATAAAAAATAGGGCTGGGGGTATAGCTCAGAGGTAGAATGCCCCTGGGTTCCATCCCCAGTACCCCCCCCCCAAATAAATAAATAAATAGCCAGGCATGGTGGTGCACGCTCATAATCCCAGCATTTGGAAAGCTAAGACAGGAGGATCATGGCTCGTGGATAGCCTCAGCTACTTTGAGGCCCTTTGCAACTCTAGAAGACCCTGTTTCAAAATAAAGAATAGCCAGGCGTGGTGGCGTACGCCCAGGGGTAGAAAAGCCCCTGGGTTCCACCCCCAGTATGAAATAAGGAAATAAAGAAATAAAGAAGGAAGGAATAGGGCTGAGGATGTAGCTCAGAGGTAGAATGCCCCTGGGTTCATCCCCAGTGATGGAACTGCGCTGGTATTGGGAAATGGCTTTGGTGCTATTTTTTTTTTTTTTTTTTTTTTAGTGGTACTGGGGTTCCTGGAAGCCCTTCTACCTCCGGGCTACACTCCCAGACCTATTTTTACATTTTTATTTGGAAACAGGGTCTCCTAAGCCAGTGGGCGCGGCTGGCTTCGAACCTGCCTCTGCTTCCCAAGCGCTGAGATTACAAGAGTGCGCCACCACACTCGGCTAATTTTTTTTTTGTTGTTGTTTTTTGTGGTACTGGGGGTGGAACCCAGAGGCTTTCTACCTCCGGGCTATCCTCCCAGACCTATTTTATATTTTATTTGGAAACAAGGTCTCTCTAAGTTGCTGAGAGCCTCACTAAGTAGCTGAGGCTGGCTTCCAACCTGCACGATCCTCCTGTCTCAGCCTCCCAAGCATGGGGATTATAAGCATGTGCCACCATACCCGGCTTTGGTACTAATTTCAAAATGTATTATTATTATTATTTTTTTTTTTTGGTGATACTGGGGTTCCTGGAAGACCTTCTACCTCCGGGCTACACTCCCAGACCTATTTTATATTTTTATTTGGAAACAGGGTCTCCTAAGCCAGCATGCGCGGCTGGCTTCGAACCTGCATGATCCTCCTGTCTCCGCCTCCCAATCGTGGGGATTACAAGCGTGAGCCACCATGCCTGGCTCCAAAATGTATTTTAAAATAGCTTTGGTGCTGCACAGGGAAAGGAAGCTGCAGAGTTCCCTGCACCAAAAGTGAGTAGCAAGAACATAATAGAGTTGCAGCCCAGGGCCTTCATATTTTAAAGACAGATTTATATAATAAATAACTTCTAACAGACAGGCTAAAATTTCCCAGGGATTTGGAAGGATGATACAGATCTTCCTCAAAGAAGGCAAATACCTGGAAGGCTGGGCGTGGTGGCGCACGCTTGTAATCCCCGCGCTCCCCGCGCTTGGGAGGCTGAGACAGGAGGATCGTGCAGGTTCGAATCCAGCCTCAGCTACTTAGTGAGGCTCTCAGCAACTTAGTGAGACCCTGTTTCCAAATAAAATATAAAAAAGGTCTGGGAGTATAGCCCAGAGGTAGAAAGCCTCTGAGTTCCACCCCCAGTACCACCAAAAAAACCAAAAAAACAACAAAAAAAGAAGGCAGATACCATGTGACCCTGACTTTGATAAGCAAGTAATACACAGGAGACAGGTGGCCTCATCTACAGGAAGAAGGCTTTTGGTCAAGCAGGGTGTAGGATAGTGAATCCTCATAATCATATCAAAAGGCTCACCCAGCAATTAACAGGGCCCACACCCAGCTGGGTCAAGAAGACTATTGGTTAAACAATTCTAAGGTCCTTGGAGTCTATAGTTTTGTTCTTGCTTACCTAATGAATACTTCTTCCATGGTAGTAACAGAAACCCCAAAGCTGCTGATTTCCAGCTCTATCTGCTTTATTTCCAGGTCACTAAATAGAGATTCAAACCTAGAAGGAAAGAACAGTTTTTATTTCTGCAAGACAGAAGGTCAGTCATTCACTCGCCTCAGGTCCCTACAGGGGAAAAGGCCTGGGCTTGTAAGCAGTGTTCTGTTCAGGTCCTGACTTTGTAGCTTCATAACATAGCACATTTAGCACGTTATATAGATACAAAATAATCATTATTTAGAAGAAAAAGCAATAGGACTTTTTGAGTGCTTACTAAATGGCCAGGGGCGCGCGCGCGCGCGTGCGTGCATGTGTGTGTGTGTGTGTGTGTGTGTGTTACTGGGGACTGAACCCAAGGACATTCGTTCTTCCTCTGGGGATTGAAACCAAGGGCATTCTACCTCAGAGCTATACCCCAGCCCGCACTATCTATCTATCTATCTATCTATCTATCTATCATCTATCTACCTACCTACCTACCTACCTTCCTACCCCCCACCCCTCTCTCTTTCTTTCTTTTTGTTTCTTTTTGTGTGTGGGTCTGAGGATGGAACCCAGAAGCATTTGACCTCCGAGCTACATCCCCTGCCCTATTTTTGTATTTTTATTTTGAAACAGGGTCTCATTGAGTTGCAGAGGGCCTCACTAAGTAGCTGAGGCTGTCTGTGAACCCTGAATCCTCCGGTCTCAGCCTCCCAAATGCTGGGATTACAAGCGTGCACCACCATGCTCGGCCTCAATAAATCAATCTATTTTTCTTTCTTTCTTTCTTTCTTTCTTTCTTTCTTTCTTTCTTTCTTTCTTTCTTTCTTTTTTCTTCTCCCAACCCTATTTTTTATTCTTTATTTGGAAACAGGGTCTCACTAAGTTGCAGAGGGCCTTATTAAGCAGCTGAAGCTGGCTACAAACCTGAGATCCTCCTCCTTTATCACCCTCCCAAATACTGGGATTACAAGTGTGCACCACTATGCCTGATTTATTTTTTTTAATTTGATGTTTAAAAACAATTTTTTAGCCAGGCATAATGGCACATACTTGTAATCCCTGTCTAAGAAATAAGTTATTATCCCATTGAAAGGCTCCATTTAGAAAAAAAAAAATCATAAGCCCCTAGCAGCCAGCTAATAGTTAAAAAGAAAAGTATATTTTACTGCAGCTTACAGCTTAGGAATGTAAAATATGCGATAAGCCCACCCCATCTTATCTATACTGTCTGGGTCAGAGCGCCTTGACCCGGGAGCTTACTGACTACACCTGGTATTTTATCTAACACTTGACTACAGAATGTACTTTTCAAATGATTCTGTAATTTTCTGTAAACGCATGCAATCTACCCCAACCCCCCCCCCCAACTAGTGGTCTTTTCCCTATAAATACCCTCATTTTCAGTGGCTCAGGGCCGAACTCCTATCCGAGTCGGCCCCAGTGCACTGGCTCCTTAATAAACCTTCATCTTTTGCTCATTGCATCAAGGACGTCGTCTCTCGTGGTACTTGACGCTGCTTATCCCGAGGTTGATTGAGGGTCTCCCCTCGGCGGGGGTCTTACACCATTGCCTTGGTAATGCTGACAAGAAGATACCAGTACAAAATCTACTTGAGGCTGGGGTCCCAGAAGGGGGAGAGCCCCATTTTCGGCTCTCCGGCGTGTGTGCCAGCAGGCTGCTTTGTCTTCTCTTTCTATTTGCTACTGGTTTTGTAATAAAGACTTGGTAAAGCTGCACCAAGCTGCCTATTAGTTTTAATTTTTCTGTTCAACAAACTTTAGTTGAATAAGAAAAAGAGCCCACAGCACCATTTAAATCGTAACAAAAAGACTACATCTATCCTTCCGCTGATCAATATTTGGATTGTTTCCAAGTCAGAGTGCTCAGGAGTAAAGCGTCTATAAACATTCGTCTGTGTGTCCTATTTGTGAACCTGTGCTTTAATTTATCTGGACCAACAAGAGCATAAGAGCTACAAATCCCTCACTATGTCTTCGGAGAGGCGGAGTTTCATTCTCACTCTCTTCTAAGTTGGCCTTGGTGACTTCCTTGCCTAAGAAGGTCAGAAAAAGCTTTAGGTGCCTCCATCTCACCAAGAGCCCTGAGCCACCATGTGTGATGTCTCCCAACAAGTGAGCCCAGCGTCCTAGAGAGGACACAGGAGATGCTCTGGTCCACAGCCTCAGCTGGGCCCAGCTTTCCAGAATCCCTGCTGATGCACCAGATTTTTTAATGAAGCCATCTTGAAAGCTCCAGTTAGGTCCATCACCAACTTATATTTTGTTAAAGACTTTTGTGTCTATGTTTCATGAGGACTTTTTTTTTTTTTTTTGCAGTACTGAGGATTGAACCCAGGGGTATTCTACCTCTGAGCTACACCCCACCCCTATTTTATTTTTTATTTTGAAACGGGGTCTCTCTAAGTTGTGAAGGGCCTAAGTTGCTGAGGCTGGCCATGAATATGTGATCCTCCTTTCAGCCTCACAAACATTGGGGTTACAAGTGTGTGCCACCATGCCCGGCTCATTGTTGTATGCTCAGTACATGGGGTATATGTGACTCAGACAACTTCTCTGTTTAGTTCACAGGTTTTCAAATCAAGAACTGAGCTGGGCATGGTGGCACAATCTTGTAATCCCAGTACTTGGGAGGCTGAGACGGGAGAAGCGTAGGTTCACAGCCAGCCTCAGCTACTTAGTAAGGCTCTCCACAACTTAGACCCTGCTTCAAAATAAATAATAAAAAATGGCACTGGAGATGTAGCTCAGGTAGAATGCCCCTGGCTTCAATACTCAGTACTGGAAAAAAAAAATCAAGAAGAACCGTACCCAAGGAGTTGAAACCAAGTACCACACTTGAGGAGCTTTATCTGTTTTCTAGACATGATTCAGATGATAAAATCCTTAGTCTTGAACTGATTCTGTAACAGGATGAGATTTTGAGGGGGAAGTACTCTTAAGAGAGATTTGTGTAATTACATGTGGACATGTGGGAAGGTTATGAATTTCAGTGGCCACGGGTGACCTCTCAGTCCATACCTGTCGATGTTCTCTTTAGGAAGCATAAATATTAATTCATCTCCAATGTTGGACTCCAAAACTGCATTCGGTATATGACGGAGAATAAAGCGAGAGATCTTCTCTGAGTCACAGGACGGGCTTTTCAGTACAGTCATGTAATATCCTGCACCTGAAACACCATGAAAGGCCGGGAAGCCATTATACTCTTCTTGCTTCTCTTCTCAGCCACACTTAGTTTTCTAGAGCTTAGAACAGGATAGTTCCAGGGGAAAGAAGCTGGAAAGTCTCTTGGTCATGTTTAAACCATAAGGAACAGGCCTTATGGTTTTCATTCTGCTTCAGAATTGAGACATGACAGCGGCAAATAAAGCAACACTAGGAAATATAGAGGAGGTGTGCATTAAGCATGGCATTCCCTTTAAGTGATAACTCACTTGGGGGAAGTAAACACTTAGTAAGCAGAGGCCCTGAATGTTAGGGTGAAGAACAAAAATCCCTGTATAAAGATTACATCGTGTGTGTGTGTGTGTGTGTGTGTGTGTGTGTGTGTGTTACTGGGGATTGAATCCAGGAGCATTCTACCTACAAGTCATACCCCCAACCTTATTTTATTTTATTTTTTTGTTTTGGATACTGGAGGCTTCTACCTACAATTTACATCATCACCTCTTTTTTTTTTTTTTTTTTTTTTTTTTTGCGGTACTGGGGATGGAACCCAGGGGTATTCTACCTCCAAGAGACACTCCCAGCCCTATTTTTATTCTTTATTTTGAAACAGTGTCTCACTGAGTTGCAAAAGGGCCTCACTAAGTAGCCGAGGCTCTCTGCAAACTACAACCCTTCTGTTTCAGCATCCCAAATGCTGGGATTATAAGCATACGCCACCACGCCCAGCTTTTTTAAAATTTTTATTTACTTAATTATTTATTGCAGTACTGACGATGGAACCCCGGGGCATTTTACCTCCAAGATACATCCCCAGCCCTATTTTTTATTCTTTATTTTGAAACAAGGTCTCAGTAAGTTTTGGAGAGCCTCACTAAGTAGCTAAGAGAACCTGCAATCTTCTTGTCTCAGCCTCCCAACTACTGGGATTACAAGCATGCATCACTATTCCCAGCTTTTTTTTTTTCTTTTTTTTTGAAACAGGGTCTTACTAAGTTTTTTAAGCTGGCCTTGAACCTGCAATCCTCCTGTCTCTGCCTCCAGAGTACTGTGATTTCAGGTATGCACCACCACACCCAGCTTACATGCTCACTTTGACAAGTGGGTTGAGAACAGAGTGAAAAGGTGCACAATCAAAGGGTGAAAGATGGATTAGGAGTGGTCTGCAATAACCCAGGTGGGAGGGGATGTGACTTGGATCCGGGTACGAGAGCATGGCTGGCGGGGAGAGAACAGACAGAACCTGGGGTATATTTTGGAGGTGAGACCAACAGGGCAGCAGATGCAGCGGATGTGGGTTGAGAGACGTAGGGGTCAGGGCACCTTCAGATTATAGCCAACCACACAGAAGAGTGGAGTTCCGTCTACTGAGATACCTGCAGGAGCAGCTGGTCTAGTGAGAAAGAACAAGAGCCTAGTCCTGCCAGACTAAGGGCCTGTCATCACCTGCGATGGTTTTCACAAAACAGAGAAGGCTTGGTCCCTAAAGCAGCTGTGCAGGCAGGTGGGGCCTCGTAGGAGGTGCTTGGGTCATGGAGGAGGAGCCCTCCGGGGCGAGTGCATGCCTTTCTTGCAGGGGTGAGCTCTTGCTGGCTCTTGCTCTCAAGACAGTCAACTAGTTACTGACGGAGCAGATTGTTTTAAGAGTTTGGCGTCCTCATCTTTCTCTTACTTTTCTTCTGCTCGTACACTCACCTTTCTGCTTTCGGCCATGAGCCGAAGCAGCTTGGGGCCCTCACCAGATGCTGCTGCCCCATTTGGACTTCCAAGCCTCTAGAATCATAAGCTCTTTTCCTTACAAACTGTCCCGACTCAGATATTCTGTGGTGCTGGGGATTAAACTCAGGGGCATTCTACCTTTAAACTATCGCGCGCGCACACGTGTGTGTGTGTGTGTGTGTGTGTGTGTGTGTACTGGGGATTGAACCTAGGGGCACTCTATCTCTGAGCTATACCCCAAATCTTGTTATCTTTTGTTTTGAATCAGGGTCTCCCTAATTTTCCCTAATGCTGATAGTCTTTCCACATTACTGAGGCTGTCCTTAAACCCGCAATCCTATATCAGCCTTCCAAGTTCTGAGATTACAGATGTGTCCCACCATGCCCAGCCCCAGCCCTATTTTTTATTTGTAAATAAGGTCTTGCTAAGTTGTGGAGGGCTTGTTAAGTTCCTGAGGCTGGCTTCAAACCTGAGATCCTCCTGTTTCAGCCTTTCAAGTACTGGGATTACATGTGTGTGCCACCATACCCAGTACCAGTCCTATTTTTTAATTTTTACTTGGAAATAAAGATCTTGATAAATTGGGGAGGGCCTTGCTAGGTTTCTGAGGTTGGCCTCAAATCTGCAACTTCCTCTCTCAGCCTCTGAAGTACTGGGATTATAGGTGTGCATCATTATACCTGGTTATTATTATTAGTAGTAGTAGTAGCAGTCGTAGTATTCTAGGGGTAGAACCCAGGGGCCTTCTACCTCAAGTTATACCCACAGGCTTATTTTATTTTTTTATTTGAAAACAGGGTCTCTCTAGGTTGCTGAGAGAATCTATATTGCTGAGGCTGTCCTTGAACCTGTAATGCCCCTGTCTCGGTCCTGGCTCAGCCTCATATATTCTGTTACAGCAATAGAAAACAGACTAGGAAAACACACCTAAGTGCAGCCACAGGAGAGGCAGCTAGAGATATAGACCTAGGATTCAGGACAGAGGTCAAGGCTGAGAAAACACGTTTCACAGAGAGAAGGTGCAATGCCAGGAGAGGGAGACGCTAGTCAGCAAGTAGAGACGGGAAGGTGGAGAGGGCGAGGGCGGGAGTGGCATGGAGCAGCAGCATGGGGAGCCAAGGAGGGGTCCTGAGGGCAGCGGAGGGGCCTGAAGTGGGTCCCTGGGGGAACAGTCCCTGCAGAAATAGCAGCTCAGTCTGATACAGTGCTTTTTCACATGCTTTCTCACTCTTTGAGGAACATGGCATTTGAATCTCCATTTTATAGTTAGAAAACAAAGTCTCAAAAAAGATAAACTAAGCCGGGCATGGTGGCACACACTTGTAATCCCCACGCTTGGGAGGTGGAGACAGGAGGATCACTCAGGTTCGAAGCCAGCCACGCTGGCTTAAGAGACCCTGTTTCCAAATAAAAATATAAAATAGGTCTGGGAGTGTAGCTCGGAGATAGAAGGGTTTCCAGGAACCCCAGTATCACCAAAATAAACAAACAAACAAACAAACAAACAAACAAAGTGGGCCACCTAGATGAAGAGGCAATAAACCAGCAAACTGAGCTCACACAGAGGTCTTCTGACCCCGAGTCTCAGAGAGTCTTCTTACTTCATTCCCTCCTCACTCCAGGTTACCCTCACACGAGCCCCTCCGCGGGGCGACAGCACAGGTCTAGAGAGGCCCTTCACCTGGGCAGCTCCTCAGCACAGGGGCCGAGGCCCGAGGCCGGGCTGCCCGCTGCCCGCCACTCACCATACTTCTGCTTGAGGAACAGCGATGACCCGCAGCACTGCAGCTCCCCCTTGGCCATGATGGCGATGCGGTCCCCCAGCAGGTCAGCCTCGTCCATGAAGTGGGTGGTCAGCAGGATGGTGCGGTCACTCTTCTGCTGCTGGAGGAGGTCCCAGATGGCCCTCCTGGAGATGGCGTCCATGCCTGAGGTGGGCTCGTCCAGCACCAACACCTGGGGGCAGAGCCGCACCCTAGGCCAGGCTGACTATGCCGTGGGCTGGGGGCGCGAGTGGAGGGGCTGGGGCGGCGTTCTAGTGCCTGCGGCCTCCGGCCCGGTACCTTGGAGTCCGCTATGAGGGCGATGCCGATGGAGAGCTTGCGCTTCATGCCCCCGCTCAGGCACCAGCACCGTGCGTTCCACTTGTCCTCCAGCCTGAGGGTGCGCAGCATCTGCGTGACCTCTTCACGGCACTTCTGCTGAGACAGGCCTTTCAGCTGCAATGGCCAGGGCAAGAGAGAAGCAGGCGTTGTTGATAGAAGCCAACCCTGTCCAATTTACATTTTGCTCATATGTGCTTAAAATATACATAAAAATATAAGCTGGGCCGGGCATGGTGGCACACATTTGTAATCCCTGCGCTTGGGAGGTAGAGACAGGAGGATTGCGCAGGTTTGAAGCCAGTCTTGCTGGCTTAAGAGACCCTGTTTCCAAATAAAAATGGGTCTGGGAATGTAGCCCAGAGGTAGAAGGGTTTCCAGGAACCTCAATACCTCAAAAACATATATTATATATATATATGCTGGGCATGGTGGGACACACCTGTAATGCCAGTACTTGGGAGGCTGAGACAGGAGGATTGCAGGTTCAAGACCGGCCCTCTGCACTTAGTGAGACCTTGTTTCAAAATAAAGATAAAAGCCCGGTGTGGTGGCACATGGGTGTAATCCCGGCATTTGGGAGGCTGAGACAGGAGGATCGTGGTTTGCAGACAGCCTCAGCTATTACTTTTTGAGGCTCTTTGCAAGTCAGTGAGACCCTGTTTCAAAAAAAAAAAAGAATAAAAAATAGGGCTGGGGGTATAGCTCGGAGGACGAATGTCCCTGGGTTTTATCCACAGTACCCCCTCACCCCGTAAAAAAGAAAAACAGGGCTGAGCCAGTTGTTGTGGCACACGCTTATAATCCCAATAATTGGGAGGCTGTGACAGGAGGCTCTCAGGTTCACAGCCAGCTTCAGTTACTTAGTGAGGCTCTCCACAACTTAGTGAGACCCTTTTTTAAAAAATTTTTTTGGTGGTACTGGGGTTCCTGGAAGCCCTTCTACCTCCAGGCTACACTCCCAGACCTATTTTATACTTTTTTTATTTTTGGAAACAGGGTCTCTTAAACCAGTGCGGCTGGCTTCGAACCTGCATGATCCTCCTGTCTCTGCCTCCCAAGTGTGGGTATTACAAGTGTGTGACACCACACCCAGCCAGTGAGACCCTTTTTTTGTAGCTCAGAGGTAGAATGCCCCTGGGTTAAAAATAAGCAAAAAAATAAAAAAATAAACCAGGTGTGGTGGTGCATATTTGTAATCCCCATACTTGGGAGGCAGATACAGGAGGATCACAGGTTCACAGCCAGTTTCAGCTACTTAGTGAGGCCCTCTGCAACTTAGTAAAACCCTGTTTCAAAAATAAAAAAGAATAGCCGGGTGTAGTGGTACATGCTTGTAATCCCAGCATTTGGGAGGCTGAGACAAGAGGATCACAGCTCGTGGACAGTCTCAGCTACTTAGTGAGGCCCTTTGCAACTCAGTGAGATCCTGTTTCAAATAAAAAATAAAAAATAGGGCTAGGGGTATAGCTTGGAGGTAGAATGCCCCTGGGTTCCATTCCCAGTACTGCAAAAAATAAAAATTAAAAGTCGGGAGCAGTAGCACACATTTGTAACCCCAGCATTCGGGAGGCTGAGACCAGAGGATCACAGTTCATGGACAGTCTCAGCTACTTAGTGAGGCCCTTTACAACTGAGTGAGTCTGTTTCAAAATTAGAAAGAATTTTAAAAAATAGGGCTGAGAGTGTTGTTTGGAGGTAGAATGCCCCTGAGTTCCATTCCCGGTGCCACAAAAATTAAATTAAAATTAAATTTAAAAATAAAAAACAAAATAGAGCTGGGGTTAGCTCAGAGATAGAATGTTCTTGGGTTCTATTCCCAGTACCAAAAATCAACAACTCTAGCACTTTCCTGAGTCCTGTCAGTCGTTCTTGTGAACTAATGAGCCTGAGGCAGCAACAGGGTATTCACATTTGTAGTCAGCTCGTCAGAAGCTCCTTGTTTGCTTGCAAACCCAGAGTCTTATGTTTCTGAAGTATGAGAAGTTTTATGGGTGACAGTGCCTTTAACATGGGAAGTCTGTGCTAACTTTATTGTTAGCATTGAATTACATGGTAGTAATACATCAGGTTAGCAGAAGGAAGGACAAAAATCACATGGTAGATTTACTAGACACAAAAAAGTCATTGACAAAATCCAACACCCTTCTATCATTATTATTTTTATTATCATTATTTGGTGGCAATAGGGATTGACCCCAGAGGCATTATACCTCTGAGCTAAACCCTCATCCCTTTTTATTTCTTATTTGGAAACAGGGTCTCACTAAGTTGTGGAGGGCCTCATTAAGTTGTCAAGGCTGGCTTTCAACCTGCGATCCTCCTGTCTCAGCCTCCCAAGTAGTTGGATTACAAGCGTGCGCCACCACGCCTAGTCTCTTCTATTATTAAAACAAAACAAAACAAAAACCAAACCAGTCAGCCGGATGTTGTGGCATACACTTGTATGCACTTGGAGGGCTGAGGCAGAATCCCCTCAAATTCGAGGCCAGCCTGGGCAACATAGTAAGACCTTGTCTCAAAATAAAAAATAAAAAGCTCTGGGGAGGTAGCTCAGTGATAGAAAGCCCTGGGTTTAATCCTTATTACTGCAAACAACCAACCACACACAAAATGAAAGAATTCAACAAATTGGAATAGAAAGGAATTTTCTCAACATGACAAAGAGCATCAAGGGAGACTGAAGCCCTGTGGGAGGGAGGAGGAGGAGAATCTCAAGTTCCAGGCCAGCCTGGGCAACTTAGCCTGGCCCTGTCTCAAAATAAAAACTAAAAAGTGGAAGTATAGCTCACTAGTAGAGCATTTCTAGTTCAGTCCCCAAAACACACACACACACACATACACACACACACACACAAACACACACACACACACACACACACACACAAACACACACACACACACGAGCATCTATGAAAACCCGTAGAGAATATGGAGCTTGATGATGAAACAGAAATCCCTCCTCTTCCCTCCATCAGAAACAAGACAATGATGTCTGCTCAATAAGCTCCTGCGGCTGGCCACGGACCTGCAATCCTCCTGCTCAGCCTCCCAAGTACTGACATTACAAGCATGTGCCCCATACCTGGCTGGAAAAAAAAAGATTTCATAAACCCTCCAACTCGGGAATCTTTTTTTTTTGTGTGTGTGTGTGGTACTGGGGTGGAAGCCCTTCTACCTCGGGGCTACACTCCCAGACCTATTTTTTACATTTTCATTTTGGAAACAGGGTCTCCTAAGCCAGAGCTCGGTGATCCGATCCTCCTGTCTCCGCCTCCCAAGCGGGGGGGGGGGGGGGGGGGGATTACAAGCGTGCGCCACCACGCCCGGCCAACTCGGGAATCTTAAGTGCCACACCCTCACCCTCCCTGAGTATTTAGGGAATCGTCTCAGCAGGTTTCAAGATGAAGAAGATATGAAGATATATTTAGTTTTTATCCTTCTTTCTGAGACAGAGCTCCTGAAGCCCTTTTAATTCCTATGGATAAGAACTCTTGGTCTAAGTTGGACATGGTGGCACATGCTTGTAATTAATCCCAGTACTCGGGAGTCTGAGACAAGAGGATCGCAAGTTCACCGCCAGCCTCAGCACCTTAGTGAGGCCCTGTTTCAGAATAAAATAGGGCTGGGATGTAACTCGGAGGCAGAACACCCTGGGTTCCATCCCTAGTGACACACACACACACACACACACACACACACACACGAATTCTTGGTCTAATCTTTGGCCTTTTAATTAATACTTCATTTTGTGTGCTACACAGAGCTCAGAAATGCCTGGGAACTTCCTGGGCACTAAGAGTGTCATGTGTTCGTATGAAGTGACTTTTGGTAGGCTCCGGGACAGCTTCAGGATGAGGCTATACACCAGAAAAACCAAACCATGATGAGGTACCTGGGGCTTCAGCCCATTCCGTATCCTCCAGGGAGGGAGAGAGGGACTGATGATTAAACTAATAATCAAGGACTTCCGGGAAGATGGCAACCGAGAAAAGCGGGGCTTAAGAGCCCCGCTAACAACCAATCTCCATTACCACAAAATCAGCGCCTTTCATAGCCAGAAAATACCATCACCAGAGAAACAAAAAAATCACCAGGCTCCAGAGAGGAGGGGGACTCAGAACAGAGCTCAGAGCCACAGAGGAAATACGCTGGCCTCACACCCGAGGACGCGGCAGCAGTGCCTTACTGCCGGCGGCAGCGGCGAGTTCACCGGACGGCTACAGCTACAGACCAACGCACTCAACAGCCCACCAGGCTCCAGAGAGAAGCGGCAGACAGCGAGCCGAGGGACTCAGAGCGGAGCTCAAAACCAGAGAAGAAATATGCCAGCCTCACGGCCGAGGGCGTAGCAGCGGCGCCATATCGCCACCAGCGGCTGCAGCAGCGAATTCACCAAGTCCACTACAGCTCCATCAGCGCACTCAACAACAGTGAGTCAAATTGCGGGCCCCAGAGGAGAAATCCCAGTACTGCACTCCCAGGGACTTGACCCAGTGGGGGAGTGGCAGTGGCAGAGATATCACACCATAGGAGAACACCCAACCTAGCACCCCCCCATGGTCTAAAGCAGCCTCTATCGACTCCCTGGGTCTGAGACTCTGTGATACAACCCAGTAAAAGAGTAGTGGGGTCTGAGATACCACAGATCGAGATCTAGAGCACCTTAAGTGAAGTCATAGAGACCCAAGGGAAGAACCCAGAGAAGGCACAAACTTCCGAAATCATGGAAAAGAGGAATAACAATGGAGCAGTGAATGCCCACAACCCCACAACATCAGAACCCAATAAAACAGAAATTCAGAGATTTCTAGAAGATCAAATCAGGAAAATAACTGTAGAAATAATAGAGGTGCTTCGAAAAGAACTCAGAGAGAGCCAAAAAGAGATAAAGGATGCAATTAATGAAGGCCTCAATTCAAAGCACAAACAACCGATTAGAACACATGGAGAACAGAATCTCGCTCTTAGAAGATAAGCAATCCAAAAATGAAATCATAGTTTCTAATCTAGAAAAAAATATCCGACAGCAGGAATCTGATATTGAAGAAATATGGGCCCATTTTAAGTGAGCTAACCTAAGAATTATTGGAATAGAGGAGGGAAAAGAAAGTGAAACCAAAGGGATCAACAATCTCTTCAAGGAAGTAATAGCAGAAAATTTTCCAAACATAGAGCAAGAGGTTGATACAAAGGTCCAGGAAACTTATAGAACTCCCTTTAGACAGGATCGGAGAAGAGGATCCCCACGCCACATAATTGTCAAAATGACCAATGTGGAAGCCAAGCAGAGAATCTTAAAGGCAACAAAAGCAAAGGGCCAAGTGACATTCAGAGGCAAACCAATTAGAGTCACTCCAGACTTCCCAAACCAAGTCATGAGAGCCAGAAGGGCTTGGAATAACATATTCCAAACTCTGAAAGAAAACAACTTCCAGCCAAAAATTTCCTACCCAGCAAAACTTTCTATCAAATTAGATGGAGAAATAAGAAGCTTCCATGACAAACAGAAACTGAAGGAATTTATGTCTTCAAAACCAGCGCTAGAGAAAATACTCAAAGAGATTAACTACAAAGAAGAAATAGGTAACACACACCAGAACCAGAGAAAAAAGATTTTCCATCCAACAGACAACTAAGATTGGTTATCTGTGGAGATTCATTATTTGTTATTCTTTTACCTATCTCTAAATTGTATTGTTTGCTTTTATTGTTGTTAATTTTTAGGATTTCTAGTTGGAATATTAATATACCTTCAGATATAGCATTTGGAAATATTTTATCCCATTCTATCAGTAACTTTTAACTCTGTTTACATTGTCTTTGGATATACAATATTTCTTTTATTTTTTAGGGAGTTTGTATACTCTTCTGTTGCCTGTGCCATTGAAATCATATCCAAGAAGTCACTGCCAATTTTAATGTTGTGAGGTTTTATGACCCAGATTTTCTTCTAAAAGTTTATAGTCTTAAGATTTATATTTAGGTCTTTTATCTATTTTGAGTTAATATGTGTATATGAGATTAGGTAAGGGTCCAATTTTATTCTTTTTCATGTAATTATTATTTTTCAACAATATTTAGTGAAAAGATTATTATTTCCTCCACCAAATGTTCATGGAAACCTTGTCAAAAATAACTTGACAATATATGGAAGAATTTAGCTCTAGGCTTTTATTTAACTCCAATGGTTTGTATATCTGCCTTTAGAACAGCACTACACTGTTTCAATGATTGTAGCTTTATATGGTTTGAAATCAGAAAATATATGTCTTCTAGCTTTGTTCTTTTTCGAGATCATTTTGGGTATCTAGAGTCCATATTCCATATTAGGATAGATTTTTTTCTGAAAAATAAATATATAAATATATGATAGTTTCACCTAAAAAAAAAGAAAAAAATATTCTCTGGTAAGAAAGAAAGCAAAAAGAAATATTGAAATGTTATCTTTAAGTTATCAAAAGCTTGGTATCAGACAAATGAAACTGTTATGTGAGAATATCATTTTTAAATTTGGATAAATTGCTATAATACTAGATGTCAACCACTAAGCCAAGCATGAGAAGGAGGGATGGGGAGGGAATAGGGTGGGGATCAGGTGGGGGCTGACTGGATGATGTGTGCATGTATGTCTACAAAAGTTTTTTTGTATCCCACTATGATGTATGAATACAGTGCACCAATAAAAAATTAAAAAAAAAACAAAAAACCCTAATAATCAAGTATGTCTACTTGATAAAGCTGCAAGGAAATCTCTAGACTATGGGCTTTGCAGTTTCTGAACACACTGAGGTGCCGGAAGGGTGCTGTACTTGAAGAGGGCATAGAAACTCTACACCCCTTCTCAAACACCTTGCTCTATACACTGTGTGTGTGTGGCAAGTAGGGATGGAACCCAGGGGCACTCTACCTCTGAGCTACACCCTCCGCCCTATTTTTTATTCTTAATTTTTAAACAGGGTCTCACTGAGTTGCAAAAGGCCTCACTAAGTAGCTGAGGCTGGCCACATACCATAATCTTACTGCCTCAACCTCCCAAACGCTGGGATTACAAGCATGCACCACCATGCCCAGCTTATGCACTTCTTTTTTTTTAGTATTCATCTGCATCCTTATAATTTCATGTATAATAAGCTGATCAACATAGGTAAATGGTCTCCTGAGTTGCATGAGCCATTATTGCAAATTATTAAGCCTGAGAAGGGGTCCTTGCCCCTACCTGACAAGTGCTCTACCACTGGCTTACATCCCCACTAGACCACTATGGAGTGAGGCCCCATCTTCTGGTCATCCTGCCTTACTACTCCTCCCAATGCACCCCAAAGCCCTCACATCTAAGGGTGTTGTTGTTGTACTGGGGATTGAATCTAGGGGCATTCTACCTCTGAGCTATACACCCAGCCCTAATTTTTATCTTTTATTTTGAAACAGGGTCTCACTAAGTTTCAGAGGACCTTACCTTTAAGAAGCTGAGGCTGGCCAAAAAACCTGCAATCCTCTTGTCTCAGCTTCCCAAGTACTGGGATTACAAGTGTGTGCCACAACAGCCGGCTATCTAAGGGTTTCTGAAGTATAGGTGACAATCTGGGCTTGCAATGGACATCTAAAGTGAGGGTGGAGCTGGGCATGGCGCATGCTTGTAATCCCAGCATTCAGGGAGGCTGAGACAGGAGGATCATGGTTCAGGGAAAGCCTCAGCTACTTAGTGAGGCCCTTTGCAACTCAGTGAGACCCTGTTTCCAAATAAAGAATAAAAAATAGGGCTGGGGGTGTAGCTCGGAGGTAGAACGCTCCTGGGTTCCGTCCCTAGTACTGCATAAATCCATAAATACATAAAGTGAGGGTGGACATAACTCCAGAACTGTACCGTAGGACCCGAGCTGGTGTTTGGAAAACTGGAGAATTGATTAGTATGGGAACCAAACACACATTTGGTGTCAGGTGTTGAGAGCTGAGAAACCTAAATTTTCTCTTAAGGAGTTTCTCCAGATGAATCAGAGAGTGGCTGTGTGTCTTGCCATTCTCGAGAATGGATACAAAAGAAAACATATCCCAGCTATCCAACTCACCTGAGCATAAAAAGAAAGGTGCTCTGCTACTGTGAAGTTATCAAATAAGATATCATGTTGGGGGCACCAGCCCAAACTCTTCCTGATGTGAACCATGTCTTTTGAAATCTCATATCCATTGATATATGCCTGTCCACTTGAAGGAGAAATAAGACCTGGAACCGAGAGGAAGAAATGCCCTCAATCTCCCGCAGCCAGAGCCCACAGCAGTGCAGAGGCCTAATCATTTGCCCCGCTTTGTTTGCTCATTCACTCGCACACTGCCCTTATTCTACTTCTTTGCCACCACCAGCCAATCAGTGACATCCAGGGGGCTTTGGGGAAGTGACGGATCATTCAGTAGATCCATCCATCAGTAGCTGAAGGGCTATGAGGAGGTGGAGGAACATGTAGGCAGGTGGGCAAGGTTACAAGAAGACTGGTGTCCTGAGCCCTTCCCCCGGCCCTGCCTGGCCTCTCTGAGCTGAGCAGCTTCACTCTCACCCCCTTGCACCAGGCGTCTTGATGCAACGCAGCCAGCTGGCCACTCACTGAAGCTGCTGAGCTGTGGCTCCAGCAAGGCTTTCCCCTTGAGGTTGCTTTTGTCAAGTGTTCTGGTCACAGTGACAAAATGCGAACACAGCCAGTATAAAGTTTTGCAGCCTGCCCACCTGCATACTAGCTCTGTCCTTATTACGTTAGGCCAAAAAGGCAGTTATTTCTTACTGCAACAAGGTTGAAAAGAGAGAAAGGTGCAGTAAAGAAAGCAAAGGGAAGCTGGACATGGTGGCACACACTTATAATCCCAGCATTCAGGAGGCGGAAACAGAAAGATCACGGTTCGCGGACAGCCTCAGCTATTTAGTGAGGCCCCTTGCAACTCAATGAGATCCTGTTTCCAAATAAAGAACAAAAAATAGGGCTGGAACTAAGCTGTAGGTTGGAGGTAGAATGCCCCTGGGTTCCATCCCCAGAACTACCACACACACAAAAAAAGGCAAGCAAAGGGAGCCCGAGACAGGAGGATCACAGGATCAAAGCCAGCCTCAGCAACTTATTGAGGCTCTCAGATACTTGCAAGACTCTGATTAGGAAAAAAAAATTAAGCTGGGCGTGGTGGCGCACGCTTGTAATCCCCGCACTTGGGAGGCGGAGACAGGAGGATCGAAGCCAGCCGAGCTGGCTTAAGAGACCCTGTTTCCAAATTAAAAAAATATAAAAATAGGTCTGGGAGTGTAGCCCAGAGGTAGAAGTGTGAAGCGTTCCATCCCCAGTACCACCACCAAAAAAAAAAAAAAAAAAAAAAAAGCGCTGGGGGTGTAGCTCAAAGGTAGAATGCTCCTGGATTCAATCCCCAGAACCAGTAATAGTAGTAGTAGTAGTAATAGTAGTAGTAGTAGTAAATGATATAGAGGTTGGGGATGAAGCTTGGGGATAGAATGTCCCTGGGTTCAATGCCCCAGTCCAAGGAAAGAAGGAAGGAAGGGAGGGAGGAAGGAATGGAGAGAGGGAGGAAGGGAGGGGAGGAAAGGAGGAAAGGAGGGGGCTCGGCATATTCCCAGTACTTGAGAGGCTGAGAAAGGAGAATTTTGGGTTCGAGGCCAGATTCAGCAACTTAGTGGGACTCTCAGTAACTTAGTAAGACTCAGTTTAAAAAAAAAAATTAGTCGGGCATGGTGATACACTCTGTAATCTCAGTACTTGGGAGGCTGAGACAGGAGAGCTGCAGTTTTGTTTTTTCTTTTGGTGTGTGTGTGTGTGTGTGTGTGCGTGTGTGTGTGTGTGTGTGAGAGAGAGAGAGAGAGAGAGAGAGAGAGAGAGAGAGAGAGAGAGAGAGAGAGAGAGAGCGCGAGCGCGCGCGCACCAGGGCATTCTACCTCCAAGCTATATCTCCAGCCCTTTTTAATTTTTCTTTTGAAATAGGGTCTTTCGAGGCTGCTCAGAATCTTTGCTAAGTTTGTTGAAGGCTGGCCTTAAACCTGTGATGCTCCTGTTCCAGTTTCCAAGTGCTGGAATTATGGCCATGCACACCCACTATACCTAGAAAGATTTCAGGTTTGGTACTTCCGGTATCTCACACACACGCACGCGCACACACACACACATACACACACACACACACACACACACACACACACAGATTTTTTTGTTGAGAGATTAGTGATTTAGTGGTTTCTCTCTGTGGCAGGTTCCATCTGGAAAGAAACTGCTGAGACAGGAAGATTGTGGTTTTCGGACAGCCCCAGCTACTTAGTGAGGCCCTTTGCAACTTAGTGAAACCTTGGTTAAAAAATAGGTCTGGGGATATAGCTCAGAGGCAGAATATCCCTGGGTTCCATCCCCAGTACCGCAAAGAAAAGAAAAAAAGAAAGAAAGAAAGAAGGAAAGGAAGAAAGAAAGAAAGAAAGAAAGAAAGAAAGAAAGAAAGAAAGAAAGAGCTATGCACTGTTCATGGCTTCTCATGGTAAAGAAATTAAGTTCTGCAGATTGACAGAGGTAAGGACTTCCTTTCTCTGGTACAGAGCAAATTGAACAATTAGGCACTACATACATGGGAAATCAAACAACAAATAATGCTTAATATCAAAATATCAGTGAAATCTAACAAGGGAGATGGACCTCAAAAGTTAGAGCTGCCCAATGATTTATTCAGTGCTTCCTTGGGAAGGCTAACCCCACCCAGGTACCTGTGAGCATAGAGCAGGTGGTGGTTTTTCCTGCTCCGTTGTGTCCCAGAAGAACAGTGATCTGCCCCCTGTACAGATTCATGTTCAGATCTTTGACTGCTATGTGTTCAGTCCTTCCCCTGGTAAATACCTGTAGGAAGGTCAAGATATGACTGACAGTACAACATGCACATGCTGGAGGCATATCTGAAGGGGCCTTGACAAACCACACACCCACATCAGCTTCCCTCAAACATCCGCCAAGCCGGGTGTGGTGGCACACACTTGTAATTCCAGTATTTGGGAGGCTGAGATAGGCAGATTGAGGGTATGTGGACAGCTTCAGCTACTTAGTGAGGGGTTCTCTGCAATTTAGTAGGACCATTTCAAAAATAAGAATAAAAAATAGACTGAGGGTCTAGCTTGGAGGTAGAATGTCCCTGGGTTCAATCCCCAGTACCACATGGGAGGATTGTAGGGTTGCGGCCAGCCTCAGCAATTTAGCAAGATCCTCCACAACTTAATGAGACCTTGTTTCAAAGTAAAAAATAAAAATAGGGCTGGGGGTGTAGCTCAGAGGTTAAAAAAAGCACCCCTGTTTTCAATCCCCAGTACTATAAATAAATAAATACTAATTTTTAATTATATGAGTAATCTATATGTAAGAGTATACCCTCCACCTCCTCATAGTTGAAGAACAGACATTTCGAACTAAACAGTCCTGCTACAGAGGACACTGCAGGGCAGAGCTCACATTCTGTTATGGGGTGCTGTTTAGCAATACTGGCAGACACCTATTCAAGAAGAGTTACCTCTTCTGCATGTAGAAACTAAGAGCGGAATCTCCTTGACAGTTTGGTTTGATGGCTGGGTCAGCCATCAGAGGGCTGAATTCTACCACATCTCCACCAGGGGATGTTTGGTTACCAGAAGATGAGAAGATACTGCTTCTGAAAAACAGGTCACCAGACCCTCCATCCATCCATTTAACTCCATGACACACTGCAAGCTATCTCTCTAACTCTGAGGGTAGCATTACAGAAGGGGTTTAAATTCTTGGTCACAAAGTGTACCTCGAAAGCGCTGTTAGAATTAAACAGAAGCTTTTATGGGCTGTTTTTAGGTCTCTGGAGGGAAATATGTGAGTCAATACCTTGTACAAATGCTGGATTTCAATTCCTCTTATCAGATCAGTCGGCTCTTCCTGTAAGAACTCATTTTTCAAAGTTTTCTTGGCATATTTCTTTTGCATCATTGACCATTTAACTTGAGTGGGTTTCCCGTGCCAGTAGGAGGGCTGCAGAGGAAGTCAAAAGGGGACTAACTTTTTCTCTGGAAGAGAAATATTTGGTAAATTAGATCTTCCCTCCCTATCCTGCAATTTACTCGTGAATAAAATATTTAATGGTGCCTAGAAAAGTTATTCAACTAATTCATGGACACACTACCAGTCAACCCATAATCCCTAGGAGGAAGCTAGGAAGAATAACTCATCTCCAGGTCCCCCCACCCCCCGTAGTACTGGGAATGGAACCCAGGGGCATTCTACCTCTGAGATACACCCCCAGCCCTATTTTTTATTCTTTATTTTGAAACAGGATCTTACTGAATTGCAAAGGGCCACTAAGTAGCTGAGGCTGTCCTTGAACCGCGATCATCCTGTATCAGCCTCCCAAATGCTGGGATTGCAAGCATGCACACCATGCCCGGCTTATGTCTAGGTTTCTGATGTATTTGGAAAGCCAACATGGCCAGTAGTCATACTCCAAGAAGAGGTCCCACCCAAGTGGCCAAGATCAGCAGGTCCTTGGTGAGCCACCAGAGGCCACTGCCGAAGGACTGAGTCAAACATGAGAAACTCAACTACCTCTCTTCCTTCCTTCCTTCCTTCCTTCCTTTCTTTCTTTCTTTCTTTCTTTCTTTCTTTCTTTCTTTCTTTCTTTCTTTCTTTCTTTCTTTTTTTGTGGTGCTGGAAATTGAACCCAGAGGCATTCTACCTCTGAGCTATACCCTCAACCCTATATTTTATTCTTTATTTTGAAACAGGGTCTAAGTTGCAGAGGGCCTAAGTGGCTGAGGCTGTCTGTGAACCGTGATCATCCTGTCTCAGCCTCCAAAGTACTGGAATTACAAGCATGCGCCACTATACCCAATGGAAGCCCAACTTTATTAAAAAAAAAAAAAAGCCAGGTGTGATGGCACACACACTTGTAATCCCAGCATTTGGGGAGGCTGAGACAGGAGGATCAGGCTTGAGACCAACCTCAGCTACTTAGTAAAGCCACTTGCAATTCAGTGAGACCTTGTTTCAAAATAAAAAATGGAAAATAGGGCTGGAGGTGTAAGTTGGAGGTAGAATGCCCCTGGGTTCCATCCCCAGTACCACAAAAAAAAAAGAAAGAAAAAAGAAAAAAGGAAAGTAGTTACCATGGGATAAAAGTGAATTTAAGAATTTAAGAACTTCACAGGGTTTTCAATGAAAGCTGTGGCCTCTGCCAGTGCCCTAGGAGTCACAGAGGTCTCAAAGAGCTTTATGCCACACTACCAGTGCAGCTCAATGGAAAAAGGGCCTGTGAGGGTTAAGTCTGGTGGAAGAATGAGGTGATATCCAACAGGCCCACATAAGGCATTCACAGGCATGCCAGGTGACTTTCCATGAGACTGACACCCCAAACCCAGCCCACTGTGTTAGCATTAAGGCAAGGGTCAAAGAAACAGAGACTCAACTGTTAATTATACACTATTGGCAACTATGAGCTGACAGGTTTGGGATGAAGAAAGCGTAGAGATTTCTTAAGGTTTGAGTTATTTTGTGTGTTTGTGGCACTGGATATTGAACCCAGGGGACTCTGCCTCTTATCTGTACCCACCCCTCTTTTATTATTTTGAAACAGGGTCTCACTAAGTTGTGGAGAGCCTCAAAAATTGCTGAGACTGGCCTGCCATCCTCCTGACTCAGCCTCCCAATTACTGGGATTATAACCATATGCCACCATACCCAGCTAGAGTTTGAGACTTTAATCAGAACTTCACTGAGAAACACTGACGACAATAGAAAGCCTGACATCTATCTACAACACATTAGAACTCACCATGGCAAGCAGGGTGTGGTGGTGCACGCTTGTGATCCCAGTACTTGAGAGGCTGAGAAGGAGGTTCGCACAGGTTCAAAGCCAGCCTTAGCTACTTAGTGAGGCTCTCAGCAACTTAGTGAAACCTGTTTCCATATAATATATTAAAAATAGGTCTGGGAATATGTAGCCCAGAGGTAGAAGGCCCCTGGGTTCCATCCCCGGTACCACACACACAAACTCACCATGGCAAAGAAGTACCAAGGCTTGGGTGTTCCAAACTTCCCTGGGAAGATGGACTCCACATACCAGGCCATCACACAGTACAAGAATGAGTCCAGCAGCAACATCAGCATCACCTGGGTGAAGCTAAACTCCCCGCTGATGCTGCCCATGTTCTTCCACTGGATGCCCTGGCCTGTCACAAGAGAAGGAGGACAGTCACTATGTCAAAGCAGAGGCCATTCGAGTCAAGCAGCCAGGGACCAGGCCAGGGAGAAGACTCTATCTGGGGCATGTCAGGACTGGCATGTGGTATAGGAATGGAGAGCTAGAGGAGTTGCTCCCATGATATAAAGGAGTGTGTGTGTGTGTGTGTGTGTGTGAGTGTATGTGTTTACTTGGGATTAAACCCAAGGACATTCTACCTCCAAGCCACATACTCACCTCTATTTTATTTCTTATTTGGAAATAAGGTCTCACTAGGTTGCTGAGACCCTTAATAAGTTGCTGAGTTTGGCTTTAAACCTGCCTGTCTCAGCCTCCCAAGTACTGGAATTATAGGCCTGCACCACCACGACGGTCTCCCTGTCCTTTTTATTTTTTATTTTGAGATAGGGTTTCAGTAAGTTACCCAGGTTAGCCTTGAGCTTGCAATCCTCCTGTCTTAGCCTCCCAAATACCTAGGATTACAGGTGTAGGCCGGGCTAGATGAAGTTGTTTTGTTTGTTTTGTGGTACTGGGGATGGAACCAGGGTCATTCTATCTCCAAGCTACACCCCAAGCCCTATTTTTTTTTCATTATTTATTTTGAAACAGGGTTTCACTAAGTTGCAGAGGGCCTTACTAAGTAGCTGAGGCTGTCCATGAGCCTCAATCCTTCTGTCTCAGCCTCCCAAGTACTGGGATTATAAACATGTGCTACCATGCCTAGCTAGATAAAACATTTTTATTATTGCCAAAAAGAAGTAGTCCTTTCACCAACACTAAGATGTAAAAAATTTGGCCATCCAAGACTTCTGCATATGCTATCTGAAAAGCCTTTCCACTCCTCCCCACCTTCTCTGCTTGTCTAATTCTTACCTCAAAGATCAGAGCAGATAGCTCCTCACCCAAGACGCATGTGTACCCACTGCCTTTGTCTGGGTCAGATGACAAACCCATGTGGGTCTGGGTTAATCCTGTGCTAATGTATAGAAGGATCTGTACTGTATGGTAAATCTGCTCACTTACTGCTATCCTCGGTATGTGCAGTCTCTGAAGCCAAGGACTTTTTTTGGGGTACCGGAAATTGAACCCAGGGGCATTCTACCTCCAGGCTACACCCCCAGCTCTATTTTATTATTAGTTTGAAATAGGATCTTAGTAGGACAATGCGAGTCTCATTATTTTCTCAGGCTGTCCTCGAACCTGCAGTCCTCCTGTCTCAGCCTAAGTGCTGGGATTACAAGCGTGCGCCATCATCCCCAGCTACACTCAGCTCTTTTTTATGCTGAAATAGAGTCTGAGTTGCTAAGGCTGGTCTCAGACTTTCGATCCTTCTGTTTCAGCCTCCAAGTACTGGGATTACAGGTGTGACTCACCATGCCTGGCTACAAAGTCTTTTTAAAATATACTTTATCAGCACATTGTTATCATACACCATATTGAGGTTTGGTATGACAGAAACACAGCACCAAAAACTCTTTTCCTTCTCATTATCTCCAACATCTGTCCAGGATCTATTATGCAGTAGATACTGGAGACGTACTCCACGAATCAAGATAAGCACTGAGGAGGGAATGTGTCTTTCCTGGGTAATCCCAGTGTCTAGTCTGATACAAGTTGATGACGCTTTTCATTTTATTTATTTATTTATTTATTTATTTATTTATTTATTTATTGGTGGTACTGGAGGTGGAACCCAGAGGTTTTCTACCTCCGGGCTATACACCCAGACCCATTTTATATTTTATTTGGAAACAGGGTCTCACTAAGTTGCTGAGAGCCTCACTAAGTAGCTGAGGCTGGCTTCGAACCTGTGTGATCCTCCTGTCTCAGCCTCCCAAGCGTGGGGATTACAAGCGTGCGCCACCACGCCCGGCATGACGCTTTTCATTAAAGAATCCAAGATGCTGCATACCTGCTGCCTGCTCAACAGGACGGAGGAGGTAGAAACTAGAGGTGTGTTTTTTTTTTTTTCTTGGTGGTACTGGGGTTCCTGGAAACCCTTTTACTTCTGGGCTACACTCCCAGACACCTATTTTTTTATATTTTTATTTGGAAACAGGGTCTCTTAAGCCAGCGAGGCTGGCTTTGAACCTGCGTGATCCTCCTGTCCCCACCTCTCAAGTGCAGGGATTACAAGAGTGCTCCACCACGCCAGGCTGTGGTTTTTTTTGTTTGTTTGTTTTTGTTTTTTGTTTTGGGGCAGTATTTGGGATTGAATCCAGGGCCACTGTACCTCTGAGCTATTTATTATTTATTTTGAAACAAGGTCTTACTAAATTGCAGAGGACCTAAGTAGCTGAGGCTGGCTATGAACCTATGATCCTTTTGTCTCAGCCTCCCAAGTACTGGGATTACAAGCGTGTGCCACCACACCTGGCTTAGAAATTAGTAATACTTCTGGGTCTGGTGGCACACAACTGTAATCCCAGTATTTGGGAGGCTGAGACAGGAGGATCATGGGTTCAAGGACAGCCTCAGAAACATAATGAGATGGGAGACTTTCGAGGCTCTGTTTCAAAACAAAAACCAAAGGCTGGGAATAGAGCCACCTTCCTTGACTCTAATTTTCTAATTCTTTAATATGCCTTAATTTTTCTCCACCTATATTATAAGCCACCTAATAAGTAAACCATATTGTATATTTCTTTAGTGTCCCACACAGTCCCTACCCAAAGTTGTATGATAAAAACACTGAACAAACTGGGTATGGTAGCATATGCCTGTAATATCAGTACTGGGGAGGCTGAGACAGGAGGATTGAAGGTTTGAGACCACACACACACACACACACACACACACACACACACACTGAATAAAGCATGGTGGCACACTCCTGTAATCCTGATGACTCAGGAGACTGCGGCACAAGGCTCACAAATTCCAGGCCATATTGGGCAACTCAGTGAGACTCTGTCTCAAAATAAGCTAGGAATGGTGACACACGCCTGTGATTGCAATACATGGAGGCTGAGAGAGGAGAATCTCATGTTCGTGGCCAGCCTCAGCTGTGCGGGTGTTGTTCAGAGGTATCTTAGGAAAGAGAAGGTTCACCTTTTGCCTCAAATATAGAAATAAATCGAACTCCCATGGCCATGGCAACATTTGAGAAGAGACAGGCAGCGATCTTTTGGTAATAGCTCCTCTGGTGGTAGCTCAAAGTGAGGTACAGGTAGGGGAGGTAGGTGAAGAAGAAGATGATCCCTCCTAAGGCAGTTCCAACATGGGCTGCAAATTCAGAGGGAAGAAATAAAGAATTTTATCAGTAACACACAAAGAACTATTGCACAGCCTCTTTCCCCTGCCATGATAAAGAAAAAGAATGTGTGTCTGTCTCAGCACTCAAACAGGAAGCAACCTCTTCAGAAATTTTGATAGAAACTTTTCATAGTTAGATTTTTGCTAGCAAAAGACAGAACATCTGCAACATTGAAGGGATTCTTACATAAAGCGCAAGAAATGTAACTAGTCTAAAACTTCCTCCCTCTAAAACTGTATTAAAG
Organism: Muscardinus avellanarius; assembly: GCF_963383645.1. NCBI lineage: Eukaryota > Metazoa > Chordata > Mammalia > Rodentia > Gliridae > Muscardinus > Muscardinus avellanarius. Next base: position 111,671,955 of record NC_137796.1, read on the forward strand.
TCTCCTACAACAAAAATCCTCTTCTTCAAAGATGAATGGTAGATTGTACGTCATCCATCAACCCTACTGGACCCTCTGCGAAGCGCTTTACATACAGAAGCTCATTGAATCGTCATAACCTCTTAATCTTGCAGAGAAGGAAACTAAAGCTTAGCCACATGAAGTGAATTTGCTCAATGTCATGAAGCTAGGTTTTCTAGACTCTAAACATAGTGGCTCCAGATTTGGAGGAAGGACAATCTGACTGCAGTCCAGCAGCTGAACTCAAACGCAGATGTTTTGTTTCTAGGACGTTAAGAGAATAAGGATCGAAAATGTAATGAGTGCAGGGTGCAGTGTTACTGTCTGTATTCCTACACACTCAGGAGACTGAGGCAGGAGGCTTGTAAATTCAAGGCCAGCCTGGGTAACTTAGCCAGACCCTGACTTGAAATAAAAGAAATAAAAAGGGCTGTGGATATTAGCTCAGTGGTAGAACATCCCTGGATTCAACCCCCAGTAAAAGAAAGAAAGAATAAAAGCTGGGTGTGGTGGTGCACATTGTGATCCCAGTTCTTGGGAAGCCAAGACAGGAGGTTTGCAGGTTCCCGATAAGTTCTCAGCTACTTAGTGAGGCCCTTTGCAATTTAGTGAGATCCTGTTTCAAAATAAAAATAGGGATGGGGGTGCAGCTCAAGAGGTAGAATGCCCTTGGGTTCAATCCTTGGTCCTGCAATCAATCAATCAATCAATCAAATTAAAATAGGGCTGAGGGTATAGCTCAGAGGTAGAATGCCCGAGTTTAATTCCCAGTACCAAAAATAAGGAGAAGAGGAGGGAAAGGAGTAGGAGGAAGAGGAAGAGGAAGAGGAAGAAGAAGAAGAAGAAGAGGGGGGGGAGGGGGGAGGAGGAGGAGAAAAGAGACTCATATGATGGGAATAATGGATGGTGACAGTGTGGTGGTTCCAATGGATTAAAAGTGTATATGGAGCCGGCATGGTAGCTCACACTTGTAATCCTAGTACTTGGGAGGCTGAGACAGGTGGATCACAAGTTCTTGGTCAATCACTGGAATTTAGATCCTCTGCAACTTATTGAGAGCCTGTTTCAAAATAAAAGAATAAAATAGGGCTGTGGGTACAGCTCAGAGGTAGAATGCCCCTGGGTTCAATCCCCAGTACCACCAAAATAAAGGTCTTGATGGGGAGGATTAAAGAAGTACTGAGGGGCAGTACTAGAGGAATGGAGCAAAGAGGAAAGAAGAAAATTCAAGAATGAGATGTTTGGGCCAGAGATTCTGGCCATCTAATTACTGGTTAAGACCCAGATTTAGGGAACGACTGTGGAGAGATAGGGCACTACTGTGGAGTACAGGGAAGGCGTATTGGAGGTGGCCCCTAAGAAGGGCCACAGAAATAGTGAGTGGAGCTAAAGTTCTTCATGGAAGGAAGAGAAGTGAATAGGAGCAATGGGTGACTGTGGAGGGAGCACTCGGCTCTTCTGATGGCCATGCTTCCAAGGCCACTTCCGAACAGAAGGGAAGAGACAGGATCCAGAGGCCTTAGTCAGGGGCCGGGAGCACTCCTTACTGCCGTCTTCTCTGTGGTGCTGCAGGACAGTGATGGGGAGGTGCCCTAGCTACCTCTAGAGATGACCAATGTGGTATTTTGTGTAACTGTAATAATGAATTTTAACATATTAATGTTTCATGTCTGAATCTACTGCAATCATTACTTTACTTAGATGTGGTGCTAGGACTGAACCCAGCCTTGCCCACACTAGGCAAGCTCTGCACTACTGAGCTACCCCAGCTCCTATTTCTCTTTCTGATGCTCAAATATCCTCTAAGGTGAGTGGATCCATCTCAAGTTGTCTCATCTCATTTTAGTTCTTTTTTTCCCCTCCTCCTCCTCTTCCTCCTCCTCCTCCTCTTTTAGTGGCACAAGGGACCGAATCCCTGGAGTGTTCTACCTCTGAGCTATATTCCCAGCCCTATTTATTTATTTACTTACTTATCTTTTGAAACAGGGTCTCACTAAGTTGTTGAGGCTCCCCATGAACCTGTGATCCTCCAGTCTCAGCCTCTTAAGTACTGGGATTACAAAAAATGTGCCATCATGCTCAGCTTTTCTTTTTTTTTTTTTTTTGCAGGTCTGGGGATGGAACCCAGAGGCATATGACCTCCGAGCTACACCCCCTGCCCAATTTCTTATTCTTTATTTTGAAACAGGGTCTCACTGAGTTTTAGAGGGCCTCACTAAGTAGCTGAGGCTGTCTGCGAACCACAATCCTCCTGTCTCAGCCTCCCAAATGCTGGGATTACAAACGTGCGCCACCACACCCGACATGCTCAGCTTTTTTAAAAAAATTTTTGTACTACAAAAGTTGAAACCAAGCTGGGCATGGGGGCGCATGCTTGTAATCTCAGCACTTGGGGGGCTGAGACAGGAGGATCGCACAGGTTCAAAGCCAGCCTCAGCTACTTAGTGAGGCTCTCAGCAACTTGGTGAGACCCTGTTTCCAAATAAAGTATAAAATAGGTCTGGGAGTATAGCCTGGAGGTAGAAAAGCCCCTGGGTTCCACCCCCAGTACCACCAAAAAAAAAAAAAAAGTTGAACCAGAGGAGGCATTCTACCTTTGAGCCATACCCTCAGCTCCCCCCTTTTTGGTACTGGGAATGGAACTCAGGGGCATTCTACCTCTGAGCTACACCCCCTGCCCTATTTTCTATTCTTTATTTAGAAACAGGGTCTCACTGGGTTGCAGAGGGCCTCACTAAATAGCTGAGGCTGTCTGCGAACCGCCATCCTCCTGTCTCAGCCTCTCAAATATTGGGAATACAAGCGTGCGCCACCATGCTTGGCTTTCTCTTAGCCCTTTTTTATTTTTTATTTTGAAACAGGATTTAACTAAGTGGCTGAGGGTCTTTTTAATTTGCTGAGGCTGGCCTCCAACATACTACTTTCCTGTCTCAGCTTCCCAATTACTGGGATAATAGGCATGTGTCACTATAACTAGCTATAACTTCTTTTTATTTAAAAAATTTCCAGCCAGGCATGGTGGAACGTGCTTGTAATCCCATTTACTTGGGAGGCTGCAACAGGAGGATCTGAGTTCGTGGCCAACCTCAGCTACTTAGTGAGGCCCTCTGCAACATAGTGAGACCCTGTTTTCAAATAAAAAAATAAAAGATAGGTCTAGGGGTGTGGCTTGGAGGTAGTGCCCCTGAGTTCAATCCCTAGTACCAAAAAAAATTTTTTTGAGCCAGGAATGATAGTGCAGACAGGAGGATTACAGGTTCGAGGCCACCCTCAGCAACTTAGTGAGGCTCTCAGCAACATAGCAAAATCCTGTTTCCAAATAAAAAATAAAATATGACTGGGGATATAGCCTGGAGGTAGAAGGCCCTGGGTTCCACCCCTAGTACCAATAAATAAATAAATAATTGAAAATAGTTTATGTGAAGTGAAAGTTCAAATAAAGGTTTCCTGGTGGTGTCCACATTCTACCTCCTAGAATCTATCGATACTTTTTTTTTTTTTTTTTTTGGTACAGGTATTAAACCCAGGGGCATTCTATTTATAAGCTATTCCCCTATCCCTATTTTTATTCTCTTTTTGGAAACAAGGTCTCACTAAGTTGTAGAGGGTCTCATTAAGCAGCTGAGGCTGGCCATGAAACTGTGACCCTCCTGTCTCAGATTCCCCAGTACTGGGATTACAAGCATGCGCCACCACATCTGGCCTTCATATGGTACTTTATGTAGCAAAAGGAACCTTGCAGAAACGATTAAGGATTGTGAGATAAGGAGATTGTCCCAATTATTTCAGTGGGCCCAAAACATTCACAAGGGTCCCGATAAGGAGGCAGGAGAACTGGGTGTGGTGTGCACACCTGTAATCCTGTACCTGGGAGGCTGAGACAGGAGGATCACAGGTTTGAGGACAGCTTCAGCAAGTAGTGAGACTCTCATGAACCTAGTGAGACCCTGTTTTCAAATAAGAAATAAAATTGGGCTGGGGAGTAGCTGGAAGGTAGAATGCCTCTGGGTTCAATCCCCAGTACCACACACACAAAAAAAATAAAAAATAAAAAATAAAAAATAAATAGCTGGGTGTGGTAGCACATGCATGTAATTCCAGCACTTGGGAGGCTGAGAAATGAGGATTATAGGTTCAAGGCCCGCCTCAGCAATTTAGAAAGACTGTATCCAAATAAAAAATAAAAATGAGCCGGGCGTGGTGGTGTGCCCTTGTAATCCCAGCATTAAGAGGCTGAGACAGGAAGACTGTGGTTCGTGGACAGCCTCAGCTACTTAGTGAGGCCCTTTGCAATTCAGTGAGACCCTATTTCAAAATTAAAGAGTAAAAATTAGAGCTGGGGGTGTAGCCCAGAGGTAGAATGACCCTGGGTTTCAACCCCAGTACTGCAAAAACAAATAAAAAATAAAAATGGCTAGGGGTTTAGCTGAGAGGTAGAACACCCCTGGGTTTAATCCCCAGCACAAAGAAGAAGGAGGGGAGGGGTCAGAGTAAGGGAAGAAGAAGTGATGGAAGTAGAGATGAGAGAGGGGGGGGAGGGAGGGATATCTGAAAATTATCTAAACCCGGTGTGGTGGCATACACCTGTAATCCCAGTACTTGAAAGGCTGAGACAGGAGGATTGCAGATTAAAAACCAGCTTCATCATGGTGGCACATGCTTGTAATCCCCACACTTGGGAAGCTGAGACGGGAGGATCACGTAGGTTTGAAGCCAGCCTTAGCTACTGAGTCTCTCAGCAACTTAGTGAGACCCTGTTTGAAAATAAAATATAAAATAGGTCTGCGAGTATAGCCTGGAGGTAGAAAGCCTCTGGGTTCCACCCCCAGTGCCACAAAAACAAAAAAAAAAAACCAGCCTCATTCTATCTTTCTACAATGGATAGCCAGTTCTCCCAGCACCATTTGTTGAAAAGGCTGTCTTTTCTCCAGTGTAGAAATTTGGCCCCTTTGTCAAAGATCATTTGACTATAGGTGTATGGATTTGTTTCTGTATCTTCTATTTTAATCCACTGGTCAGTCTGCCTGTTGTTGTGCCAATACCATGCTGTTTTTACTACTATTGCTCTATAGTATAATGGTGTTGGGAGAACTGGCTATCCATTTGTAGAAAGATGGAACTAAATCCTTACCTCTCACCATTCACAGGATCAACTCAAGATGGATCCAAGACTTAGAAATTAGACCAGAGACTGTGAAGTTATTAGAGGAGGGCATAGGCTCAACACTCCAACATATAAGCACAGGCAGTAGCTTTCTCAACAAGATCTCCAAAGCGCAGGAAATTAAAGCAAGAATTAACAAATGGGATGACATCAAACTAAAAAGTTTCTTCTCATCAAAGGAAACCATCAAGAACCTAAAGAGAAAGCCTACAGAATGGGAGAAGGTCTTTACCAGCCAACACTCAGAGGGCTAATATCCAGAATATACAAAGAGCTCAAAAGACTCTACATTAGCAAAACAAATAACCCTCAAGAAACGGGCCACTGAACTGAATAGACACTTCACAAAAGAAGAGACACAAATGGCCAATAGATACACGAAAAGATGTTCAACATCAGCTGGGCGCGGTGGCCACGCTTGTAATCCCCGCGCTTGGGAGGCTGAGACAGGAGGATCGCACAGATTCGAAGCCAGCCTCAGCTACTGAGTGAGGCTCTCAGCAACTTAGTGAGACCCTGTTTCCAAATAAAATATAAAAAAAAGGTCTGGGAGTATAGCCCAGAGGTAGAAAGCCTCTGGGTTCCACCCCCAGTACCACACACACACACACACACAAAAAGATGTTCAACACATTAGCCATCAGAGAGATGCAAATCAAAACTACAATGAGATTCCATCTAACCCCAATCAGAGTGGCAAGCATCAAGAACTCAAACAACAACAAATGCTGGAGAGGATGAGGGGAAAGAGGAACTCTTTACACTGTTGGTGGGAGTGCAAACTAGTTCAGCCACTAAGAAGATCAGTGTGGAGATTCCTTAGAAAACTGGGAATGGATCCTCCATATGATCTGGCTTTACCACTCCTGAGTATCTTTCCAAAGGGGTTGAAATCAGAACTACAGTAACATATGCATATTCACATGTTCGTATTCCATGTTCACAGCAGCACAGTTTGTAATAGCCAAAATATGGAACCAACCTAGGTCTCCATCAACAGCTGGATGGATTGCAAAATCATGGGAATTATACACAATGGAATTCTACTCAGCAATAAAAAAAGAACAAAATCATGTCATTTGAAAGAAGACGGAAAGACCTGGAGAACATTATGTTGGGTGAGATCAGCCAAGCACTGAAAGAGAAGGGACTTATGTTTTCTTTAATATGCCCAAACTAGGGAGTATTAGGTATACCAGAGGGACTCCAGACAATGGAGGAGAAACCGCATCAAAGCTAGAATGGAAGACAGGAGAGGAAGAAGGCTGAGGTTGATTAATGAAGGAGCGACATCAGAATTTGTGTAAAAATATAAATACAGCATGGTTAACCTGGACACTCATTTTTGAGAGGGGGATGGGGAAGGGGAAGGGGGAGGGTACCAAACATAGTCTGAATGTATGCCATTTTCAATATGTTCCATACACAAAAAAAGAAGAAATCAGACGCTTTCCCGAATATGCAAAAGCTAAGGAGAAATGAGTAACAGGAGGAACTCTAGATGAAGGAGATCCTGTAGAGGAGCAGATAAGGCACCTAACTGAGGGGAGGGGAGGGGGAAGAGGGAAAGTCTCTAAAGCACAGGATGTACTTAAACATATCCAAGTCAATCACTAAGCCAAGCATGGGAAGGAGGGGTGGGGAGGGAATGGGGTGGTGACTGGGTAGGGGCTGATTGGGTGGTATGTGCAGGTATGTCTACACAAGTCTTGTATCCCATTAAGATGTATGAATACAATGCACCAATAAAAAAAATTTTAAAAAAACAGCCTCAGCAACTCAGGGAGGCTCACATCAATTTAGGCATACTTTGTTTCTAAATAAAAAATACAAAATAGGACTGAGGGTATAGCTCCAATGTAGAACTACTGCCCCTGGGTTTGATCCCTAGCGCACACACACACACAAAATCTGATAGTAGCTTTGAAGATGGAGAAAGAGACTGTGAGCCAAGGAATACAGATGCCTTCTAAAAGCTGGGAAAGAAAAAATATTTTCTTCCTCCCCTAGTGTTGCAGGAAAAGCAACCCCAAAGGCATCTTGATCTTAGCCCAGCAAATTGCACTTCAAAGTTTGGCTGCAATAACAAATATGTGTTGTCTTAAGCCATTAAATATGTAATAGCTTGTTATGACAGCATAGGAGACTGATACACAGGATTTAAAAGTCAAAACTATATACAAACTTAATTATCTTAAATCTATAGCAACCAAGTTATAACTTAGTTTCAATAGTACACAAATATTTTGCTAATATATATTTGTCCTTCCCCCTTGATAATGTTGAGACAGATTGCATCTTTGCACATCATTTGACCTTTAACACAGATTTATCTGTGTCACTACCCATTTGCTTTTTAAGTCATATAGGGAAAAAGATAAGAAGAAAAGGAGAAAGAGGAGAAAGAGGAGGAGGAGGAGGAGGAGGAGGAGAAGGAGGAGGAGGAGGAGGAAGAGAAGGAGGAGGAGGAGGAGGAAGAGGAGGAGGAGGAGGAGGAGGAGGAGGAGGAGGAGGAGGAGGAGGAGGAGGAGGAGGAATAATTGTTGTTACAACCAACACAAAAAAAAATTTGTTTTGTTTTTGTTTTGTTGCAGTACTAGAGATGGAACCCAGGGGCATTCTACCCCCGAGCTACACCCCCAGTCCTATTTTTAGTCTTTATTTTGAAACAGGGTCTCACTGAGTTGCAAAGGGCCTCCCTAAGTAGCTGAGGCTATCTGCAAACCATGATCCTACTGGCTCAGCCTCCCGAGTACTAGGATTACAAGCGTTGGTTTTGTTTTGTTTTTGTTTAGGTGGTGGTACTGGTGATAGAACCCAGGGGCATTCTACCTCTGAGTTACACTCCCAGACTTATTTTATTCTTTTATTTGGAAACAGGGTCTCACTAAGTTGCAGATGGCCTTCCCAAGTACTGCTATTACAAGTGTGTGCCACGATGTCCATAGACGTTTGTTACCTTTACCAGTGGTACTTCTTTTTTGGCTTTGAGTTACAGTCTAATACCTTTACATTTCAACCCGAAAAACTCCCTTTACCATTTCTTGTAGTGAGGCCTACTGGAAATGAACTCCTTCAGCTTTTATTTATCTAGAAATGTCTTAATTTCTCCCTCATTTTTGAGAGTTTTGCCAGATAAAGATTTTGTCCCCCAGAACTGGGGTTGGAGCCCAGGGGTGTTCTACCTCCAAGCTACATACACCCCAGCCCTATTTTTTAGTATGTATGTATGTATATATGTATGTATGTATGTATGTATGTATGTATATATGTATGTATTTGTGGTACTGGGGATGGAATTCAGGGGCATTCAGCTACAGCCCCAGCCCTAATTTTTATTCTATTCTATTCTATTTATTTATTTATTTATTTATTTATTTATTTATTTATTTATTTGTGGTACTGGGGATGGAACCCTTCTACCTCCGGGCTACGCTCCCAGACCTATTTTATACTTTTATTTTGAAACAGGGTCTCTTAAGCCAGCACGGCTGGCTTCAAACCTGCATGATCCTCCTGTCTCTGCCTTCCAAGTGTGGGGATTACAAGCATGTGCCACCACGCCCGGCTATTCTTTATTTTTGAAACAGGGTCCCACTGAGTCACAAAGATCCTCACTAAGTAGGTGAGGCTGTCCATGAACTGTGATCCTCCTGTCTCAGCCTCACAAATGCCGGGATTACAAGCATTTGACACCACACCCGGTTTCTTGTACCAATAATTTTAGAGGTATCTCCTCCATGACGGTACTGAATCCCAGGAAGCACTCCCTTACAGAGCTTTCCTGGGAAACACCTGCCATTGGGTTCCTATTCCATAATCAAGACCTGGGAAATTATCTGTCCAGGATGTCTTACCCTGCTATTTCCTTCTAAATTGAGACTTACTACTTGTCTCCATTTGAAATTATATTAAGGAAGGAACGCATCAATGAAGGAACACACCAGAGAGAGAAAGAGTTAGAGTTAGAGTTAGAGAGAGAGAGAGAGAGAGAGAGAGTGAGTGTGTGTGTGTGTGTTGGGAAGAGAAGTTTAAACAACTCTTTAATTGCTAACATAAACATGAAACTAAAAACCTGATTCTGAAAACATACTTTTTTTTGCGTGCGCGTGCGTGCGTGCGTGTACGTGCGCGTGCGTGTGTGTGTGTGTGTGTGTGTGTGTGTGTGTGTGTGTGTGGTGTTGGGGATTGAAGCGAGGAGCACTCTACCACTGAGCTACACCTCCAGCCTCCCCCTTATTTTTTGGTGGTGCTGGAGATCCCAGGGGCATTCTACCTCTGAGCTACCAGTTTCTTTATTATCATCATCATCATTATTGTTATTAATTTATTTATTTTAAAACAGGGTCCCACTAAGTTGCAGAGGGCCTCACTCTGATGCTACGGCTGGCCTCCCAAGTACTGGAACTACAAGCATGCATCATTATATTCGACCCTGTTTTTTATTTTAATTTTCTTTTCTGTTTCTTATTTTGAAACATGGTTTCACTAAGTTCTGAGGCTGGTCTCCAACCTGCAATTCTACTGTTTCAGCTTCCCAAGTACTGGGATTACTGGCCTGCGCGAACATGCTGGATTTCGAGGAATAATACGCAGTGCTATAGGTGATGTGATCAACATTACTTCCAATAAAGTCGTATATACCCTCCAACAGAAAATTTTGTCAGGACTCACCTCTTTGAAAAAATGTGCTGATCATGAATGCAAAGAAAATTGTGGCAGTTGCAAAACACATTAGAAAAACAAATATCAAACTGGGGTCACTGTTCTTGAACACAGCTACATTTTCCACCTATAATAAAATCACAGATGTGCATTGTCTTTACATGGAAAGAATGTGAGGAAAGTATGATGTGTCTAGAATATACTGCACATAATTTTATTATTATTTTTATTTTTATTTATTTTTTGGTGGTACTGGGGTTCCTGGAAGCCCTTCTACGTCCGGGCTACACTCCCAGACCTATTTTTATATTTTTATTTGGAAACAGGGTCTCTTAAACCAGCGAGGCTGGCTCTGAACCAGCGCGATCCTCCTGTCTCCGCCTCCAAAGTGCGGGGATTACAAGCGTGCGCCACCACGCCTGGCACACATAATATTTTTTAAATTCAACATTATCGCCAGGCATGGTGGCGCACGCTTGTAATCCCAGCATTCGGGAGGCTGAGACTGGAGGATCGCGGTTCGCAGACAGCCTCAGCTACTTAGTGAGGCCCTCTGCAACTCAGTGAGACCCTGTTTCAAAATAAAGAATAAAAAATAGGGCAGGGGGTGTAGCTCGGAGGTTGAATGCCCCTGGGTTCCATCCCCAGACCTGCAAAAAAAAAAAAATTCAACATTATCAGCCAGGCATGGTGATGGACACCTGTAATCCCAGTACTTGGAAGACTAAGACAGGAGGATAACAGGTTTGAGGACAGCCTCAGCAAACAGTGAGACCCTCATCAACCTAGTGAGACCCCGTTTCAAACTAAAAAATAAAACAGGTATGAGGGCATAGCTCAGAGGTAGAATGCCTCTGGCTTCAATCCCTATCACACTGCGCGCACATGTGTGCAAGCACGCACGTGCGCACACACACACACACATTATATTCTTGGGGGGTATTGGGGGTTGAATCCAGGGGGGTTCTCAATTAGATAAATAACACTTAGTGGTTTGTACTTTTTCCAGTTCATTCAGTTTCCATCAACCCCCACTAGCCTCCTTTCACACTTAACCCTTCATCCCAGCCTACTGGGATTTCAGTAACAGACTTCTAGACCATACCAACTAAAACCACACACTGGATAAGCCTGTGTACTGGGAGCTTAAGTTCTCTCAATACTTAGGAGGCTGAGATAGGAGGATCACATGATTAAGGCCAGCCTCAGCAATTTAGCAAGACCCTCAGAAACCTAGTGAGACACTGTTTCAATTTTTTTAATAAAAGGACTGGTGGTGTAGCTTAGAAGTAGAATGCCCCTGGGTTCAATCTTCCCTACCTCCTCCTCTATGAAACACACACACACACTAAGATTGGAAATAAAAGAATGTTTAGCTGGTCATGGTGGCAAACGCTTATAATTATATACGTGGGAGGCTGAGACAGGAGGATCACAGAGTCAAAGCCAGTCTTGGCAACTTAATGAGGCTCTCAGCAACTTAGAACTTGTTTGCAAAAAATACAAAATAGGTCTGGGGGACAGAACGGAGGTGGAAGGTCCCTGGGTTACATCCCCAGTCCCACAAATTGTGACAATGATAACAGTAATTATAATAAACAGCTTTTTATCTTTTGCAATAACTATTATCAACTATTTGCATAGTATGAAATTTGTAAATTGTGTTGTCTGTGTGTATGTTACTGCAGATTGAACCCAAAGACATTCTACCTCTAAGCTACACCCCTAACCCCATCTTATTTTTTATTTTATTTATTTTGGTACTGTGAATTGAGCCCAGGGACATTATACCTCCGAACTACACCCCTAACCTTATTTTATTTCTATTTTAAAACAGGGTCTCACTAAGTTGCTGAGTCTCACTACTTGCTTAGTCCGTCCTTGAACCTGTGATCCTCCTGTCTCAGCCTCCCAAGTACTGGGATTACAAGCGTGCGCCACCACACCTGTTTTGATTTTAATACAGTCTCACTAATTGCAAGGACCTTCATTAAGTTACTGAAGCTGTGATCCTCTGTCACAGCCTCCCAAGTACTGAGATTATAGGTGTGTGCCACCACACCCAGCTTTTGTAATGTACTGTAAAGCCTATAAAACTACATATTTTGTTAATTCTTTTCTCTTTCTTTCTTTTTTTTTTTTTTTTTGCAGTACTGGGGATAAAACCAAGGGGCATTCTACCTCTGAGCTACACCCCAGCCTTATTTATTATTCTTTATTTTGAAACAGGGTCTCACTAATTTGCGGAGAGTCTTATTTGGTAGCTGGAGCTGGTTGCAAACCTGTGGTCCTCCTGTCTCAGCCTCCCAAGTACACGTGTGTGCCACCATGCCCAGCTTATATTTTCTTATGTATATTTTAAGTACATATAAGCAAAAAAATTTTTTTTTAATTTTTTGGTGGTACTGGGGTTCCTGGAAGCCCTTCTTCCTCCGGGCTATACTCCCAGTCCTATTTTATATTTTTGAAACAGGGTCTATTACGCCAGCACGGCTGGCTTCGAACCTGCGCAATCCTCCTGTCTCCGCCTCCCAAGCGCGGGGATTACAAGTGTGCGCCACCACGCCCGGCTTAAGCAAAATTTTAATTGGACAGGGTTGGCTTCCATCAACAATGCCTACTGATCTCCTCTTGTCCTGGTCATTGCAGCTGAAAGGCCTGTCTCAGCAGAAGTGCCCTGTTCAAGTGGATGTTGTACATCCTCAGTCTACATTCTACATTCCCTTTTATTTATTTTGTTTTGTTTTTTGTGGTACTGGGAATAGAACCCAGAGGCATTTTACCTCCAAGCTACACCCCCAGCCCTATTCTTTCTTTCTTTCTTTTTTTGCGGTACTAGGGATGTAACCAAGGGGCATTCTACCTCCAAGATACACCCACAGCCCTATTTTTAATTTTGAAACAGGGTCTCACTAAATTGCAGAATGTCTAACTAAGTAGATAAGGCTGGCCACAAGCCACAATCCTGTCTCAGCCTCCCAAATGCTGGGATTACAAGTGTTCGCCATGTCCATCTTATTCTTTATTATGAAATAGGGTCTCACTAAATTGTGGAGGGCCGCACTAAGTAGCTGAGGCTGGCCGAGAACTTGCAATCCTCCTGTTTTAGCTTACCAAGTACTGAGATTACAAGTGTGTGCCTGGCCGAATCGTTCTATTTTCCTTTCTTTTCTGTTTTTTGTTTGTTTGTTTTTGTTTTTTGGTGCAGTACTGGGGATGGAACCCAGGGACATTCTACCTCTGAGCTACACCCCAGCCCTATTTTTTTTGTTTAGACTGTATTTTGAAAGAGGGTCTCACTGAGTTGCGGAGGGCCTCACTAAGTAGCTGAGGCTGTCCGAGAACAGTGATTCTCCAGTCTCAGCCTCCTGAATGCTGGATTACGAGCATGCGCCACCATGCCCAGCTCATTCTTTGTTCTTGATGAAATTAACCATACCAATCTCCACTACCTGAAGACTAGGGAGCTGAAGGGAGGGCAAAACTTTCTCTCATCCTATAGATCCTAAATGCTTAGTTTCCCAAAGTTTCACTGAACACCACCACAAATCAACCTGAGTTTTTCCAAGTGGTTATCAATAGCTGTCTCTCCATCATCTATTGTGGGGCTTTTTTTGTTGTTGTTGTTGTTTGTTTGTTTTTTGTGATACCGGGGATGGAACCCAGGGGCATTGTACCTTTGAGCTATATCCCAGCCCTATTTTTTTTTTTTTTAGTCTATTCATTTCTTTTCTTTTTTTCTTTTTTTCTTTCTTTCTTTCTTTTTTTTTTTTTTTGTGGTACTGGAGGTGGAACCCAGGGGCTTCTTTCTACCTCTGGGCTATACTTCCAGACCTATTTTCTATTTTATTTGGAAACAGGGTCTCACTAAGTTGCTGAGAGCCTCACTAAGTAGCTAAGGCTGACTTCAAACCTGTGCGATCCTCCTGTCTCAGCCTCCCAAGTGCTGAGATTACAAGTGTGCACCACCACGCCCGACTTAGTCTATTCATTTCTGAAATAGGGTCTCACGGAGTTGCAAAGGGCCTCGCTAAGTAGCTGAGGCTGTTTACAAACTGCAATCTTCCGGTTTCCACCTCCTGAATACTGGGATTACAAGCGTGTGCTACCAAGCCCAGCTGTCTATTGTGTCTTAACACTACCACCCATAGCAGACCAGATGGCTTTCCAACCTATTCATTGCTTAGCACATCCTGAAGAACAAGATATGTACCTTTGTGCAGAAGAGAATGGTCATGACAGAAACAGCAATGAAGACAGAAATGAAGAAAATGATGAACCAAGCAACCCAGTGCAGCCAGCTCTCCAATCCCATCATACACATATACTCCTGGAAAAGCAGAAGAAGCAGGGTTACAGGGTCCGGTGTTGGTCCTCGTTGGTCTGGTCCAGCAGCCTGTTTCTGCAACCCCAGCTGACTGGGGTGAAAGGCCAATGAGAGGAGAGAGGAGGCCAGTGTGGCTGATGGAGACTGAGTGAGCTGGAACAGGGAGTACGACGGTGTTATTTATCTGGTTGAGATGTGGTTGAGCAGAGCTTGTGCTAAAATGCTTCTGCTTCTGTAACAGTCAGCACACAGTGAGCACACTGTTGGTTCCTGCATGCCTCCTCTAAGTGAATGGCTCCTACAATGCGGAGGAGAAAGCTGAAGCCCCCAGATGCCCTGCTTTTAAATTCTATTGTGGTTATTAAGTTTTCCTCTTTTTTTCTTCCCTTTCTTTTGTGGGTCTGAACCTAGGGGCATTCAATCACTGAGCTACAACCCTTTTATTTTTTATTTTGAAACAGGGTTTCCCAGGATCACAGAGCCAACCTGTGATCCCTGTCTCAACCTCCTAAGTATAGGTGTGCAGCACCATGCCTAACTCAAAGCATTCTTTTTTTCTTTCTTTTTTTTTGGGGGGGGTACTGGGGATGGAACACAGGGGCACTTGACCTCTGAGCTACATCCCCCGCCCAATTTTTTATTTTTGAAATAGTGTCTCAATAAGTTGCAGAGGGCCTCACTAAGTAGCTGAAGCTGGCCTCGAACTGCGATCCTCCTGTGTCAGCCTGCCGAATGCTGGGATTACAAACGTGAGCCACCACGCCTAGCTTTCAAAGCATTCTTTAACTTGTATTCATCTATAAAGAGCAGACTCAGTGTAAAAGGAAACACAAAACCAATCCAGCGACCCAAGTGCAAACATTTGATGTCTGCTGGCTCTTTACACCAGTGTTGCTGAAGTTTTTGTTTTTTGTTTGTTTGTTACTGGGTTTGAACCTAGAGGCAATCTACCTTCAAACTATATCCCCAACCCTTTTGTTTCTTATTCTGAAATAGGGTCCTGCTAAGTTGCCAAGGTTGGACTTGATCCTACGGTCCTCTTGTCTCATCCTCCAAATGCTGGGATTACAGGACTGCATCACTGCACTCGGCTACTGAAGTAACTTAATAAAAGATCAAACTCCATCCCACACCGGATACCTAAAGGGGATCCTGGGCACACACTGGACATTCCTACTTCCCCTGGGGGTTTTCAATAGGTACAGAGCCTGGCGGAGTGCCTGCCTGTTAGCGCACTGTCCCACTGTCACCCACTGCAGCAGGAGGGAGGCCTTGTCTTCCCTCCATGACAGAACAGAGCCACTGCATCCCCTTGGGTGGCCCCAGGAGGCCTCCCAGTTGGTCTCTGCTCCTTCAATTGACCGCCCAAGACAAAGCAGGCCAGTAGAGGCCGTGTCCCTACCACAGATGTCATCAGTGAGGCCAAGCAAGGTTCAGGAAGGTGCTGGTGGCTGGTTTTTGTTTTGTTTTGTTTTTGAGGGTCTGGGGATGGAACCCATAGGCATTCAACCTCCAAGCTACACCCCCTGCCTTATTTTTTATTCTTTAGTTTGAAACCAGGTCTCACTGAGTGGCAGAGGGCCTCACTAAGTAGCCGAGGCAGTCCGAGAACTGTGATCCTTGGTCTCAGCCTCTTGAATCCTGGGATTGCAAGCGTGCGCCACCACGCCCGGCTATGGTGGCTGTTTTAATAGAGTCATAGGAATCAATAAAGAGAGAAAGAAGTTAAAGAGATTTTAAAAAACAAAAAAGCACAAAGTGAGGGGGGAAGAGAAGTAAAAGGAGAGAGCAGGCACACAGAAGACTGCAGAAAGTAAGTAAAACTGATGATCTTGGTAGTGACTGAGCAAGATCAAGCCTGTCTCAGTGTGTCTTCCTACAGGACACAGCCTTCCCATCCACTTTACATAGAACAAGAGGAAGTCAATTGTGCACGATAGTTCCTCCCTACACAAGCGCTTTCTGAACACCTCGTGAAAGGCAGTGTGCTAGCCGAGTGGGACCTAGGAGGCTGGACTCCCCCAACCTGAAAGCAAGGATTCACATGACAACAATAGATGGCATCCCTAAACTGCAAGGGGGTTAAAATCACGAAAGTACTTCCAAGATCCACCTCCTGGGAGGTTGCTCTGACACCTAAGCAACGTCTACCTGCATGCACCTTGATCCCACCCTGCACGCTTTCCATTACCAGCTTCCCCACAGCCCTGCCCTAACACAGACATTTGTCTGAAGCAGTGGTGTTACCTTCAGCTTTCTCTCCTTCTCCAGCGAGACAGAATTGATGATGATGAGCTCAATGCAGATGAAGCTAAGCATGAGAAACAGAGGGAACTCATTCTGAAGGACCAAGAAAAACCCGTCCTGGATGTGGGGCCCATGTGGGAACCTCTGCAAAAGCACAGTGAGACTCTTGAACATGTCGACTGTTGCATCGGGAGCGTGGTACTGCATGATGGCTTTGTTCACAGCATGCTGTATGGCCAGGAAGCCTTCTTTGTTATATCCTACAAGAAAACAGGGTATCAAGCGTAAGAAATTAAGACTTAAGATATAAAACACCCGATGATTCAGATGGAGGACAGCTAGTTATTCAGAGACAGAAAGACATCGGCAGGAATGTCTCTCCAGCACCCACACACTACAGAACGGAGGAAAGAAAGGAGTCACCATGGAGATCCCTGGGGCTGAGGAGGATGTTTCTGAGACAGTGGAGTCAAGAGGTCCTTGGCAGACAAATGTCTCCTACAAGAACCTACCAAGGCGGGCCGTATCTCCTCCTTAGTACTCAGCTCTTGGGACAGGGTGCCTGCTCTGCAGTTTTGATCATCCAGCATATGCAGGACAGTTAAACTAAAAGCACTTGAAGGACATTTTGTGACCCGTTGTGACTTGCTTTTTAGTTGTCATTGCTATCTAGTCCAAGGGTTATGTCTCTGAATTTTGTTTTTTTTTTTTTTTTTTTTTCTTTTTTTTTTTTTTTATTTTATTTTATTGGTGCACTGTATTCATACATCATAGTGGGATACAAACTTTTGTAGACATACATGCACACATCGCCCAGTCAGCCCCCACCCGATCCCCACCCCATTCTCTCCCCATCCCTCCTTCCCATGCTTGGCTTAGTGGTTGACATCTAGTATTATAGCAATTTATCCAAAATTAAAAATGATAATCTCACATAACAGTTTCATTTGTCTGATACCAAGCGTTTGATGATTTAAAGATAGCATTTCAATATTTCTTTTTGCTTTCTTTCTTACTAGAGCATATTTTTTTCTGTTTTTTTAGGTGAAACTATCATATATTTATATATTTATTTTTCAGAAAAAAATCTATCCTAATATGGAATATGAATTCTAGATACCCAAAATGATCTTGAAAAAGAACAAAGCTAGCAGATATATATTTTCTGATTTCAAACCATATAAAGCTACAATAATTGAAACAGTGTAGTACTGTTCTAAAGGCAGATATATAGACCATTGGAGTTAAATACAAGCCTAGAGCTAAATTCTTCCCTATATTGTCAAGTTATTTTTGACAAGGTTTCCACAAACATTTGGTGGTGGAAATAATAATCTTTTAACTAAATATTGTTGAAAAATAATAATTACATGGAAAAGAATAAAATTGGACCCTTACCTAATCCCATATACAAGTATTAACTCAAAATAGATAAAAGACCTAAATATAAATCTTAAGACTATAAACTTTTAGGAGAAAATCTGGGTCATAAAACCTCACAACATTGAAATTGGCAGTGATTTCTTGGATATGATTTCAATGGCACAGGCAACAGAAGAATATACAAACTCCCTAAAAAATAAAAGAAAATATTGTATATCCAAAGACAATGTACACAGAGTTAAAAGTTACTAATAGAATTGGATAAAATATTTCCAAATGCTATATCTGAAGGTATATTAATATTCCAACTAGAAATCCTAAAAATTAACAACAATAAAGGCAAACAATACAACTTAGAGATAGGTAAAAGACTAACATAAATAATGAATCTCCACAGATAACCAATCTTAGTTGTCTGTTGGATGGAAACTCTTGTTTCTCTGGTTCTGGTGAGTGTTACCTATTTCTTCTTTGTAGTTAATCTCTTTGAGTATTTTCTCTAGCGCTGGTTTTGAAGACATAAATTCCTTCAGTTTCTGTTTGTCATGGAAGCTTCTTATTTCTCCATCAAATTTGATAGAAAGTTTTGCTGGATAGGAAATTTTTGGATGGAAGTTGTTTTCTTTCAGAGTTTGGAATATGTTACTCCAAGCCCTTCTGGCTCTCATGACTTGGTTTGGGAAGTCTGGAGTGATTTTAATTGGTTTGCCTCTGAATGTCACTTGGCCCTTTGTTTTTGTTGCCTTTAAGATTCTCTGCTTGGCTTCCACATTGGTCTTTTTGACAATTATATGGCGCGGGGATCCTCTTCTCCGATCCTGTCTAAAGGGAGTTCTATAAGTTTCCTGGATCTGTGTATCAACCTCTTGCTTTATATTTGGAAAATTTTCTGCTATTACTTCCTTGAAGAGATTGTTGATCCCTTTGGTATCACTTTCTTTTCCCTCCTCTATTCCAATTATTCTTAGGTTAGCTCTCTTAAGATGGGCCCATATTTCTTCAATGTCAGATTCCTGCTGTTGGATATTTTTTTCTAGATTAGAAACTATGCATTCATTTTTGGATTGCTCATCTTCTAAGAGCGAGATTCTGTTCCCCATGTGGTCTAATCGGTTGTTTGTGCTTTGAATTGAGGCCTTTACTTCATTAATTGCATCCTTTATCTCTTTTTGGCTCTCTCTGAGTTCTTTTCGAAGCACCTCTATTATTTCTACAGTTATTTTCCTGATTTGATCTTCTAGAAATCTCTGATTTTCTGTTTTATCAGGTTCTGATGTTGTGGGGTTGTGCACATTCATTACTCCAGTGTTATTCCTCTTTCCCATGATTTCGGAGGTTTGTGCCTTCTCTGGGTTCTTCCCTTGGGTCACTATGGCTTTATTTAAGGTGCTCTGGATCTCGAGTCTGTATTATCTCAGACCCCACTACTCCTTTACTGGGTTGTATCACAGAGTCTCCGACCCAGGGAGTCGATAGAGGCTGCTTTAAACTATGGGGGGTGCCAGGTTGGGCGTTCTCCTATGGTGTGATATCTCTGCCACCACCACTCCCTCACTGGGTCAAGTCCCAGGAGGCCCAATACTGCGATTTCTCCTCTGTGGCCCGCAATTTGACTCACTGTTCTTTAGTACGCAGATGTAGCTGTACTGGACTCGGTGAATTCACTGCTGCTGCCGCCGCCGGTGGCAATATGGCGCCTCTGCCACGCCCTCGGCCATGAGGCTGGCGTATTTTTTCTTCTCTGGTTTTGATTTCCACTCTGAATCCCTGCAGCGTGTGCTGAGCTCAGCCACTGGGAGCTTTAAATGCTGTCTGCGCCGAAAGATCCCGCCTGGCTGTTCCGCAGCGGCTCACCTGGCTTGCTGTAGCCGTCCGTTGAGTTCGCCGCTGCCGCCAGCAGTATGGCACTGCTGCCGCGTCCTCGGGCGCATGTGTCTCCTCTGTGGCCCTGAGCTCTGTTCTCAGTCCGCTTTTTCTCTGGAGCCTGGTGGTTTTTTTTGTTTTTCTGGTGATGGTGTTTTCTGGCTATGAAAGGCGCTCTTTTTGTGGTAATGGAGATTGGTTGTTAGCGGGACTCTTAAGCCCCGCTTTTCTCGGTCGCCATCTTCCCGGAAGTCATGTCTCTGAATTTTGTTGCTAATCTTCAAAAACTATCCTTACTACAAGCAACCCTCATCTTAATACAGTATAGCTGGTGTGCCAGGGTCATCTTCCAGGAAAAGAGGTTGAAAGGTATATAAATATATAAATTCTCCAAGCGAGGGCAACCAGCCTCCCTATGGCAGAGCCAGGTGGGGACACCGCCCTGCAGTGGAGGTGGCTGCTCTCCTCCCCCTGCCTACACCTATGCGGATCTCTAGATCTGCCAGGATGGCAGAGGGAGGGATAGTTCTCTGGTAATAAATTCTGGAAACCATTGTGCATTCTTGGTTGTATATTTCACTACAGAACTGCTGAATCTTTTCTGGAATCACATGAAATCCAGGTCCAAGTTTGGACTTGGATTCCCACTTGGTGGGTACGCAAGCCCAAAGCTTCAAGCCAACTGGGTGGTTAATCTACAGTGAGTTGTAGATTATCAGCCTAATTTTCTAAGAACCCTTCGATGCCTAGAGGCCATCCTAAACCTCTCAGAAAGAGGGAGACAAAAACAATATCTAACATGAATTCTAGCACCTGAGTCCTTCACAAGAGAACTGGCTCCCAGGCCCTTGACTGGCAATGTGATGTTTACTTTGATGGACAGAGGATGAGCAGATCTCTGTGATGTTTCACACTTCTTCAGGCCTGGGGGTGGCAGAACAAGAGCTAGGAGCCTACTAGTGAAAGCAGGTTCAGAGGAACAAGGCACTAAGTAGGGGTGTCTGCTATCAGATATAGTTAGATCCCTTTCCACTAAGTAGGGGTGTCTGCTATCAGATATAGTTAGATCCCTTTCCACAGCAAATAGAAAGATGATGGAAAGCAGCCACTCAGAAAGGTTCTCCTTTATCCTCATCAGAGGTCGCCAGAGCAGAAAGTCAGCACAGCTTTCCATAGAGAAAGGACTATGGCAAGCAGGTGTCACGGACTATTCTGGACCCACACCCTGACTCATAGGACAAATAGGAGCTCCCAGGAACCCTTTGGTTTTACTGTTCTATATGCTTATCCTGAGCAAGACAGGGAGGGTAAAGAGGACTTTCCCAGGTTGAGGTTCCAGACAGGGAGACACAGTAGTGGAGATGGGCCTGGTCAGCCCCACTCATAAGGCCTAAAAGAGGGAAGTGGCCCAGTGGTGGGAGCAGAGATGACAGAATAGGAATCAAAGAAAGATCTAAAGCATCAGTCAGAGTGAAGTCAGTGAAGCATCAGTCAATGCAGAGGCCAGGAAGAGTTCACAGACTCTGGAGGCAGAGGCAGGAAGTACCAGAATCAACCAATCCATCCATCCATCCATCCATCCTTCCTTCCTTCCTTTTCCTCCTCTCCTCTCCTTCCTTCCTCTTCCTCCTCTCCTTCCTTCCTTCCTCCTCTCCTCTTCCTCCTCTCCTTTCCTTCCTTCCTCCCTTTCTCTTCCTCCTCTCCTCTCCTCTCCTTCCTCTCTTCTTCTTTCCTCTTCCTCCTCTCCTTCCTTCCTTCCTTCCTCTTCTCTCTTTTCCTTCCTTCCTTCCTTCCTTCCTTCCTTCCTTCCTTCCTTCCACTGGAGCCCAGAAGCATTATACCTCTGAGCTATACCCCCAGCCCTATTTTATTGTTATTTGGAAACAAGATCTCACTAGGTTGATGTAAGTCTCACCACTCACTGAGGCTGTTTTTACACTTGTGATCCTCCTGTTTCAGCCTACCAAGTACTGGGATTACAAGGGTACAGCACCATGCCTTGGTAAGTATCAGAATCTTTAAAGCTGCACAGGCAGGCAGCGGCCCTGGGAAGTGCAGACAGTTGTCCTTTGTTCTACCTTTATTAAAGGGGAAAGATGAACACAAAGGCATGTTTAGCAGACATAGTAAGTTAGGCATGCTAGAAATAGATAAATGAAACGTGTGTTAAATTGGATGTGTGTTTAGAAGGACAGAACAAGCTGTGCATGGTGGTGCACGCTTGTAATCCCAGCATTTGGGAGGCTGCGACAGGAGGATCACAGTTCAAGGACAGTCTCTGCTACTTAGTGAGGCCCTTTGCAGCTCAGTGAGACCCTGTTTCAAGATAAAGAAAAAAAATAGGGTTAGGGGCATAACTTGGAGATAGAATGCCCCTGGGTTCCATCCTTAGTACTTTAAAAAAATTAAAATTAAAAAAAAAGATGCTGGGGACGTAGCTCAGAGCTAGAATCTTCCTAGGTTCAGTCCCCAGTACCAACACACACACACACACACACACACACACACACACACACACACACACACAAGATAGGACAGGGTTGGGAGAATATCTCAGTGGTACAGCATTTGCCTAGCATGCACAAGGTCCTGGGTTTGATCCCCAATAAAGAAAAGAAGAAAGAGAAGGAAGAGGAGGAGGAGGAAGGAGAGAGAAAGAAAAAAGAATGATACATTAACAGGTGGAAAGTGGAGGCCAGGTAAATCCTAAATATTCATAGAGCACAGATTATGTTTTCCCCATGATGATGGATATATTACCCCTAAATTGGCCACGCACTGGGTCACTCCTGTATGGTCCCACTCTGGCCCTACATGTTCAAGAAACATAGACAAAGCCCACAGGTCCTCAGCAGGCTGCTCAAAAGCTGCAGAGACTGGGCAGCCGCCCCAGGGCTTCAAGAAGTTAAGTCCTCATCATATAGCTTGAAACCGAAATGCTAATCAAGTGTCAAGGTGGTAAAACCACAGCAAAAATAGCATCCCACATATGTGCCACAGGACAAGAGTAGCTGTGCTCACAGTAGCTCGCACAGGCTTGCAGGCTTCCTCACCAGGGCTTCCCCCATCAGCAGATGAAAATTCCCGGGGTTCTTGGCCTAGGTTAGGAGGATAAAGAAAAGATGTGCACCAGCCTTGTAAGTCATCTTCAAAAAACATATGCTTCAGCGATGCAAAGTTTCTCTGAATGTAACTAAAGCGCAAGCTATACTTAACCTATAAAGAAAGAGAAAACAAATTCAGTTGTGAGAAGCTGAAATTCAGCAGTGGCATGGGACAGAGCAAAGTGTCTGGCATCAGCTGTGACTGGAAGAGAGGCCCATGCTGGCAGATGTCCTCCTAGGACTGCATAGCAACAGGTGGTCTTCCTTGCATTCTCTGAAATTATCTCTGCAAAAAACCTGGGAAAAAGACAACAGGCTGTTGAGTGCCCTGAACCCGGACTAAAAACCTCTTCTTAAAGAGCACGTCATGCTGGGCACCATACTTCATCTTCACACATCAGTTTTCTCATCAGTGAAATGGGTATGCTATTAACAGCCCTGCCTCATGGGCTGCTGTGGGTTTATGAGAAATGGTGTCTGCAATGTTGCATGTGCCTGGTGTTAATAAGTGCTTGCAAAATACTGTTGGTCATTGTATTAGCCTTAAACATGTTTTAACAAATAATCATTACTTTTTATTTTGCAGTACTAAGGATGGAACCCTAGTACTACCTCTGAGAGACACCCCCAGACTATTTTTTTAATCTTTATTTTGAAATAGGGTCTCACTGAGTTGCAAAGGGCCTCACTAAGTATCTGAGGCTGTCCTTGAACTGTGATCCCCGTCTCAGCCTCCCAAATGCTAGGATTACATGTGTGCACCGCCACACCCACAATTAATCATTAGATCATAGAACACAAAAGCTATCTATGAGTGGTTTTCTGTGTTAAATCAACACACTGTCTTTTTTTTTTTTTTTTTTTTTTGCGGGTTTGGGGATAGAACCCAGAGGCATTTGACCTCCGAGCTACACCCCCTGCCCTATTTTTTATTCTTTTTTTTTTTTTTTTGGTGATACTGGGGCTCCTGGAAGCCCTTCTACGACCCGGCTACAATCCCAGACCTATTTTATATTTTTATTTGGAAACAGGGTCTCTTAAGCCAGCACGTCTGGCTTCGAACCTGAGTGATCCTCCTGTCTCTGCCTCTCAAGTGCAGGGATTACAAGTGTGCACCACCACGCCTGGCTATTCTTTATTTTTATATTTATTTTTTTAGCGAGTCTGGGGATGGAACCCAGGGGCATTTGACCTCTGAGCTATACCCCCTGCCCTATTTTTTTATTCTTTATTTTGAAACAGGGTCTCACTAAGGTGCAGAGGGCCTCACTAAGTAGCTGAGGCTGTCTGCGAACCATGATCCTCCGGTCTCAGCCTCCTGAATGCTGGGATTACAAGCGTGCACCACCACGCTTTGTCTTTTCTTTAAACACACACACACACACACCCCTCTACCATACCCAAAGTCTGTCTCATTAGTAATAATGACAACAGTAACTAACCTTTCTGGAAAATTACTGTTTCAGGATCTTTTCTAAATGGTTTACAGGTATAAACCTATTTAATTTCCACAACATCCTATATGCTAGGCACTAATTTTAACCACACTACACCACTAAGGACATTGAAGCTCAGAAATATTAATCACTTTCCTATGGTTGCCTAGTTAGTAAGCTACAGAGCTAGGACTGAACTTTGTTAGCCTGGTGCTAGACTCTGTTTTTTTTTTTTGTTTTGCGGGTCTGGGGATGGAACCCAGGGGCATTCGACCTCCAAGCTACACCCCCTGCCCTATTTTTTATTTGAAACCGGGTCTCACTAAGTTGCAGAGGGCCTCACTAAGTAGCCGAGGCTGTCCGCGAACCGCGATCCTCCAGTCTCAGCCTCCCGAATGCTGGGATTACAAGCGTGCGCTACCATGCCCGGCTTTAGAGTCTGCTTTTGTATCAAGCAGTTGAACACATGCCATCCTGTATTCTCAGGACAGAGATCTGCTCAAAGTAAATCCTCTTTTTTTTTTTTTTTTTTTTGGTGGTACTAGGGGTAGAACCCAGAGGCTTTCTATATCCGGGCTATATTCCCAGACCTTTTTTATATTTTATTTGGAAACAGGGTCTCACTAAGTTGCTGAGGCTGGCTTCAAACCTGCGCGATCCTCCTGTCTCAGCCTCCCAAGTGCGGGGATTACAAACGTGCTCTACCACACCCGGCCAAAGTTTTTTGTTTTTTGTTTTGGTGGTACTGGGGCTCCTGGAAGCCCTTCTACCTCCGGGCTACGCTCCAGACCTATTTTATATTTTTATTTGGAAACAGGGTCTCCTAAGCCAGCGCACGCGGCTGGCTTCGAACCTGCATGATCCTCCTGTCTCCGCCTCCCAAGAGCAGGGATTACAAGCGTGCGCCACCACGCCCCGCGTAAAAATCCTCTTTTAAGGAATCTGAGTTTACCATGATGACACTTCCTGTAATCCCAGTTCTTGGGAGGCTAAAACAGGATAAGGTTCCTAGCCAACCTTAGCAATTTAGCAAGGCTCTCAGCAACTTAGCAAGACTGTTGCCAAATAAAAAATAAAATAGGGCTGGGGGTATAGCTCAAAGGTAGAATGCCTCTGGGTTCAATCCCCATAAATACCAGAAAGGACCTCAGAGAACAAGTGTTAAGATGTGAAACACAAGACACATTCTCGTCTCCTCTGGAAATAAATGACAGACCTACTACAAAAAGAAGCAAAGGAGCAGTTCGGCTTGATTAACCCATGCCTCAAGGTGGAGCTGCACAGTAAGAATGTTATAGAAAAGATGTTCTTACCGCAAGTGGCAAAGACTGGTTTCTGTTACGAAAGCTATGGTTGAAAACAATTCCTGCCAGTATGTAGAAAGCTTTGGGATCCTTAATTATGTAATTTTCAAACTCAGATACTGAAGAAAAGTCTATAACTACAAAGAGAAAAATCCAGTTAATGAGGGTGATAGTGAAGACAAAAAAGATGAAGGAGAGAAAGCCATGGATTTAGGGTTAGTCAACTTGGATGACACTTTCTTAGCAGGTATCAGTACAGTGCTCAGGCAAAACACAGATTATAATGAGTTATTAAATGAGTAGGAAGTAATACATTTTCAAGCCATCAGGGAAGACAAAACAGAAAACGCTTTCTTCTCAAGTGGAGGTGGCAGTGGCACACACCTGTAATCCCAGTACTTGGAAGGTGGGAGACAGAAGGAATGCAGGTTCAAGGCCAACCTCAGCCACTTAGTGATACCCTGTTTCAAAAAAAAATTTTTTTTAAGGGATAGAGGTATATATAGGTCAGAGGTTGAATGCTCTTGTGTTCAATCCCCAGTATAAAAAAAAATTCAGCTGGGCGTGGTGGTGCAAACTTGTAATCCCAGCATTTGGGAGGCTGAGACAGGAGGATCATGGTTTGCAGACAGCCTTAGCCACTTAGTGAGCCCCTTTGCAACTCAGTGAGACCTTGTTTCAAAAATAAAGAATAAAAAATAGGGCTGGTGTATAGATTGGAGGTAGAATACGCCTGGGTTCAAACCCCAGTACTACAAAAAAAAAAAAAAAAAAAGACAAAGAAATTCATGAGCACTTGGGAGGCTGAGACAGGAGGATCACGCAGATTTGTGGCCAGCCTCAGCTACTTAGTGAGGCCTTCCACAATTTAATGAGACCCTGTTTCAAAATAAAGAATAAAAAATAGGGCTGGGGGTGTAGCTTAGAGGTAGAATGCCCCTGGTTTCCATCCCTAGTAGTGCAAAAAGTTTTTTCATAATCGTATCTAAATTAGAGTTGTATTTTAGGATAGAAGGAAAACAGGAAGCACAAGTGTCCCAAAAGTGGTTGCCACATAGTTCACTCAGTAAGTACTTGCTGGGTGCCTACTATGTGTGAGGCTCTGTAATAGACATGTGGATGGACAAAACGGACATGGTTCTTTGTGAGTCTGGAGGGAAAAACAGACACCACAGACAGCAAGTGAGTGAGCATGTGACTGAGGATGTATGATAATGCTAAGAAAGGGTCAAACAAAAGCCAGCGTGATGCCACACACCTGTAACCGGAGTGCTCGCGAGCCTAAGGCAGGAGGACCACAGGTCCAAGGATAGCCTTGTAACTACAGTGCTGTCCCTGCAACGTGGCGAGACCGTTTCTAAACCAAAACTCAAACAGGGCTGGGGATGTAGCTCAGAGGTAGAGGTACCCTGGACGCAATCCCAGGTACCATAAAAAACTGGGGGAAAAAATTGTCAAACAGTAGTCTGTGAAGAACAAGGCAGAAGTGGAACACCTAAGCCTCTCAGACCTTCCCGTGCATGGCTGCCGCTGAAGCCTGAGTTCGACGGAGCAGACTGCAGGAAGGCCTGGGGCGAAGCATTCTGCCAGGGAGTGAATGTCAGGCTGTGGGAGCCAAGCAGGGGCAGCCAGGACCAGAGGAGGCTAAAGAGAAAAGCAGCGGCAAGGCCAGGCTCACCTCTGGTGGAGCAAGGGCTCCAGCAGGGGAGGAACAGAATCCTGTTTTGTTCTAAGACTAGGTCTTGTGGTGTTGCTTAGGCTGTTTCCAAACTCCTGGGTTTAAGCAATACCCCTGCCTCGGCCTCCAAGTAACTGGGACTTCAGGTGGGTACTACTGCACCTGGCTAAAAAGCCAAGTCCTACTGACCTTTTGAGGACCTTCTGCCTTCACCTGGAAACTGGTTTAGATGGGACAACAGGAGAAGCAGAGAACCCATCAGAATCTCTGAAAGCTTTACATTCTTTATTAGTCAGAGAAATGTAATAACTGGCAATCAGATTTTCTGGTTAATATAAAATAATAGGGCCATGATAGTAAGATAAAAGCAAATGCCAGCCGGGCGTGGTGGCACAGGCTTGTAATCCCAGCATTTGGGAGGCTGAGACCAGAGGATCGCGGTTCGCGGACAGCCTCAGCTACTTAGTGAGACCCTGTTTCAAAATAAAGAATAAAAAAATAGGGCAGGGGTGTAGCTCAGAGGTCCAATGCCCCTGGGTCCCATCCCCAGACCTGCAAAAAAAAAAAAAAAAAAAAAAAAAAACCACCAAAAAAACAAACAACATAAATGCCTAACATTTTTAATTAATTAATTTATGGTACTGGTGGTTGAACCCAGGGGCATTCTACCTCTGAGCTAACACTTTAATTAATTAATTTATGGTACTGGTGGTTGAACCCAGGGGCATTCTACCTCTGAGCTAACACTAGGCCTTTTTATCTTTTATTTCAAAATAATGTCTCACTAAATTGTGAAAGGCCTAAGTTGCCAAGCCTGGTTTCAAACCTACAATCATCCTGTCTCCCAAGTACTGCGATTACAGTTTTGTGTCATAACACTTGGTGTAACATTTTGATGAGCCTTGAAGCCTCCTGACATAAATATTATTAACATTATTCCAGTGTGTTATCTGAAATAATAAAAATATGTCATGAACAGCTTTCCTCCAATTACCAGGTATGTAGTCTCTTTAGAATCTGGTGACCCGATTGGAAATCACTTTTGTAAAAACTCTCACTAAACAACTTCAAACTTTATAAAAATGGCCTCCTCATCCTTACTCCATCTTATGTCTAACCTTCAAAGTGAATGTCAAAGGCCTCTTCCATAATTTCAGCAAGAGCTTTCAAAGCTTCACTTTTGGAAGGGATATAAGATAGTTGAAATTTATTTTCCAAAGGAAACTGATGAAAGAAGTCTGGCAGCACGTTGACATCAACAGCACCGTAGTTAGTAGAAGGTCTTTTTCTTGGCACACTAGTAACACGAAGATACAGTACAATTGCAGAAAAGAGTAAGGGCATCAAGATTTCAAGGATCGTCACCAGAGTCTTCCGCTTCTAAAATGAAAACGAAAACCACATGTGAGCCAGGCGTGGTGGCGCACACTTGTAATCTCAGCATTCAGGAGGCTAAGACAGGAGGATCGCGGTTCACGGACAGCCTCAGCTACTTAGTGAGGCCCTTGGCAACTTAGCGAGACCCTGTTTCAAAATAAAAAATAAAAAATTGGGCAGGGGGTATAGCTCGGAGGTCAAATGCCTCTGGGTTCCATCCCCAGACCCGCAAAAAACAAAACAAAAAAAAAACATGTGAAGTCAAAACAGAACCCAAGTGTAAATCACTATGTGACAAAAGTTCTTCCATTAAGAATCCTTTCCTACCCGGGCATAGTGGCGCACGCTTGTAATCCCAGCATTCGGGAGGCTGAGACAGGAGGATCGTGGTTCGCGGACAGCCTCAGCTACTTAGTGAGGCCCTCTGCAACTCAGTGAGACCCGGTTTCAAAATAAAGAATAAAAAATAGGGCAGGGGGTGTAGCTCGGAGGTAAGATCCCCCTGGGTTCCATCCCCAAACCCGCAAAAAAAAAAAAAAAAAAAAAAAAGTCCTTTCCTAGAGCCGGGCGTGGTGGTGCACGCTTGTAATCCCCGCGCTTGGGAGGCTGAGATAGGAGGATCACACAGGTTCAAAACCATCCTCAGCTACTTAGTGAGGCTCTCAGTAACTTAGTGAGACCCTGTTTCTAAACAAAATATAAAATAGGTTTGGGAGTATAGCCTGGAGATAGAAAGCCTCTGGGTTCCACCCCAAGTACCACAAAAAAAAAAAAAAAAAAAAAAAAAGAATCCTTTCCTAGCCAGGTATAGTAGTGCATGCATGTATTCCCAGTATTTGGGAGGCTGAGACAGGAGGATCACAGATTTGCAGACAGCCTCAGTTACTTAGTGAGGACCTCTCCAACTTAGTGAGACCCTGTTTCAAAATAGAGAATAAAATATAGGGCTGGGAATGTAGCTCGGAGGTAGAATGCCTCTGGGTTCCATTCCCAGTACCGAAAAAAAAAAAAAAAAAAAGAATCCTTTCCTTTTGTTTATCATCCTCCCTGCACAACAGGGAGAAAATAGAAAACAAGAAAAAAAATTGAATGAGAACTAGCTAGAAACATCTCCATTTTGCTTTTCTTTTTTCTTTCTTTCTCTCTCTCTCTTTTTTGTGTGTGTGTGTGTGTGGGGGGGTACCAGGGATTGAGTCCATTCGACCTCCAAACTATACCCCAGCCCTATTTTATTTTTATTTTGAAACGGTCTCACTAGGTTGATGAGAGTCTCATCAACCTCGGTACTGGGGATGGAACCCAGGGGCATTCTACCTCCGAGCTATACTCCCAGCCCTATATTTTATTCTTCAAATTGAAACAGGGTCTCACTAAGTTGGAGAGGTCCTCACTAAGTAACTGAGGTTGTCCTCAAACTGCAATCCACCTGTCTCAACCTCCCAAACACTGGGCTTACAGGCATGTGCCATCATGCCCAGCTCCATTTTGCTTTTCTAGTACAATGACTAGGAATCAGTGGCAATAATATCATCTTTAAAAATGAGGGTTACAGCATTACTATGGCAGTGTGACTCGTGTGCAGGAAAGTGCCTCTTTACATGTGAAGCTGCTCATTTTTCTCTAACCCATTGTTAATAACCTGTTTAAACATTCAGTCACTCCCGAGGACTTGTATCTTTCCCAGAGATAACAGTACTCACCTTTAAGATCAAATTCTTCCAGAGAAGAAGTTTTAACTTTTTCATCACTGCCATTTTTCCAACAGACAAGGAGGGCTTGCTACTAGTCAGGAAACACATAGGGAAGCATTAGGCATGATACAAGAACACTAAGAGACGCTCTTTCATCCTTGAACGCTAGCTTTCCTCGCGGGCTTCAAAATGTTGTCTGGAAGGCGGGCATGGTGGCGCATGCTTATAATCCCAGCATTCGGGAGGCTGAGACAGGAGGATCCGGGTTCATGGACAGCCTCAGCTACCTAGTGAGGCCCTCTGCAACTGAGTGAGACCCTGTTTCAAAATAAAGAATAAAAAGTAGGGCAGGGGATATAGCTCAGAGGTAGAATACCCCTGGGTTCCATCCCCATTACCTCAAAAAAAAAAAAGAAAAAAGAAAAAAGGGTGTATTCATTTCGAGTCACCCCCCCATGCCAT
Organism: Muscardinus avellanarius; assembly: GCF_963383645.1. Classification (NCBI taxonomy): domain Eukaryota; kingdom Metazoa; phylum Chordata; class Mammalia; order Rodentia; family Gliridae; genus Muscardinus; species Muscardinus avellanarius. The sequence continues at coordinate 111,702,677 of NC_137796.1, forward strand.
TTTGGCATGGGGCTGTATTTCTATTTTCTGTATTTCTATCTTTTTAATAAACTTCTTTAAATCTTCAAAAAAGAAAAGAAAATGTTGGCTGGACTACTTTTCCTCCTCCCTTTCCAGCTCTTCCTTCTTGGCCTTTGGCTGACTGTCCCTCCTCTCCCTAGCCTCTAGACATTAAAGTGCCCCAGCGCTCAGTCTGTGACTCTTCCAGCCACACTCAGTCCTGGGGCATCTCATTCAGGGTCAGGATCCCTCTCCATGCTGGTGACTTCTACATTTATATGTCCAACCTGGATGTCACCTCAAATTCTGTTCCCAAATATCCCGTCGCCTGCTTGACATCCCATGTGTTTCATCTCAAACCTGACTTGGCCCAACTGGGCTACTCAGATTCTTCCTAAAACAGGTTGTCCTGCAGTCTTCCTCACCTCAGGTCCTGTCAGTTCTATTCTTTGAGCTGTCCAAGTTTATACTTGGCTTCTCTCTTTCTCTTCACAGCATAAATCCAGTTCGTTAGCAAATCTTATTGGCTCTGAAGTACTCCCAGGATTGAACTCCTTCTCGCTGCCTCCGCTCTTATCATCCCTCGCCTGCCTTTCTTTTTCTTCCTCTCCCCTTCTCCTCTTCTTCTGTCTCGCTCCCTCTCCCTCTCTTCCCCACCCCTGCAGCTTGAGCCCAGGGGCATTCTACCTATGAGCTACACTCCCAGCCCTGCGCCTGTGACGCTCCTTTCCAGCCTCCCAGGTACTGAGATTACAGGAGCGCACCGCCACTCCTGGCTCATGCTCATTTTTCTTAGCATCTTTACACTATTTAACTTGGTATTTACTTCCTTAATCTGCTTTCCCGACTAGAATGCATGTTCCATAAAGCCAGGAACTTGGGGTTTGTTTCTACTGAATCCCCAAGGCAAGAGCAGAGCCAACACTCTGGTAGCAGGAAGTTCTTTCTCTTTTCAATCTTTTGTTTCTCGAGTATAATATAATTTCAAATTTTAGATATGATTACTGTAATTAAAATAAAATTTCATTCCCATAAAATATCTTTCCTATGGGGGAAAATATGTACATTTTTCCTCAAGTAAAATCACCCCAGACCTTGCATATTCGAGTTAAAGAAAAAGAGATCAAGCCAGGCGTGGTGGCGCACGCTTGTAATCCCTGCGCTTGGGAGGCTGAGACAGGAAGGTCGCACAGGTTCAAAGCCTCAGCTACTTAGTGAGGCTCTCAGCAACTTAGTGAGACCCTGTTTCCAAATAAAATATAAAATGTCTGGGAGTATAGCCCGGAGGTAGAAAGCCTCTGGGTTCCACCCTCAGTACCACCAAAAAAAAAAAAAAAAAAAAGAGAGAGAGAGACCATATAAATATGGGGAAAATAAGAGTATTATTCCTGGAAAATCCTCATTCTTAGCTATGTTGTATCTTTTCTTTCTGTTGTACTTCTTACAATCATATTTCCTTAAAGATGGGGATGCTATCTTTCTCATGAACATATATTTTAGAAGTACCATCTTCAGAAACAAAGGCAGAAGGTGGTAGAGTAGGAAGTTCAAGGACTCGGCCCCTTCACTAAAACACCTATTGAGCTGGCGACGACTGTCTGAACAGCTATAATGTCTGCTGGTATCCACTGGGCTTGGTTTTAGGATACGCCCTCACCTGCCACAGATGTCAAATATGCAGAGGCTCAAATCCCTAACATAAAATGGCACAGTATTTGCATATAACCTGGGCACATGCTCCCATATACTGTAAACCATCTGTAGATTACGTATACATAATACATGTGAGTGCTATAGTTATTAAAAGGACTAAGGAGTAAGGATAAGAAAAATGTCTGTACATGTTCAATGTGGACACAATCACCATGGTCCTAACTATAGAGCACACTATATATAGCCATGATTGACTGACTACAGATTCTGAATGCAAGCATACTGAGGGTTAATTGTATATTCCATTTATAAAAGACTTGATTGACACCTCAAAACACAGGGAGGACGCCGGGCATGGTGGCGCACGCTTGTAATCCCAGCATTCGGGAGGCTGAGACCGGAGGATCACGGTTCGCGGACAGCCTCAGCTACTTAGTGAGGCCCTCTGCAACTCAGTGAGACCCGGTTTCAAAATAAAGAATAAAAAATAGGGCAGGGGGTGTAGCTCGGAGGTTGAATGCTTCTGGGTTTCATCCCCAGACCCACAAAAAAAAAAAGTAGTTAAAAGTTACATGTATATATATTTGTGTGTGTGTGTGTGTGTGTGTGTGTGTGTGTGTGTGTTACTGAGGATGGAACCCTTCTACCTCCGGGCTATATTCCCAGACCTATTTTTTATATTTTATTTGGAAACAGGGTCTCTTAAGCCAGCAAGGCTGGCTTCAAACCTGCACGGTCCTCCTGTCTCTGGCTCCCAAGAGCGGGGATTACAAGCGTGTGCAACCATGCCCAGCTAAATATATATTTTTTTAAGCAAGAGATTTAATTTAGACAAATATGGTAATAAGGTTTATAGTGCCAATACTTCTTGAATACTTATACAATGGAATCTCTGAATAGTTCTCTAAATTATTCTATGTATTTATGCCCATTCTACTATGTAGCTCACATTTTATATTATTTTCAACTACCGTTCTCTTTGCTTCTAACAATATATTGTTGGAGATTCAATTCTACTAAAACCTAGATGGGTGTTTTATTTATATTATTACTATTATCATTATTATTATTATGCTACATCCCCAATCCGGATTTTTTATTCTTTATTTTGAAACAGGGTCTCACTAAGTTGTGGAAGGCCTAAGTAGCTGATGGTGGCCACAGATCTCCGATCCTCTTGTCTCAGCCTCCCAAATACTGGGATTATAAGTGTGTGCCACCACACCTGGTTTATACTATTATTTTGAATTCCACTTGACGTGTACTAAGCACACAGTAAAAATGTGAAGTGAATTGATCACATATATTCTATGAGATCCAGAGGAACAGCCTTGGTCAATTCTCCCATCCTTAACTTCCATCTAAAAAGAAATTCTGAGTCAGCCAGTTGTTTCTGGATTTGGTTTTGCAGAATTGGGACCAGGTTTAGAAAGGGCTGAAAAGAGTTTCATGCTATAACCACATGTTTTATTTTTTTTCAGTACTGGGGATTGAACCCAGTGGTACTCTACCGCAGAGCTATAGCCCTAGCCCCAGGGTGGAGGAGGGCCTAAGTAGCCACACCTGCGATCCCCCTATCTCAGCCTCTCAAATACTGGGATTACAAGCATGCGCCACCATTCCCAAGTTCTAGTTTTTGAAAGAAAAAAAGAGTGAGGGGCAGATAGGCTGAAGAGAAGGTGCAGGCAGCAAGGTTCATCTAGTTTTTCTATCAGTGAGCAAGAGAATGGGGTTAACATTTTGGTTTGGTGGGTGGGCTATACTGTGAGGAATGATGGGAAAAAGTTTTTTTTTTTTTTAGATGTTTGCAGCACATTAATAATCTACTCCCCTGCTGTAATCGCTCCCAGTTTTTTTCTGCATGTTTACTATAGGCATATTTACATTATACCACCACATCTTTGATATTTATGTGCCAAGCATTGTGTTTTTTTGTTTTTTTGCAGTACTGGGGTTCCTGGAAGCCCTTCTACCTCCGGGCTACAGTCCCAGACCTATTTTACATTTTTATGTGGAAACAGGGTCTCTTAAGCTAGCGCGGCTGGCTTCGAACCTGCGCGATGCCCCCTGTCTCTGCCTCCCAAGCGCGGGGATGACAAGCGTGCGCCACCACGCCCGGCTGGCATTGTGGTATTTAACATGCGGTTTTTCTCATTTGACCCTTAGAAAAAAGGCAAAGCAATAAAAAAGGAAAAATTCTGAATCTGCTATTATCTCCATTTCCCATTTTAAGGATAGGAAACAGGTTCAGAAAGGCAAAATGGCTCGACTACACCCTACGGGTCAGGTGACGGCTTCATTCAACATCTGACAAGAGGCCGCGCTGTGTCCGGCATTCTAAGTCCACCTTCAGGGCCGGCTGGGCAGGAGCCCGTGAGCAGAGAAACGGCCGCCGCGTGGCTTCCGCGGCCATAGCCGCGCCGGGCGGGAGACAAGGCCGGGCCGGGTCACCTCGCCAGCCCGCACGGCGTCCGCGGACACTTGGCCCGAGCCGCCGCCCGCCCGGCCCGCCTCCCGAGCCCGCCCGGGCCTCCACCTCTGCGGCGTGGCGCCCGGGACCCCGGCCTGAGGACCGCGCCCGGGACCCCCACGCCCGGGGCGGCCGGGCCAGCGCCCGCGCCGGGGATGCGCGGCGGCCGGTCACCGCCCTCGCCGGCCGGCCGGGTCCGCGCACGCCGCAGGCGGAGAAACGCCTTCCTGCGGTGCCCCGAGGGACCGGGAGGAAAGGGAAAGGGGAAAATGGCAGAAGTGACACTTCGACTGCTTTGAAACACAAGTGACCCAAGCGCTTCTCACCACGCCCGCCAGGTCGCGCCCGGCTACCGCGGCTCCACGGCTCCACGGCGCGCGGGCCCCGGCCGCCGCCCGCTGGGCGCGCGCGCACGCCAGGCACTGCGCAGACGCGGGCGGGGCCGGCGGCGGGCACCGGCGGGTGGCCCAGTGCGCACGCGCGGGCCTGCGCGCCCCCGGCCGGGTGTGTGCCAGGCGTGAGGCACTGCGCCGGCGCGGCGCCCGGGGTGCTGGGGGCGGAGCACGCCAGGGGCGGGGCCGGCACCTGCAAGGGCGGCCCCCTGCGCACGCGCGAGCGCAGCGCGCCCCCTGCCGGAGCGGGAGCCGGAGCCGGAGCGGCTGGGTGCGCCGGTCGGCAGTAGCGGGTTGCCGGCGCCCCTCCCCGCCGGGCAGCCTCGCGGCTGTCTGCCCAGGCCGCCGCCGCCGCCCCTGCGAGGCTGGAGCGGAACCGCGAGGCCGAGGGAGGGGACCCCGCGAGAGGGCCGCCCCGGCGCTGAGGGTCGGTGAGTGCCGCCGGGACCCGCCGCTTGCACCCTGACTGGCGGCTCCGGGGGCTTCCCGCCCGCCTCCCCGCCCTCGCCCCGCTGCGACCCCCGCCCCTGCCGGCCCGCGCTCGGACCCGCCGGCGTGGTGTCCCGCAGATGCGCCTCCGCGGTGCCCGCAGCTCTGGGTGTGTCCCCGCCCGGCAGGCTGCCCGGAGCCGCTGGCGCGCAGGAGCGAGCGCTGCCGGGGGTCCTCCGTGCGGGGCCCGCGGCCGCCGCCCTCCCTGTGCCCGCCCCCGCGCGCTCCCGGCTCGTCCTGGCGGGTGTCGGTGCGGGGTGGGGTGGCTCACCGCGCCGGAGTCCACCCTGCTCCACCCATCTCTGCCCGCGAGCCTGAGCGGGGGTCCAAGGTTCCCCTGTCCAGGGGGGGAGTTGGCGACGCCCCCGTGTACTGGACAGGACCAGGAAGGGAACCTTCTGCAGCAGCTGAAGGGCCGGGAGTCTGGGTGCTCGTCGGTGCTCGAGCCGTGGCAAGCCGCCTAGGGCAGGGCTGCCCTCACGCCAGGGCCCAGAGCAGGTGCACCGCCGTGCTGCCCGCTCGAATGCCCTTCCGCCTTGCCTGTGCGTGGCCCAACGAGGCTTGCCTTAGAGGGTATTGATGTCTGCCGGCTTGCCCAGTGGTCTGGGAGCACCTGGAAGCATGGATGTCTCTTGCTGGTGTTTGCACTTCCAGCACATATCAGGCACTCAGCAAACGCTCCAGGAATGTGTGGCTGAGGCCCTGAACAGCAGACCCAGGCGGGCTTAAGGGTTTAAGTCCCACCCTTTTCTCCTGAGAAACAATATTATTTAATTCAGAAAGTTTTGGTGCTGCCTTTAGTAAACTTGAAAGAAGACTGTTTCAGAAAGCTTGTCTCATGGGAAATGTAAGAGAAAGGCGAAAATCATAAAAATGGATGCTCTCAGAATCTTCCTCACCCCATTTATTTTAACTGCTTAGAGATTTTTTAAATTGAACCCTTGCTTGTTATAGGGTGACATCTTTACCTCTCTTCTGTGATCTACCACCAGGCTGACCAGACAGGCTTTGGGGGCCCAACTGGTTCTTTCAAAGACACTCGCTTGCAATAGCACATGGCCAGGCAGTCTTATGGGAACGTACTTTGACGTAGTCTCAATTGGGAAGGCCCAGATCAGACTTCTGAATTTATTGTTTCTACTCCAGTTCAGCGTTTTGCCCTGACAGGAGGATCCTGTGCTAGGAGGCAGTATTCTAAAACCCCGGGGACTGCCCGTCACTGCTGGAGTGGGCAAGGCTCTGTGTGCCATCCAGAGAGTCATTGGACACGATCCCTCAGAATGGAGCTAAAGAGATGACTTATTCACAAGTAATTGTGCCATAGGACAGAACAAGATAAGTGCCACATGACACATTCAGCGTAGGTGCCATGGGTGCCCAGCGGTGGAGGAGGGGTGGTTTTCACAGGAGCAGAAGGTCATCTCAGGCTGTATGGAAGCATGTCTATGCCTTGACCAGAGCCCAGAATTTTGGGGGGGAGGTTGTTTTCAGACATCAGTTTCTGCCTCAGAGTGCCCCAGAGGATTTTGTTGTGCAGCCAAGATGAAGAACCACTACACATCAGACTTATCGGAAGCTGCCTCACCGAGGGCCTGGCACTAGAAGTGGGCAGGGGCCGGGCATGATGGCACATGCTTGTAATCCCAGCACTTGGGAGGCTGAGACAGGAGGATCACACAGGTTCAAAGCCAGCCTCGGCTACTTAGGCTCTCAGCAAATTAGTGAGACCCTGTTTCCAAATAAAATATAAAATAGGTCTGGGAGTATAGTCCAGAGGTAGAAAGCCCCTGGGTTCGCCGGGCGTGGTGGCGCACGCTTGTAATCCCCGTGCTTGGGAGGCGGAGACAGGAGGATCGCGCAGGTTCGAAGCCAGCCGCGCTGGTTTAAGAGACCCTGTTTCGAAAATATAAAATAGGTCTGGGAGTGTAGCCCGGAGATAGAAGGGCTTCCAGGAACCCCAGTACCACCAAAAAAAAAAAAAAAAAAAAAAGAAAGCCCCTGGGTTCTACCCACAGTACCACACACACACACAAAGATGTGGGCAGGGAAGCGACAGATAGGGTTTCAGCAGGTAGAGCTAGCTGTATCGGGTGGTATTCCAAGCAGGCCAAGCACTGAAGGGCCGCACCATGCTGGGAGAGATAGGCCGGTCGGCCTGGCCTGGCCTGGCACCGCAAGCAGTGCCCATTCCCCTGGACACCTCAGGACTACAGGCAGACGGCACCTTTGAGGGAGCCGCATCCTGAGCTCGATGCTGGCTTGCTTGCTACAGAAGACCCATGGTTACCTGTCTCTGGGGACTCATTGCCTCGTTACCTCATTTCCTACAGCTAGGAAGGCAGAAGGGCTTTCTGGATGGCGGTGGGAAGGAGACCTCAGCAAGGCTGAGGAACGCAGGTATCCACAAAGACTGTCTTTCAGGGCACATCTTTGGCTCAGAATTTTTGCCAACCCCCATCAGGAGCTTCTGATCCCAAGGAGACCGTCGCCTCCAGCCCTGGACCAGGGTAGTGAGTTTGTATCCCTGTGAGCTGGGTTTCCTCCTGGGCCTGCTGAGCAGACCACCCTGGCTGAGACCCGGCTCACCCTCATGGGGCACTGGGGAAACAGGTGGTCCTCAGATGTCTTCCTTGTCACTGCTATGTGAGAAGGAATTCAAGTGTGTACCTCACCTGGGCCATTATGTTATTTATTTAGGAAAATTTTAGCCATATACTACTGTCCCAACATATTATGGGCATAGAAATACACACAAATGTGTACCTTTTAATGGAATGAGAGGTGAAGCAAACACGATCAAATTTCCTCAACACTATTAATGTTATAAAAACGGAACATGCTAATCTAAAATGAAAGCCAGCAGGGCATGGTGGCACACTAGAACTTGGGAGGCTGTAACAGGAGGATGGATGGCAGTTTCAAAGCCTTAGCAACTTGGCAAGGCCCTCTGCAATTTAGTGAGACCCTGTTTCAAAATAAAATAGGGCTGGAAGTGTAGCTCAGAGGTAGAATGCTCCTGGATTCAATCCCCATTAACCAAAAATAAAAAATAAAATAAAATGAAAGCCATATGGTTAAGCCCACATTTCATTTATAAACTATTAGTTAAGCCAGGGTGGTGGTGTACACTTGTAATCCCAGCATTTGGGAGGCTGAAACAGGAGGATCACAATTTGCAGACAGCCTCAGCTACTTAGTGAGGTCCTTTGCAACTTAGTGAGACCCTGTTTCAAAATAAAATAGGGCTGGAAGTGTAGCTCAGAGGTAGAATGCTCCTGGATTCAATCCCCATTAACCAAAAATAAAAAATAAAATAAAATGAAAGCCATATGGTTTAGCTCACATTTCATTTATAAACTATTAGTTAAGCCAGGGTGGTGGTGTACACTTGTAATCCCAGCATTTGGGAGGCTGAAACAGGAGGATCACAATTTGCAGACAGCCTCAGCTACTTAGTGAGGTCCTTTGCAACTTAGTGAGACCCTGTTTCAAAATAAAGAATAAATATAGCCTGAGGGTGTAACTTGGAGGTTGAATGCCCCTGGGTCTAATCCCCAGTACTAAAAGAAAAACAAAAGAAAAAGAGCTGCGCGTGGTGGCGCACGCTTGTAATCCCAGCATTCAGGAGGCTGAGACCGGAGGATCGCAGTTTGCAGACAGCCTCAACTACTTAGTGAGGCCCTCTGCAACTCAGTGCGACCCTGTTTCAAAATAAAGAATAAAATAGAGAGCTGGGGTGTGGCTTGGAAGTTGAATGCCCCTGGGTTCCATTCCCAGACCTGCCAAGAAAAGAAAGAAACTCAGTTAAACCTAAGTCCCAGTCATTGAAGGCCTGGTCCCTAAGTTCTGTTTGTTTCAGGTTCCAGTTCCTGTTGCGTTTACAGGTAAACATGGTGCTTGATTTTCAGTCCACTCAGCAGTCAGCTGAGAGCCCTTGATGAGTTCAGGCTGGTATTTCTTCAGGGGCTGTCTGGGAAGGTGCGATTCTGGTTTCAGTGTGTGTATGTGTGCTTATGTAGTTGGTACACTTCTAACATCCTTGGCGATATAAGCACATAATCATGAAAACATCTTGTGTTGGGGTACTAGTCAGACTTCCATTGCTGTAACAAATAGCTGAGACAGTCAGCTCCTAAGGAGGCAAGGTGGATCTTGGCTCACAGCCTTAGAAGTTTCAGTCCCTGCTAGGTCGCCTCACTGCTTTGAGGCCTGTGGTAAGGAAGCACTTGGCAAAGCCAAGCTGATCACTTCATGGCCAGCAAGCAAAAGAGAGAAAGAAGTGGGGGCAGGGCTCTCACTGTCCCCTTCCAGGGCGCACCCCAGTGACCTAGAGTCCTGCTATATCCCACCTCTGAAAGTCGGCACCACCTCCCAGTAGCACAGGCTGGGGACCCCGCCTTCGACGCAGGGGCCTTTGGAGGACATTCGTGATGCAAACCATAGCACAGCTTCACAAAGCCACCTTCATAAAAGCTTTGTTCTTGGCACAGATGATTTTTAAAAAGCCATCGCTCTCACGCATTGCTACTTTTTCCTCAAGGTACAAATCTGAGTGCATTTGACACACCGCTGCAGGCATTTGTGCAGATTCGGAGCTTCTTGTGAAAGAAAATCCAGACTTTCTTTAATTCTCTGCTCTTTGAAAAATTAAGTTATGAACTAATCAATTGCAAAAGATTATTTCTGGTTCCTTTCCAGATCCTGTAAAGCCTTGGCAATTTAACCCTTTTATTATTTTTACTTTTTTTTTTTTTTTTTTGGTGGTGGTATTGGGGATGGAACCCTTCTACTTCTGGGCTACACTCCCAGACCTAATTTTTGTATTTGATTTGGAAACAGGGTCTCTTAACCAAGCGAGACTGGCTTTGAACCTGCACGATCCTCCTGTCTCTGCCTCCCAAGCACGGGGATTACAAGCGTGCGCCACTACACCTGGCTTTACTTTTTTTTAAAACTGGCAATTGAACCCGGGGTATTCTACCTTTGATCTATTTTTTATTTATTTATTTATTTTATTTTTTTTTTTTGCGGTACTGGGGATGGAACCCAGGGGCATTCGACCTCCGAGCTACACCCCCAGCCCTATTTTTTAGTCTTTATTTTGCAACTCTCACTGAGTTACAATGGGCCTCACTAAGTAGATAAGGCTGTCCGCGAACTCTGATCCTCTGGACTCAACCTCCCAAATGCTGGGATTACAAGCATGCACCACCACAACCCAGCTCACCCCCAGCCTTTTTTATATTTTATTTTATTTCCTTTTGCAGCACTGGGGATTGAACCCAGGGCCCTTCTGAGCTATACCCCCTGCCCTACTTTTTTTTTTTTTTTTTGAAACAGGGTGTTACTAGATCAATGAGAGTCTCACTACTTGCTGGGCTTTCCTCAAACCTATGATCCTTCTGTTACAACCTCCCAAGTATTGGGATTACAAGGTGCACCACCACACCCAGCTTATGTTTTATTTTGAAATAGGGCCACCACTTCTGTCTTTGTTGTTGTTGTTGTTGTTGTTTTAAATATTAACCACAGCTGGGCATGATAGTGCTCACTTGCAGTGCCAGTTCTTGGGAGGCTGAGGAGGATCCCAAGCTGGAGGACAGCCTCGACAATGTTTCAAGACTCTCAGCAACCTAGTGAGACCCTATTGCAAAACAAAAAATAAGGGTAGGGCTGGGCGGTGTCGCTTGGATATAGAACGTCCCTGGGTGCAGTGCCCAGTACTACCAGTGCCACAAAAGGTAGATGAAATAAAGTCAGTCACAACCATGATATGCGGAAGCATGTCAGCACCAACGTGCCTGGGATGCTCAAGTAAACTCACGGCGAGGGCCCACCGTCACCCCGCATCACCGGCCCTCCTGGCAGGATACAGTGGCTGCTGCTACACAGGCTAGCAAAAGCATCAGAGTCCACCCCATACTAAATGTTAGTAAAGGCTGGGCACGATGGCGCACGCTTGTCATCCCAGTACTTGGGAGGCTGAGACAGGAGGATCCGCAGTTTGTGGCCAGCCTCAACTGCTTAGTGAGGCCCTTCGCAACTTAGTGAAACCCTGTTTCAAAATAAAGACTAAAATAGGGCTGGGGGTGTAGTTCAGAGGTAGAATGCCCCTGGATTCCATCCCCAGTACCACACATACAAAAATAGTAAAGGCAATATTCTCAGTTTTAAAGAAAAATACAAGTAAAATTTCCCTTCGTCCGTCACTGTCACTCCCTTCTTGCTCACTCCACTTGGGGCGCAGGGACAGGGCTCAAGACAGCACCATACTCTAGACAATGGGCCTGTCCTTTTCATCACCACACCCCCTTTTTTTGTTTGGTTTTTGTTTTCCAATACTGAGGATGGAACGCAGGGGTTTTCAACCTCCGACCTACACCCCCAGCCCTATTTTTATTTTTATTTTGAGTTGCCAAGAGCCTCACTAAGTACCTGAAGCTGGCCTTGAACCGCGATCCTTGCCTCCCACATGCTGGGATTTCAAGTGTGCACCACCATGCCCGGCATCACATCCTCTTGAAACAATATTTATTGGTGGTTGAGCATTTTATCTGCAGACTCTTTGGAGCAAATACTTGTTGTGTGTACCCCATTACCACCATCACTGAAAGATCACGTACTGGGTAAAAGATTAAAGAAAACCACACGCCCTCTAAGCCAACTGCTCCGCAGTGGAGCGCACCCCACGCCCTTCTTGGGTAACACCCGCGGCGCCCGCTGGGTGAGGTGAAGGGGCTCAGCTCCCTTCCAGGCTCCTCCCCTCCGGCCGGGCCCTGTGTCTGTCCGGCTTTCCCGCCCGGCAACCTGCTGTTTTCCCACACGATTCCTTTTGCTTCTCCATGATCCCTTACTGCCCTCCCCTCTCCAACTGATGAGTAACTGGAGACCAAACCCCTGGTCTTCTCGGTCTCCCTTGCTGTAAGACACGCATGCACAGGGGCCTCCCTGTCTCCTCGGAACCCTGTACCGCTCTGGCTTCATTTACAGCGGTTCCGGTCACAGACCGCGAGCTGTTTCAATGGAGAAAACTGCCGTTTTCATTAGCAAATCCCCAGCACCTTGCACAAGCGCCCATCACACGGTAAGCACTTGGCAAGTGTTTGTTGAGTGAACAAATGGCTTTTGTCTGGTGTATCCTAAAAGGCCACAGATCCTACTAGCAAGCTTACTTAAGGACCTGCCAGGCTTTCTTCCACATGCAGAGCTTGGAGCTGGCTGGCTGTTGTGGATCCCACACATGGGTAATGAAGAACTTTCCTCAAAGCACTCCCAGCCGGGTGAGGTAGCGCCTCACCCTGGAGAGAAAGTGCCGGGGGTGGCCAGTGCCAGCCACAAGGGCAGCTCTGTGCTGCGCACCCGTGGTAAAGTGAGCGAGCTGTGGTCGTCAGCTCTCTCTGGCAACTTTGGGAGTTTGGGACGTGGCTTTATGGAGGCTCCTTCTTCCCTCAAGACTAGTGCAGACAGACTGCCGCGGAAGGCGGTGCACCGGAGCTGGGGTATGGCAGGCCCGGCCCCGTCCCATGCGCTCTGCTCACTGGTCTGAAGCCACCCCAACCCCAGCTTCTCAAAGCATCGGCACCGCTCAACAATACACAGACATTAGCCAGGTGTGGTGATGTACACACCTGTATTCCCAGCTACTCGGGAGGCTGAAGCAGGAAGATCACAAGCTCATTGCAGCCTGGGCAATGTAGCGAGACCCTGTCTCAAAAATTAAAACAGCAGCTGGGTGTGGTGGCACACACTTGTAATCCCAGCATTTGGGAGGCTGAGACCTGAGGATCGCGGTTCACAGCCTCAGCTACTTAGTGAGGCCCTCTGCAACTCAGTGAGACCCTGTTTCAAAACAAAGAATAAAAAATAGGTCAGGGGCTGTAGCTTGGAGATCAAATGCCCTTGGGTTTCATCCCTAGACCCACCCCCCCCCAAAAAAAAAAAAACCATGCAGACATTAAAAGCTTCTTTTGAACCAGGCATGGCGGCACATGCCTATAATTTCAATTATTTGGGAGACTGAGACAGGAGGATCACAGGTTTAAGGCCAGCCTTAGCAACTTAGATTCTAAGCAACCTAACAAACCTATTTCAAAGCAAAAAATAAAGCTGGGTGTGGTGGCGCACGCTTGTAATCCCAGCATTCAGGAGGCTGAGACCTGAGGATCATGTTTCGCGGACAACCTCAGCTACTTAGTGAAGCCTCCGCAACTTAGTGAGACCCTGTTTCAAAATAAAGAATAAACAATAGGGCAGGGGGTGTAGCTCAGAGGTCGAATACCCCTGGGTTCCATCCTCAAACCCGCTAAATAAATAAATAAAAAGGGCTAAAGCTCAGAAGTAGAATGCTCCTAGATTCAATCCCTAGTACTACAAGAAAAAAAAATTTTTTTTGAGCTGGGCATGGCGGCACACACCTGTAATTCTAGTTCTTGGTAGGTTGAGACAGGATGGCAAAACTCAGCAACCTAGTGAGGCCTTGTTTCAAAAATGAATAATATATAGGGCTGGTGGTGCTCGGCGTGGTGGCGCACACTTGTAATCCCAGCAGTTGACAGGCAGAGACCAGAGGACCGTGGTTCGTGGACAGCCTCAGCTACTTAGTGAGGCCTCTTGCAACTCAGTGAGACCCTGCTTCAAAAATAAAGAATAAAAAAAAAAATTAGGGCTGGGAATGTCACTCAGAGGTAGAATGCCCCTGGTTCCATCCCCAGTACCGCAAAAAAAAGGGGGGGAGGGGCGGAGGATGCTGGTCAAAGGTAGAATGTCCCTGGATTCAATCCCTAGACTACCAGGAAAAAAAAACACCAAAAACCTGATATTGAATGGGGGCATGTAAATGATATGATAGGGCTGGGGGTGCAGCTTTGTGGTAACGTTCACATAGCATGCACGAGGCTCTGGATTTCATCCTTAGCACCACAAAAAGAAAAAGAAAGAAAGGAAAGAAAAGAGGAGGGGAGAGGAAAAAGAGTAACAAGAAGGAGAAGAAAGCCTATAATGGAACACACACACACACACACACACACACACACACACACACACACGAAGTGGAGGTGTTTGGGATTCCTCCAGCTCGCTATGAACAGGGGCACCCAGGGGTGCTCAAGAACAGGCAAGACCCATACATAGCTCTTAGGCTAAGAAGAGTTGTGGGAAAGACCATTTCGAGGCGAACCCTCCCTGCCTCCAAGACAGTTATCAGAAATTAGCAGCCGCACTGTGTGCTCTGGCTCCGCGCATTGGATTGCCCACCTAAAAAGCAAACACTGAACTCCTCAGCACTTGTGTAATGCTTAATATATTAACAGTCAGCAAACAAGCTTGGGAGTGGGCAGCCTGGAGGGGCAGGGAGAGCCTCTCAGTGGGAAGCCTGGGGTGCTGCTCCTGTGGGGCAGAGGCAGTGCTCTGTGGCCCCGCCTGTGCCTGGGGAACCTTGTGGGCCCTGGATCTCGGCCAGCGCCCTTCTGGGGACTCTCTGTGCTACCGCAGCGTGGAGTGCTCTAAGGAACTTCGGCTTCCTTCCCTCGTGTACACTGGCTTTCATAACCAGAGAGCTTTCCAGATTTTGTAATTCCGGGATCTCCTCTTTTAAATTCCTTGGCTTGGACGGAACAGATGCAAATATAGCGTTCACTGAAATTGTAGATAAACAGCCAGGGTATTACTGGGGCACAGGAGCAAATAAAATCTCTGTAGAAGTAATAGGGCTGAAGGGACTTTTTATATATACCGAGGACGGAACCCAGGGGCTTTCTACCTCTGAACCTCTGAGCTATTCCCCAGCCTGTTTTTCTTATTGTTGTTGTTGGTTTTCGTTTGTTTGGTTTGCAGTACTGGGGATGGAACCTAGGGGCATTGTACCTCTGAGCTGCACCCCCAGCCCTATTTATTTTTTAGTCCTTGTATTTATTTTTTAGTCCTTGTATTTTTGAAACAGTGTCTTACTGAGTTGCGAAGTGCCTTGCTAAGTAGCTGAGGCTGTCCTTGAACCTCGATCCTCCAGTCTCCTCCTCCACCTCCAAAATGCTGGGATTACAAGCACGCACCCACACCCGGCCTTTATTTTTTGTTTAGAAACAAGGTCTTACTAAATGGCTGAGGCTGGCCTCAAACCATTAATCCTCCTATCTCAGCCTCCCAAGTGCTGGGATTACAGGCGTGTGTCACCATGCCTGACTCCCCCCCCCCCCCCCCGATCTCTAATGTCACATTAATGCAATATATAAAAATGTCAAAGGCTGTTTGCTGTCTGTAGGACGGAGGAGCGTAGTGGCTAAGAGCACAGGCTTGGAGGTTAAAGCAGGCCGAGGTTCGTGCCCTGGCCCTGCAGCTGGCTGCTGGTGTGATCTGGGGCCAGTTACTTCCTCCCGGCTTCATCCATCATGGGTGATACCAGGAGCCAGAGCTGCATCCGGAGGCCATCGAAAGAGAGTGCTGCTGAGTATAAAAGTATGGAAGACAAGCAGGCATGGCAGCACGCACTTGTAATCCCGGCATTCGGGAGGCTGAAACAGGATTGCAGTTCAGGGACAGCCTCAGCTACTTAGTGAGGCCCTTCGCAACTCAGTGAACACCTGCTTCAAAAATAAAAAGAATTTAAAAAATTTTGGCTGGGAGTATCTCTCAGAGGTAGAATGCCCCAGGGTTCCATCCCCAGGACCGCCAGTATACATATATATGGAAGGCAGGGCTTCAGTCCTCACCAACAGGGAGGGAACCAAGTGCCACCCCAGGCTTGTACTCTAAGTCCCTAGTCCTTTGTAATCAGATCTGCTCTGTTTCAGGTAACATACAAACAATCCTCTGTTATGATTATTTTCCAAATTATGCTCAAGCCTTCAATCTGCCCAAAGGTGCCAGAGAGTCATGCCCATGAGCCCCGGGTCCTTCCTGATGTCCCACGAGGCCTCAGCGCTCCCGCACCCCAGGGCCGCCCTGCTGCACTCCAGAGGCTCGCTGGCCCCACCCCAGAGCCCTCTGCACAGCGCTGCCCCTGCTCAGCCAGTTCCGCGGTAGCCCTAAGGAAGACCTGCGGCCAGCCTCTGCGGGAACTCAGGTCAGTTCTGGAGAAGCGTCTGTGGCCTGAGTGGGAGGGAGGGCATACTTCCCTCGCTGCCGGGGCCTGGAGGGGAACAGGAGCAAGCATGGGGATATTTCATTTCGTGGCCAGACTTTTCTAGTAAAGGAAGCCATTGCCAGGCATGGCTAACAAGCCGGGGTGCAGGCCTGTGACTCCAGCTACTCAGCAGGCTGAGGGAGGAGGTCACAGGTTGGAGGCCAGCCTGATGAATTTAGCAAGCCTTCCTTAAAATAGAAAAAGGACTTGGCCTGGGAGCGGTGGCACATGCTGTAACCCCAGGACTTGGTAGGCTGAGATCATAGGATCGTAGGTTTGAGGCCAGCTTCAGCAGCTTAGCAAGATCATGCTTTAAAATAAAAAATAAGCTGGGCGTGGTGGCGCACGCTTGTAATCCCAGCTCTTGGGAGGCTGAGACAGGAGGATCGCATAGGTTCGAAGCCAGCCTCAGCTACTTAGTGAGGCTCTCAGCAACTTAGTGAGACCCTGTTTCCAAATAAAGTATAAAATAGGTCTGGGAGTATAGCCCAGAGGTAGAAAGCCTCGGTTCCACCCCCAATACCACCAAAAAAAAAAAAAAAAAAAAAAGAGGTGGGCAAGGAGTAAAAAAAATAAGGCTGGGGATGTAGCTCAGAGGTAGAATGCCCCTGGGTTCAATCTCCAGTACTGTTAAAAAAAAAAAAAAGAGGTGGGACATCTCTGAATTCAATCCCCAGTAACACACACACAGAGTCATATTTTAACTTGTAAACAACTTCTCTTTTTAGCTCTTATTTATTCATTTGGTACTGGGAATTGAACCTAAGTGTAAATAACTTATTTATCCCCCTTGAGAACATAAATTCTGAAGAGCATTAGACAGGTATCAAAAGCCATAGATTTGTGCGTGCGTGTGTGTGTGTGTGTGTGTGTGTGTGTGTGTGTGTGGTGCTGGAGGTGGAACCCAGGGGCTTTCTACCTCCAGGCCATACTTCTAGGCCTATTTTAAATTTTATTTGGAAACAGGGTCTCACTAAGTTGCTGAGAGCCTCACTAAGTAGCTGAGGCTGGCTTCGAACCTGTGCGATCCTCCTGTCTCAGCCTCCCAAACGCGGGGATTACAAGCGTGCACCACCATGCCCGGCTCAACAGCCATAGATTTTTATAAGGTGATACTTTTAGTATAAAAAGGAACCTTAAGCTGGACAAGGTGGCACAAACCTGTAATCTCAGTACTTAAAAGGCTGAAACAGGACGATTGCAGGTTCAATGCCAGCCTCAGCAACTTAGCCACCGTGTTTCAAAACAAAAAAATAAAAGTGGCTAGGGGTATAGTTCAGAGGTAGAACACCCAAGTACCACAAAAAAGAAAGAGCCTTGGTGAAAATGATTTTCAATTGAATGAAGCCAAAATAAAACTGGTCCCTGGTCCGTGTGTGTGTGTGTGTGTGTGTGTGTGTGTGTGTGTGTGTGTGTGTTTTACTGGGGATGGAATCCAGGGGCATTCTACCTCTGAGCTACACCCCCACCCAGCCCTATTTTTCATTCTTTATTTTGAGTTGCAAAGGGCCTCACTAAGTAGCCGAGGCTGTCCGGAACCGTGATCCTCCTGTCTCAGTCTCCCAAATGCTGGGATTACAAGTATGCGCCACCACGCCTGGCTCAAAACAGGTCCTTCTTTTATTTTTATTTATTTATTTTTTTTGTGGTACTGGGGGTGCAACCCAGGGGCCTTCTCCGGGCTACACACCCAGACCTATTTTATATTTTTAAAATTTGGAAACAGGGTCTCTTAAGCCAGCACGGCTGACTTCGAGCCTGTGCGATCCTCCTGTTTCCGCCTCCCAAGCGCGGGGATTACAAGTGTGCGCCACCACGCCCGGCAAGAACAGGTCCTTTTTAAAAAACAAATAACTCTTCTCCCTGCACCCCTGGGTCTCCAGGGGCTCATGCTGGCAGCAGTGTTAGCTCCTGCTCTTTAATGAGTGATTCACTAATTGCCTTTGTCTCTACTGCTTTGACTCAACTAAAGGATGGTGTTTGGTTATTAGTTTTAGCCAAGAACACAGAGCTAATGAACTGAGCTTGAAACTCCCCTCCATGGGCAGGGGAGGGGCTGTTCTCCACGTGGAGGATGCTGAGCTGGGTACCGCCCCACTGTCTGCCTACTGGGCAGGGACCAGGAGTCCCTCCAGCTCCCTCTCCTGCCCTCCCTGGCCTGGTCTGCACATCTGGGCTCCCAGGCCCTCGGCTTTTGGAGCTGGCCCTCTGATCGTGGCTAGTTCAGACCACCTTCTTCTCCAGCAGGTTAGCATTTAACGAACCTTGGGTTTAGTGTTTCTTATATTTGAAATTTCATAAATAGGTTCATCTAAATTGAGGATCACCTTTATAAATCTAAGCACTTGTTTCTCTTGTTACTTGTGAACTTTTGTTTTTATTTTTATTTTATTTTATTTTTTGCAGTACTGGGGATGGAACCCAGGAGCATTCTACCTCTGAGCTACACCCCCAGCCCTATTTTTTTATGCTTTATTTTGAAAAAGGGTCTCACTGAGTTGTAAAGGGCCTCACTAAGTAGCTGAGGCTGTCTGAGAACCGTGATCCTCCTGTCTCAGCCTCCCAAATGCTGGGATTACAAGCATGTACCACCACACCTGGCAATCTACCTCTAAGTTAATATTCCCAGCCCTAATTTTTATTCTTTATTTTGAAACAGGGTCTCACTGAGCTGTAAAGGGCCTCACTAAGTAGCTCAGTCTGCAAACCCCAAGTAGTTGAGGCTGTCAGCGAGCCGTAATCCTCCTGTCTCAGCCTCCCAAATGCTGGGATAGCAAGCGTGAGCCACCATGCCTGGCTTAATTATTTTTCCTCTTGATTCTAGGCATTAAATCCACTACTTCACACATGCTAGGCAAGTGTTCTGCCACTGAGCTATACCCCCAGCCCTCTCACTTGTGTTTGATAATCTCTCAGCAGACTTTTTCTCCAGTTTTATGTGCCAGCTATTTATTTATTTATTTATTTATTATTTGTGGTACTGGGGATGGAACCCAGGGGCATTCTACCTCCAAGCGACACCCCCTAGCCCTATTCTTATTCTTTATATTTTAAAACAGGGTCTCACTGAGTTGCAAAGGGCTCACTAAGTAGCTGAGGCTGGCTTTGAACCTGTACAATCCCCCTGTCTTGGCTTCCCGAATGCTGGGTTACGAGCGTGCAGCACCACGCCTGGCTTATGCCAGATTTTAATATATTTATAGGTAACGTGGGTTACATTTTCTTTAGACACCCAGTAGAGATAAGATGGCTGCTCTTCTGTCATGGAAGTTCAGATTCTAATATTTGCCAAGCATGGTAGTGCAAGCTTGTAATCCTAGTACTTGGGAGGCTGAGACAAGAAGATCACAGGTTTGAGGACAGTTTCAGCAAATAGAGAGACTCTCAACCTAGTGGGACCCTGTTTCAAAATAAAAATAAAATGGTCCTGGGGATCTAGCTTGGAGAAAGAATACCTCTGAGTTCAATCCCCAGTGTCACAAAAATAAAATAGGTGTGTGGGTGTAGTTCATAGCTCAGAGGTGAAATGCCCCTTGGTTCCACCCCCAGTACCACCACACACAAAAAATTCTAATGCTAATAATAACAACAGGAAAAAACAGTCCTTAGACCCAAGTCAGGAGAGAGTCAATATTCACTTACTAACCCATCATATTTCATCGTCCTATAGATAGGACACCTGTAGAAATTTAAACTGAAAGCCCGGCATGGTGGCGCACGCTTGTAACCCAAGGATCAAGGTTTACAGACAGCTTCAACTATTTAGTAAAGTCCTTTGCAACTCAGTGAGGCCTTGTTTCAAAATAAAAAATAAGAGCTGGGCGTGGTGGCGCACACTTGTAATCCCAGCATTGGAGAAGCTGAGACGGGAGGATCGCGGTTTGCGGACAGCCTTAGCTACTTAGTGAGGCCCTCTGCAACTCAGACCCGGTTTCAAAATAAAGAATAAAAAATAGGGCAGGGGGTGTAGCTCAGAGGTCGAATGCCCGTGGGTTCCGTCCCCAGACCTACAAAAAAATAAAAAAGAATAAAAAATAGGGGGAGGGGTGTAGCTCAGAGGCAGAATGCCCCTGGGTTCCATCCCCAGTACGGGGGGGGGGGGGGGGTCTTAAATTGACTGATTTTGTCGGTGTCCTGTGACATTTCACAGGTTTCTGTGGCTGTCCCCTGTAAGGCGGATGGGACATAAAGGGTTAGCTAGTGTTGGTGGAGGGTGAGCCTGAAGGCAGCAGCGGTGCGCGGAGGAGCACATCGCTAAGACAGGCGGCCTCCCAGAAGCACAGTCCTCAGACAGACAGAGCAGAGGGCTGGGAGTCAGGACGGCCTGGGACCTTTCCCTCTGCAGGTGTTTGGAGTTAAGGTGGCATTAAAAAAAAATGGTTAGCCGGGCGTGGTGGCGCACGCTTGTAATCCCCCGCTTGGGAGGCGGAGACAGGAGGATCACGCAGGTTCGTAGTCAGCCGCGCTGGCTTAAGAAACCCTGTTTCCAAATAAATAAAAAATATAAAATAGGTCTGGGAGTGTAGCCCGGAGGTAGAAGGGCTTCCAGGAACCCCAGTACCACCAAAAAAAAAAAAAAGGTTAAGGAGAGGAAGAAGGCTGAGGTTGATTAATGGAGGAGCTACATCCGAATATGCGTAAAAGTATGAAGGTAGCGTGGACACTCATTGTTGGGAGGGAGAAAGGGAATGGGGTGTGTTGGAGAGGGCACCAAGCACTGTCTAAATGTATACCATTTTCAATATGTTCCACATATAATATAGCATGGACACTCATTGTTGGGAGGGGGGGAAGGGAATGGGGGTGTTGGAGAGGGCATCAAGCACAGACTAAATGTATACCATTTTCAATATGTTCCACATATAAATAAAAAAAAAACACAGTTAAGCCAGGCGTGGTGGTGCACTCTTGTAATCCCAGTACTTGGGAGGCTGCGACAGGAGGTTCCAGGTTCTGGCCAGCCTCAGCTACTTAGTGAGGCCCTCTGCAACTCAGTGAGATGCTGTTTCAAAATAAAGAATTAAAAATAAGCTGGGTGTGGTGCCACATGCTTGTAATCCCAGCATTCAGGAGACGGAGGCCTGAGGATAGCGGTTCACTGACAGCCTCAGCTACTTAGCGAGGCCCTTTGCAATTCAGTGTTTCAAAATAAAGAATAAAATAGGGCTGGGGATATAGCTCAGAGGTTGAATGCTCCTGGGTTCCATCCCCAGTACCGGGAAAAAAAAAAAAAAAAAAGAATAGAAAATAGAGCTGGGAATGTAGCTTGGAGGTAGAATGCCTCTGGACTCAATTCCCAGTTCCATTAAATAAAATAAAATAATAAAATACATAAAGGTAGAAAGTACAGCAGAGGAGGGTTTGGGTCTTCCCTGATATCCAGGCCTCTTTCTGTTGCGCACCCAAGCTTCTCCTGCGGGCGCAGACCGGCAGCCCCCTGCTGGTGAGGATGGCAGTACTCCAGCAGCTGGCGCTCCTGCTCTGGAAGAACTACACTCTGCAGGTGGGTCCTTACCTGGAGGAAAGGCAGCCGTGGCCACGGCTCAGGCGGCGTGGGGCTCCCCTCAGGACAGAGGAGCACTCCGTCAACGTGTGGTCATTTCTCTTTCAGAAGCGGAAGGTTCTAGTGACGGTCCTGGAACTCTTCCTGCCCCTACTGTTTTCTGGGATCCTGATTTGGCTTCGTTTGAAGATCCAGTCAGAAAACGTGCCCAATGCCACAGTCTACCCGGGGCAGTCCATCCAGGAGCTGCCGCTGTTTTTCACCTTCCCTCCGCCAGGGGACGCCTGGGAGCTCGCCTACGTCCCTTCCCACAGTGAAGCCGCCAAGACCATCACCGAGGCAGTGAGAAGGTCCCTGGTGATCAACATGAGAGGTGAGACCCTGGAGGCGCCAGCAGCCTTGGGAGGGTCCTGACGGCTGCTTGGTAGGAATGGCCTCTCCTCAGGCTGTGCAGGATTTGGGAAAAGAGCCTGCCAAGAGAGCCCTGGCCACACTCAGCATCTCCTCTCATCAGCTGCGGCACACATTGAATCCCTGACTCCCCCGTGTCTGCATCTCATAAAATGGGGTTCAGAAGCTGGGCTCTGAGACAGGAGAATCGCAGGTTCACGGCCAGCCTCAGCAACTTAGCTGAGACCCTTAGCAACTTAGGCCCTTTTTCAAAATAAAAAGGAAGCCGGGCATGGTGGCGCACGCTTGTAATCCCCGTGCTTGAGAGGCTGAGACAGGAGGATCGCGCAGGTTTGAAGCCAGCCTCAGCTACTTAGTGAGGCTCTCAACAACTTAGTGAGACCCTGTTTCCAAATAAAGTACAAAATAGGTCTGGGAGTATAGCCTGGAGGTAGAAAAGCCCCTGGGTTCCACCCCTAGTACCACCAAAAGCGCGCACGCACACACACACACACACACACACACACACACACACAAAATAAAAAATAAAAAATAAAAAGGAGCCAGGCATGGTGGCACACTCTTATAATCTCAGCATTCGGGAGGCTGGGACCAGAGGATCGCGGTTAGTGGACAGCCTCAGCTACACAGTGAGGCCTTCTGCAACTTAATGAGACCCTATTTCAAAATAAAGAATAAGCTGGGCGTGGTGGCACACGCTTGTAATCACCGCACTTGGGAGGCTGAGACAGGAGGATTGCACAGGTTCGAAGCCAGCCTCAGCTGGCTTGAGACCCTGTTTCCAAAAAAAGGTCTGAGAGTGTAGCCCGGAGGTAGAAGGCCCCTGGGTTCCATCCCCAGTACCACCAAAAAGAAAAAAATGGGGCAGGGGGTGTAACTCGGAGGTCAAATGCACCTGGGTTCCATCACCAGACCACAAAAAAAAATAATTAAATTAAAAAGGGCTAGAGGGGTAGCTCAGAGGTAGAACCCCTGGATGCAGTTCCCAGTACCACAGTCAGTCAATCAATAAAACGGGGCTCAGAGGCTGAGCTGCTCATCTGCCCAGGACTGAGGGGCATGGTAAAGTAGCGTGTGTGACCGCATCGGCCTCGTCTGCAGCTGAACCTGGTGGTAATGAGCAGTCCTCCAATCGTGAGGGTGTGGGCTGGGGAGGCGGCTCGGCCGCGCAGTGCTTCCCTAGCATGTGCAAGGCTCTGGTACATTCCCAGTACAACACACATGCACGTGCACGCACACACACGTGCACGCAAATTACAAGAGCAAAGTGCAGTTTGCGTGTACAAGGACCTTTCCTAGCATGTCGTTACAGGAGTTGGTACTAAAAAAAGACACTAAAGAGCTTATTGAGGAAACGCCCAGGAAATGTGCATTGGCTGTATTTTCTAGATCTTTCCCTTCAGGATAAGATGGCTGTCCCTTTTTCTTCTTCCTGTACACATGTACCTCCTGTGGCTTGATGGGCTCAGTGTCGCAGCAGGTAGAGGATGTCCTTTGGTTCCCACCAAGTGATTACAAAGAGGCTTTAGTCAAGGATTAGGATGGTAGGGAGCCGGGCGGGCGTGGTGGCGCACGCTTGTAATCCCAGCATTCGGGAGGCTGAGACTGGAGGATCACGGTTCATGGACAGCCTCTGAAACTCAGCGAGACCCGGTTTCAAAATAAAGAATAAAAAATAAAAAACAAATAGGGCAGGGCTGTAGCTCGGAGGTCGAATGTCCCTGGGTTCCATTCCCAGATCAGCAAAAAATAATAATAATAATAATTAGAAAATAGGGTAGGGAGTGTAGCTCGGACTTAGAATGCCCCTGGGTTCTATCCCTGGACTGGGAAAAAAAAAAAAAAGATGGTAAGGAAATCATTTTGGGTTGGTTGTGGTAGTACATGCCTGTAATCCCAGTACCTGGGAGGCTGAGACAGGAGGATCACAGGTTCAAAGTGAAGCCAACCCTAGCAACTTTGTGAAGCTCTCAGCAACTTGGTGACACCCTGTTTTCAAATAAAAACCTAAAATGGGGATGTAGCTTGGGGGTGGAATGCCCCTGACTTTAGTTCCCAGCACCACAAGAAGAAGTAAAAGTCTTTTATCTACAATGGCCTGCCGCCCTCCGGCTCTTCGAGGCGGGTGGTCGGACAGCTCCTGGTCTGATTCTCTTCCACAGTGCATGGCTTTCCCTCTGAGAAGGCCTTTGAAGACTATATTCGGTATGACAACCGCTCCTCCAGTGTGCTGGCCGCCGTGGTGTTCGAGCACGCCTTCAACCACAGCAAGGAGCCCCTGCCCCTGGCGGTAAGGCTGCGGGCCAGCCGCGCTGGGTCCCCGTGACTGAGTCCTCCTGCACACTTTTCCTTAGACCTCCGTCTGCCTAGGAGGAAACATTAGACTCCTCTGGGTCCAGTACCACTACTTGGTCCCCACATAAAGGAACCTGGTGACATTTTAATCTCAGTCCAGAGCAATTTGAAAATCTACCCACCCATAGACAGTTGCTTCAGGCCCCTCTCATTCCCCCATTTTATAAAAGGTATTGCCAGCCAGGCGTGGTGACGCATCCTTGTAATCCCAGCATTGGGGAGGCTGAGAGAGGAGGATCGTGGTTCACAGATAGCCTCAGCTACTTAGTGAGGCCCTCCACAACTCAGTGAGACCCTGTTTCAAAATAAAGAATAAAAAAAATGGGTAGGGGGTGTTGCTCAGAGGTCAAATGCCTCTGGGTTCCATCCCCAGACCCGCAAAAAAAAAAAAAAAAAAAGGCTGGGGATGAAGCTTGGAGGTAGAATGTCCCTGAGTTTCATTCCCAGTACCACACAAAAAAAGGTATTGCTAAGCTGGGTGTGGTGGCCACATGCCTGTAATACTAGTGCTTGGGAGGCTGAGACAGGAGGACCAAGATCACAGGTTCGCAGCCAGCCTCAGCAACTTAGTGAGACCCTGTTTCAGAATTAAAAATAAGGACTGGGGTGTAGCTCAGCAGCAAAGTGCTTGTCTTGCAAATGTCATGCCCTGGGTTCGCCCCCCAGTTCCAAAAGAGACAAACAAATAAATAGAAAAAATAGGACGGGGTGGGATTATAGCTCAGAAGTAGAATGGCCCTGGGTTCCATCCCCAGTACACAAAACATGTGTTTCAGTTATCTGAGGAGGAAATGGAAGCTGTGTGCTGTGCTGATGGCATTGAGACGGAGACACCAGCACGCACAGTGATGTGGTTGACCCTCTGCCCATGTCGCACAGGGGGCTACCGGTGACGCTTGTCACAGGTGGCGTTCGTGCTGTGAGGTGGCAAGGGAGGAGTGACTGGACACCTCAGAGGTGCCCCGAGGGCTCTCTGCCCCCACCAGGCAAGACCTCTTCCCCTTTCCAGCCTCTGACATTTTGAGGTCTCTGGGACATTTTGAGGGCCGGCCATGGTCAATTCCCGCTGGCACCTGGCCTCAGACATCAGCTCCTTTGTCTGCAGACTGAAGAACAGTTGGCTTTCTCTCTGTTTCTACAGGTGAAATATCACCTACGCTTCAGTTACACACGAAGAAATTACATGTGGACCCAAACAGGCAACTTTCTCCTGAAGGAGACGGAGGGCTGGCACACCACTTCCCTTTTCCCGCTTTTTCCAAACCCAGGACCGAGGGAGCCTGCGTCCCCTGATGGAGGAGAACCTGGTGAGAAGCACTTATGGGGTCTGCATTCCAGCCCCCAGCTACTAACTTTTGATGGTTCCGTGGGGGCAAAACCAACTTGCATCTCTCTGCAGAAATACTTGTTAGGAACAATTATCTTTTTGTTTGTAGGAGAAGGAACAAAACCCCCAGTAAGAGTGGCTTCTGAAGGATAAAATAAGCTTTATAAGAGCAGCAGCTCAGCCAGGCATGCTAGTGCAGGCCTGTAACCCTAGTGCTTGGGAGGCTGAGACAGGAGGATCGCAGGTTCGAGGACAGCATCAGCAAGTAGTTAGACTTTCATCAACCTAGCGAGACCCTGTCTCAAAATAAAAATAAAGTAGGATTGAAGGCATAGCTTGGAGATAGTATGCCCTTGGTTCATTCCCCAGTACCAAAAAATTTAATTTAGTTATTTTTATTTATTTATTTTTGATGGTACTGGGGTGGAACCCAGAGGCTTTTTACCTCTGGACTACACTCCCAGACCTATTTTATATTTTATTTGGAAACGGGGTCTCACCAAGTTGCTGAGATCCTTAGTAACTAGCTGAGGCTGGCTTCAAACCTGTGCGACCCTCCTGTCTCAGCCTCCCAAGCGCAGGGATTACAAGCATGTGCCACCACGCCCAGATCAATTTAGTTTTAAAAAGAGCAACAGCCTCTCTCCCTGCGTCCCAGAAGACACATGTCCTTGAATGAAGCACGGATTGCTCAGTGTTTAAGAATCTTGGTTTAGGCTGGAACTATTAGTTCAAGAATAGAGTGCTTGCTTAGCATACACTAAGTCCTGGTTTTGATCCCCAGTGCCAAAAAACAAGATGAAGCTTCAGTTTCCATCCATTCTTTCAGGCTTCGTTTTACATTTCCCTTCTCCCCTGGTCTCTTCTGGGTACAGTTCTTAGCTGTTTGAAGGTCTACACTCCTACAATTGACCGATGGCTTCATGGAATCAGTAACTCGTACAGAAGTTGGATCCAGGCTGCTTTGGTGGTCTGTCTGGTGTGCTTCTAGCCTGTAGCTGATATGTTGCTTCCCGTGAAGCAGGGCCATGTCTTGGAACCAAGCTAGGGAGAGCCTGGAAGTGGCTGGGACCCCAGGACCCAGGACCCAGGGCTAGGCGTAGCCCTCTGGCCAAGACCAAGTACAGGCGCTAGGCGGAAGTGCAGGGGTTCAGGAGAACACAGTCAGCCCATTAGAGGTTTCAGCAGGAGGCTCAGGAGGCTCCATGGAGTAGGACTCTGCGGCTGTGAGCACCCGGCAGGAAGGACACGGTGCACCCGCAGCGGCATTTCAAGACATCTGTCTCTGGTGCCGTGGCCTGTCCCCTAGTGCTCTGGGGTGAGATTTTAAACCCGGAAGAGAGCCGGGCATGTGGCGCATGCTTGTAATCCCAGCATTCGGGAGGCTGAGACCAGAGGATCCCGGTTTGTGGACAGCCTCAGCTGTTTTGAGACCCAGTTTCAAAATAAAGAATAAAAATTAGGCTGGTGGTATAGCTTGGAGGTTGGATGCCCCTGGGTTCCATCCCCAGACCTGCAAATAAATAAATAAATAAACAAACCTAGAAGAGGAACTAAGATGAACAAGGTGAGGGGTGAGGGGTGAAGGAGCCCCAGAATGGGGCCCTAGACCTGTCACCGAGCCTGGGGCTCAGAGAAGCTGCGTCCAGCTCCACTGGCAGGCTCTGAGACCCCAGTGCTGGGCTAGAGCTCATCACCCCTGTCCTGTTTGTCAGAGACAGATTTCCTAAGGTCCAAGCAATAGAAAAATACCTCAGAGGAAAAAACTGACAGATGTCAGTGTGTGCAAACTCAAAATTTGCCCCAAAAGACCTAATGATGTGTGTGTGTGTGTGTGTGTGTGTGTGTGTGTGTGTGTGTGTGTCTGGTGTCCTAGAGATTGAACTCAGAGGCATTCTACCTCCAAGCTACACCCTCAGCCCTATTTTTTATTTTATTTTATTTTATTTTACTTTATTTGCGGTACTGGGGATGGAACCCAGGAGCATTCTACCTCCGAGCTACACCCTGGCCCTATATTTTATGGCCCTATACTGTCTTCTGTATTCTGAAACAGGGTCTCCTGAGTTGCAAAGGGCCTCAATAGGTAGCTGAGGCTGGCTGCAAACCCAGATCCTCCCGTCTCAGCTTCTCAAATGCTGGGATTACAAGTGTGCGCCACCACGCTCGGCTCCTATTTTTTATTCTTTATTTTAAAACAAGATCTCGTTAATTTGCAGAGGGCCTCACTAGCAGCTTAGGCTGGCCATGAACCTGTAGTAATGATATTTTTAAAGCAAATAATAAACTGGAGAAAATATTTGCAGCAAGCTGAGAAAGGGCAGATGTCTTCTGTTCTAAAATGGGCTCACTCAGGTTTGTTAGGAAAACACAAAAGCCCCTAGAGACAGGTGGGAAGAACACAGGCATGCGGCGGCTCACCTTTGGTTCTCCTTTCACCCCCAGATATCCTGGCCTCAGGCCCACTAATGCCCCATGAGAACTCAGCCCTCAGAGCAGTCTGAAAGAAGAGGAGCCCCGGCTTGACGATGTTCTCTGTAGCTTTATTTACAGTCACAAACTTGCCCTCCAGGGGAAGATGACCAAACTCATGGTGATGACTTCACACCTCAGAAGGTTCTGTAGCCACAAAGTTGGAAAGATGAGGCCCGGGTAGCTGCGCAGTGACATCTCACAGGAGAGCAGTGTGTGAGCCAGCAGCAGGCAGGCACTTGTGAGGAGACATCATGAAAAGACACAGCTTTGAAGCCTAAGTGTTCAGAGCCCCACTCAGCTGTACCCATCACCAGCGGAGTGACTGCCGGGCTGTGGTTTCCCTGTCTGTCCAATGGAGATAGCATTAGCTGCTCTGTGGCTTCATCGTGAAGATGAAAATATAAGCCCCCCACTGCCCTGTCCTTGGCATGAATGGGCGATCTTGAGCACCGACTGCTATTTAGACCGTAAAATCTAAGGGAGACAGAGGAGCACTCGGCAGCCCTGGCCCTAGGGGTGCAGAGGGCGTACTGCTTTTCTCTTTCTGGAGGCTGGAGTCCAGGTGGTCCGCCCATAGGCCTGTCTGTGTAGAGGACAGTCCACGTCCTAAATGCCACCCACACCTGCAGCCCGTGTCTTCATTCTGTGCTGGAGGCTCAGACCTGCAGCTGCTGCTTCCTTCTCAATGCAAAGCCATGCCTTCCTTGTGCCCCATCTCTCCCAGGCCCCATGTTTCCTGGGACGCCATGACCCCAGCCTACCATTTTCCAGGCTCTTTTCCTTTTGATATTTGCATGATAGCCCTTTGGGAAGTCCCTAAGGGCAAGCCCGGGGAAGTCACAAAGCACTCAGAGCTCCTCTGGGGGTGACCTCCAGCCACAGAGCCGCCTGCTGCTGAGACGGCAACCAGGGTAGAGTGCTGCGACTGGCAGAATTGCGGCTGCCAAATGTCCTCATCCTAGTCCTCAGCCTCAGCGTGGAGGGAACTGAGGTCACCAGTCAGCTGACAGTATGATGACAATGTATTGTCTATCATCCTCCTGGACCCAGTGTAATCACAGAGGTCTTTAAAAGTAGGCAAGAAAGCCTGGCGTGGTGGCGCACGCTTGTAATCCCAGCATTTGGGAGGCTGAGACTGGAGGATCGCGGTTCGCGGACAGCCTCAGCTACTTAGTGAGACCCTCCGCAACTTAGTGAGACCCTGTTTCAAAATAAAGTATAAAAAAATAGGGCAGGGGGTATAGCTCGGAGGTCGAATGCCTCTGGATTCCATCCCCAGACCCTCAAAAAAAAAAAAAAAAAAAGTGTAGGCAAGAGTGGTAGAAAAGAAGGTCAAAGAAAGATGAGACAACAGAAGTGGGATCCTAGAGAGGTTGACTTCCTGTCCTTGACCTGGAGGAAGGAACCACAAGCCAAGGACTTGTCTTGTGACAAGTGTCAAGGTGCCTGCCACAAACCAGAAAAGTAAAAGAAAAGACTCCCCTGACCTACTGAAGGGGACATAGCCCTGCTGAGCCCTACTAGAAAGACTTACATCAGACTCCCAACTTCCAGAGCTGTCAGAAAATCAATTGCTATTGTTTTAAACTGCTACATTGGTGGTAATTTGTTATAGCAGCCTCAAGAGACTCATACACTCACCAAACCATTCTTTTCTGACTCAGCCTCTGCAAAGGTCTCAGCCACCCCCCACTTGGAGTCCTATTTGGGCAACAGGGCCATTGGCTTCTTTCTCAGCTGCCAGACTGCTACAGGGACACTCAGGATCCAGTATTCTCTCCAGATATAGGAAACACTGGCCTGTTCTCTAGGCTTTTGTTGTTGTTGTTGTTGTTGTTGTTGTTGTTATTGTCCCTACCTCCCCTAAACTAATTCTTAGTGTATTTTTCCCCTGATATATGTTTGGCCTAACTTTGGCTTGTTAGAATCACATTAGACTCAATTGTTCTCTCTAGCCAAGTTTATAACAGGGTATTTTAAAAATGTGATCATGTGCCGGGCGTGGTGGCGCATGCTTGCAATCCCCGCGCTTGGGAGGCTGAGACAGGAGGATCGTGCAGGTTCAAAGCCAGCCTCAGCTGGTTTAAGAGATTGTTTCCAAATAAAATATAAAATAGGTCTGGAAGTGTAGCCTGGAGGTAGAAGGCCCCTGGGTTCCATCCCCAGTACCACCAAAAAAAAAAAAAAAAAGTTATCATGTGCCAGGTGTGGTGGCACACACTTGTAATCCCAGCATGTGGGAGGCTGAGACAGGAGGATTGTGGTTCGCGGACAGCCTCAGCTACTTAGTGAGGTCCTTTGCAACTCAGTGAGACCCTGTTTCAAAATAAAGATTAAAAAAGATAAAACTGGGGGTGTAGCTTGAAGGTAGAATACCCTTGGGTTCCATCCCCAGTACTGCACACACACAAAAAAATAGATAAGATATGATCATACAGTCAGGCGTGGTGGTGCACACTTGTAATACCAGTACTTGGAAGACTGAGACAGGAGGATCACAGGTTCGAAGCAAGCTTCGACAATTTATTGAGGCCCTCTACAACTTAGTGAGACTCTGTTTTCAAATAAGAAATAAATTCGGGCCAGGGGTTTAGCTCAGAGATAGAATGCCTCTGGGTTTAATTTCCAGTGAGAGACACACACACACACACACACACAAATGTGATCATGTAGCTGAGTGTGTTGGTACACACTTGTAATCCCAGTTCATGGGAGGCTGAGACAGGAGGATCACAGTTTCGTGGACATCCTCAGTTACTTAGGCCCTTTGTAACTTAGTGAGAACCTGTTTCAAAATAAAGAATAAAAAATAGAGCTGAAGGTGTAGCTCAGAGGTAGAATGCCCCTGGATTCAATTCCCAGTACTACCAAAAAAAAAAAAAAAAGTGATCATTTGGTGGCACAGGCCTATAATCCCAGTATTTGGAAGGCTAAGACAAGAGGATTGTAGGTTCAAGGTCAGCCTCACTAACTTAGTGAGTCCCTCAGCAACTTAGCAAGACCCTGTCTAAAAATAAAAAATTAAAAAATGGATGAGAGTATAACTCAGAGGTAGAATGTCCCTGCGTTCAATTCCCAGTTTAAAAAAAAAAAGTAGCCAGGCTTGGTGGTACATGTTTATAATCCCAGTACTTGGGAGGCTGAGATAGGAGGATGCAGCCAGTCTCAGCAACTTAGTATGGTCCTCTGAAACTTAGTTAGACCCTCCCTGTTTCAAAATAAAAAAATAGGGCTGGGGGTACAGCTCAGAGATAGAATGCCCTGAGGTTCAATCTCCGGTACCCCCCCCACACACCAAGGGATCACATATGTGAGACTTCTGTGTTATGTTAATTATGGAGCGACAGTGGCATCGCCTGGTCACCTGCAGTCACGTGTGGTGGGCACTGGCTGAGGTTGCTCTGTTGCCTCCTGTGCCCTTCCTCTTGGTGCCGCTCTAGACACGGGCTCTCCACCCAGCAGCACTGGCTGTGACGTGGCTGTCCTCTGCTTCTGCACTCAGGGTACATCCGCGAAGGCTTCCTGGCGGTGCAGCACGCTGTGGACAGGGCCATCATGCACTACCATGCCAACACCTCCGCACGCCAGCTCTTCCAGAAGCTCACAGTGATCGCCAAGAGGTTCCCGTTCCCGCCATTCATCTCGGATCCCTTCCTTGTCGCCATCCAGTACCAGCTTCCCCTGCTGCTCATGCTGAGCTTCACCTACACCTCCCTCACCATCATCCGGGCCGTGGTGCAGGAGAAAGAGCAGCGGCTGAAGGTAACCTCTGCAGGACTCGCCACATTGCGGCAAGTAGATCTGGAGAGGAGTGTTGCCATGACGATGCATCCTGGGGCTCCTTCAAAAGCACTGGCCTAGCTGGGTGTGGTGGCGCACGCTTGTAATCCCAGCATTTGGGAGGCTGAGACAGAAGGATTGCAGTTCACGAAGCCTCAGCTATTTAGTGAGGCCCTTTCAACTCAGTGAGACTGTTTCTAAGTAAAGAATAAAAATAGGGCTGGGGGCCGGGCGTCGTGGCGCACACGCTTGTAATCCCCGTGCTTGGGAGGCAGAGACAGGAGGTTCACGCAGGTTTGAAGCCAGCCACGCCCGCTGGCTTAGGAGACCCTGTTTCCAAATAAAAATGTAAAAATAGGTTTGGGAGTGTAGCCCGGAGGTAGAAGGGCTTCCAGGAACCCCAGTACCACCAAAATAAATAAATAAATAAATAAATAAATAAATAGGGCTGCGGATGTAGCTTGGAGGTAGAATGCTTCTGGGTTCCATCCCCAGTACTGCTAATAATAATAATAATAATAATAATAATAATAATAATAATAAAAATAAATGAGAGCTAGGCATGGTGGCACATGCTTGTAATTCAAGTACTTGGGAGGCTAAGATGGGAGGATCACAGGTTCAAAGCCAGCCTTGCCAATTTAGTGAGGCTTTCAGCAAATTAGTGAGACCCTGTTTCCAAATAAATAAAATCACAGCTGGGCACAATGGCACACACTTGTCATCCCCACGCTTGGGAGGCTGAGACAGGAGGATCACACAGGTTCAAAGCCAGCCTCAGCTACTTAGGCCCTCAGCGACTTAGTGAGACCCTGTTTCCAAATAAAATATAAAATAGGGTGTGAAGTATAGCCTGGAGGTAGGAAGCCTCTGGATTCCATCTCCAGTACCACAAAAAAAAAAAAAAAATTTAAAAAAGAAATAAAATCAAGCTAGAGATATAGCTTGGAGGTAGAATGCCTCTGGATTCAATCCACAGTAACAAAAATAAATAAATGAGCAAGGGCTGGGGATGTAGCTCAGAGGTAGAATGTCCCTGAGCTCAATCCCCAGTCTCCCCCCCCCCAAACACACAAAAAGAGAGAGTTGGAAAATAATTAACAGCCTTGCTTTGTGCCTGGATGTACTAGTTACTTGATCAGTTCTGCTCCCCTCTCCACATCCACCACTGCCCAGTGGAGCTGTCTGAGAAGATAGATGTGTCCTGAATCTGTTGTCCATACAGTTGCCATGGAGCACGTGAAGAGAGGAACTGGAGTGTGTGTGTGGTACTGGGGATGGAACCCGGGGGCATTCTACCTCCAAGCAATATCCCCCAGCCCTATATTTTATTTTGAAACAGGGTCTCACTAGGTTAATGAGACTCTCACTACTTGCTGAGGCTGTCCTTAAACCTGCAATCCTCCTGTTTAGCTTCCCAAGTGTTGAAATTACGAGCCACCACACCTGGCTCTTAATTTTAGTTAACTGACGTTAAGATAGCCACACATAGCCACTAGTTAACTCATTGGACAGCGCAGCTCTTGCTGCCTGAGACCTCAAGGCAGTGTTGGCAGCGGAGAAGCTGGGCTCCCTGGCTATACCTCGTCATGGCTGGAAGGGAGCTGTGGTCAGGGCCTCTGGCCACTGTGCTCTTCACTGGGAGGTTCTGGGCCCTCCTCTCAGAACGGCGGGAGGCCAGGGAACAGTTACCCATGGCTTCTAAGGCATGACCACAGCCAGGATCTGATTTGGGGCTGCACCTCACAGCCTGGAGGCTGGTGCTAGTGTGGTCAGGAGCCAGAGGGTCTTTCTGCCAATTTGGGGAGGGGCTGGCTAGGCGGACACTGAACCCCAGCACTAGCTGCTACACCCACCGCCTCTGGGGAGCACATACCATGAGAGACTGGGGAATGCACACTCGGGGTCTGGCATTGCTCCCTAAACACAGGGACACCCCTAAAGTCTCTTGAGATAGTTCTCCAGCTTCCTCAGTATCTATTGGATACCCATGCCAGGCCCCCACAGAGGCACAGGCAGAGAAGGAAATGTCCTGACCTGAAGGGGCTTAGTGGGCCCAGCTAGGGAAACAGGCAGTCTGAGCCCTCCTGCAGGGAGGACAGGTTATTGCTGAGTACAGGCCAGGGGATGTGCTGCTGGCGAGAAAGGGGCAGCTGATCCTAACTAGGGGTTAGGAATGACTCCCAGACACAGTCGCATGTGAGACTGGAAAAGGGAAGAGGGGCCAAGATTCCCAACATCACGGGGCTAAGAGCTGTGGATCAGAGTCCACATGTCAGCCAGGCTTGGGCCTTCTGCCCTCAGCCCAGCACGTGCTACTCAGCTCCTGCCCCTGGTCCACAGCATGTTTCCTGGTCGTCCCTCTTAGCGCCTAGACAGAGCCTGCACCTGTGCATACGTGCGTGCACACACACATACATGCGCGCGCACACACACGGGGCTGGGAGGCAGGGCCAGCAGGCTGCGGCACAGTGGCGGCCACTCCACAGGGCGACCGTCCTCTCCCTCGCAGGAGTACATGCGCATGATGGGGCTCAGCAGCTGGCTGCACTGGAGCGCTTGGTTCCTCCTGTTCTTCCTCTTCTTTCTCATCGTTGTCTCCTTCATGACTCTGCTTTTCTGTGTCAAGGTGAGTGAAGCTTCCACAGGGGCTCTGGAGAAAAGAGGGCAGGGAACCGGGCATGGTGGCACATGTTTATAATCTCAGTACTTGGGAGGCTGACACAGGAGGATCTCGGGTTCGCGGCCAGCCTCAGCTACTGCGTGAGGCCCTCTGCAACTTAGTGAGGCCCTGTTGCAAAATAAATAATTAAAAAAATAGGGCTGGGGGTGTAGCTTGGAGGTAGAATGTCCTTGGGTTCAATCCCTAGTACTACAAAAGAAAAAGAAAAAAGAGGGCACAGAGACCCAGCACTCAGCCCGGGTCCGCTCCTGAGCAAGAGCATCTCACGGCCACTGACCCAAGGCAAGCCTGTTCCTCAGCAGAGAGGACAGCAGAGCTTCCCCTTGGCTGGGGTGAGGCCCTGCCCATCCCAACAAGTCCCCCTGACCAGAATGATCAGGTCCCTTCCACTCCTCTCTGCCTCTCCTGCCCCAACCCGCCCGGCAGGTGAAGAAGGATGTGGCAGTGCTCTCCAGCAGCGACCCCTCCCTGGTACTGGCCTTCCTGCTGTGTTTTGCCATCTCCACCATCTCCTTCAGCTTCATGGTCAGCACCTTCTTCAGCAAAGGTGAGTCCTGATGCTCCCCTGAGGCCGGAGGACGGTGGGTGACCCAGGTCTCTGGAAAGGGGTTCAAGGGCATTTATGTAATGACCCAGAGACTAAGTTGTCATACGGGAGGACGCCTGAGAAGTCAGGGCTGGACATAGTAGGTTAGGCTGCCAAGGGATAGGCATGGAGGAAGCCAGCGAAGGCTCAAGGCAGCCTCACAGAACGCCCCAGGAAGGAGCTGGAAGGAGCACAGAAGGCAGAGAGCACAGCCGGAACGTCAGGGCGGTACAGGGCAAGGGGTTTGCAGGAGGCGAGTGTGGACGCCATGTTGGATGCCAAGAAGAGCTGGAAGAACAAGCCTGTCTGCCCACCTTGTGATCACACTTATGTTTGAGGTTATGTCTGCATTCTGAATTGTGTGTGCTCTGTTTATTCCCACTTCTCTTTGCTTCTGTGTTCTTTGCTGTCTTCTGTTGGACTGAGAAGCTTTCCCCTAGTCCTTTTACCTCTGATGATTTGGAAAAGGTCAGTTGCATTTGTCTTCTTTTAGTGGTGCCCCTTAGTGTTGAAAATAAATACTTACCTTTGGAACTTTCTAAAAAGGCCAAGCTTGCATATCTAAGCTCCTCACAGGTATGCCTCCATCCATACCACACTGAGTTCTTATTAATAGTCCCCAAGCTTCCTACTGTGTAGCTTATTTTATCATTGCAAAAGCTCCAGCAATGAGTTGCTATTTTTCTTTTTTTTTTGTTTTTTTGTTTTTTTGTGTGTGGTACTGGGGATAGAACCCTTCTACCTCCGGGCTACACTACCAGACCTATTTTATATTTTATTTGGAAACAGGGTCTCTTAATCCAGCGTGGCTGGCTTTGAACTACGCGATCCTCCTGTCTCCGCCTCCCAAGCGCGGGGATTACAAGCGTGCCCACCACGCCAGGCTGCGTTTTTGCATACATGTAATTGCCAACACATTTTATGTGCACACTGTTTTGTGTGTGCTCTGCTCCCTTAGATCCACTTCTCTCTATGTTGAAGTTCATCCCCGAGTAGTTCTTTCAGTGAGGATCAGCAAGTAGTTTTCTTTTTGTATGTCCAGAGATGTTCTTTGACCTTGGTCCTAAATAATATTTTAGCTGTATACTAAGTTCTCTGTGGGTAGAGGGTTTCTCTTGTACCTTGAAAATGTTATCTTATGGTCACCTTACACCCCGAGTGTTGGCAAGTACCCCTTGGTGATCACGGTGCGGTTTCCCTCTACTTAGAAGTGTTTCTACCCCAGGACCCCGGTTGTTTTTTTGTTTCCGTTTTTTGTTTGTTTGTTTGTTTTCCATTTGGTGCCAAGGACTAAATTCAGAGGCAGTCTACCTTTGAGCTATACTCCCAGCCCTATTTTTATTTCAAAACAGGAATTCACTAAGCTGCTGAGACTGGTCTTGAACTTGCAGCCCTCCTGTCCCAGCCTTCCAGGTACTGGGATTACAAGCGTGGACCACCACTTCGGCTCCAATTAGTACTTTGTCAGCCTTTATTTGCCGTACACCTGTCCTTCTTTCCCTTTAGACCTTTGTCAAAGTGTCTAACTGTCCTGAATGTCTCTGAAATCTCCTCATGCTGACTTCTGCAGGAACCCCATGGCACTGTCTTCTGATTCCCTAATTCTCTCTTTGACTATGTACATCTAGCTCATCTCTTGAGGTTCATCTCGTGACTTTATTTATCGCGCATGTGTGCGCGTGTGTACATGTGTGTGTTACTAGGGATTGAATCCAGAGGCATTCTACCTTTGAGCTACATTCCCAGCCCAATTTTCTTTCTTATTTAGAAACAGGGCCTCACTAGGTTGATGAGAGGCTCACTACCTGCTGAAGTCTTTCTCTTTCCTGTTCACACTGCTTCCCTTGGTAAGCTTTGAGCCTGCTGATAACCTCAGATGTAGGTCTCCATTCAGACTTCTCTCCTGAAATGCGGGCTCACACCCAGCGCTTCCCTTTGGTACTTCAGGTACACCTCGGTCGGAATGTGTCCAGAACCAAACTCCTGACCTTGTCCTCAGAAAGCCTCTGTCTCTGACCTTCTAACTGCTCAGTCCAGGGCCCCGGACGCAGCCTTGACTCTGCTCTTCCGCAACCTGCTCTGCTGTGTCTGGCCCTCAGCAGATCCCATCGCCCCTCTCCATGCCCCTGCTCCAGCCCTGTCTCGTGCCCCACTGCCCACCTGGCCCTGGCCCCACTCTCCCTACTGGTTCATGCCAGTGAAAGCCTCGTGTCTAGCTCTTGGGCTTCTGCCTTTGCCCTCACGTAGTCTACAGTATGGCCAGGAGGGTAATCCTCTTCAAATGGAAGTCAGTACATTTCTCATTTTTGCTCAAAATACTCCTGTGACTGTCTGTCTCATATAGAGGAAGAGCTGAAGCCCCTGCCACGGCTGATCAGACCCCGCTCAGTGTGGCCAGGACATACACTCTCCGGCTGCTCTTTTTCCGCTCACACAATCCCTGTCTGTCACAGTGGCCCTGCCTGGGTAAGGGGTCCTTAAAGTATGGTTTCCTAGGGTTCCCAGAGTCAGTACTTTATACAGTGACACCCTTTTCTACCATGCCGACCTTAGCTGAGATAGTACAGAGGCAGTGGTGGCAGAAACTGCCAGCCCCTGGCACCAAACTATGCTGTTTGTTCACTCTTAGCAAACAGACAAAA
This sequence comes from Muscardinus avellanarius, assembly GCF_963383645.1. NCBI lineage: Eukaryota > Metazoa > Chordata > Mammalia > Rodentia > Gliridae > Muscardinus > Muscardinus avellanarius. The sequence goes on from NC_137796.1 coordinate 111,740,559, forward strand.
ATGCTAATCCCACTCAAGAATGTCCATGATGGAGCACTAAAGATGTTAATTTTACTAAATATTGGCTCCTAAATATACTTTTTAAAATATTCTACGTTACAGAATGGAATGTACACATAAAATACTGGTTCTGTATACTAAGTATAGTTATCTTCAGGAGTAGCATGTATACAGCTATTTGAGTTGCAAGCTCACCTAGCCACTTTTTTTGTGTGTGGTACTGGGGTTCCTGGAAGCCCTTCTACCTCTGGGCTACACTCCCAGACCTATTTTATATTTTTTTTATTTGGAAACAGGGTCTCTTAAGCCTGCGAGACTGGCTTCGAACCTGCATGATCCTCCTGTCTCCGTCTCTCAATCGTGGGGATTACAAGCGTGTACCACCATGCCTGGCCATAGCCACTTTTTCATGGAACCTTATTTTTGCTTGAAGGAGTAGCCATCAATTGTAATTTTTACCCTTGGTTATTTGATACATAGTTTTTCAAATCTGAACCTGCTTTAAAAAAAAATCGCTGTGAAGCCGGGCGCGGTGGTGCACGCTTGTCATCCCCGCGCTTGGGAGGCAGAGACAGGAGGATCGTGCAGGTTCGAAGCCAGCCGCGCGCGCTGGCTTAGGAGACCCTGTTTCCAAATAAAAATGTAAAAATAGGTCTGGGAGTGTAGCCCGGAGGTAGAAGGGCTTCCAGGAACCCCAGTACCACCAAAAAAATAAAAATAAATTTAAAAATCGCTGATAGTTTTATTACAGATCTGATGTCTATAATAAATTCAAGATTTTTTTTTTTTTGTGGTACTGGGGTTCCTGGAAGCCCTTCTACCTCTGGGCTACACTCCCAGACCTATTTTTTATACTTTTTAAAATTTGGAAACAGGGTCTCCTAAGCCAGCGGTGCGCGGCTGGCTTCGAACCTGCGCGATCCTCCTGTCTCTGCCTCCCAAGCGCGGGGATTACAAGCGTGCGCCACCACGCCCGGCATAAATTCAAGATTTTAAGTAAAAGAATTTTATGAGAAAACTCAAATCTACCAACATGAGCTTGAGGGCTTCTCAGTACTGGTGAGAACATTAATGAATGTGATTTTTATATTATGTAGTAAAATGTATCAGTGTTTGGAATATCTGTATAACCTAATAACCAATATTTTACAAAAGACTGAGGCATCACGTTACAAAGTCATACTAGAGTAAAGATCCATTGAAAGACAAAATAAACCAGTGGCCTTTAGTTGTAACACAGTACAAAATAGTCATTGTTAGTTTGATTGTACACATAGTGTGGTATCGAATAAGAATGACCACAAATGTCTAGAAAAGCTAACATGATACACCTCCCTTTTCCAACTGCCTATCTACAGGAAGCCACATTTCCTTCTAATTCTTCAGCCAAAACAAAGGGATACCACAGAGTGAATGCAGAGGCAAGTAGGAGCATCTAGTGTGGTGTTAGACATTACAGAGGCTGCCAAAATATGAAGCGCTGCCAGTCTTTCCATGGAATTGAAGAGAATGTGGTTGCTTTTTATTCAAAACCTTATATTAGCCAGGCATGGTGGCACACGCTTGGAATCAGTACTCGGGAGGCTCAGGCAGGAGGAACTTATGAAGCCATCCACAATGTATTGAGGCCCTGTTTCAAAGTAAAGAATAAAAAAAGGGCTGGGGTGTAGCATGGAGGTAGAATGCTCCTGGGTTCAATCCGCAGCATGCACGCACGCACGCACACACGTTTCAAAGTCATGAGGGGTCTTGAGACCAGAGTCTGTGCTGCTGGCATGCTGTGACATGACGTCACCGCCCGTACCTCTGCAGCCTGGCACCGTCCTCCGCTTGCCCTTTCTCCTGTGCCACCATCTTGAAGCCTTCCTTTTCCTGCCTGTGCCCTGCTGTGTCCAGCTTGCTCCCAGAGAGCACACTCTGTACTTCTCGTCATTTTACCACGTGGCTCCCGGGGTCTGGGCTCCCGGCGGGCTGGGCTTTGCTGGGCTTTGTATGCAGCCATCTCCTTACTGCCACAGAGCAGGTGACATCTGACAGGCGATACACAGATGGGAGAGGCTGGGCAGACAGAGCAGAAGCGGAGCTAGACCAGAGACCAGGGTTCAGCTCTAGTCTCCCAGGTGCGCTATCCAGGAGAGAGCAGAACCAGACATGGCGGCACATGCCTGTAATCCTGGTACTTGGGAGGCTGAGACAGGAGAATCGCAGGTTTGTGACCAGCCTTAGCAATTCAGCAATGCCCTTTGTAATTTAGTGAGACTCTGTTTCAAAATAAAAAATAAAATAGGGCTGGGGGTATAGTTCAGAGGTTGCCCCTGGGTTTAGTTCCCAGTAAAACACACACACACACACACACACACACACACACACACACACACACGCCGTGTGCCTGGCCCTGCAGTGCTGGGACTTGGGTGGGTCTTGGGCTCCCAGCAACCGCTGTTGCATGCGCAAGTGGCTTGGTGGGTTCATAGCACGCCCTGTGCCCTCCTCTCCCCGCAGCCAACATGGCGGCAGCTGTGGGCGGCTTCCTCTACTTCTTCACCTACATCCCCTACTTCTTTGTGGCTCCTCGGTACAACTGGATGACGCTGAGCCAGAAGCTCTTGTCCTGTCTCCTGTCCAATGTTGCCATGGCGATGGGAGCCCAGCTCATAGGAAAATTTGAAGCCAAAGGTGAGTGTCCTGTCTGCGAGCTACACTAGCTGATTCATGCAGGTGTGCTCACCTCGGGCGACGGGCTGGTCCAGCAGGGCTCCTGTAGCCGGGCTTGGTCGGCAGACAGGTGCGGGTGTGGCCAGCGCTGTAGCAGGTGCTCGGCCTCTACCTCCCTGGGCCTTCTGCATGCTGGGTCCACTGACAGGAGCGAAGTATACTGGGCCAGCCGAGGGCTGCCCTGGGCTCCTGGGATGGGCCCCGCCACTGTGTTCTCTTATTTAAGGCACATGCTCTCATTCCATCCAGTCACGTGTCTTGGTCTTTGTGCTGCTATCACAGAATACCGGAGACCAGGTAAATGATAAAGAACAGAAACGTATTGCTCGCGGTTCTTGAAGCTGGGAAGTCCAAGATCGTAGTGTCAGAGGTTTGGTGTCTGGTGCGGGCCCAGTCCCTGCTTCCAAGATGGCGCCTTGAATGCTGTCCTCGCATGGCGGCAGAGCTAGAGAGAGTGAAGCTGCCTCCCCACACCATTGCCCTGAGACTGTCCACAGCACATGAACCCTTGGGCTCGCGTTCAGTCCGTAGCGCCAGCAGCCTCGCCCTTGGGCTCGAGTTCAGTCCGTAGCGCCAGCAGCCTCGCCCTCGGAGGGCCTGAGGGGTCGGCGAGTGGCCGCAGGATCACGTTGTGTTGCTTCATCTGTAATTAGAGATTTGTCTTCAGTTTGCCATGTTTCCCAACAAGTTAGCTCTTAAATATATGTTATCATATTTAGTAGCATGCTGATAAAATGAAGACTTTGTAAATGAGCAAGGCCTTCTTCCAAAGCACAAATGCTTTTTAAAAAAAAATTTTTTGGCACTAAGGATTGAATCCAGAGATATTCTATCTCTATGCAACACTCCCAGCCCTTCTATGTTTTATTTTGAAATAAGGTTTTGCTAAGTTGCTAAGTCTGGCCTCAAACCTGCAATCCTCCTGTCTCAGCCTCCCAAGTACTAGAAATATAGGCATGTGCCACCACCATGCCCAACTTCAAGTATTTTTTAAAAAGACATTCCCTAGCCAGGCATAGTGGCGCATGCTTGTAATCCCTGCTTGTAATCCCCGCACTTGGGAGGCTGAAACAGGAGGATGGCACAGGTTCAGAACCAGCCTCAGCTATTTAGTGAGGCACTCAGCAATTTAGTGAGACCTTTTTTCCAAATAAAATATAAAATAGGTCTGGGAGTATAGCCCAGAGGTAGAAAAGCCTCTGGGTTCTACCCCTAGTACCACCAAAAAAAAAAAGACATTCCCTGCCCTGCCTGGTGGCACATACCTATAATCCCAGTGCTTGGGAGGCTTAGAGAGGAGGATTGCAGGTTCTAGGCCAGCCTCAGCAACTAAGTAAGACCTTGTTTCAAAATTTAAAAAAAAAGGGCTGGGGGTGTAGCTCAGAGGTAGAATGCCCCTGGGTTCCATCCCCAGTACCGCAAAAAAAAAAAAAAAAGACATAGTGAGCTAAGCATCATGCCACATGCTTATAATTTTAGTACTTGACAGGCTGAGATAGAAAGATCACAGGTTCGCTGCCTGCCTCAGCAATTTAACAAAGCCCTCAACAACAGTTTTTTGTTTTTTTTGTTTTCAGTACTGGGGATTGAGCTCAGGGGTGTTGTACCTCTGAGCTACACCCCCAGCCCTATTTTTTATTTTTTATTTTTGAAACAGGGCCTAAGTTGCACAGAGCCTCACTAAGTAACTGAGGCTGGGTTTGAACCTATAATCCTCCTGTCTCAGCCTCCTAAATACTGAGATTACAAGCGTGCACCACCATGCCTGGCAGCCCCCTGTAACTTAGTGAGACCATTTCAAAATAAAAAATAGGGCTGGGAAGCCGGGCATGGTGGCGCATGCTTGTAATCCCCGCGCTTGGGAGGTGGAAACAGGAGGATCGCGCAGTTTCGAAGCCAGCCGCGTGCTGGCTTAAGAGACCCTGTTGCCAAATAAAAATATAAAAATAGGTCTGGGAATGTAGCCCGGAGGTAGAAGGGCTTCCAGGAACCCCAGTACCATATATACATATATATATATATATATATATATATATATATATATATATATATATATATATATATATATATATATGAGAGAGAGAGAGAGAGAGCGCGAGAGAGAGAGAGAGAGCTGGGAGTATAGCTCAGAGGCAGAATGCCATGGGTTCAATTCTTAACCACAGAAATGAAAAACGGGAGGGAGGAAGGTAGGAAAAGAGGGAAGGAATATTAAGTGCCTGTCAGTTCCCATTGGCCTCTTTCAGTCATGTGTGCGTATGTATTATGTGTCCAGGCCACCGATTCAGTGGGAGCCCGTCCAGGCAGCTCATGAGCTTTTTGCTGGTTCTGTAACTTACTGGTTTTGTAACTTGCTGCCACCCTGAAGACTTGAAGGAAGCTATCAAATTTGTTGTCAAGCGGAAGGGAACGTTCACACTGACTTCGCAGTAGCTACAGGAGGCAAGCCAGCACTTGTGCCGTGGGGGCCTCCGTGGTCCCGGGGCCCTCCCAGCCTGCCGAGTTTGGGGCCATGTTCCTGATGTGTCTTCCAGGCACAGGCATCCAGTGGCGAGACCTCCTGAGCCCCGTCAATGTGGACGACGACTTCTGCTTTGGGCAAGTGCTGGGGATGCTGCTGCTGGACTCTGTGCTCTACGGCCTGGTGACCTGGTACATGGAGGCTGTCTTCCCAGGCCAGTTTGGCATGCCCCAGCCCTGGTACTTCTTCCTCATGGTGAGTGCTGACACCCCTGCCCTTTACGCGAGCCACCTTTTAGGGGGTGGAGGTGACCCTGGCACTTACTTAGGAATAAGTCCTGACACACATCCCCTTCATGGGCTGGAGCAGAGAACCCTGCCCTGTCCTGAGGGTCTTCAGAATCGGTTCAGAGGGAGATGAAGACCTGACCCCCACACGTGTCCACAGGGTCTGAGGTGAGAGGGCTCCCAGCCGCCAGTCCACAGGACCAGTGTCGCCTCTGCTACCCACCAGCCTCCACCCCTGCCTCCTGTCTCATAAAAAGCTATTTCATTGGTGTGTCCTCCCCAACCACACCAACCACCTCTCTTCTTGGGTTTTTATCTACCAAAAGATTTACAGCTTTTTGTAAAAATTGTTGGAATGTAAAGTCCTTCCCAGCACCAAATAGGAGGCTGCTGACACTCTGGCCCTGGCTCCTCGGGCTTGTCTTGTGCGCTTACTGTCAGGTGGCACACAGCGGGGTGCACCTTTGCTTCACGAAAGTGGATCATTCTAGCCAGGTGCAGCCAAGCACGCCTGTAATCCCAGTGCTCGGGAGGCCGAGACAGGAGGATTGCATGTTCACAGCCAGCCTCAGCTACTTAACGAGTCCTTCCGCAAATTAGTGAGACCCTGCTTCAAAATAAAGAATAGATAGGTCTGGGGGCGTAGCTTGGAGGTAGATGCCCCTGTACCACAAAAAGAAAAGGCCATTCTGTAAAAATAGTTGAGACTGGATCTCCTTTTCAGCCTAATAGTAGGCCTTCAAATCTGCAACACACGTACATGTGTGTCTACTTATAAGATGGTTTGGGGTTTTCAGCCAAAGAATTTACAAGTTTTGTATGTTTACAAATACATTTATGTTTAAGTATATGCCTTTCTGCAAGACAACTTCACCTGCTAAAAGCACGACAGTTCCCAGTGTGTAGGCCAACCACCCACTTAACCCTGCTGGTGCTGCATTAGGGACACTTCTTTCCATGCTCTTCAGCAAATATTTACCAAGCATCCATTACTGTATTCCTTCAAATGACAGGCCATTATTTTGTCTAGCACTCTAGAAGACTGGTATTTTGTAATGTGAGAAGTATTTTTTTAGGCCAGGTGTGGTGGCACATGCTTGTAATCCCAGCACTTGGGAGGCTGAGACAGGAGGATCGTGGTTCGTGGACAGCCTTGGCTACTTAGTGAGGCCCTTTGCAACTCAGTGAGACCCTGTTTCAAAATAAGAAATAAAAAAATAGGGCTGGGGGATGTAGCTTGGAGGCCCCTGGGTTCCAACCCAAGTACTGCAAAAAAAAAAAAAATTTTTTTATTTCAAAGTCACTTTAGCTGGGTATGGTGGTACACATTTGTAATCCCAGTACTTGAGAGGCAGAGACTGGAGGATCACAGATTCCTGGCCAGCCTCACAACTTAGTGAGACCCTCTGCAACTTAATAAGACCCTATTTCAAAATAAAAAATAAAATAGGTCTAGGGGTACAGCTCAGAGGTAGAAAACCCCTGGGTTCGATCCCAATACAAAACACACCCAAAAAAAGTCACTTTTTTTGTGGTCCTGAGGATGGAACCCAGGGGCATTCAACCTCTGAGCTACATCCCCTGCCCTATTTTTTATTCTTTAGTTTGAAACAGAGTCTCACTAAGTTGCAGAGGGCCTCACTAAGTAGCTGAGGCTGTCTGCGAACCGCGATCCTCCAGTCTCAGTCTCCCAAATGCTGGGATTACAAGCGTGCGACACCACACCTGGCTAAAAGCCACTCTAAATAGGAGAGATGTGTCTCTTGACTCCAAAGGATGTGGTATCACAAGTGTTGGAAGTACACGGGGGACACAGCCGGAGGCTGACAGTCATGTACACACCATGCTTCCCCAGCTCACCCTGTGTTATTTGCATGACCCGAGCCCTTGCTCAGAGCCTGTCACTGTGGTGGCCAGAGAGAGGGTAAGAAGAGAGGCTTCTGTCATAAGTTCTGCTTCTAGTCATGAGCGCCTGGGTAGCTTGAGCCAGAAAACCACTCCTTTTGCAGCCATCATTGCCGTGGACTGGGCATTCGGTAGCCTCTCTTCATAGTAGACATTACCACTGACATTCCGTTTCCTCCCTCACATCTGAGGTGACAGTTGGACACACCGTGAACTGCTGCTGTGTGTGTTTGTTGGGATAGGAACCTGAGGCTTAGTCCTTTCCCAGGGCAGCCGAGGCAGGAGCTGCACTGCACTCATTCCAAGCATCCTCTCTGCAGCCTGTGCCTCAGAAGGTCAAGACTGAGGATTGTGCAGACCATCAAGGGTTAAGTTTCTGCATTTGATGGGACGGTCTTAGAGAACACACAGTAATCTGTGGAGAGGAGAATTCTGACACACAGGATTATCTCCAAGGTCCCTGATATCAGAAATGAGCCTCCCGAGTGCTGGGATTGCAAGGGTGGACCACCATGCCTGGCTTTACATATGCCTCTTTTATTGAAAGATGAAAGGTGCTTTTAGCCAAAGCATCTGTTGATGATGAACTCAGGAATACACAGAAATAACTTGTTAAGTAGAGCAAAGTACCTACCAAGGACAGACAACAGTATAAAGGGGGGATGTCCACCCAGGCTCATTTCTGATATCAGGGACCTTGGAGATTATCCTGTGTGCAGGAGTTCTCTCCACAGATCACTGCGTGTTGTGCTAAGATGATCCCATCAACCTCAGAAACTTAACCTTTGATGGTCTGCAACATGAGGCCACCTTGTGGCGAACATTTAGTCCGCCAGTGGTGGTGGTTCTGTTGATCACAAGCAAAATGTACTGACATGCACAAGTCTATCTTGTTTGCCTCTGTCCCAGCCCTCATACTGGTGTGGGAACCAGAGGGCGGCTGTAGGGAAGGAGGAAGACGACAGTGACCCTGAGAAAGCGCTCAGAACCGAATACTTTGAAGCTGAACCAGAGGACCTGGTGGCCGGGATCAAGATCAAGCATCTGTCCAAGGTGCAGCCTCCCTGTGGGGATGGGGACCACGGGGGCAGGCTGGTCAGCGGCAGGTGCTCTCTCAGGCTGCATTTCCATGTGCCTGATGAAGGAGGCTAGGGGTCCTCGGCTGCTCTTGGCCACCCCTCTGTGTAGACCCCAGCACCCAGCAGGGGCCAGACTCAGCGTGGCCTTGGCGAGCACAGTCCTGGCATCTTGGTGTGTGCCATCCATCACCGTACTGGGTATGGTGGTCTCTCGGTCTCCGGCTGTGAAGAGATACCAAGAGGTGTTGGGCGCGTCTGGAGTAGGCAGTAGGAGAGCAGGGGACATACGCCTCTACCCAAATGCCACCGCCCTGCATGCTCATTAGTGCTGAGCTTGGTACCCTGAGATACTGGACTTGTGTTCCAGAGGGGGAGGGAGACCCAAAGGGCCGTGGGATGCCAGAGCCGCCCTCTGCCTCGTCTGCAGGTATTCCAAGTGGGGAATAAGGAGAAGGCTGCCGTCAGAGACCTGAACTTGAACCTGTACGAAGGGCAGATCACAGTGCTGCTGGGTCACAATGGCGCGGGGAAGACCACCACCCTCTCCATGCTCACAGGTGCGGGGCACACGCTTGTAATCCAGCATTCAGGAGGCTGAGACAGGAGGATCATGGTTCAAGGACAGCCTCAGCTGTCCTCAGCCCTTTGCAGCTCAGTGAGACCCTGTTTCAAAATCAAAAATGAAAAAAAAAAACAGGGCTGGGGGTGTAGCTCAGAGGTAGAATGCCCCTGGGTTCCATCCCCAGTACTGCGCATGCACACACACATACACATACACACACAAAAAAATTAATAATAATAATAATAATAATAATAATAATAATAATAATGGGAAGGAGAAGGAGAAGGAGAAGAAGAAATAATAATGCTAGGATTATAGCTCAGAGGTAGAATACCCCTGGGTCCGTCTCCAGTGCTCCCCTACACACACAGCCATCCTGTGCCTTCCACCAGCGCCAGGGTTGCTCTGTCTTCCCAGAATACTGGAGTGCCCAGCTGCCAGTCAGAGCACAAGCTCAGATCTGGGATGGGGCCATGTGAGTGTGACTGACTCAGCAGCACATGCACTTGTACCTGAGCGTTGTGCACGTGTGTGTGTGTGTGTGTGTGTGTGTGTGTGTGTGTGTGTGTGTGTTCTGACCAGCTCATGTACGCTGTAGCAAGGCCATGGCCCTGTCCCTTCTTTGCCTCTTGCTGCCCAGCCAGACACAGCCCACCATGGGTGAGAGCATGGCACTTTCTGTGGGCAGGGCCCTTCATAAGATGAAGGAAACTGGACAGTCAAGGTAGGGGTCATTATGCCTTGTGCTGACAAGCAGGATTTTCATGCTGAATTCAGGGTCTTTTCCCTGGCCTCAGGGCTCTTTCCCCCTACCAGTGGACGTGCGTATATTAGTGGGTATGAAATCTCCCAAGATATGGTTCAAATCCGGAAGAGCTTGGGCCTGTGCCCCCAGCACGACATTCTTTTTGACAACCTGACGGTCGCGGAACACCTTTACTTCTATGCCCAGGTGAGTCTGTGGGTGACAGGGAGGGGTGCTGGGTGCTCTGTTTTGCGTTTCCAGGGCCATTAGCCTCCTGGCAAAGCATAGTCAGTCCCAAGGAGTTGTTCTGTAAAGGACCATGGGCTTGTAATCCCAGGACCTGGGAGGCTGAGGCAGGAGGATTGGGCGGGTTCAAAGCCAGCCTGAGCTACTTAGTGAGGCTCTCAGCAACTTAGTGAGACCCTGTTTCCAAATAAAATATAAAATAGGTCTGGGAGTATTGCCCAGAGGTAGAAGGCCCCTGGCATACTGTCATCTGGGCTTATCTACTGCAAAAAAAAAAAAAAAAAAAGGACGGTGGGCAAGCAGGCCAGCAGCGTCAGTGGGAGCTCTCTCAGGCTGTGCTGGCCGCACAGCTGGCTCCTGACTCGCCTCCTCTTGCCCTGGCCATTGCAGCTGAAAGGCCTGTCTCAGCAGAAGTGCCCTGAAGAGGTCAAGCAGATGCTTCACATCCTCGGGCTGGAGGACAAGTGGAACGCACGGTGCTGGTGCCTGAGCGGGGGCATGAAGCGCAAGCTCTCCATCGGCATCGCCCTCATAGCGGGCTCCAAGGTACCGGGCCGGAGGCCGCAGGCACTAGAACGCCGCCCCAGCCCCTCCATTCGCGTCCCCAGCCCACGGCACAGTCAGCCTGGCCTAGGGTGCGGCTCTGCCCCCAGGTGTTGGTGCTGGACGAGCCCACCTCAGGCATGGACGCCATCTCCAGGAGGGCCATCTGGGACCTCCTCCAGCAGCAGAAGAGTGACCGCACCATCCTGCTGACCACCCACTTCATGGACGAGGCTGACCTGCTGGGGGACCGCATCGCCATCATGGCCAAGGGGGAGCTGCAGTGCTGCGGGTCATCGCTGTTCCTCAAGCAGAAGTACGGTGAGTGGCGGGCAGCGGGCAGCCCGGCCTCGGGCCTCGGCCCCTGTGCTGAGGAGCTGCCCAGGTGAAGGGCCTCTCTAGACCTGTGCTGTCGCCCCGCGGAGGGGCTCATGCGAATGAGGAGGAGAGAGAGAACGTCTTGAGTACCTGGGCTCTGGTTCAGCCACAACCAAGGTCCCTGAGGGCAGCGGATCCTGAGGAGGCCTTGCCACTCATAGGCATTTGGATTCCCAAAGAGAGTGTGGCTTATGGCGCGGCCTGCGCTGGAGGGTAGAGATGTGGGTCAGGACCCAGCACCCTTGCTCTGCAGGGAGAGTGTGGCTTCCCCGCTCAAGTCAGTATGGCACTGGTACGCTAGTCCCCCTATACCCAAGACACAGAGCACCTGACCCCTTAGCCCAGGCTCACCTCACCTCTGCCAGCCTCCCTTGTGGCCAGCTTACCACCCAGGGTAGCCAGTGCCGGCTAGAGAGAAGATGGAGGAGGCACCCCCACCCTAGCTGGCAGCCGGCCCAGCAAAGATACTGGGATACTGGGGTTCTGCCACCTTGAGAGTTTCACCTGCCGCTTCCGACCTGGCGTCTTGTCAGCTAAGCCATGGCTCTTCCTTGGGTCACATCCCTGCCTCTGAGGTGGACGTAGAAGCGCCATTCCTGCAGAGCAGGTGAGGGGTCTGAGTGTGTGCCATGGAACCTGTGGCTCCCGCCCCTGCTGAGTCTTCCGTGAGCTTTGCAGTAACAGTCAGCGTGCATCCCACAGGCTGACGCCTGCACACACTCGGATCGCTGACTGTGTTGGTTCACTTTCCCTGGGCTTGTACCTGAGCCTGGCTCTGGCCTCCAGCAGGTGCTCCTGCCTGCACTCAGCCCCAGGGCCCCCCAGCGGCTCTCTGCAGCTAGGGCAAGGAGGCGAGCCCCAAGATGCTGTTGAGGCTCAGCTGCCCCGGCTGCCCAGCCACTTTCCCGCCAGCCAGCCTGTGTAAGCCCGAGACCCCGGTGAAGGGAGGACGATGACAGGGCACGGTCAGACGCCTCACCCTTGGCCCGCACGGTCCAGGTGCTGGCTACCATATGACACTGGTGAAGGAGCCGCACTGCAACCCTGAAGGCATCGCCCAGCTGGTGCGCCACCACATCCCCAACGCCATGCTGGAAAGCAGCGGTGGGGCAGAGTTGTCCTTCATCCTTCCCAAGGAGAGCACGCACAGGTACGTGCCCGGGGGAGACCATTGCAGGGTGTGCGTCTCAGAAAAAGTGCACAGAGGCCACTCCCGGAGAACACCCCCCCCCCAGTACAGAGCCGATCCACGGTGCCAGGCTCAGAGTCACCCACCTGCCCCCTCTGGCTCCACCTCTCTCTGCCCTGTGGGGCCAGTGGATGCCAGCCCACAGGGATCTGTGAGACTGCAGCAGGGCCCCAGGCCTGCTGGGCGGGGCTGGGGGAAATGCACCTTGTGTACACATCTGACCCTTGGAAGGACTGCTGGGGCCTGCCTTCTGTTCCTGCTGGGCCCATGGCGCTCTCCTAATTCAGGGCTCTGCGTGTGCAGCAGCCGCACTCCAGTTTACTTGTGGAGCTGAGACCTTGCATTTGCATGCAAACTGTGAATGTGTGTAACTTCTCTACCTCAGAACGAAGTGCCCAGGTCCTTGCCCGTCACTGTCACCAGAGTTTTCAGTATGGGGGTGGGGGGGGCAAACTCCCAATTCATACTCAGAAACTTGGGGATTTGGGGATTTATATCTTTTTTTTTCCTTTTCCTTTTCTTTTCCTTTTCCTTTTTTTTTTTTTTTGGTGGCACTGGGGATGGAACCTAGGGGCATTGTACCTCCAAGCTACTTGTACCCCAGCCCTATTTTTTTAAATTTCTTTCTTTATTTATTTTATTTTATTTTTGTGGTACCAGGCTTTTTATTCTTTGTTTTGAAACAGGGTCTCACTGGCTGGGCGTGGTGGCGCACACTTGTCATCCCAGCATTTGGGAGGCTGAGACCTGGAGGATTGTGGTTCACGGACAGCCTCAGCTACTTAGTGAGGCCCTCTGCAACTCAATGAGACCCAGTTTCAAAATAAGGAAGAAAAAATAGGGCAGGGGGTGTAGCTCGGAGGTTGAATGCCCCTGGGTTCCATCCCCAGACCCGCAAAAAAAAAAAAAAAAAACCAGGGTCTCACTGAGTTGCAAAGGGCCTCGCTAAGTGGCAGAAGCTATCCACGAACCGCGATCCTCCAGGTCTCAGCCTCCTGAATGCTGGGATTACAAGCGTGCGCCACCACGCCTGGCCAGTGAGACCTCTGGTCTCTGCCTCCCGAATGCTGGGATTACAAATTACACCACCATGTCCAGCTTCTCCATACAGATCTTACATTTAGTGTAGGTCACATATTTCAGTTTGTGATTTCTTCCAATACTTTTATCTTAGTGCAACCAAATGAATACTTGCTGGTTTCTTTCAGTTTGTTTTGTAATTCCATGTAGGTGTCTGCTCTCAGAGAATGCATACTGGGCCTAAGTGCTCACAAGAGGAAATGGAAGTGAAGGGTAGGGCACTTTGGGAAATTTCTGTTCCTCCCAATTTTGCTGGGAACCTAAAAATAACTAAAAAAATAAAATCTGTGAGCTGGGTGTGGTGGTACATCCTTGTAATCCCAGTACTTGGGAGGCTGAGACAGGAAGATCACAGGTTCAAGGACAGCCTGGACAATGTAATGAGACTCAGCAACCTAGTGAGACCCTATTTCAGACTAAAATATAAAATAGGGCTGGGAGTGTGGCTCAGAAGTAGAACTTCCCTGGATTCAATCCCCAGTACCACTAAATAAATAAATAAATAAATAAATGACTAGAGTTGGACGTGGTGGCACATGCTTGCAATCCTAGCATTCAGGAGGCTGAGACAGGAGGATCGCAGTTCAAGGACAGACTCAGCTATTTAGCTAGGCTCTTTGCAACTCAGTAAAACTCTGTTTCAAAATAAGGAATAAAAAATAGGGTAGGGGTGTAGCTTGGAGGTAGAATGTCCCTGGGTTCCATCCCCAGTACCACAAAAAGGAAAAAAAAAAAAAATGCCATTTCAGCCATAGTGTTGCATGCCTGTAACTTCAGGATTTGGTAGGCTGAGACAGAAGGACCACATGTTTGAGGACAGCATATAGTAACTTAATAAGACTGGTTGTTTTTTGTTGTTGTTGCTTTGTTTTGTTTTGTTTTGCAGAACTGAGGATGGAATCCAGGGGCGTTCTACCTCTGAGCTACTAATTATTTATTTTTTTAATTTTTTATTTTGAAACAGGGTCTCACTAAGCCGGGCATGGTGGCACACGCTTGTAATCCCCGTGCTTGGGGGGCTGAGACAGAAAGATTGCACAGGTTTGAAGCCAGCCTCAGCTACTTAGTGAGGCTCTCAGCAACTTAGTGAGACCCTGTCTCCAAATAAAATATAAAAAAGGTCTGGGAGTATAGCCCAGAGGTAGAAAACCTCTGGGTTCCACCCCCAGTACCTCACACACACACACAAAAAAAAAAAAAAATAGAAAGAGTGTCTCACTAAATTGCAGAGAGCCTCAGTAAGTAGCTGAGGCTTGTTGCAAACCTGCCATTCTCTAGTCTCAGCCTCCTAAGTACCAGGGCAAGTACCAGGATTACAAGCATGCACCACCATGCCCAGCTTGAGACCCTGTTTAAAAAATAAAAAAGCCTACAAAAAAAAATTCCTACAGTTGTTTAGGAATGAATGATCTAGAAAGTCTCTGAGAAACAGCTCATCACTGTTGGTCTTATTTCAGGTTTGAA